>NC_056000.1:82560309-83186738 GCF_018446385.1 Zingiber officinale | reverse complement strand
GCAGACAATATAGTCATTTTCTCCTCAAGGACGTGGGCAAAGTAAGCTTTCATCTCGGAGTACGTGGGGAACAGGAAGACATAGTTATGACTCTATAAAAGGTCACCCGCCTTTACAAGAATAGAGACGCACACACAACTATCTGAACTCCTCTACTACTTCATCTTCTCCTAGCCCCTATGCTAATTTGAGCGTCAGAGTGGTCATAGCAAATCCAATTTCGATATCCATTCTAACCTCTTATCAATTTTTCTATAGGTTCTTTGCGTAGCCCCCTCACCATCATGTAACTTGCAATCTTCTCCGCGACGGTTGCTCTCCACTGACTCATTAGATCGGGGTCTCAGACATGAACACCCATTTTATAAATTCTACTTAAATATTTTTCTTTTACCAATAGATCAATATATAGTTCATGTAATCAACTTTTGGGATGATATTAGTGTGCATATGATAAGTATGATTAGGTCTATAATAGATTAAGGTCCAAAGCTAAATCATGTATGGGTAGAAACAAATGATGATACACAAAAAGATGCACCATATGTTGCTTATCAATAGCTTATCATATCTCCATGCCCCTTAGTATTTGCCATCATCACTCCTCTCTTTCTTAAAAATTTGATAGAATTTTTATTTGGAAGCAATTTATTTTCATCCTTTAATATTATTTATTATCTAGAAGGTTTTTTTTGTTTTGTTTTTTCCACCCCCTCTTTAGGTCTTCAACCCTTTGCACTGCAAAGCCAAAGCTTTTCCTTTCCATCTTTATGAATACATCCTCCTCCTTGCTCTTCCACCGTTCCACCCTCTCCAGGGACTACGTCCTTTGAACATGTCCATCTTGTGAAAAGAAGTCGCATTTGGATGAGGTGGGAGGGAAGAGGGAGAAGAAGGGCCTTCTCTCCATAGGAAAGTTTCCATCTTTACCGCTTTCTTTGTGTTTTATCTTTCTCTATGGCTCCAAGCTATGACTATGCCTCTTCTGTCCTCCTCTGCGTCGAGGACAACAGTTGCATCCTGGGCTTCGATGACGACGGCTTCGGCGCAGAGGAGGATAATCAGATTATTTGTCTTTCTGAAGCACAAAGGTGCCGTTTTAACGGAGATCCCTTCATCATTTTGCCGCCGCAATCGGATGATTACTTGGGTGTTTTGATTCAGAGGGAGTCAGAGTATATGCCGAGGGAAGACTACGGTGTGAGGTTAAGGTCTGCGGCATTGGACACCTCCATTCGCAGAGATGCAGTGGATTGGATTATGAAGGTAGATTCTTCTACAATTCTGGCTGTCTTTGTATTTGCTCGGAGTCTTTTTCCTTTCCATCCCTTGATGACTTCATGTGCTTCTTTTGATTGTTTACTCAGTTATTTGCGTCTGGTGGTTTCCTGTTGCATGTGTTGCTCTATATGTTACTGTTCTTATATCTAAATCTTGATCTCTACATTTTGATAGTTTCGTTTGCTTGAACATTGTCCAGGTCCATGGGCATTATAATTTTGGGCCTTCGAGTGCCTACTTATCTGTGAATTACTTGGATCGGTTTCTCTCCAACTATGAACTTCCTGTAAGAACATTCATGTATTCTTTGGTACCTTTAGTTGTCATCTGGAATCATTCATCTAATTGTTGATGTCACATTCTATGGCTCTGATTGTAGAAAGATAAGGCTTGGATGACACAGCTCCTATCTGTAGCCTGCTTATCCTTGGCAGCCAAAATGGAGGAAACTGAAGTTCCCTTGTCATTGGATTTGCAGGTGGCCAAGGTTTCAAGTTAAAACTAAGCCGATAATAAATCCCATTGATATGAGCTTCACTGTCTTTGTTTTTTTCCTTCTTAAATAGGTTGGTGAAGCCAAATATGTGTTTGAGGCTAGAACTATTCAGAGAATGGAGCTTCTGGTTTTGAGTACCCTTAAATGGAGGATATAAGCTGTAACTCCTTTCTCTTTTATTGATTTCTTCCTTCACAAATTTAGTGGTGTAAGTGTGCTAGATAAAGTGGCTGTCTCTCGATCGATTGCACTCATATTGACTATTATTAGAGGTAGAGTTCATCGAAGCTCTAAAATCTGGAAATGATTTTATCATCTTAGTCCATAATATCATAATTCCTAGCAATTATAGAAGACTAAAACCTAATGTCTAAGTCTGAAGCTAATTAGTCATGCAGGAACTGATTTCTTAGCATTCAGATCTTCTGAAATTGCTTCAGCTATTTCGCTGCTAGTTCTAGAAACTGTGGATATTGAGAAAGCAGTGGCTGGTTGCAGCTATGTTTCTAAGGTACATGTTTCTAGTATCTTTATGTAGACGATTGCTTAATTTTTGTTCTCTTAACTAGCAGTTTCATGTTTGATGTACACTTGTAGTTGTTTTATTGCATGAAGGTCTATACTTTGATGAAGTGTGGTTTGCTGCAGGAGAAGGTCATTAGATGCTATGGAATGATTAAGGATGTGGAATCGATGAGTATTAGCCAGCTTAAATATGACAATATCTCATTTTTCTATACGCCACAAAGCCCGATCAATGTTCTTGATGCTGCATGCTTGAGCTATAATAGTGATGAAACGAATGGTGAGTCACAGAGAAGCAATCCTAATTCTTCTGGTAGTAAGAGAAGGAAAATAAGCAGGACCTGAAGGAAGCTTGCAACCAGTTACTCTCGGAGTAGTTTAGTTTCACATTTTTGGTTGGAGGTTTACACTGGCAATGACCCTGTAGAACATCCCAAACAAAAGGATAGAAGCCTTTGCAACCAGTTAATCCAAATTCATGTGCTCTCGAACAAGTAGATGTCATCGACCAAATTGATCATTGAATGAGAACTTGGAGGAGGACTTGGTTTGCTTATAAATCTATTAACATGAGTGCATGAAGTTAGACTACAGTAATTGTGATCTTGCAGTTCTTGTTTATGTCAACCATCATTTTAACCCTTTTTGGCTGTAGACTCTGGAGTAGGTCAAAACCTCTCAATCAGACGCAAAATCAATATCTAGTGGGCAGAAATCAGAAGCTTTTTTACTCTTGATTTTTTTTTTTGTAAGAAAAGGAGCAGTTCCAAAGGATGGTGGAAGCAATCTCTCATCTTCTTTTGATTCTGCTATCTTTTCTTTTCCTTTCGGCCTCATCCTTTCAATGTATACTGCATGTATTTCCTAAGATCCACTGTGTTGTAACTTGAACTTTTTTCAATTGTAATTCATGATGCTGAAACGGATTTTGCTGTGAGAATGGAGCTTGTGAACAAATATGCAACATAATTGTTTTGCTGAAGTAATCATAGTACTCTGCATCAGCCTTTTTCTCGATGAAGCTGTTGTGGTTCAGGTATCGTCTTCCTTCACAATCATTTCATTGAAAATGAGCAGTCTGGTCTGCCACCACATGATTATGGTTCAGCCTTTAACGATAGCTAAAGATTTTCTTGTTTATTTCAGAGGGAACTTTTTTTTCTTTTCCGTTTGCTGGCGCATTCTGATGTGTGGCATTCATCAGCAATGCATTATCTGATCTCATATAAAATTTCTTCATGAGTTGGATTTTTGTTTGGATTGGTTGAGAACAAAAATGCAGGGTACCCCATACCATTTATCAGATAACGATGAACAACAAATTCTACTGAAGATTGACGAAGCCATTAATGATTGTTTAAGCACGATTTTACAGTAATTGAAGGCTTAATTTGCAGAGACCTCAAGCGTTGGTTCCAGCATCGTCTCATTCTTCTTCTCCTTTCCCTTCTTGTACTCTCCGTAGAAGTAGGAGGCGAAGCCCCACAAGGACAACGCCAAAGCCACTCCCTTTTGTCCACTGAATGGCTCGTGCAGGAAGATGACTGCGAAAACCTCTGTTATGGGTAGGCAAACCGCCAATATGATCCCGGCGAGCAGTGCAGAGTCGTAGAAGATGGTTCCGATCGTGCCCAACAGTAGCAACTCGCACAAGATCGCGGACCAAACCAACACCATGTAGTACTTCAACTCCCCGAGTCCAAAGTCTTTCCCTTCTCGTCGCATCGCCTGCAAATGACAACATTTACAGTGGCTGTGTAAGAAAAATTCACTTTGCAGTTTGCCCCCGAGAGTTTGATGGAATTTTAGATTCGCCCTCCTGATGTTTTGAAAAAGAAATAACAAATTAACGACGAGAATGATTCCAGCTCACTTGGAAGTCGTTGTTGGCGATCATCCCTACGGTGCATAGAGCGGTAGCGAAGATTCCGATCAGCAGTTGCAGCTCCATCGCCAGCGTGTAGCTCACCGCCCCCTGCTTGGCAGCTGCCTTGGCGTAGGTTAACTCCACCAGGGGAAGTACCAGGCCGTAGAGCGCCGCCGCCGCTAGCATCATGAAGAAGCCCGCGAAGTACTCCTTGCTCGACTCCCCCGGCGGGCGATCCCCGTCGGCCGCCATCCCCAGAAGCACCGCCCCCGCGATGAGCAGGGCGACAGCGTTCAGCGAGTATGACGTGAACCTCTGCTTCACGATCGCGAAGGCGAAGAGCGACGTGAAGGCCAGCTGCGACGACACGATGATGGAGGAGGTAGAGACAGGGAGGTAGGCGGCGCCGTAGGCGTAGAAGAAATCGTCTAGGCCCATGAGTAGGCCCAGTACGGCGCCGGCGATGAAGACGACACGGGACGAGAGGCAGAGCTTGGGCCGCGGTGCTGCTGCGGCGGCACTGAGGCGGCAGCGGTAGAAGTAGGAGATGGCGAGGGGGAGGAGGGTGAGCGGCCAGGCAGCGGTCTGGAGCCAACTGGTGAGCCACTTACGGCTGCCGCCATGGAGGTAGTAGACGCGGATTGTGATCGCGGCACCAACGCCGCCGGCGATCAGACTGGAGAAGCTGAGCAGCCGGAGAGTGGTCTTCAGGCGTTTGCTGACAATCGGCTTCGTTTGCGACAGCTGCTGGGATTCTTCTACCTCCATGGCAATCTAATCTGCAGTTTGATCAATCTGTTACATATACTACAAGCAACAGATTGAACTGAGCATGTGGATGAGATAAGATGCATAAATACATTAAAGCTGCTTCCATTATTGACCTTTCGACGATTTTTTTATTGACTTTCAGACCATGTAATTTCGATAATTTACTGAACAGAGTAGTCAATTTTTTTTTTTTAAATGCCCAAACCGAGTATTCTACTTTCATATTTACCGGAATACGTACCTAATTCTCGTTATAACCTTTCTTCACCAGCAGTCGACTGTCACTCGTCAAACTTTCCGTGTTCTCATTGGTAGTCTAATAAGCTTGTAAGAAAACCTTTCAAAGTCGTACCAATTCTAAAAACTCATAGCTATCAAGTGAAATTTATGTCTAAGCATGATTACACTCCAGAAGATTTAAGGAGTCCAATGAACTTGATTTAGAGTGTTTTGAGATGCCTAACCCCATCATCAAGTTTTGGACAATATTCATTGATGACAAGTCTATACCATTTAATGAGTTTCATTCAAGAAGCTCTAGGAAATGAAATGATCTTGATTTGAAGTGATTCTAATATTTCTAAGTCCAACAAGTTTTTTTTTTAAAAAAACTTGTTGATGGCCCTACGATATCTAGAATTTCAAAATCTTGCATAGTTAGAACTGGGAGTCTTAAGAACCTGTCTACGATGTTGGTGAGTAAGTATGATAGGTCTAAACTTTTTAACAAGTTTGTGTCAAATTATCTCAAGGTTATGACGATTTAAAAATTTACATATCTCAATTTAGGTTGTGGAATCTAAATTTGAGAACATGGTTACACTTAGGATACTCTCAGGAGTATAATAGTCTTAGTTTGAAATGATTTTGAAGTTTATAAGGTCATTAATAAGTTTTGGCCATAACTCTATAATGTCCAAACTTTCAAAATTTTGACATGGTCTCAACCAAGAAAGTCCTAAGAATCATTTGATGGTGTTGGTGAGTAAGTATGAGAAGCTTAAAGCCTTTAATGATTTTATATCAAATTATTTCAAAGTTGTGATGATTTCAAAATACCATATCTTTGTTATGAAATCTAGGTTTGAGGGCGCAATTACACTCAGGAGGTTCCCAATAGTATAATGGTTATAGTTTGAAGTGATTCTAAAGTTCCTAGGGCCATTAACAAGTTTTGGCCAAAACTTGTTATAGTCTCCAAAATTTTAAAATCATGACATGGTCTACCAAGCGAGTTTTGAAAACCCTTTGGTGGTATTGGTAAGTATGATTGGTCTAGGCCATTTAATAAGCTTGTGTCAAATTGTCTAAAGATTGTGAAAATTTTAAAAACCAACATCTCTCAATGTAGGTTGTGAAATCCAACTTTGAGGGCGTGACTATACTTAGGAGGTTTCCAAGAGTATAATAGTTCTAGTTTGAAGTGATTGTGAGGTTCCTAAGATCATCAACGAGTTATGATCATACAATGCCTATTAGGATTGAAAAAATTTAAATATTTTCATAATAGTATAATATTGTCCACTTTGGATCTAAGTCTTCATAGTTTTATTTTTTGTCTTTATCCAAAAGGCCTCATACCAAAAAAGATTTTTTTTTCCTTATAAGCTCATGATCTTATCAATGTGTTTTTAATGTAGGACTTTGTTTACAATCTTGTAACCCCAATAATCCCCTCGGCCCAGCAATAGATCACGAGGACAGAGGATTTCCGGTCGAGCGGCTATCCCGCTTGGCCCGACAGCAGATAGTATACGGGAAGCGGCTATCCTGCTCAGCTCGACAGTAGGCAGCACGTGGATAGTGGAGTTCCGGCCGAGCGACTATTCCTCTCGGCCAAGCAACAGACATAGCAGGATATCTTTCGACATCCTTTTGGGAGCGTGTGTCGCTAACAGAAGGCATGGTTAGACAGAGGATCGTACGACGGAAGTTTCCACTGTCACTTCAGAGATATGTTCGGCCCGTTAAGGTACTGTGTTAGGGATACTTTATTGACACGTCTATGCGTGCTCACCTTGGGAAGTGTGCCCGTATGCTTTCAGAGCTCTACATAAAGGGGGGTCCAAGCATCGACGGAAGTATGTGTTATATGTGATATCTACTATTGCGCTACAGTCTTCTTATTGCTCCAGTCTTTACTTCGCCGGAGACTGACTTGAGTGTCAGAGCACCATCGTCTGGGACCCCTTCCCTGGCTCGACACTGACGTCATTTGTGTGCCAGGTTGGAGCGAAGTCCACAGGAGGTCAGTGGGAGCGCCACATCCCTAACATCAATCTCATCAAATTTCGGATAGGATCATATTTAGCGCCATCTGTGGGAACGTCATCTGCATCCGAGCCTGGAAGATGGAGGACGTTGGACGACGAACCACCGTGATGCTCACTCAAGAGGAGATGGAGATGCTCGTTCAAGCCCAAGCAGCAAAAATGATCGAGCAACAACAACAACAAGCGTTAGCCGATCGACTAGCACCGCAGCCTGCAACATCGACAGCCAATAGGCGAGCATCACAAGAAGACCAAGCAGAGCAACTCTCCGTATGGGGATAGAACCGAAGGCCGATCGACACGTAGGGGGAAGCGCCACCCACGCCGCTCCCCTTCCATCGAGCTTTGTTTCATACCCCCTCGGAGATAGCCCAAGCTGTAAAATACGGTGCCCAAATAATAATTAAATAATAAAGTTAATGGACGAATAATTTTAACGGAATTTTTAGAAATTTTTGGGGATTTAATCGGAGTCATAGGGCGTAGTTTGAGGGGATAAAATTATAGGCTTTGGAAAAGGTCTGTTTAGAATACCTATTTATTAGGGAGTTGATTGAGCAATAGACTTAGGTTTTAATTTCCCTAAACCTAAGTTCAAAATTATATAAAAACCTAATTTCCCTCTTCTCCTTCACCGCCGCATCTTCCCCGAGCCCTCATGCACCGCCGCCTCGCCCCTTCCCTCTCGGCCAACTCGCGCGCCGACTCCTCCCCGAGCCCTCACACGCCGCCACCCAAAAATCCACCACCGGTCCTCGTCTCTGTTGAGCCACGGCCGCCGGACACCACATCCGGCAATCTCTTCTTCTCGCGACCTCCCGCAACCCAGTTGTCGGCCCTCACGCAAACGCCAAGATGCCGTCGGCTCTTCCCTCCCGTTAGCATCCGGACGTCGACGCCCTCTCCTCACGCCAGCACCCGAGACGAGCCCCAGCCGCCGGTCTCCACCCTTCCTTGCACACGAGCAGCACAGGCGACGGCCTCTTCTCATTGCCCTAGCGCCAGTAGCCCGATCTACTGCCACCTCCGGCCGCGATGAGAGCTTGCCAGCAAGTACACCTTTAGGTTAGTATGATTTCCATGAGGTAAGGGATAGATGCTTAGGAGAAGTGGGATATGCCGATTGGGATGATTGTTTGGGATTGGTTGCAGTTTGATTTCCTTCTTGCTGATTTTGCTGGATTTGTTGGTGGATTGAGTCTTGATTAGAGTTGCTTTTGCCTTTCCCTATTGTTTCTGGAATTCCCGAACAGATTCTGGTAAGCTGCAGATGATGAACATGTTGATCCTCCCTTTTGTTTTTAAAATCTCGAAATGGCTTTTTTTTGATATATTAGGCTTCAATTGATGATCTCCTTGTTGTGGCCAGAGTTCTGTCCATTTGGTTTTAAGGAGCTGTTTCTACGTCTAGGTGATTTTCTGATTCGTTGACAAGATTTATATTAGTAAGTTGTTTTCAGTGATGTTACTCTTCTGCTTCAAGATGACAGCTGGGTTTGTGGATAAATTGGATGGTTGTTTATGCCTTGTTATTAGTTATTTTGCTTCCTAAGTCATATGGAAATTACTGGTTCGATTCAGAAGGTTAGTTAAATTCAGAGTAATATTGTGTAAACCTAGTTGTTGTTTCTCTATGCCCTGTGAAGTGATTGGTTATGTTTGAATTTGAGGAAACTCTAGGTCCTATTCAATGTTGCTTTGACTTTCAATATAGCTGTGGATTTTTGAGGTTTATTCAAGGGTTTTCGATGTGTTACATGGTGACTTTCTGGATCGTTGTGTGTTGTTGAAGTTCTGGAATGGTGTGGATTTTCTAATTAAGGATTTATTGATTGGATTAATCGAGGTAAATCGACAATTAGTGTTGACTAATAATCATTGCGATGGAGGGTTACCTTATCGGTTTTGGGAACTAGGTTTAGTTAGTTGATATATAGCATGATTAATTAAACTGTACATCATGTGATTTGCAGGATTTTGATTCGAGACGAGCATCTCGATGTGGGATTAATTAGCACGATCTACATCTAAGGCGGGTACTTCTTGCTTTGCTTTCTTTTAGTACCTTGACCTTAGTGCATGAATTATTTTGGATAAGGATTGTTTACCTTGACTCCACTCTTACTTTCATGCGCTTGATACTTCCACGCAATCTTTGAGAAATTCGTTTCTATATCCATACAGTCTCTTCTTGTTGTCCATAATCCGTAGCAGATACTAAATATCATATTTGGATACTTTAACTGTTGTTTATTTATGTACTATATTGAGCATGCTGGCTTCATGTAGCATACCTGTTTCTGCTTATATATATATGATGACTGTTGCATTGTTCGCATCATGTCATTGCATGCATGCCGCATCCTCGGCCACTCGAGAGAGTGGTAGCTGGAGTTGATGCCGCTTGTCCTGTCGTGCCGCACTCGACCACTCGTGTGAGTGGTAGCTGGAGTACGAGCAGCAGGGACCCCATCACAGATGTAGCTAGTTAGCTATTATGCAACTGTCCCCTCGGCCACTTGTGTGAGTGGTAGCTAGAGTGGTGTACAGTCTGTCACTGACCCGACCTTTCGACCATACAGGGGTCATGGTGCAGAGAGGTGGGCGGGAGTGACCATCCGTGCATACGCTGTTATTATATTTGCTTGGACTGCTGTTGTTTATATATGCTGTTATTGCTTATTTACTGCTGTTGTTTACATACACTGTTATTGCTTGTGTATACCTTGCTTGTTGTCTCTGTAGTTATGAGTAGTACTGTAGCAGATTAGTACCAGTTCTGTCCTACTATACCTAGCCTAGGATATGGTTTCAGGTATAAGTGCTTATTTTGGTTCTATTGTAGTATCTGCTATTTCTTTTATGAAACTGTATACTCTTGGCTCACTTTCTAGTTATATGTTATGTTCATGCACTATCTCTTTCCTTACCCGCTGAGTTCCAATACTCACCACCTCGCAAATTGGTTTTCTTTCGCTAGGTAACAGATAGATGAGTCATGGATGCTTGGAGAGTCTCGGCTGCCGGTCCCACGTCACACTCGAGGATAGTTTCTTTTGGGTCTTGTCACTGTTTGGATGTATGTTAGTTTTGCGTATTTAGGTTTTGAACAAGTCGAGGTGTTTTTAGAGTCTAGTTTGGTGGTTGTAGGTAATTTAGTTAGTGACTTTATCGGTCATACATTTGTTTTCTTTTGTGATTTCCGCTGCGTTTACATCCAGCCGTGTAGGCTGAGTATTTATCATTCTGTCTTCCGCTGTGTGTGTTTCTATTTTGTTCCAGCCGTTTAGGCTGATGGTTATAGATGGTGGTTATCTGTTATTTCATTTTGTCCAGCCGGATAGGCTGAGTATACTAAACTGCGTGTTATGTTGTTTCTATTTGTGCATATATTCCAGCCGAGTGTGGCTGATGTATATTTTGTATGTAGTAATGTTTCATATTGTCCGCCGTACAGGGGAGGTGCTGTCGAAATTTCTTCGGACAGGGACCCCCCGAGGTGTGACAATTAGTGGCATCAGAGCTTAGGTTTTGCGAAGCCTATTTTTATGTTTCAGATTTTACGATTTGTTTTTGTGTTTTGAGAGTTTCGAATTAATCTGATACCAATTTTGTGTTTTCAGTATTTTGGATTTCGTATTTTGGATTCCCGAATGTTGGGTTGTGTTTTCGGATTTTGATCTTGGTTGATTTATGATTTTCGGTGTTCCGATTGTTTTGTTCTCCCTTTGTAAGTTGACCCCTTGATGTGACTCGAGTCTTGGGACCCCGCAGCGGCAGGACATCTCCAAGCTATAGGAGGTATGTTTGTAAATTGTTATCATACGTATTTATTAATACTTGGGTAGTTATTTATACCATGTATGATTTGTGTTGTGTTAGTCACTTGTTAGATCAGATATGGTGATATGTTGTCTGTTGATAATCTATTAGTGGATATCGTTTTACACAACGTCTAGATGGGGCAATATCTAATTTTCAGATACCTTATTAGTGGATATTAGACTTGATGGTCCATTATTTATTCTTTGATGTTGATAGTAACTTAAAGAGTATAATGCCTTGATATTTATGGAGTTGGTAATTTTAGTTGAAGGTTAGATTACAGACTTTGTGCCAGTGATCTTATGTTTAAGTATGTTTGTTGTACGGACATGAGGAGTCCTTGAGATTGCTATTTAGGTTTACAGTGCCCTAGATACTTTTATGGACCCGATGTATAGAGGGTCGATTTACTCGTGTTGGTTTAGTTAGTAAAGGAGTGATTCACTCTTATTAGCTTGATCAGTAGGAGACCGACTTACTCTTTCAAAGGTCAAAGGCTCCCTATATATATAGCAATTATGGAAAGGAGAAATGCAGAGGATGATATTGCGAATTTTGAAGTCTGATTCTTTGTGTGTCAACAAGTGAAGGCAGAATATCAGAAGTGGTGCAGTGGAAGCAAGCTGAGTCCATAACCCACAGAAGCATCCTTTTCGGATAAGGATTTGATCATGATATTATGATGGATTAGTATATGAGCATGTTGCTCAGTAGTTATCCTGGTACGAGGAGCTGTGAGTTGAGTAGTAAATTTGGGGACCAAATTTTTATTAGTGGGGGAGAATGTAAAATACGGTGCCCAAATAATAATTAAATAATAAAGTTAATGGACGAATAATTTTAACGGAATTTTTAAAAATTTTTAGAAATTTTTGGGGATTTAATCGGAGCCGTAGGGCGTAGTTTGAGGGGATAAAATTATAGGCTTTGGAAAAAGTCTGTTTAGAATACCTATTTATTAGGGAGTTGATTGAGCAATAGACTTAGGTTTTAATTTCCCTAAACCTAAGTTCAAAATTATATAAAAACCTTATTTCCCTCTTCTCCTTCACCGCCGCATCTTCCCCGAGCCCTCATGCACCGCCGCCTCGCCCCTTCCCTCTCGGCCAACTCGCGCGCCGACTCCTCCCCGAGCCCTCACACGCCGCCACCCAAAAATCCACCACCGATCCTCGTCTATGTTGAGCCACGGCCGCCGGACACCACATCCGGCAATCTCTTCTTCTCGCGACCTCCCGCAACCTAGTTGTCGGCCCTCACGCAAACGCCAAGATGTCGTCGGCTCTCCCCTCCCGCGAGCATCCGGACGTTGACGCCCTCTCCTCACGCCAGCACCCGAGACGAGCCCCAGCTGCCGGTCTCCTCCCTTCCTTGCACGCGAGCAGCACAGGCGACGACCTCTTCTCATTGCCCTAGCGCCAGTAGCCCAATCTACTGCCACCTCCGGCCGCGACGAGAGCTTGCCAGCAAGTACACCTTTAGGTTAGTATGATTTCCATGAGGTAAGGGATAGATGCTTAGGAGAAGTGGGATATGCCGATTGGGATGATTGTTTGGGATTGATTGCAGTTTGGTTTCCTTCTTGCTGATTTTGCTGGATTTGTTGGTGGATTGAGTCTTGATTAGGGTTGCTTTTGCCTTTCCCTATTGTTTCTGGAATTCCCGGACAGATTCTGGTAAGCTGCAGATGATGAAAATGTTGATCCTCCCTTTTGTTTTCAAAATCTCGAAATGGCTTTTTTTTGATATATTAGGCTTCAATTGATGATCTCCTTGTTGTGGACGGAGTTCTATCCATTTGGTTTTAAGCAGATGTTTCTACGTCTAGGTGATTTTCTGATTCGTTGACAAGATTTATATTAGTAAGTTGTTTTCAGTGATGTTACTCTTCTGCTTCAAGATGACAGCTGGGTTTGTGGACAAATTGGATTGTTGTTTATGCCTTGTTATTAGTTGTTTTGCTTCCTAAGTCATATGGAAATTACTGGTTCGATTTTGAAGGTTAGTTCAATTCAGAGTAATATTGTGTAAACCTAGTTGTTGTTTCTCTGTGCCCTGTGAAGTGATTGGTTATGTTTGAATTTGAGGAAACTCTAGGTCCTATTCAATGTTGCTTTGACTTTCAATATAGCTGTGGATTTTTGAGGTTTATTCAAGGGTTTTCGATATGTTACATGGTGACTTTCTGGATCGTTGTGTGCCGTTGAAGTTCTGGAATGGTGTGGATTTTCTAATTAAGGATTTATTGATTGGATTAATCGAGGTAAATCGACGATTAGTGTTGACTAATAATCATTGCGATGGAGGGTTACCTTATCGGTTTTGGGAACTAAGTTTAGTTAGTTGATATATAGCATGATTAATTAAACTGTACATCATGTGATTTGCAGGATTTTGATTCGAGACGAGCATCTCAATGTGGGATTAATTAGCACGATCTACATTTAAGGCGGGTACTTCTTGCTTTGCTTTCTTTTAGTACCTTGACCTTAGTGCATGAATTATTTTGGATAAGGATTGTTTACCTTAACTCCACTCTTACTTTCCTGCGCTTGATACTTCCACGCAATCTTTGAGAAATTCATTTCTATATCCATACAGTCTCTTCTTGTTGTCCATGATCCGTAGCAGATACTAAATATCATATTTGGATACTTTAACTGTTGTTTATTTATGTACTATATTGAGCATGCTGGCTTCATGTAGCATACCTGTTTCTACTTATATATATATGATGACTGTTGCATTGTTCGCATCATGTCATTGCATGCATGTCGCATCCTCGGCCACTCGAGAGAGTGGTAGCTGGAGTTGATGCCGCTTGTCCTGTCGTGCCACACTCGGCCACTCGTGTGAGTGGTAGCTGGAGTACGAGCAGCAGGGACCCCATCGCAGATGTAGCTAGTTAGCTACTATGCAACTGTCCCCTCGGCCACTTGTGTGAGTGGTAGCTAGAGTGGTGTATAGTCTGTCACTGACCCGACCTTTCGACCATACAGGGGTCATGGTGTAGAGAGGTAGCGGGAGTGACCATCCGTGCATACGCTGTTATTATATTTGCTTGGACTGCTGTTGTTTATATATGCTGTTATTGCTTATTTACTGCTGTTGTTTACATACGCTGTTATTGCTTGTGTATACCTTGCTTGTTGTCTCTGTAGTTATGAGTAGTACTGTAGCAGATTAGTACCAGTTCTGTCCTATTATACCTAGCCTAGGATATGGTTTCAGGTATGAGTGCTTATTTTGGTTCTATTGTAGTATCTGCTATTTCTTTTATGAAACTGTATACTCTTGGCTCACTTTCTAGTTATATGTTATGTTCATGCACTATCTCTTTCCTTACCCGCTGAGTTCCAATACTCACCACCTCGCAAATTGGTTTTCTTTCGCCAGGTAACAGATAGATGAGTCATGGATGCTTGGAGAGTCTCGGCTGCCGGTCCCACGTCACACTCGAGGATAGTTTCTTTTGGGTCTTGTCACTGTTTGGATGTATGTTAGTTTTACGTATTTAGGTTTTGAACAAGTCGAGATGTTTTTAGAGTCTAGTCTGGTGGTTGTAGGTAATTTAGTTAGTGACTTTATCGGTCATACATTTGTTTTCTTTTGTGATTTCTGCTGCGTTTACATCCAGCCGTGTAGGCTGAGTATTTATCATTCTGTCTTCCGCTGTGTGTGTTTCTATTTTGTTCCAGCCATTTAGGCTGATGGTTATAGATGGTGGTTATCTGTTATTTCATTTTGTCCAGCCGGGTAGGCTGAGTATACTAAACTGCGTGTTATGTTGTTTCTATTTGTGCATATATTCCAGCCGAGTGTGGCTGATGTATATTTTGTATGTAGTAATGTTTCATATTGTCCGCCGTACAGGGGAGGTGCTGTCGAAATTTCTTCGGACAGGGACCCCCCGGGGCGTGACACAAGCGCATCAAGACCGGGGATCATCTTCAGATGATGCTCCTGTTCGAGATGCACGGAAAGGCAAAGCGCCCCGAGACAACATTTCTCCCGAATGGATCAATAGGCGGTTCTCAGAGGAGATTTTGCAAGACCCTCCGCCTCGACATTACATCCCGTTGGCGATCGGGATGTACAACGGGTCGACCGACCCAGATGATCATCTAGATTGATTCGAAAACGAAGCCACGCTGCACCAATACACGGACGGAGTATAGTGTCTTGTCTTCCTCACGACTCTCTCCAGATCGGCGCAGCGCTAGTTCAGAAGACAGTCGGACGACTCGATACGAAGCTTCAAAGAATTCCGAGTTGCTTTCCAACACCACTTCATCAGCAGCTGACGCTATCAGAAAGCGTGCGTCAGCCTCTTTGCCCTGAAGCAAAGACCCAAGGAAGCACTCCCAGTGTACATTCAGCGCTTCAATCAAGTGGTCATGAACATCCTCTCGGTCTCGCCCGAGACCATGATGAACGCCTTCACCCATGGGCTCGCCGAGGGAGATTTTTTTCGATCACTCATCAGGAAGCCACCCAGGGACTTCAACCACATGCTCAAGAAGGCCAATGAGTATATCAATGTGGAAGAAGCCTAGGCGGCTAGAAGAAAGGAGGTGTCGACCGAGCATATGCCACAGACCGAACGCCGACCGTCAAGTAGCCATCAGCCACCCAAGGGGCCTAGGGCTGAAGGAGTACGGCTACATCAAGAGATCAGGGCACATGCCATACAGAATGTGGCATCCGGTCGGCCTAAGGCATCGAAGGGCAAGGTATGGACACCTATGTTTTGTTCATTCCACCAGTCGGCGATGCACAACACACGAGACTACCGAGGACTGACACCAATTGTCAGCTGACTGACCCCAAGAGGATACCGCCACCGATTTTCGTCTCCTGATCGGCGAGATCAACACTGATCTATTGAATGGCGAGAGGATGAAAGAAGGTCGTCCGAGTGACACCACCAATAGCAGCGAAGGGATAACGTTGATCCCTCCAGAGTCCCAACCAAACGAAATAGGCCATCCGCTCGGGAAGAAGAAAATCAACCCAACACTTCCCGAGGAGAGATAGGCATGATCACCAGAGGACCGACCGGCGGCGACTCCAATCGAACCAAGAAGTCATATGCTCGTCGGTTGGAGATCCACGCCGTGGGATGAAGCAAGGAGAAGGTCGAAGGCCTCCAAATCAGCTTCGACCCTAAAGACTTGGAGGGAGTAGAGATCCCTCATGATGTTGCTTTGATCATCCAAGCGATGATCGCCAACTACACCATTCACCGAACCTTCGTCGACACGGCGAGTTCAGTGAACATCATTTTCAAGAAGGCATTCGATCAGATTGATCGAAGCGAGCTGCTACCCATGGCGACCTTGCTTTACGGATTCACTAGCAACAAAGTTTTGCCGATCGGCCAAGCAAGGTTGGCCATCTCGCTGGGGGAAGAGCCGTTGAGATGGACTCGGACCAACAACTTCATAGTGGTGGATGCACCATCGGCCTACAACGTCATCTTGGCCCGACCGGCCCTCAACGAGTTTCGGGCGATGGTGTCAACTTATTGGCAGAAGATAAAGTTCCTAGTGGACGATCAAGTGGGTGAGGTTAAAGGCGACCAAATGGCCGCTCGACATTGCTATGTGGAGTTGGTAAAGACCAAGGCAAAAGTTGCTCGGAAGCCTCCACGACTGGAGGTAAATGCGATCTCTGAAAAACCCCCTTCCTTGGTATATGAAGAAAAGGAGGAGGTCCAGATCCACCCCAGCAGAGCGGAGGCAACAACCTTCATCGCCGCCGACCTGGACGAGGAGAAGAAGGCAGAGCTAGTTGCCTGCCTTAAAAAAAACCACGACGTATTCGCCTGGTCGACCCATGAGCTTCCCAGCATCTCCCCAAGTGTGGCTCAGCACGAGCTTCATGTCCGACCAGACGCTCGACCAGTAAAGAAAAGGAAAAGGGATTTTAGCGCAGAGTAGAACGTGATCATCCGGGCAGAGATAGAGAAGCTATTGGAGGTCGGCCACATCCGCGAAGTCCAATTCCCGAACTGGCTAGCCAATGTTGTGCTGGTCTCCAAGCCGGACAACAAATGGTGGGTCAACATTGACTTCGACGACTTAAACAAGGCATGCCCGAAGGACTTCTATCCGTTGCCCAGGATAGATAAGATGGTGGACTCGACGGCGGGTTGCAAGCTGATCTGCATGCTCGACACGTATCAAGGATACCACTAAGTGTCGCTCGCCTACGAGGACCAGGAGAAGGTCAGTTTCATCACGGCCGACGGGACATATTGCTACAATATCATGTCGTTCGGACTGAATAACGCTAGAGCCATCTACTAGAGGCTGGTGAATAAAGTGTTCCGACGGTATATTAACAATAATATAGAGGTATATGTCGACGACATACTGATTAAATCCCTCTGAGTTGCTGACCTATGTGCAGATATCAACGATACTTGCCGGATGCTAAGGACATACGAAATAAAGCTGAACCCGAGCAAGTGTCTATTCGGCGTGAAGAGTGGACGCTTCCTGGGCTACATTGTCACCGAGTGGGGCATTAAATCCAACCCAAGCAAGGTCAAAGCTTTACAAGATATGCCACCACCTTGGAACTTGAAGGAAGCTCAAAGGCTAACCGGTCGGATCACGGCGCTGTCCAGATTCATATCCAAGCCATTCGATCGAAGCCTGCCATTCTTCAGGGTGCTTCGTCAAGCTACAAAATTCTAATGGGACGCTGAGTGCGACCGAGCGCTAGAAGAGTTGAAGGAGTATCTGAACTCGTTGCCTGTATTAGCCAAGCTGATTATGAGTGAGCCACTGTGGATTTATTTGTTATCCAACGAACATGTCGTTGGATCGGCCTTGGTCAGGTAGAACGGCCAGGATTAGCAGCCTATATATTTTCTGAGCTATATATTGAAAGATGCTGAATCTCGCTACACCGGTCTCTAAAAACTTGTGTATGCTTTGATTCTAGCCGCTCGGAGACTTCGCCCGTACTTTTTAGTGCACACGATTATCATGATGACTAACAGTGCCCTAGGACGAGTCCTTATCAACCCAGAGGCATCAGGAAGGCTAATCAAGTGGACGACCGAGCTGAGCGAGTTCGACATTTAGTATCAACCCCGAGCGACGATCAAGGCTCAAGCCTTGACAGATTTCATCATAGAAGTCCAGAGTGACGAGCCGACAGCAACATGGAAGATATATATGGATAGCTCGTCACTCGGTAGGGCAGTGGGATCGACATAATGCTTATCTCACCACGGGAGGACCATATGCAGCTGTCCATTTGGCTGGACTACTGAGCCACTAATAACATAGCAGAGTAGCCGGCGTACAGGTAGCTCGACACATGGGAGTAGTTAAAGTCCTCATCCACTTGGATTTCCAACTCGCCTCCCAGTAGCTATCTGGGACGTTTGAGATAAGCAACACTCGGCTAAGGCTCTATGTAGAGGCTTTCGAGAAACTGAAGGCCAACTTCCAGGAGGTCATTATATAGAAGATCCCCCAATCGGAGAATCAGGTGGCGGATGAGTTAGCAAAATTGGCCAATTCTGACGCCAATCATCATTGGTTAGTCGATCGAACAAGTCTCGCTTGTGGCACACATTGACCGAATGGAGGGAATAATCTTTCCAAGCGACTGGAGGACAACCCTGATGGAGTTTCTACGTTCAGGAGCTACACCCGCCGATCCGGAGGAGGCCCACTTATTGAAAAAGAGGGTCAGGCGGTTCACCTTGATCGGCGACCATCTCTACAATAGAGCCTTCTCCAGGCCTCTTCTCAAGTGCGTTGGATCGGAGGACGTCGAGTATGCTTTGAAGGAGGTGCACCAAGGCTCTTACGGAGGTCATCCGGGCGGCCGTGCATTAACCCGTAAGATACTCCTGGCCGGATATTTCTGGCCGACCCTCTAGGAGGATGCCGCTTGGACGATGACCACCTGTTTGTCTTGCCAGAAGTATCACAACATATCGCACCAATCGATCGAGAAAATGAAAGCGTCCACTGTATCTTGTCCGTTCGACCAATGGGGCATGGACATTGTCAGGCCTTTTCCCATGGCGACCGGTCAGCGGAAGTTTCTGCTCGTGGCGGTGTACTTCTCGAAGTGAGTAGAAGCCGAGCCACTTGTGAGAATCACCGAGCAGATGGTCATCAAATTCGTTTGGCAGAACATCATTTCCCGGTTCGACGTCCTACGTTGCCTCGTATCCTACAACGGAAGGTAGTTCGTCGGCGGGAGGCTCAGAGAATGGTGTAAGGGCTATGACATCCAACAATCCTTCACCTCGATAGCTTGGTGTAAGGGCTATGACATCCAACAATCCTTCACCTCGATAGCCTACTCTCAGGGAAATGGCCAGGCCGAAGTCACCAATCGGGAGATTCTCAGAGTCTTACGCGCTTGGCTCAACCACATAGGAGGCAGCTGGGTCTACGAGCTCCCCAGTGTACTGTGGGCTCTCCGGATGACTCCGATGGAGGTGACCGGCGTAACCCCATTCCAGTTGGTGTACAACAGCGAAGCAGTTGCCCCCGTGGAGGTCGGAGTAGAATCCGATCGGGTGTAGCTCTACGACGAAGGAAACACCGAACGAAGGCTGATGGAGCTTGACTTGGTGGACGAAACGCGAGCAAAAGCTGTAGTTCGGCTAACGGCGTACCAACACCGAATGAAACAGAACTATAACCGATGAGTGATCCCGAGATCCTTCCAGGTCAGCGACCTCGTCTGGAAGAAAGTGAAGTCGGTTGGCGACGTCGCCAAGTTCAAGGCACCATGGGCAGGACTGTTCAAGATTGTGCAGAAGATTCGTTCGAGCGCCTAGTATATGGAGGATTAAGAGGGGAGGCAACTAGAGAGGCCATGGAGTGTGAATCATCTTCAACCCTAGAGGGCTAGATGAGAGGTGCGCAAGTGGATATTGTACCTCTTTGTAGTTTTTGTATGCCTTCCAAATGCAGGGCAACATGTGAATAGAAAGCAAAGGCTTCTCAAAAGTGCATCCCCACCAACGGTCGAATGCCAACCATAAATCCGAGATCACCTCAAATCGTCGAGCAGCGATGTTAAACGCGAGTCTACCTCAAATCGTCGAGCGGTGACGTTAAATGTGAGTCTACCTCAAATCATCAAGCGACAACGTTAAACGCGGGTCTACCTCAAATCGTCGAGCGGTAAATTTAAACGTGGGTCTACCTTAAGTCGTCGAGCTGCGATGTTAAACGTGGGTTTACCTCAAATCATCGAGTGGCGACGTTAAACGCGAGTCTACCTCAAATCGTCAAGCGATGACGTTAAACGCGAGTCTACCTCAAATCGTCGAGCGGTGACATTAAACCCTTGTCTCCAACGACGGTCGAGCGGCGACCTTAAACCATTGTCTCTATCAATGGTTGAGCAACGACCTTAAACCCGAGTCTACACCAAACCGTCGAATGGCGACGTTAAACCCTTGTCTCCATCGATGATCGAGTAGTGACCCTAAACATGAGTCTTCGTCAAAACGTTGAGCGACGACGTTAAACGCGTGTCTTCATCAGTAGTCCAATAGGGACGATATACCCTTGAGTCAGAGACTCCCGTGCCGATCGACCGGGTTTGAGTTGTATTTAAGCCACGACTCAACGTCAGAAACTTTCATACCTCCCAAGTTCGGGGTTGAGTGGAATTCGTTGGTTTCGTAGCTGTTTTTATCAAATCTCATATCTCCCCCGTTCAAGGTCGAGCGGTCTTCACTGGTCTTGGGCTTGCTTATCGGATTCCTTGTCACCCCCGTTTGGGGTCGAGTAATTGTTGAAAGCTCAGTGAGCGGGCAAGCATCGATGAATAGCTAACCGTTAACCCGAGCTACAAAGTCTCCAGAATGTAGCGATCGCTCGACGTAATTCTTTAAAATACTCCTAGGGTCGAGCGTGAGATCGCGGAATCACGGGCTCCGAATGCTAGAGGAGTCGGTCGGCTGATAGAATAATTGTGAATGAGGCCAAAAGCTTTTACAAATAATCAAAAGAAGTTGAAAAACATGTGGAGGTAAAGCTTGTTCGAACGGACGAGCATGCATTTAAGCTTAAAAGAAATTTTGCATCTTACAGGGACGCTCAGCCTCACTCAGGAACGCTCGACCTCACTCAAGATAGTCTAAGGCGTCGTCCCGCAGAGAGGCGGTGAGCTTGTCCTGGCTGATGACATTGCTGGTCAGAGCAGCTGGTAAATAGCCTCCTTCTTGGAGCTGGCTGATCATCCCGTCGATCGCCAGATCGAACAACCGGAGTGCCCAATCGGTGACTTTGTCACAGAAAGTGCCCGAGTGGATGTTGGCTTGCTTCATGACATCAAACCAACTCACTTCGGCGTCCTGATAAATCCTCAAGGTCTGTCAGGAGCCATCCAGCTCATCCTTGGTGGCAGCTAGCGTAGCATCCTTAGAGGTAATTTGGTCGCGAAGGGTCATTTCTTCGGCCGAGCGGCTGTTCTGGTCAGCAATCAAGAAGTCTTCAACCTCCTTGAGCTTTTGGGCTCAGGCTCGGGCCACTTTATTCTTCTCGTCGAGGTCAGCGATGGCTCGGTTCATCCGCGCGTTCACCAACTCGATCTTATTGTCAAAAGTGGTGACTTGTTTGTTGAGCCGCTCCAGCATCGTGGCCTAGCCGGCGTTCTTGGCCTGTTCGGCCTCAAGCAATTTGTCTCTCTTTTCCAGAGCGGCCCGCAACCTGGTCACCTCGGCGTCTGTCTTCCCCTCAGCGGCGAAGGATTGGTCGCTCGACGCCTTCAGCTGCTTTACTTCCTCCTCCAAAAACGCAAGCATGTGGCACATGCCCAAGCTCTCCACCTAGTACTACGGACAACAAGCCGACATAAGTGCCGAGCAGGAATGAATTATGCAAATGTAAGGTGAAGCTTACCTCGGTGGACATCTGGGTGTGGCTGTTTGCCAGCGTGCCCGGAGGCATCATCGCCGCATGAGCTCGGGCGTCTTCCTAGATTTTAACGAGCGACCCCTGAATGATGATCTGATGCTCGGGGCATCGAGTCCTGGCGTTCGGCTCACTATACTCTTCGATGGGTAGATGGAGGATCGTCGTTATGTGACATTGGCAGCTCGGGGTCGATTGTGTTGAGGCTGTTCGGCTAGATGGGCGAGACGCGGACGTCGGTAGGATGCCGAACTTCTTAACCTTCGAGGGCTTCGAAGGAGGCGGCATGAAGGCCATCGGAGGTGCGGTGAGGGTTCCCTGCGGTAGCTCAGCTAAGGAGGGAGTTCGGTCGGATGATGTAGCGGTTGCGTTTTCTGGAATAGGGGTTGAAGTCTCGACCCGCTCGACAGTCCTCACCGCTGAGGAAGCGAAACGTGATGAAGGCTCCAAGCGGCGCCTTTTTCTGCGGATCAGCGGCTCCCTTGAGGAATCCAACCTGGATGCTCCCTCAAGACGGACGGACTTCAGCCGCTCGGGAGGCTGCTGCGAACCCTCAACCGCCCCAACACTGGGAGTCCAATTGGTCGTCCCTTCACCCACCACAACGGGCGTCCCCTCACTCACGCCAAGAGGATCTTCATGGGAGCTGATCGGTTCGCAGTTCTTCAGCGGCCACCGCATTGATCGCGACATCCTTGAGCTTCGCCTTGCCGGCTAGACGTGCTCGCATCATGACTTCGGCTGCAAAAGAGAAAGAAAAATTAGTTAGCATCAAAGGAAGAGTTAAAGAAGTTTTATACCTAGGCTAGTCGGCAGCCGGGTGCGGATCGGACTTAAGCCAAAGATATACAGGACGTCCTCCAACAGTAGTTTATGGATGTAGTATTTCTGACCGGCTAGCATGGAGGCTGCGTTCAAGTAGTCCGATCGACTCTTGTAGTTATTCAGGGGGGGGGGCTGAGGCGCTACTTCGAGCTGCCAGCTGGCCGGGAAGTCTGGCCGCTTGGGAAGCGCATGAAGAAAAAGTAATCTTTCATGTGCTTATTGGAGATCAACATCTTGTCGTAGAAAACTAGACCGACTCAAGATTGGAAGAGGAAAGTCCCTGGATTGGACAGTTTGGGATAATAAAAATAATGAAAGATCCAGGGGTAAGAGGGATGTCGTGCAGACGAAACAAAACAACGACGCCGCACAACAGTCGGAAGGAGTTCGACATAAGTTGATTAAGGGAAATACGAAAATATTTACAAACTGCAGGAATGAAAGGATGAAGGGGAAACCGTACACTAGCGATAAACTGATCCTGGAAGAAATAGATATAGCCGGTCGGCGGACAATTGGGTCGATCGGACGGAGAAGGAAGAATGATCTGATGGTCAAGAGGGATTTCAAAGGCATCTCGCAGAGTCTCAGCGTCGCCCCCATCAAATCTAGACTCCATGGATGTGTACCAGAGTCCAGGGACAGAGGCGAAAGGCTGTGAAGAGCTCACCATTGTAAAAACAGAAGAGGGGATGATCGAGGGGAAGAAAAGTGAGCGAAATATGAAAAAGGTGGTCGGAATACTGTCGGAGCATAAAAAAGCTGAAAAGCACGAAGATGAGGGTGATTGGGAGGAAGCTTACTTGAGGGGGGGGGTCGCTGGAGAAGAAGCGCAGAGGATCGTCAGAGAATAGGGATCGCACAGAAGCAAAGGCCTGCCGGAGAACTCAAGCTTGAAGAAGTGTACGAAGGAGGCGATGCAGCGGGCTTATAAGCCCAGGAGACGACCGATCAGAGCCATCAGATTTAGGTCATAGAAGCCAAGGCGAGGATCTCACCGTCGAATTTGAACCGCCAAACATCACATTATGCCTGTCACGTCAGACGTGCAACGTCATTAGGGCATGATACATGGCGCTTCGCCACAGGTCGACATTTAATGACGACATGGAAGCACACTCAACCTTAATGTGTAGGATTTACACGATTTCCAAGAAATCTGGGTGACATCAGCCTAGCTCGCGCTCGCCCAAGAGAGCCTAAGGTGAATTTTTACATGTGCAAACCTTTTTCGTGCCGATCGGATCGAGGGAGCATGCTTATGACCGAGCGATAGTCTTCAACAGGCTGATCGGCGAGGATCGGTCTTATCCCGCTCAGAGACCACACAGTGTCGAAGGCCGATCGGGAGGAAATCTACGCACACAAGTGTCTAGTCAGTCGGACTTACAGTCTCCTTCGACTAGACTTGAGGGGGGGCTTGTGATGCGGTAATGATGAGGGGTCCTACCTTGCTGCCACGGTGGAGGTCAAAGGAGGTCAAAGTCAAGGTGGTCAACGCATATAGGGCATCGATCGGTCGGGCGAAGCATTCTCCGACCGGGAGAAAGGACCCGATCCACCGTCGCCCTCGACATGGGGAGCATTCAAACATCCGACGCTCAAGGGAGAACGATGTGCAGAAGCCGAGCCAAGCAGCTACCCCGCTCGGCCGATCAGCAGACTCAACATCAGCCGAGCGCGCGGACAGTGAGCTTCCGACCGAGCGGCCATCCCGCTCGGCCCAGCGACAGATCACAAGGACAGAGGATTTTCGGCCGAGCGGCTATCCCGATTGACCCGACAGCAAACAGTATACGGGTAGTGGACTTCCGGCCGAGCGACTATCCTACTCGGCCCGACA
This sequence comes from Zingiber officinale, assembly GCF_018446385.1. NCBI lineage: Eukaryota > Viridiplantae > Streptophyta > Magnoliopsida > Zingiberales > Zingiberaceae > Zingiber > Zingiber officinale. The sequence continues at coordinate 83,162,122 of NC_056000.1, read as the reverse complement.
GTAGACAGCACGTGGACAGTGGAGTTCCAACCGAGCGGCTATTCCGGTCGGCCAAGCAATAGACACAGCAGGATATCTTTCGACATCCTTTTGGGAGCTTATGCCGCTGACATGTGACATGGTCAGATAAAGGATCGTACGGCGGAAGCTTCTACTGTCACTTCAGAGATATACTCGGTCCGTTAAGGTACTGTGTCAAGGGCACTTTACTGACACGTATTTTCAAGGAAATCTTTGAGATGCGTGCTTGCCTTGGGAAATGTGCACACACGCTTCCGGAGCTCTATATAAAGGGGGGTCCAAGCATCGACGGAGGTATGCATTGTATGCGATCTCTATTGTTGCGCTACAGTCTTCTTATTGCTCCACTCTTTGCTTTATCGGAGACTGACTTGAGCATCGAAGAGTCATCTCCGAGGACCCCTTCCCTGACTCAGCACTGACGTCAGTTGTATTGCAAGTCGGAGCGAAGTCCAAAGGAGGTCAGCGGGAGCGCCACATCCCCAGCATCCATCTTATCGACTTTCGGACAGGATCATCGGGTTTTGCGAGTACCTGAGCAGTCCACACCTCCTCCAGCTGATGATAACTAGATCTAATTATTTTAGTACACTATTAGACATTGTATATCTAGTTGGCTTGATCTATATAGTTAGCTACTTCTTGTCACTTTATTTGGATAATCCTCTTAGACTAGAACTGCTATTTTTAAAATAATTGTTCAAATGGTTTGTAAATTCTAGAGAAAATTCTCTACTTGTATTTTCTAAAATTTCTCATTTACATAGTATTTCAAAATTAATTTTGTCCTTATACTAGATCAAATTCATAGAAAGCATATTCCTATAGATCTAGGAATTGAGCATCTCACAAACAAAATAGGTCTACCTTGATGTGTATCCATAAACTTAGAATGACGTGAGATGCATATACTTATTGCCTGAACTTCAGATGCTTATATCAGTGTATCAATACAAGTATGGGCTAAAAATATCAAAATTATAGTGATCAAGTTAAGAATCTATTTTAGTCAAATACTAAATGGATATATTTACTTAACTTTACTAACTTAGTGAACACTGCTATCTTCGGATAGATAGTTAGTAACTAACGGTTAGACATTTAAGATCAAATTCTTAGATGCATATTTTTTTAATATATCAAGTTATCGGGAGGATAATTGAAAAAGATTTTCTAAATGATTTATTTCCTTTCCTAAATACTTTGAAAATGATTTTCAAAATCACCTTGCGTCTGATCGACCTTTCGACTGCTCCGGCTTGTTGCCGCTATCTTGCTGTGACTCTACTATGCCCGACTACCACCGAGAAGTTGTCTAAACATCGAGCTCAAGCAAACCATTTATGATAGTGTTTGGTAACCTAATTTAATTTACTGTACTTACTTTTTGCAAATAGGAAGTGTAGCATGTTATATTTCTTCAACTCTCTTTGTATTCAATTACTCTTTCGGCAGTTTCGGAAGAGGATTTAATGAATTATCCATCGATAGGTTCGCGGGACCTAGGTCTTAGCGTAGAAGTCGCCGAAGGCTTTGAACCAAGTAAAACCGAACGCGTGTTGTTTTGCTTATTTTTTTACTTTATTTTTTTACTTAGTTTTCCGCCGCATACTTTGATTTCAAAATAGAAAAATAAGTTCTTGAAAACTACGTGATTCACCCCTCCTCTCACGTGCGTCTTGATCCAACAGTTAGGACCGAAGAAATTTAGATATCTCCATTATGGTATGATATTGTTCATTTTAAACCTAAGCCATTATGATTTTATTTTTAAATTTTACCCAAAAGGCTTCATACTAATAAAAATATCTTTTCCTTATAAGCTCATAATTTTACCCATATGTTTTCAATGTAAAATTTTGTTTACAACCTTACAAACTCAACTGAAACCTTTTAATAGTATTAGTTGATAAGTATAATAAACTTAGGTCCTTCAATGAGTTTGTGCTTAAACTGTCTTAAGATTATGCAAATTTAAAAATTCATAGCTCTCAATCTAGACTATGGTATTTAGATCTAAGAGCATGGTTACACTTATGAGCATTTCATGAGTGTAATGCTTTTAATTTAAAGTGACTTTGAGATTTTTAAATCATCAATGAGTTTATGCTCAAATTTGTTAATGTCCTTAGGCACCTTAGAATTACTTCAAACCAAGCTCATTGTTCTTGAGTGTAATCATGTCATGAAACATGAAAGTTTAGCAATTTACTGTCCATATAGCAGTTGATTGATGAATTATGAACAATTGATTACCTTGTGAATGAGGGGTATAATGGGAATTAAGTATGTGTTTGAGTAAATATAAAAGTAGGCTAAGCAGTTGGGATATTTGAGAAATTTAGTTCCATGATTAAAAAAATTGCCATGAGCGATGAATTTATTTACAGTTTGGCTTGGCCAGGTAATTTTGTTCCTAGTTTCAATTTCTTTACAACACAGAAAAGACATAAAACATTAACTTAGAGCGATGGAGAATGTTATACCAATCAATCTAAGATTATTTTCATATTATTAATGTCTTGTTCATATCATCGAGCAAGTTGCAACTCTAATTATTAATTTCACATACCATCAAATGCTATGCTCTTATTGAATTTGCATCAGAAATATTGTTTATTAAAAACTAAATAGCTTATTTTGAAAATTGAACACCCACATTAAGTTTATCTTTTTATACAAGTTGTCCATTGAATTTAACACCCAGTGCTCTGGCCTTATTCTTCACAGTCAAAATCGCAGCATTGAACTCCAAAAAATACTAGACAAAATAAAAACGAGTATTCGATATTCATATTATATATTTTTTTTCTCGTGAAAAGAAATAAATAATAAGAGATAAGGACAAATTAGCAACTGCATAGGTACTCTGGAATTTGGATGGATCCCAACTTTCTCCTACCTTCTTAGCTTCTTCTCATCTGAATCTTAAATGATTGGAGACAAGATTATAATATATATATTAAAAAAAAAGGATTTTTTTCCCCACTGGAAGACTGTGAAAATAACAGCTAATTTTCTCTCCACTGGATAAGATTTGCAAAACAAAACTGTCACAGCTTTGAACTGGATGGAGCTTTATTAATGATTTGAAATGACGATAGATAAATACAATGTTTTGTAGAGTGGTCAATCATGAAGTTGGTGTAATTGGCTATCTGCTGTGCAAAATGATATTTAAAAGACTGTTGTGTAATTGACGAGGTATTTTCTGATCATGATTTTTTCTCTCCACTAACCAATCCCGAAAGAACAAGATTCAGAGCAAATCTGTAACTATCTGTAATTTGTAATTTCTAGATAGAAAAAAAAACATGTTTTTAGTTTTCAGATATTGCACACTTTATATTACATATGATGCAGTGTTGTTCCTGAATTTTAAGCTACATACGTTGACCTAAATGAGTTGTCTTAAAGTTTTCAGTAGGAAGATAGTCATTTCAAGTGCTAAGAAAATATATCGAATTGGAGAGTAGATTCTGAATTTGAATATGAATTTTTTTTTAACTATATAGATCTAGTCTGAAATCGTGACAGCTGAACTATTGGTGAGATAATTGTAAAGTAAAAGATGTACATATACCTGTGCCTAGGGAGACAGGACCTTTTATAACACCTTTATAATTTCCACATTAATTAAATATTATATCAGAATAAGAGATATGTCAAATCCATATATATTTATTGTAATGTGAAGTCTCATCACCTATACGGTACTTTTATCCTATACGAAGATATGATCCCACGTGCTTCTGACAATTCCACGCATAACATTAATTATGAAATGAACTCCTGAATCAAAAGGCCCATTGGACTTCTGGGTTTGACCCAAATAGTGGGATAATAGGTCAGTAAAAAAGGGGGTTAAATCTCTGATCATGGACTGGCGGATTTACTTATATGCCTATTCATTTTATAAGGAGTTGAATGGTGCTAAGCCCCGAGAATCGGAAATTGGATCAGGACAATGTAGGGGAGAAGAGCCGCGTGAGACGAAGATTCGATCAGGATGATATAGGGGAACATAGCCCCATGAGTCAAAGATTTGATCTGGACAATGTAGGGGAGTAGAGCCCCATGAGTTAGAGATCCGATCGGGATGATGTAGGGGAGCAGAGCCCCATGAGTTGAGGATCCTCTGTGCTAGCAAAGTGAAGTACAGAGGAGGCATGGCGCGTGGGATCAGGGTTGTCCAATCGGATGGTGGTCTCTGATATCTCGATCAACCATTCGCTGAGATTGACCTACCTTAGACTTCAACTGCCACGTTAACCGAAAGATTGACTTTTTGATCTTATGTGGGAGCGACCTATATATTCACCGCATCAAAAGCTTCTCTTTCAAGTTTTGTTGAAGGAGGCCCGAACCCAATTGACTAGACATTAGCAAGGTTTGGTTTGCCTATTGGCATACTTCCTTTAGAGATGATATCATTGTGATATTTCCACTGTTGTCCTCAAACCTCAACGGCAGGGATATAGGCCAGATTAGACTTGTTAGGGTCAATTGATGCTAGAAGAGGCCGGGGGGGGGGGGGGGGGGGGGTAGCTCATCACGCTTCGGTTATTTGCTTTGATGATGTTGTTGTAGTGGAAAACACTCAAGCAACTCTCACAATGCTAATACAAGGGAATTACTTGGTATCTACCTCAAGAAGAGGTCACTAATCCAAGGATCCACATATGACATGCACTCCACTAATAAAAACATTCATTCTCGGTAACTACTAGAGGTAGAGAAATCTCGTACAAGACTCACACAACAAGATATACATGAAGAATGAAATACAAGCTAATACAATAGCAAATCTTACAAGATTTACAGTGAAGAAACCGTAGCTTGCTCTTCTTCTAGGTTGAATACACCTCTTGACTTGCTTGGAAGTGCAACAATACTCCTCTCTAAGCCTCCAAGATCTGGTGTGTGTGTGTGAGCTCAGTGGAGAAGAACGGGAGAAGATTGAGATCGAGCTGGCGAAGAAGTGTTGCAGCGTTTGAACACTTCGTCGCCTTTATATCTGCGCTTCTAGGCCTTTCAATTGATTGCGGCTCCTCCCAATCGATTACCATGTCAGATCCCAACTACCTTAGCCGTCAAAATCCTACATCTTGCGCAACGATCATATCCCACTCAATTGACTAATTGATTGGGGAGGCTTGAATCTATTGGCTAATCGATTCAGAGCGCCTCTGTGCTCTTTGCTGGAAAATCCTGAATCGATCAGATGATCGATTCAGCTTTCTCACATCACATGTGATTTCCAACCCCAATCGATTGGTGGTGCCCAATTGATCGGCTGATCGATTGGGGAGGCTTCTGTTTGCGCGATAAACACCCCTAATCGATCGACCGATTGATTGGGTTGTTGTTTATCGTAGTATTCTCCTAATCGATCGATTGATCGATTGGGCTTTAGTCCAATCGATCGGCTGATCGATTGACCACCCTTAACTTACTTAACTCAAGATCAAGGGTCTCCAAATCCAACATCAGGTCAACTGTGACCTGTTGGAACTCTTTGTACCTAACATTCGGTCAACTTTGATATACTGAGACTTCTTCACCAAGTATCCGGTCAATCTTTTGACCCACTTGGACTTTTCTCCTCATGCCAAGAGTTCGGCCAACCTTGATCCACTTGGACTTGTTGTCTCGTGCCGAGTGTTCGGTCCTCCATGACCCACTTGGACTTCCATCAGATGTCTGGTCACCCTTGACTAATTTGGATTTCCTCATGCCAAGTATCTAGTCAATCCTTTGACCTATTTGGGTTTCCCAACACCAGGTGTCCGGTCAACCTTGATCCACCTGGATCTCCACATGTCTGGCTTCACTCACCAGGTCTTTCCATTTGTCTAGCTTCACTCACTAGGACTTTTCATCTGTCTGGCTTCACTCGCCAGGACTTTCCATCTGCCTGGCTTCACTCACCAGGGCTTTCACCTAGCTTCACTTACTAGGTCTTTCACTTGGCTTCACTCACCAAGATTTTCCAACTGCTTAGCTTCACTCACTAGGTCTTTTACCTGGCTTCACTCACTAGGATTTCCAACTGCATGGCTTCACTAACCAGGTCTTTCCCTTGCCTAACCTTCAGCTAGGACTTTCCTAGTCAAGTATCTGGTCAACCTTTTGACCTACTTGACTCTTCTTCACATCAGACTGGTCAAAGCTTAACCAAAGGGGAATTGCTCCAACAATCTCCCCAATCAGACGATTGCTTCTACAATCTTCGTATATTGTCAAACATTGAAACCCAAACATCAAGACTCAAGTTTGAGCCAACTCAAACTTAGTCAACCTAGTCAACCTGACTCAAGGGATATTGCACTAATAATCTCCTCCTTTTTGATGTTTGACAATACCTTTAAGTTAAGCTAATCCCATAGCCTTTACTTTTTCTTCATGACAATATATGAATGAGAGTTTCTTTCATTTTCTCCCTTTCCTAGAGGGTAAACTCTCCCTTTGGATAATGAAGGCATAATTTAGACCCTACATTTTCCCCCAAACTTTCCTAGAGGGGTAATGAAGGTCTAACTTAAACCCTATATTATCCCTTGGGTCAGGTTGACCAAGTTGGCTCAAGCTTGAGTCTTGACGTTTGAGTTTTGATATTTGACAATATATGGAGATTGTAGGAGCAATCGTCCGATTGGAGAGATTATTGGAGCAATTCTCTTCTGGTCAAGGTTTGACTAGTCTGATGTAAAAAGAGTAAAGTAGGTGGGTTGATAGGATACTTGACTGAGAAAGTCCTAACTGGAGGTTAGGAAACGGAAAGACTTGGTCAGTGAAGCCAGACAGTTGGAAATCCTGGTGACTGAAGTTAGGTGAAAGACCTAGTGAGTGAAGCTAGGTAGTTGAAAAATCCTGGTGAGTGAAGCCAAGTGAAAGACCTAGTGAGTGAAGCTAGGTGAAAGCCCTGGTGAGTAAAGCCAAGCAGATGGAAAGTCCTAGTGAGTGAAGCCAGACAGATGAAAAGTCCTAGTGAGTGAAGCTAAGCAGATGGAAAGACCCGGTGAGTGAAGCCAGACACGTGGAAATCCAGGTGGGCCAAGGTTGACCGGATACCTGGTGTTGGGAAGCCCAAGTAGGTCAAAGGATTGACCGGATACTTGGCATGAGGAAATCTAGATGGGTCAAGGGTGACCGGACATTTGGTAGAAGTCCAAGTGGGTCATGGAGGGTCGGACACTTGGCAAGAGACGATAAGTTCAAGTGTATTAAGGTTCACCGGACACTTGGCACGAGGAGAAAAGTCCAAGTGGGTCAAAGGATTTACCAGACACTTTGTGAAGAAGTCTCAACAGGTCAAGGTTGACCGGATGCTAGGCACGAGGAGTTCCAACAGGTCACTGTTGATCAGATGTTGGATTTTGGGACCCTTAAGCTTGAGTTAAGCAAGTTAAGGGTAGTCAATCGATCAGCCAATCGATTAGACCAAAGCCCAATCGATCAACCGATCGATTGGGAGAATACTACGATAAACAGCAGCCCAATCAATCGGTCGATTGATTGGGGGTGTTTATCAAGCAAACAAAAAGCCTCCTCAATCGATCAGCCAATCGATTAGGTACTGTTAATCGATTAGCCGATCGATTGGGGCTAGAAATCATGTGTGAACGTGAGAAAGCTGAATCGATCAGCCGATCGATTCAAGTCTCCCCAATCGATTAGTCAATTGATTGGGATATGACCGTTGCATAAGATGTAGATTTTGGATGGCCGAGATCGCTGGGATCTGACATGGCAATCGATTGGGAGGAGCCCCAATAGATTGGAAGCCCTAGAAGTGTAGATATAAAGGCGACGAAGTGTTCAAACTCTATAACACTTCTTCGCCAACTCGATCCTGATCTTCTCGCATTCTTCTCCACGGATCTCACACACACACACACCAGATCTTGGAGGCTTAGAGAGGAGTGTTGTTGTACTTCCAAGCAAGTTAAGAGGTGTATTCAAGCTAGAAGAAGAGCAAGCTAGGGTTTCTTCACTGTAAATTTTGTAAGATTTGTTATTGTATTAACTTGTATTTCATTCTTCTTGTATATCTTGTTGTGTGAGTCTTGTACGAGATTTCTCCACCTTTGGTAGTTACCGAGAAGGAGTATTTTTATTAGTGGAATGCGTGTTGTTTGTGGATCCTTAGATTAGTCACTTCTTCTTAAGATGGATATCAAGTAAATCCCTTGTGTTAGCATTGTGAAAGTTGCTTGAGTGTTTTCCACTGCAACAACATCATCAAAGCAAGCAACCGAAGTGCGATAAGCTATTCACCCCCTCTAACATCAATCGACCCTAACACAACTGACCTTTGAGGTCCCTAAGGACCATTGCATAATCATCCCTAATGCTCTTGATTGGCCTCAACCCCCCCCCCCCCCCCTCCACCAAATTCGGATTCATTATCTTTTTCAAAGACCAATTTCTTGAAGGTCTTCGATTTCCACTCCCCTACTTTTTCTCTGAAATCTTCCAATATTTTTACATTCCTCTTCAGTAGTTAGCACCAAACTCTATCTGACTACTACGTAGAGTAGTCATCATCTTTCGATTATACCAAATCGCTCTTCCCCCCCCCCCCCCCCCCTCCGAATCTTCCACTATTTTTACTATCCGAAGAAAATGGAAGTGGAGGTTTTCTTTTTCCAAGCCCGACTGAAGTTTCTTTTTTGATGAGATGTTGCCTCTAACTCAGCTTTTAGAGCTTTCAGTTCAACCTTTTAGATTTCTAGTTCATTGTGTTAATTTTGGATCAACACTTCCTTTGCCACTAGCTCGACTGTCTTTCCCACTATTTCTCCCTTATAAGTTTTTATCTTTTCTTTTAGTTCGGAAGAGAAATTTAGCCTCTACAGTCTTCTTGTCCAAATGGGCTAGCATTCGCTACCTCCTTTTTTGCTCTGAAGTAAGCTTGGCCTCGAAGGTATTCAAATTGGCTTGTAGTCTCTCCCTAGCCGCTGATTGGGTAGTAATTTCTTCTTCTCCTCCTCAAGAACCCTCCCTGTTTGTTGCAATAACTCCAATTATGTTGTGACTTCTGTTACGAACCGCAAGTGTATGGTTACGTCATCAGTAACAAAAGAATATCAAATTCACAGGGACTGGTTATAAACACTAAAGATGTCTCAAAAGCGAATTAGCTAAACAAACGACTAAAAGATCATTTACAACTAAAGATTAGAAGTAAGGGTTAAATACAGAAATTCAGTTTTATAAAGGTTCTAGGAGTTTTGGTTTCTTTGTGATATTCATCGATGTAATGCAATCTACTAATTCTTATCTTCAATTGTAATGTTTTCATAAGAAGTAACTAGTTATCTTCTGCAGAAAACACCGACCAAGGACTCACATCTAAACCTTAAGTAATCAAATTGTTATGATTCCTATGAAGTCCGTTAACGGGGCAACCCTGTCACGACACCCCTCGGTCATACGACATAGAGACACATCACAAATCAATTCACATTAAGATATAGAGTTAAGCAAATCAATCTGTCCTACTTCTTTGTAGGTTCTTGCTTTACCCCTAAAGGCGATCCCTTAAAATGTCTGTTAGTGGGGCAGCCCTATCACGACGCCCCTCGGTCATACAATTTAGCAAATTCCTTAACAAGATTATATAAGAAATACAAACAACCAATCAAGAATGGTAATTAGGCATAAAACACAATAATTCATACAAAATTGATTGATACAAAACATAACAATATCCTTGAATCAAGAAGATGACAAATCCATGAATCTTACATCAAGTTATACCACAAATACACCCTCCTTCCTAGAACAAAAGATCTACTCTATAGAAGGTGAGGAAAGAATCGAAGACAAGAAGATTAAAGACATCCCGATCCAAATCAAGAAAATAGAAAGGAATGCTTATCTCAATACGATGAGTGATCTTCGGAACCAATCCTCTGCTCTTGGAGTCGAATCTTGGACAGAAATTACCTTCCGAATGCTGGAGACTCGCCCAAGAATAGATCTCCCCAAAGGGGGAGCCCTCCCTTTTAAAGAGGAAGAGGCTTTATATATAGAGGAGGACATTTGGATGCCACACGGGCCCAGGACACAGCCGTGTGAGATCCAAACGACCAAGACATTCCTCCTCTCTGCCAAGGTCACACGGCCATGTGATCCTCACACGGCCGTGCCATGTTCCACTTCTGCCTGCCTGCACGACCATGTGAAACCACACGGCTTGGCCAATTCTTGTCTCTGGAAGTGTTGCACGACCGTGTGACACACATGGCCATGCCATTTTTCGGCTCTGGAAAGGCTGCATGGCCGTGTAATCATACACAGTCGTGTACTGGCTGGTTGGAAAAGATTGCACGACCGTGTAACCTCACACAGCCAAAGCACTCTCCCTTGCTGTTGATGCTGCACGACCTTGTCATGACCACACGACCAGGGCCATCCCCCCTTGTAAGGTTGTGTGGCACTCATTGCCAAAGTCATTTTCCCTCCGTTTGGTAATAGAATCAGCCACAAACATCAATTCTTCTCCAAATTTGACTCATGAAAGCATAAAATGCACAAGAGTAGATCTTCGAACAAAGAAAAGTATTTATGCTAAAAGTAAAGTAAGGAACATGAAAGTGCATAGATAAAGCATGTATAAAACATAAGAATATGCATCAAAACATGCTAAACAAGTTTATAAAATCTACGCACATCACACTCTACGCACATCACACCCCCAGACTTAGACTTTTGCTTGTTCTAAAGCAAAATGTTGCAATCAAGATTCATGTATTCAATAATGCATCATAATCCTTAATGCACATTCCTAACTCTATCTAAAAGTTTCATTAATAAGCATGATCATAAAAACAAACCAAGTATGACTTAAGCATACGTCTCCTGTGCACGGTGCAAATAAGTAACTCAAAACTCTTCAAGTTTCAATCTTTGTCCTAGTCAAGTCGTTATCCAATTTAGTTCCTAATGTTTTCGGTGATAAGCACTTACCTGCCACACACTTGGTTCATATTTCTCAATCAACCTAGGGTCTCAAAGGCATGCTCAATATCAGGGGAACCATTGAAGTCATTTCACAAGTAACCTAACTCGGTCACAAAGGGGTGACTTGCTAATTTCCACTCACAACAACTGTTTTTTATATCTTTTTTTTTTCAACACTTTTTTCTTCCTTTTTTTCCCATCATCATGAACCTTTTTTTTTTTCACTAAGTGATTGCATTGTGCAACACTTAAACACATAAGTTCATAGGCACAAAAGTTGAGATATTTTGATTTTTCCAAATGAGCTTTCAAGATTCGAGCCTCATCCAGTAACCAAAATGAAGTTTGAGAAATCACCATGGAAACTAAGTACTAAACAAATATGATGAATCATGACTATTTCAATGATATCAACTATTCAAGTTCAAGTAAAGTGAAGTGAAGGTTAAGCCAAAACTCAAACTTATTTCTATATGATACTTAGCTCACAACATGCTACTCAAGATAGAGAAAAGAGGTACACTAAATATACTAGCATCATTTACAATATCATGAATCAAGATAAAGAACATGTTAACAATTTTACTTTTGAACAAGTAAGCATAAAAGTGAGGATTAATGTTTTCTTCAATAGGGATGCAAAAAAAACTTTTCAAAAGATAGTGTTTGACTATCAAAAATAATCCAAGCAAAACAAAATAAATGCAAAAACTAAAAATTGGAAGTGTAGAAAACAACAATTTTCAGGTTACAACCCCCCCTCCCCCAAGACTTAAACTTATCCCGATGAAATCAAAATGTGGTAGAGGTGGAAGTTCAAGAAACTCAGGAAGGGGAGAAGGAAAAGCATTAATAAACCATTTTACTTCATCTCTAAAAAATTTATGATATTCAAACAATTTGTTTAAGTCATCTTGTAAATATCTCATAAAGTTTCGAAAATCTTCATTAAATTCCATTTGAGCTCTATAAGAATTCATGATTCTAGAAATCTTGTCACACAGTTCTCTTTCACTTTTAAAACATTCTTGTAATTTTTTAAATTATCCCTCTTCCATGAGTTCTTTACTTGTAAGAATTTTGCTAGTCGAGTATAAGTCATTATGAATATTGTCAAAACAGAATGAAGTTCTTGAAAATTAAAATTATGGACCTCATGACTAACCGAAGGAACTTTTTTTGAAACTAAAGTTGACAATGGATTAGATTGCTAAATCGCTAATATTAAATGCCAATTTTTCTTAACACGAACGGTAGTGGGATCATGATTGGGCAATCTTAGAGGGAAATTATTTTTAATAAGAAGACTATATCCATGTTCTTCACACCTTATTATCTTTATTCCTAAATATGAATTCAAGTCTAATTTACAAGAATTATCAATCATCTCCAATTCATCTAGATCACACCCCAACACTAAAGCTATCTGGGTTAACAACCCTTCTAAAATAATAGGTGTGGTAGAATATGATTTTCCCAATTTTACTAAATGTTTAAGAAAGAAATAACTAGAATTAATTGCAACATTTTCAACCATTGCCCATAGACAATACAAATCCATGAGTCTTACTAATCCTTCTTTGTTCTCTCTCCCAAATATAGTATTTTTCATGACTAAATAAACATATCTGAAAATGAGATTAATAATGTGAGGAGCTCTATAATTGTGAGAGTTAAAATGTGATTGTTCATAAATTTATTGCCAAAAGTGTGAATTTTCAAACTCAGGTAAGATCGTATATACATCATTCTTTGGCAAATTATAATAAGTATTAAAATCACTTAATGTGTATTCATAATCTTCATTTAATAGGCGAAATTTTAGTTTCCCCCCACCTTGAACATTGTCAACTATTATAGAACTTAAAAATTCAAAAACAATTCTAGGGTAAGTAGGGTATTTCATATTCATCAAGCCACTCCAACCTATTCTTCCAAATAACCAAGTTATATCATCCCTAAACCTTAATGTATCCAAAGTTGTATTATCCACAAATTTGGTACTCAAGAGAGAACGTTTACATAAAGAAGAATATCTAAGTTGTTGTTCATTGCTAGAAAAAATAATACCAAAGTTATTAGAAATACCTTTGAAACAAGAGTTTCTTTCTTTCGTGGCAAGCATCTTTTCCTTCCCTTTTCTTGTAGGTGGAATCTCTCCTTGATCACATTTAACATGGCAAAGATTAAAAAGATTGAACCTTTGAAAGAAGAATGAGAGAAAGAAGTTAGAAGAAGTGGTATGAAACCCTAAGGAAAAGGAAATGAGAAAGGAAGGAGAGGGGGAGGAAGGTGTGCGGCGGGCACGACCGTGTGAGCCACACACCCGTGCCCTAGCTCTTTTTAGAATTGGGTTGGATCGTGCTTCACTCTTCACATAGTCGTGTAAAATAACACGAGCCACACTTTCTCCTCTTCAGGTATACCTACACGGTCGTGCTTATTTGCACGGTCACAACAATTTTCCTCTCGGTTTTGTTCACACGACCGTGTGTGAGACATGACCTCATCCTTTTCCTCTTTGGGTAGTCTTGCATGGTCGTGCTGGATGGCATGGGCAGTGCAGATTCCTCCTCTGGATTTTTACACGGCCGTGTGTAGGACACGGTCGAGCACATCTCTTCTTTTGGAATCATCACACGGCCGTGTCTGGTACACGGCCGGGCAGTTTTTCTTCTCAGGAACCCTTACACGACCATGTCTTAGAGATACAACCCATGCATCCACCTTCTCTGCAAGTCACACATGGTCGTGTATGACACACGACCAAGCTCTGTTTTGCTCAATCTTAGACGATCTCTCTCCTTCTCAACTTCTCCAATGCTTCCATGCCCATGAAGAAGTCATGGCAGCAAAATTTTAACCTGAAAACAAAAGTAACAACAAATTTAAAAGTACTAACTAATGAAATGAAAAACTACAACTAAAAAACACTAGAGGAACCCTTGGGTTGCCTCCCAAGAAGCGCTTGTTTAAGGTCTTTAGATCGACCGTCTTCCTTAATCTAGAGGACGAGGTTCAGAGAAGTACAATTTTTATTTCTCTTCTAAGCTTGTACCATGTACATATCTCTTAAGACGCTGCCCATTCACCTTAATAATTCCTGACTCTTTATTTCCAATATCTATTGCTCCAAAAGGATACACTTTCTTAACTTCGAATGGGCCTGACCATCGCGACTTAAGCTTTCCTGGAAAAAGTTTTAACCTTGAATTGAATAGTAGGACTAAATCTCCTTCTTTAAGATCCCTTCGTGAAATATGTTGATCATGCCACTTCTTCGTTCTTTCCTTATAAGACCGAGCTTGTTCATAGGCATCCATTCTTAACTCATCAAGCTTATTTAACTAAAGTTTTCTTTTTTTCTCCCACTAGCTTGAGAACCATATTAAGTTTCATGATTACCCAATAAGCTTTATGTTCCAATTCAACTAGAAAGTGACATGGTTTTCCATAGACTAACCAAAATGGAGACATGCTAATAGGAGTCTTGTAAGAAGTACGGTAAGCCTATAAAGCATCATCTAGCTTCAATGACCAGTCTTTTCGTGAAGTGGAGACTGTTTTCGCTAGTATAGCTTTGATTTCACGGTTTGATATCTCAAATTGCCCATTGGTTTGTGGATGATAAGGTGTTGCTACTCTATGATTTACTCCATATTTCTTGAGTAAGTTTTCAAACTGTTTTTCTATAAAATGTGACCCTCCATCACTAATGACTATCTTAGGTACGCCAAACCATGGAAAGATTGTCTTCTTAAACAATTTGATTACTGTCTTTGCATCACTTGTAGGGGAAGCAATAGCTTCCACCCATTTTGATACATAATCTACTACCACCAGAATAAATTGATTCCCATAGGGAAGAGGAAATGGTCCCATGTAATCTATCCCCCATACATCAAATAATTCAACTTCTAAAATGTTGTTCAGTGGCATTTCATTCCTTCTAGAAATACTTCCAGTCCTTTAGCATTGATCACAGGACTGCACGAATTCTCTGGTATCCTTGAATAGAGAAGGCCAGAAGAAACCAACTTTTGCAGAAGTCTTTAAGCATCCCAAATGCCCTCCATACGATGAAGAATGACAATGAAACATAATATCCTTAACCTCATCCTCTGGCACACACCTTCTATAGATCACATCGCTACATTCCTTGTAAAGAAGCGACTCATCCCAAATATAATTTTTAACATCTGAAAGAAATATTTTTTCTTTGTTGTCTAGAGAAATTTGGGGGAAGAACTCCACTTGCTAAATAGTTTACAAAGTCTACATACCAAGGCATTTTGACACAAGTTAATGCTAATAGGTGTTCATCTGGAAAAATATCATTAATAGGCATATCGTCCTCTATATTTTTTTCTTCATCTTGCCATATTCTAGATAAATGATCTGCCACTACATTTTCTGCTCCTTTTTTTATCTCTAATCTCCAAGTTAAATTCTTGAAGAAGTAAAATCCATCTGATAAGTCTTGGTTTAACATCCTTCTTATCCAGTAAATATCGAATAACTACATGATTAGTGTATACTATCACCTTTGAACCAACTAGAAAGGATTTGAACTTATCAATTGTAAAAATTACTGCTAGGAATTCCTTTTATGTGGTAGAGTAATTTACTTGAGCTGCGTCAAGTGTCTTACTCACATAGTGAATTGCATGTAGAATCTTGTTCTTTCTTTGCCCTAGAACTGCTCCTACTGCAAAATCACTAGCGTCACACATAATTTCAAATGGAAGCTCCCAATCTGGTGCTTGGATTACTAGGGCTGAGATAAGGGCACTTTTAATTTTTTTGAAAGCCTCAATACAATCATCATCAAAACAAAATTCAACATCTTTATTCAACAAATTCGTAAGTGGCTTAGAAATTCTTGAGAAGTCTTTGATAAACCACCTGTAGAATCCAGCATGCCCCAAAAAGCTTCTTACTCCTTTCACATTAATGGGTGGGGGTAACTTTTCTATCACTTGCACTTTAGCTTGATCTACCTCAATCCCATGCTCAAATATCTTATGCCCCAAAATAATTCCTTCTTTAACCATAAAGTGGCATTTCTCCCAATTTAATACTAAGTTCACCTCTTCACACTGTTGAAGGACTATAGAGAGATTTTGTAAACAAGTATCCAAATCATTCCCATAAACTGAGAATGTTAGAGTTGTAAGATTGCAAACATAGTCCCACATTGAAAATACATGGGAAAGATCATGGGTTTATAAGAGAAAAGATATCTCCATTGGCATGAGACCTTTTGGATAGAGCCCAAGAGCAAAACCATGAGGGCTTAGGCCCAAAGTGGACAATATCATACCATTGTGGAGATATCTAAATTCTTTTCAATCTTACAATTAGTATCAGAGCTCGGACTGCCAGAAGGTTTAACTGCTGACTGTGCACAAGAGCTATGGTCTGATTGAGCCATGTTGATACAATATTGACCTCGAACAAAGAAAGTAAGGGCTCCTATGTTCGGATCAAGAGGACTAGACACCAGGCAGGAAGTCCTAGTTGTGGCTAGGCAAGGAAGTCATAGTAGGTTGGGTGGACCGAGGGGCAGGAAGACTTGGTGGGTCGAGGATCGGATGTGGAAAGCCTGTGGTCCTTTGTTTGAGGGGGGGATTGTTGGGGTTGCAAGATTGCAAACATAGTCCCACATTGAAAATACATGGGAAAGTTCATGGGTTTATAAGAGAAAAGATATCTATATTGGCATGAAGTCTTTTGGATAGAGCCCAAGAGCAAAACCATGAGGGCTTAGACCCAAAGTGGACAATATCATACCATTGTGGAGATATCTAAACTCGAGGGCTCTGATACCATGTGGATACCATAGAGGCATGACCACTTGATCGCGCTAAGATCCGCATCTAAAGAAATGCTGCTGTCGGGATTGCGAAGGGCACACAACAAAGGTATAACTTTCTCATGTATAAAAATTAGTACTTAGTATATGGTTTCCTTTCGCATGGATCTTCTGGAAAGGAACTAAATGTTTTCCACTGTGCTTTCATGTGTTTAGCACCCTAGTTCCTTACAGTGGTATCAGAGCCACTTGCGAAGGTATATACTAAGTAGTTAGAATTTCATATATGATATAGAAATAGCATGACATGTTTATTATGATTTGCATGATTATGAGCAAGTTTCGGCCAAGAGGTTTTTAGCAAAACCATCATGACGTTGTGGCTCATAATTAGTTGTTTAAATCATAGTAAATTTTATCATAATAGATTAAGAATTTTATATGACATGGTGCATGGTTATGACCCTTAAACCTCGATGTGATTGGATGTGTGTGTTGTAATTCATAATACGACCTACGTGTAATGCCTCTCCTCTTTTATTCTAGTTGTAAATTTAGACTACACTCGAATGTAACTCGAGTTTTCTTTAGATTTTGTAATGTACAAATTAGAGAAGAATAAGTCTACTCGACGACGGTGAGAAAGGGAGAAGGACAACAACACATGGCGACCAAGGAAGCACTTGGAGAAGATACTTTTGCCTAGGTTGACTTTTTGATCTTCTCATTGGCTTGAGAGGATCATAGATAATGGGGCCATAACCATGTCACGTTTTCTTTTATGTATATATGTGATGTATGCCATGATATGCTATGATTGTATGCGATGCATGTGTAGTTTAATCATGATTAGGTCTTTCAAATATGCCTACCAAAAGTTTAATACTCACTCTTAGCTCGATCAATTGTAGTCAGCTTTTTCCAAAGCAAAGTGACTCAATTTATCTTGTTAGAGTGTGACAGGATAATTGTCATGCCCGACTATTAAACTTGGGTGTGACTTAACTAAGTTGTCTCATTTAGATTGAGATCTTAGAAGCATATCCCATAAGATGGAATTCAAATTTTACTAGTCTTGGGCGATTAGCAAAAGCTAACTCAAGATGAGCTATAATATAAATTTCATAAGATGGGCAAATGAACAAATAGTATTGTTCATCTAGCTATACAAGATTTACATTTGATGCAATTGGTATAAGATGCCTACCTACATTATACGAGTCTTGGGCGATTAGCCAAAGCTAACTCAAGACGAGGTATAATATGGATCATGTCCCATATGAATATTATTGCGATTGGAATTGGAGCTAGTAGTGTGGGTAAAACCACAACCATGACTTACTCCTACCAAGCTTTATAATTCTGTGGGAGAATCATTTAATTAAAGGTCTAATTAAATGATTGATATATGATACTAAGTTCTGCATTATGTTGTTGTAGATAACCATGTCGTCAAATACGTCGAACACTCTCTCTCTACAATCTGTCCTTGATAAGGACAAGATCAATGGAGATAACTTCCTGGACTGGTATAGAAACTTGAGAATAGTTCTCAAGCAAGAAAAAAAATTGTACGCCCTAGAGCAGCCCATTCCTGAAGCACTCCCCATTAGTGACACTAGAGCTGATAAGGATGCTTATAAGAAGCATCAAGATGATGCATTAGATATATCATGCCTTATACTTGCTACCATGAACTCTAAGCTTTAGAAGCAATATGAGAACATGGACACTTATGATATGGTTGAACACCTTAGACAACTATATCAAGGACAAGTAAGGCATGAGAGATTTGAGATCTCTAAAGCTCTATTTCAATGCAGAATGCAAGAAGGAAGTCCCGTAGGACCTTATGTGCTCAAAATGATCGGGTATGTGGAGAACCTTCAAAGACTGGGATTTCAACTAGGCCAAGAATTGGTCACTGACCTAATTCTACAATCATTGCTCGAAAGCTATAGTCAATTTGTCATGAACTATAATATGAATGAAATTGACAAACCATTGCCTGAGATGTTGAGCATGTTGAGAACTGCTGAACTCAATCTTAAGAAGGCAAAGTCTAGCACCATTTTAATGGTGCCAAAGGGCAAAGCCAAATGGAACCCCAAAGGTAAGGGTAAGACCCAAGCCAAAGGCAAGGGCAAAGCTTGTGCATTGAAACCCAAAGGTGGGGTGGCTAAGGAAGGAACCTGCTTCCACTGTGGTGAGACCAGACATTGGAAGAGGATTTGCAAATTATACCTAGAGGAAGTGAAAAGGAAGAGAAGTGAAACTTTTGCCTCAGGTATACATGTTATAGAAGTCAATCTATCTATTTCTTCTTCATGGGTATTAGATACCAGATGTGCATCTCATATTTGTACTAATGTGTAGGGCTTGAGAAATAGTAGAATATTGATAAAGGGCGAATTGGACCTACGAGTAGGCAATGGCGCAAGAGTTGCTGCTATAGCTATAGGAACATATTCCTTATCTTTGCCCACTAGACTTATTTTAGAACTTGAAGAGTGCTGTTATGTGTCTTCCTTAACTAAGAACATCATCTCTGTTTCTTTTTTGGACAAGAAAGGATTCTCATTTGTAATAAAGGGCAAATGTTGTTCCATTTATTTCAATGAAATGCTCTATTGTAGTGCACATCTTGTGAATGGACTCTATGTTCTAGACTTTGACAACCCAATTTATAACATAAATATCAAATGGTTCAAGTCTAATGATTTGAATCAAACATATTTTTGTCATTGTCGCTTGGATCACATAAATGAGAGTCACATATCCCAACTCCAAAAGGATGGACTTTTGGACTTATTTGATTTTGAATCATATGAGATATGCAAATCTTGTCTTCAAGGTCAGATGACAAAAACTACATTTAGTGGGCATAGTGAATAGCTAATGACTTGTTAGGACTCATACATACAGATTTATGTGACCCTTTCAGAATAGCAGCTAGAGGAGGCTACAATTACTTCATTACTTTTACTAACGATTTCAGTAGATATGACTATGTGTATCTAATGTGACATAAGTCAGAATCCTTTGAAAAGTTCAAAGAATTCAAGAATGAAGTACAAAATCAACTTGGTAAGAATATTAAGATGTTTCGATTAGATCGAGGTGGGGAATATCTTAGCCAAGAGTTTCATGACCATCTTGTTGAGTGTGGGATAATATCTCAACTCACTCCACTTGGAACACCATAATGGAATGATGTATCAGAATAGAGAAATTGTACTTTATTAGATATGGTACGAATGATGATAAGTTAAACAGAACTTGCTGCTTCCTTCTGGGGACATGCTCTATAGACGACCGCTTTCACACTTAATCGCGTTCCATCCAAGGCTATTATAAAGACACCATATACGATATGGATTGGGAAGAGTCCCAAGATGTCTTTTATGAAGATTTGGGGATGTGAGGCTTATGTTCGACGATAAGTCTCCAATAAACTAGGACCCAAATCAGACAAGTGCTATTTTGTAGGATATCTCAAGGAAACAAAGGGATATTACTTTATAATCCCACGCAAGGCAAAGTGTTTGTTGCCAGAACTGGTGTCTTTCTAGAAAGGGAATTTATTTCGAGAAGAACTAGTGGGAGTACTGTCGATCTTGAAGAAATTCAAGATATACAAACTAGCACCGATGCCTTGATGGAAATTGAACAGGTACCACAAGATGTTATGGATCATGATTTTGTTACACCACAAGAAGTTGTGGAGCAACAACCTGTTTGATGTGCGTAAATATTATGATCATTTATGCATGTTTTAACGCACACTCACTTGCTTTATACGTATATATTTTTTGCATGATCATCTCTTTTATCGTATACTCATCATATATACTCTTTTGTTCGGATATTTTCTCTTTGTTTAGTTTTGTGTTGATAGGGATAAATTTTGGAGCAAGAACAGCGATTGTCGATACACCAGAACGAGCTAGAGAACACGACCGTGTAACCTCGCACGACCGTGTGGCCAAACAGTAGAAGAGAAGTGCATGGTTGTGCAACTCTTACACAATCGTTCGACCAACCAGAGACAGATCTTTGCATGGCCATGCAATCCTGCACGACCATGCCCCCCATGACCAACAGCCAAGAAAGGAACGACTGTGAAATCTTGCACGGCCGTACCCCAGGAGCCGAGCCCCAGATCCACACGGTCGTGCCAATTAGCACAGCCGTGCAGCATGACCAGAGGCAAAAGAAGGCATGAACATGCCACATCTGCACGACCGTGCAGCACAACCAGAAGCAGAAGAAGGCATGGTCGTACCACATCCGCATGGCCGTACCGTCGCAACCGTGCCCTAGCCTATAAAAGGGTTTTAACCCTTATCTTCAAAGGTGGGGGGAGTCGAGAAGCGAGCTGTTAGCAGGAGAATCACCTTGGTGTCGTTCCACGCCATCCAGGACCTCTGTCTAGTGATCTTTCATCACCACATTAACTCTAGAAGCAAAGGATTGGATCTGAAGATCACTCGTTGTCGTTGGATAAGCATACTTCTTCTTTCTCTCTTCTTGTTCGAGGATGCTTAGTTACATTATGTCTTCGGGGTTTTCTCCGGCGTCTATGGAGTAGATTCCTTGTTCTAGGATTAAGGAGTAGTTGTGGATTGGTCTTGATGTAAGATTGACGTTTATACCTTTATTCATTGGATGATTTCACTTGCTTTGTTTCAACTATTATGCATGCTTGTTGCATATTAATTGATTATATAGGAATTGCTAACCTCGTAGAGAGAGTATCTTAGATCGTATACCCGAGGGGCCCTAGTGACAGGGGTAACCCATTCATGGATATCTAGGGTACTTCCTTGAAAGGAGAGGCAACTTCTCCACAAGGAAGTAAGAGACCAAACTAAGTTCCTTATTTCTATCCTTAATGACACCAATTAGAGCTGTGTTCTTGTGATCTACCAAGGTACCCTAGTGACAGGGGTTAACCGTAACAGGATTTCATAGGGATCTTCTTTATTTGGTACTTAAGGATAGATGCTTCAACTTCCAATGAATGTATGTTGATGGACAATGAGTAAAGGGTAGAACATGATACATCAATACCACCACAATGAAACTGAACTCCTAGAACTATTCATAAGCCAAGTTAATTACTTCTTCTTTGCTAGTTCTCGTTTCTGCTTCCCAATCTCTTTTCTTTACATAACTTACAACCATCGATAGTTTAGCTAATTCTAAGTGAACCATTGCTAGTGCTTACAACCAGTCCTCGTGGGATCGATAATCTTTATTACTGACGATGAATCCGTGCACTTACGGAATCGTAACAAGTTTTTGGAGCCGTTGCCGGGGACTGCGTCTATAACATTAGCAAAAGTCATATTTGTTAGGATCGAAATGTGCTAGATGGGGGGGGGGGGTGAATAGCTCGTCATGCACTCGTCGTCTTGCTTCTTGGTGATGATAGGCAACGGAAAATACAAGAAACAAAAATACAACGCTAACACAAAGGATTTACTTGATATCCACCTCAAGAAAAGGTGACTAATCCAAGGATCCACACATGACACACACTCTCCACTATGAAAACACTCCTTTATGGTAACTACCAATGGCGGAGAAGCCCTACAACACTCTCAGTTCAAGAAGAAAGAAAGGAAAGCAAATACAATAGAAATCTTACAAGATTTACACTTGAAACACTAACTCTAGCTTCTTCTTCTTGTCGTAGATCGCCTCTTGACTTGGATGTGCACAAGCAGTTGCCTCCAAGAACCTTCAAGAACTAGTAGTGAGAGCTCAGAGAAGTTGCTGTGAAGATTTGAGATGAATCGGGAGCTGTCTGTGTGAGCCGTGTGTAGAAGAATGCTCGTAACGGCTTTATCCAGTGCCAACGGTCAGATCCCAATCGATTGGATTGCTCCCAATCGATTGGGGAGGCTTTGGATCGATCGGTCGATCGATCCAGAGCGCCTCTATGCTCTCTAGAAAGAGCTGGAATCAATTGCCTGATCGATTCAAGCCTCTCCCACGATTTCCAGCCTCCCAATCGATCACCCGATCGATTGGAGGCTCCCAATCGATCAGCTGATCGATTGGGACGGCTTCTGTGCAACGGTGTCACTCCCCAAATCAATCCACCGATTGATTGGGGAGGAGTTTTTATTGCGGTACTAGTCCAATTGATCAGCTGATCGATTGGACATGATTCAATCTATCAGCTGATCGATTGAATCAACTTGATTCACCCTAATCAAGTTCTAAGCCCCTAAAAATCAACATCCGGTCAACCATGACTTGTTGGGACATCATGCCTCGTATCCGGTCACCTTCGACCTGCTAGGACTTCCTCACCAAGTGCCCGGTCAATCCCTTTGACCCACTTGGACTTTTCTTCTCATGCCAAGTATCCGGTCAATCCTTTGACCAACCTGGACTTCTCAATATCAGGTGCCCGGTCAACCTTGACCCACCTGGATTTCCACGTGCCTAGCTTCACTCACCAGGACTTCCCTTCTGCTTAGCTTCACTCACTAGGACTTCCCATCTGCCTGGCTTCACTCACTAGGACTTTCACCTAGCTTCACTAACTAGGACTTCCCATCTGTCTGGCTTCACTCACCAAGACTTTCACCTAGCTTCACTCACTAGGGTTTTCATACTACCTAGCTTCACTCACTAGGTCTTTTCACCTGGCTTCACTCACCAGGATTTTCAACTGCCTGGCTTCACTCACCAGGACTTCTCCTCTGCCTAGCTTCACTCACTAGGTCTTTCACCTAGCTTCACTCACCAAGATTTTCCAGTCAAGTATCCAGTCAGTCTTGACCTAAGATGTGCGTAAATAGTATGATCATTTAGCATGTTTTAACGCGCATTCACTTACTTTATGCATGCATATTCTTTACATAATCGTCTCTTTATTCATATATTCATCATAAATACTCATTTGTTCGGAGATCTGCTCTTTGTTTGGTTTTGTGTTGACAGAGATAACTTTTGGAGCAAAAAAAGCAATTGTCAACACACTAGAACGAGGCAGAGAACACGGTCGTGCAACCCCGCACGGTCGTGTGGACAAACAGAGGCAGAATGGTGCACAACCGTGTAACTCTTGCACGGCCGTGCAGCCGAAGTAGAAGCAAATCCTTGCATGGCCGTGTAAACCCGCACAACTGTGCCAATCGTCTTGAGGCCAAGCAGCACACGGCCGTGCCAAATGGCACGGCAGTGCTAACATTCCAGTGGAGAGAAAAGTCACGACCGTGTGAATCCACACAGCCATGTGACCTCGGTAGAGACGAAGAAGGCCACGACCGTGCAACCTCGAACGACTGTGTGACTCAACCCGAGAGGAAGCCGTGTGAGACCGTGTGGATTCCACACGGCTGTGCGACAAAAAACGCGGGCCGTGGCACACCAAAACAGAGCTGTGCTGAATTCTGGGAAGACTGCAGACCGTTCATAAAAAGGTAATAACTTTGCGTTCTTTTGGAGTTTCAGGCTATTGTTTATAGCAAAACATAGCTGACTTCAAGATCTACAATTTTTCTTCAGATCCAACAGAGAGAAAGAATTGTTTACCCATGCTAAATGGCACGGCCGTGCCTGCCAACCGTGGGTTTAACTGGACCTTCACTCAGACTGTAGACCGAACTTTGAAACACCATAACTTTCAGCTCATTTGGACCCAGGGCTCGATCCAAGTATCAGATTGAACATAATTTTGAAGGCTACAACTTTGGTTCAGGGTGAATCTTGAGAAAACCTGGTTTAATGGGTGAAAATTCTGATTTACCAGACCCCTCTAATCCTGGTTTTCCTGGGCAGCATGGAGGTGGTATAAAAGGGTTAAGAACCCTATTCTTGGGTTCATCTTTGGTTCGGGGACTTCGTCTCTCTCCTTGGGAAAGGATTTTCTCCTTCAGGGAAAACCCTAGAGCTTCATCCATCGCTGCCCCTCGACGTTCCGTCCATCTCCAGAGCAAGGGGGCATCTCCAAGACATCGGAAACCTCGGCAAGCATCGCTTCTTCCCTTCCTTCTCATATCAAGGGTTGTAAGTATGTTCTTCTTTATGTTTTGGGGTTTTTCTTCCCCCACAATGGAGTAGACATCCTATTCTAGGATTAGGAAGTATTTGTAATATGATGGAGATGTAGAACTATGTAGATTCGCTTTATTTCTATTCAATGACTTGTTGATGTCTTGTTCGTGCTTGATGAGTTGCGTGTGTGCCATGTTTATGTTTCTATGCTTTGATTGCTTGATGTGGAGGATTGTTGATCCCACAAAGGGGATACCTTAGAGTGTATTGACCAAGGTACCCTAGTGATAGGGGTAACTCTTTCCGGACGTCTAAGACGTTCCCTTAAAAGGAGAAACAATCCCTTAGGAACTGCTGCTCTCGTAAAGAGAGTGCTCTAGATCATATACCCGAGGGGCCCTAGTGACAAGGGTAATCCGTTCACGGACGTCTAGGACATTCTCTTGAAGGGAGAGCCAATTCCTCCATAAGGAGATAGGCAACCCTTATCCTTATTGTCATTTACTAGATGTGTATCCCAGTGATCTACCGAAGCGCCCTCGTGACAGGGGGGGTTAACCATTACAGGATTTCACAGGGATCGTCTCTATTTGATACTTATGGATATTGAACAATCTAACTTCCTACAAGAGCATGGACATAGAGGGTAGAAACTAAGCAATCTATGTAGTATCTCCTAGTATTACAATGAAACCGAAATCCTATAATCCATCTCCCGAAGCTCATTCTACCCAAGATTAGTTCTTTTTCTTTCTCTCATCCTTCTCTTTCCCTTTTCAATCACCCTCGTTAGTTTACAAATGCCAAAGCCAGCTTTCGACCATCTAGATAACTTACCTTGCGACATCTCTAGTGCTTAATCAACAGTCCATGTGGATTCGATATTTTTATTACTGACGACGAAACTGTACACTTGCGGTTGCATAATAAGTTTTTGGCACCGTTGTTGGAGACTGTTCGTATTAACATTAGTAGATAAGTAATTTAGTTAATCTAGACTTGTGAATAGCTTTGGTTTTTCTACTTTCATAATTAAAAAAAAAATCTGCATCTTCTTTCTTGTTTTTAAATTCTGCATTTTTTTTTGTTTATTTTTCATATAGCATTTTATTTCTTATCTTTCATTTTTCTTATATATATTTTTTAGATATCTTGAGCACTAACATGTCAAGTAGGTTTTCAAGAGAATTTTTCACACCCATGAGCGCAAGATCTTCCATTGATGGATATTCTAATTCAGAAGATGTCAATTTGAGTTCCTTTGTGGAGTGTGTGGTAGCACATCTCATCCAGCTATTATTTGCCATTTTTTCCAAAAGACTGCTATAACTCCGGAACTTCAGTGTTTGGGTCAACCTCGACATCAAGATACCTATGAGCAAGTTCCTGATATTTATGGATATGACTGGGAAGATTATCAAATTCAGAACCTTCAACCCCAGTTAATTTCAGAGCAGAATGAGCAGTCATCTTCCCAGCAGCAAAACTCTGACCCACCTCAGCACTACAATAAGGATTGGAGGGATTATCAAAATTTTGATTATAGAAGTGTGCAAGGTGTTGATCATTTTTTTCAAGCATCTCAGAGTTTCTCAGAGTTTCAGGATGATTTTTCACTGGACAGACCACATCGTTCACAACCAGAAGAGCCGATTGACTTAGAGAACTCCGAACACACAAATATCCTTGTCCTAAGTCAGATGGAGACCACAACACAAGTCTCTGAAGAGCTAATGGTGCAACGAGGGATCTCAGCTTTACGATTATGATTTCAAATATCTGATAATGTTGTTGATCCCTCCATTGATGCTATTGATGTTAGTGGACTCCTCAATACTTTTGATGGCAATGTGGTGGATAAAAGTATAGGGACATGTACTATGGAGGAAACGTCCCAAGAATCACTTTCTTTGATCACTCAACCAATTGACACTATGGAAGTTGAAAGAATGGAATTGGTTGATGATAAATGTGTAGCGACTTGTGCGATGGAAGCAAAGCCCCAAGAATCACCATTTTCAAAAGCACCACCACTTGAGTCAGAGCTAGAACTAGTACTTAATTCTGAAGAAGTCACATCTACATGTTTAGAACTCTCAGATATATCTCAACAAAGTAAGGTTAGTATCTTTTGTGATCTTTTGGAAAATTTCATAGATATACCAATAGTAGATTTTGTTGGATGTGATTCAATTTGTGGTACATACTTAGTTCATCTTAATAAGGTTCTAGTTCTATCTAATATAGCATACTTGGGAGAGGTATGTTTTTCTTTTGGGTGTGCAAATTTTCATGGGGCTTGTAATTGGAAGCTCGATTTGAACCATCTTCGACCACCTGAAAGAACTTTAAAGAAGACGAAGATGGAAAGGGTGATTCTTCACTCTTTAATGAAAGCTCCTTCCATAATAAGAACCCTTGGTAAGAGGGTGATAAAATATTTTACCCCTCCAAGAGCGAGATTTCAATGAATCTAATGAGGTGGTCGAGCTAATGACCTTAAACAAGCGCTTCTTGGGAGGCAACCCAAGTTCATTTTCCTTGTTTTCTTTTTAGTTTCTTTTTACTTCATTGATAATAAATCATACCATCTACTTAATTTTTCTTGCCTATCTTATTTTTGTAGAATTCAAAGTTGTGGAGGAATGTGAGCATTGGATAGAGGAGTATTTTTAAAACATGAATGTCAACCATTTGGAGCCCATCACTTGGTAACTTCTCTAAACTTCATAAATCTCCTTCACATTATTTTTAGTTTTCATTGGGACAATGAAAAGTTTAAGTCTAGGGGGATGCATTAGATGCATTTAGTTTAGTTCAGTTTTTGTTTATTTCTTTTTGCTTAGTAGTTGCATCCTACATCATATTATGATTGTTTGTTCCTTAATGCAAAATACTAGCATGTCTACTCTAGATTTTATGTGGTTTATGTGTTACTTATGGTGCTAGTATGTTTAGTGATCTCTCTTTTTCTATCTTTGATAACATGAAGTGAGCAATGTTTTTACTATAAGAGTTTAAGTATTGACCTTGTTTTATGATCTCTATACACTATGCCTATTTTGATGGTTGATAACTCTAAAATAGTCATGATTCATAGAATTGGACTAGTACTTGTGCTTCTATGGTGACCTCTCAACTACATTTTGGTTACTGGATAAATTCAGATCATGTAAGCTCATTTGGAAAAAAATGAATCCCAAAAAAAAATGAAAGTTTGTTCAAGTTTAGTACTTTGCAAACATTCAAAAAAAAATGAATGAAAAAAAATAAGGGATAAAAAAATTGTTGTCGTGAGTGAAAACTAGCAATTCACCCTTTGAGACCGAGTTAAGTTACTGGGAAAATGAATGCTATGTTTCTCTTGATACTGAATATTCCTTTGAGACCTTGTGTAGACGATGCATAGAATTTTTGAGGGGAACAAACCTTGCGTATGGCAGGTAAGTGCCTATCGCCGGAAGCATAAGGAACACAATTTTATGACAACTTGACTAGACTTAGGGATTGAAACTTGATAAATTTAGGTCACTTTCGCACTGAGCATGAAGGACTACTATTTAGGTCATACTTAAACTACTTTTATATCTTGCTCACCAATGAAATCATTTGATAGAATTAAATTGATTTGCTAGAGATTATAATGCACTATCTAACCACATGAATCTAGATTGCGGGTTTTGCTTGAGGACAAGCAAAGGTTCAAGTCTGGGGGTGTGATGTGCGTAAATAGTATGGTCATTTATGCATGTTTTAACACACATTCACTTACTTTATGCGTGCATATTCTTTACATAATCATATCTTTATTCATATGTTCATCATAAATACTCTTTTGTTCAGAGATCTGCTCTTTGTTTGGTTTTGTGTTGATAGGGATAACTTTTGAAGTAAAAACAACAATTGTCGACGCACCGGAATGAGGCAGAGAACACGGTCGTGCAACCTCGCACGACCGTGTGGACAAACAGAGGCAGAATGGTGCACGGCCGTGCGGCCGAAGCAGAAGAAAATCTTTTCATGGTCGTGCAAACCCACACAACCGTGCCAATCGTCCCGAGGCCAAGCAGCACACGGCCGTGCTAACATTCCAGTGGAGAGAAAGGTCATGACCGTGTGAATCCACACGACCGTGTGACCTCGGCAGAGACGAAGAAGGCCACGGCCATGCAACCTCACTTGGCTGTGTGACTCAACCCGAGAGGAAGCTGTGTGAGGCCGTGCGACGAAAAACGCGGGCCGTGCCACGCCAAAACAGAGCTGTGCTGAATTCTGGGAAGACTGAAGACCGTTTGTAAAACGACTATAACTTTGTGTTCCGTTGGAGTTTCGGGATGTTCTTTATACCAAAATGTAGCTGACTTCAAGATCTAAAACTTTGCTTCAGATCCAACAGAGAGAAAGAATTGCTTTCCCGTGCTAAATGGCACGGCCGTGCCTCCCAACCGTGGGTTCAACTAGACCTCCGCCCAGACTGCAGACGAAACTTCGAACCACCATAACTTTCGGCTTGGTTGGACCCAGGGCTCAATCCAAATATCATATTGAAGATAATTTCTAAGGCTACAACTTTGGTTCAGGGTTAAGCATGAGAAAACCTGGTTTAATGGGTGAAAATTCCGATTTACCGGACCCCTGTAGTCCTGGTTTTCCTGGGCAGCATGGAGGTGGTATAAAAGGGTCAAGAACCCTATTCTTGGGTTCATCTTTGGTTCGGGGACTTCGTCTCTCTCCTTGGGAAAGGATTTTCTCCTTTAGGGAAACCCCTAGAGCTTCATCTATCGCTGCCCCTCGACGTTCCGTCCATCTCCAGAGCAAGGGGGCATCTCCAAGACATCGGAAATCTCGGCAAGCATCACTTCTTCCCTTCCTTCTCATATCATGGGTTGTAAGTATGTTCTTCTTTATGTTTTGGGGTTGTTCTTCCCCCACAATGGAGTAGACATCCTGTTCTAGGATTAGGAAGTATTTGTAATATGATGGAGATGTAGAACTATGTAGGTTCGCTTTGTTTCTATTCAATGACCTGTTGATGCCTTGTCCGTGCTTGATGAGTTGCGTGTGTGCCATGTTTACGTTTCTATACTTTGATTGCTTGATGTGGAGGATTGTTGATCCCGCAAAGGGGATACCTTAGAGTGTATTGACTAAGGTACCATAGTGACAGGAGTAACCCTTTTCGGGCGTCTAAGACGTTCTCTTAAAAGGAGAAACAATCCCTTAGGAACTGCTGCTCTCGTAAAGAGAGTGCTCTAGATCGTAAACCCGAGGGGCCCTAGTGACAAGGGTAACCCATTCACGGATGTCTAGGACATTCTCTTGAAGGGAGAGGCAATTCCTCCATAAGGAGGTACGCAACCCTTATCCTTATTGTTATTTACTAGATGTGTATCCCAGTGATCTACCAAGGCGCCCTCGTGACAGGGTGGTTAACCGTTACAGGATTTCACAGGGATCGTCTCTATTCGATACTTAGGGATATTGAACAATCTAACTTCCTACAAGAGCATGGACATAGAGGGTAGAAACTAAGAAATCTATGTAGTATTACAATGAAACCGAAATCCTAGAATCCATCTCCCGAAGCTCATTCCACCCAAGATTAGTTCTTTCTCTTTCTCTCATCCTTCTCTTTTCCTTTTCAATCACCCTCATTAGTTTACAAACGCCAAAGCCAACTTTCGACCATCTAGATAATTTACCTTGCGACATCTCTAGTGCTTAACCAATAGTCCCTGTGGATTCGATATTTTTATTACTGATGACGAAACCGTACACTTGCGGTTGCGTAACAACCTACTTGACTCTTCTTCACATATAACTGGTCAACCTTGATCAGAGGAGAATTATACCAATAATCTCCCCAAATGAACGATTGCACCTACAATCTTCACGTATTGTCAGTCTCCATGTATTGCCAATGTATTGTCAAACAAAGAAACCCAAACATCAAGACTTAATCTTGAGCCTTCTCAAGCTTAGTCAACCATGTCAACTTTGACCTAGGGAATATTGCACCAACAATCTCCCTTTTTTTGATGTTTGACAATACCTTTAAGTTTGGCTACTCCCATAGCCTCAACTTCCTTCATGCCAAGGCATGAATGAAGGTTTCCTTCATTCTCCACCTTTCCTAGAGGACAAACTTCCTCTTTAGGTAATGAAGGCCTAACTTAAAACCTACATTCTCCTTCTATTGGCACACATCAAAAAGAACTCTCCCCCTGAAGAGTTACTCATCGTTATTCACAACTTCACTCATTTTTCACAACACCATAATGAAAGTCTCATGCCCTTCATTATCTTCAACACTCATCCTTGAGTGTTAACCAATCCAACAATGAAGGTCTCATACACTTCACTGTAGTAAATATCCTTGAGTGTTAACCAATCCAACAATGAAGGTCTCATACACTTCACTGTAGTAAATGCTCACCCTAGAGCATTATTCCACATTATAATGCTCATCCTAAAGCATCCATAACCCCACAATGAAGATATCCACTCTCCATTGCTTTTCAACGCTCAACCTTGAGCAATTGTCTTTCTAAACGAAGGTTTGACCACCTTCAATGGTTTTGGAAAATAAATTCCATGTCCTTAAAGAGTAACTCCCCCTAAAGACATGCATATAACTTCTGTCATTGCACCAACAATGACTTGGAATCCCAAAATCTTTAGGAAATCCAAATTTAAAAGTTTTAAGGTTCAAAAATTCAATAATGAAACCAAACCTCAAATTAAACTTTTACTTAGTCTTCCTTAACCAATCCAATCTTGTTTTCATCATGAAAACTCCCTCTAAATGTATACAAATGTGTTTCAAGGGGTTATGAATGACTACATGGACGAAAAAAGGTTTAATATGCTGAAAATAGACTTTCCCAGCCAAAACCAGCACTTCAATCGATCAATGGATCGATTGAAGCAGTGTGGATCGATCGGTCGATCAATCCACTTAGCTTCTATTTGCGAGAAATCCCTTCTCAATCGATCGCCCGATCGATTGAGGCACTCAATTGATCGGGTGATATATTAAAGCCCTGATTTCTTGAAATTTGATTTCAGGAAAATTCATAAACTCCCCAAAAATTCTACAAAATTCTAAAAATTGTGAAAGTTCGTGTAGACATTACTTAGGGTATACACTATCAAGGAAAAATAGTTTTCTATAAAAATACTTCCTATTTTCAAAGATTGACACAAACTTAAAAACTTGTAAAAACTTTAGTGTTTTCTTCAAGTTTGTATCTAACTTTTCAATGATGATTACTATCAAAAGATAGTCTTCACCAAGGTTTTCCAAAGTGTATTTGAAATCATTTTCAAAACCAATATCCAACCATGTTCTTTGGGCTCAATGCACATGACTTGTACATTAGCTTTCCCAATGATTAGAAAACACATAACTATGTGTTTTGATGAACCTAAAACTCAACTAGATGCACTAAATCAATATTTTGAGTTTTGTTCATCATCCTAACATCTCACTTGTATTTAATGTGCACTAAAAATACATACAAGTCACCTTATAAATTTTTGTAAGATGTAAAGTTTGGTTTTGCCCTAAACTATGGATCATGCATACATATCTAGGTATTTTTGGGAATTTTGAACATCCAACAAGGATGTTATTTGTTAATAAAAGTCATTAGTCCTTAATTGCAAGGAATTAAAAGTGATGCATGATGAGTTATGACATACATAAAAAATAAATAATTTTTCAAAAGAAAATTCACTAGAACTACATGATGTATGTATGACATGACATGATATTTTTATGTTTTTCATAATAAAGCATGAATACAAAAATGATGTCATGGCATGTGATGGGAAAATAAAGCACGGTAGTTTAGCTTAAATAAAATACCTAGATTATCTATCTAAGTGTCCTTAAATTCTTAGCTAAACCTAAAATTAACCTAGATTGCCCCTATTTACCTATGAAAATGCCAAAATCCAAATTGGCATTTCTTTAACCCATGATTAAATTGTGCCAATTAAAATTAAGTATATTCCTCAATGTTTGGTACACTTTACTCTTCCAAAGAGTAAACATTTTAAATTATAGATTTGCCTTTAAATCTCCAAAAAAAAAAAATACCAAAATCCCAACTTGGTATTTCTTATGTTTTCCCAATTTGTGCCAATTTAAAATAAACTCAAAATTTTCAAATTATGTCACATTTTACTCTTTTAAAAAGTAAATGATAATCCTCTTCATTTTCAAAGGTTAATAATAACCTTGAAAATGCTCTCTGAGTGTCAACTTCATCAAAGTTGGGTTAACTACCCTTTCAATTATAGTTGACACTCTCTAACCCATCTAAGGGGTAGAGAAAATGCTCCTAGGAACCCAAAAATTATTGGTGCTCCTTGGATGTTCTAGGTACTCACTAGGGATAACTTCCCTAGATATCTTCCTAATGACCTTGTTAGGCTTCTTAGAAGCCTTGGTCACCTTTTCTAGGTCAACTCTAGGGATTTCTTCTCTTGTGACCTTCTTAGTGACTTTCTTAGACTTCTTTGAAGTCTTAGTCACATTTGTCGCAAGAATACTCATAGGGATAACTTTTCTAGTATTTTTGACTTGACCACTAGACCTAGACTTGGTTCCATAGCTATATGGAATCCTATGGTAAGATGGCACATCCTTCTTGGTTTTAGGTTTGTATCCCAAATCCCTATGACCATTGGATGACCCTTGTTGTTTTCCTAGACCTAGTTTATGATTCTTGGATCCTTGTGTTTCATTTGTAATTCTTCTAAGGGTCCTTTCCAATTTATCAAGTCTTTTCCTCAAGACTTGATTTTCTCTCCATACTATCTCAACCTTAGATTTTTCACTAACACCTTGATTTTTCTTTTTTTTAGGCAAATACCTAGAATCCTTAGAGTTATTGCCTAAATGATTTTCTACCCTTCTAACCTTAGGCTGTGTGGTTTTAGCATGATAGGCTACATGTTTTTCCTTAATGCTATGATGCTTTCTATTTTTATGGTAAATAGCATTAAAATGAAATAAATTAGATCTAGCATGCTTTTTACCATTATTCAAGGGGATAGGCTCAATAAATGATACCTTTGGTTTTACTTTGGAAGATCCCCCTTGACTTGTGCTTCCTCCCTTGACTTTGACCGCCTTCTTCCCCTTTGAACATTGGATTCGATAATGTCCATTTTGTTGACACAAGAAACACACAATGTGCTCCTTGCTCTTCTTTGTTGTAGGGACGGTCTCTTTGGGCTTCTCCTTGCCCTTTTGTGCTACTTGGCCCTTCCTCTTGGCCAATTTAGGGTACTTGCTCTTATAATGCCCATGCTCCCTACACTCAAAGCAAAAATATGATTTTTATTTTTAATTGAAATAATTATGCCTTCATGTGTAGGGATGACACTTTCTCCTTTTGATCCAGATGTAGAGGCTTCTTCTTGATCCGACAATGAAGATCCACGCTCCCCCTCAATCCTAGAAGTGGAGACTTCTTCCTCTTCATCATCAGATGTTGAGCATCTTTCAACTTCCGAATCCTCATGCACACGAAATAAGGAGTACACTTCTTTGCCTTTATCTTCGTGCTCTATTGAGGATGGACTTTCTTCTTCTTCCTCCGGTGTTGGGAACCTCTCAACCTCGGAGACATCTTCCTCTTGGTCTTGCTCTAATGCGTTGCCCTCTTTGAATTCATCTTTATTTGGTACAGTGGAGGGTTCTTCACGAAGCTTGGCCAATTTACTCCATAGTTCTTTGGCATCTTTAAATTCTCCATTTTGCTCCAAGATATTGTTTGGCAATAGATTGACCAATAGCTTGGTCACTTTATCATTGGCCTTACATCTTTGGATTTGTTCTTGGATCCACTTGCTCCTCTTGAGAATTCTTCCTTTTGAATTTGTTGGAGCTTCGAAGCCTTCCATTAGAGTAAACCATTGCTCTATCTCCATCATCAAGAAATTTTTTATTCTTGATTTCCAAGAATCGAAGCTCGTCATTGTAAATGGTGGAGGGCCCCTCGTGTCAAATTCGAGTCCATCTCAGAATTCCATCTTGAAGTTGAGCCTTTTGATGAAGTCTTCGACTTTTGAATTTGCTTCAACTTCTTCACCCTCTAGCCTTGTTGCCCCTTCCGGTGATGATTCCGGTGAAGAGCGACCTTGCTCTGATACCACTTGTTAGGGTCGAAATGTGCTAGAAGGGGAGAGGGGGTGAATAGCTCATTGTGCGCTCGTCGTCTTGCTTCTTGGTGATGATAGGCAGTGGAAAATACAAGAAACAAAAATACAACGCTAGCACAAAGGATTTACTTGGTATTCACCACAAGAAGAGGTGACTAATCCAAGGATCCACACACGACACACACTCTGCACTATGAAAACACTCCTTTACGGTAACTACCAAAGGCGGAGAAGCCCTACAACACTCTCAGTGCAAGAAGAAAGAAAAGGAAGCAAATACAATAGAAATCTTACAAGATTTACACTTGAAACCTTAACCCTAGCTTCTTCTTCTTGTCGTAGATCTCCTCTTGACTTGGGTGTGCATAAGCACTTACCTCCAAGAACTTTCAAGAACTAGCGGTGAGAGCTTGGAGAAGTTGTTGTGAAGATCTAAGATGAATCGGGAGCTATCTGTGTGAGCCGTGCGAAGAAGAACACTCGCAACAGGTTTATCCAGCGCCAACGGTCAGATCCCAATCGATTAGATTACTCCCAATTGATTGGGGAGGCTTTGGATCGATCGGTCGATCGATCCAGAGCGCTTCTATGCTCTCTGGAAAGAGTTGGAATCGATTGCCCGATCAATTCAAGCCTCTCCCGTGATTTCCAACCTCCCAATTGATCGCCCGATCGATTGGAGGCTCCCAATTGATTGGCTAATCAATTGGGAGGGCTTCTGTGCAACGACATCACTCCCCCAATCGATCCACTGATCGATTGGGGAGGAGTTTTTGTCGCAACACCAATCCAATAGATCAGTCGATCGATTGAATTAACATGTTTCGCCCCAATCAAGTTCCAAGCCCCTAAAAACCAACATCCGGTCAACCATGACCTGTTGGGGCATCATGCCTAGCATCCGGTCACTCTCGACCTGTTGGTTAATCCTAGGAAAATGTACCGATTCCACTGTACAAAATTTTTTTGTACAAGTGTCGAACCTTTCCTTAAATAACCTATTGTGTTCTTTAGAAGTTAAATTAGGAATCGCAGACGAAACTTAACATCATTGATTCCAAATTTAACTTATCTGTTCTTAATGGTTTAGATTTGAATCGCAAGCGGAACTTAACACTATTGATTCAAATCCACCTATGTTATTAATTCCATTAAATATTAATTTCTAAAATTAGCTTCCAAGACTGCATGGCGAGGCACATGACCTTCTTGGATATGGGAGCAACCATCACCGCCTAGTTAAAGCATTTTAAGGAAAACTAATATTTAATTTCCTTAAATAACTCTAGGTTAACCAAAAAGAACAATCGAATCACAAATTCGAAAAAGAAGAAAACACAAACTTGAAAAATAAATTCGATAAACTAGATCTAATTGCCTCTTGTATTTAGAATTCTTACAAAGAAAATAACTAGTATGATGCGGAAGAAAATTACTAGTTATACCTTCTCTTTGTAAGCTAATGACCTCGAGATCTTCTGCCGTATTCCTCGTCTCGCCTTGGACGTCGTGTAGGCGATGATCCTCCAAGATGAACACCACCCAAAAGCTTCTTCCTCTTCTTCTAAAATCCGGCCACCACCACCACCAAGGATAAGATAGCAAAAGGGAAAAGAGAAGGGAGAGGGCCGACCACACCAAGAGGGTCTCCAAGCAAGAGAATAAGAATTGTCTCATGAAGCCCCCTCACCCCTTCTTTTATATTACTTGCCCAAGGTAAATAAGGAAAAACTTTTTACAAAAAATAAAATAATCCTCTAGATTTTCCTTTTCCCTTTTTATTTTTCCTTTTCTTTCCTCTTGATTGAATCAATCACCAATTTTGATTTTGTGATGATTTTTATTTTTTAATTATAGCCGGCCCCTTGCTTAGGCACCAAGGAAGGTGGCCGGCCACCTCATCAAGGAAAAAGGAAATATATATTTTTTAAAATTTTATAAGAAGAAAACCTCTTATAAAATTTACAAGCTCTCTTTCCTAAAGTAGGAGTTAAAAAAGGAAAGTTCTAAAAATTAAAATCATGTTTTAAAATTTAAAACTTATCTTATAAAATTTATTTTTTTAACATGATGATAGAAAATTTTAATTTTAAAATTTATCTCCCTTTTTTTTTCTTAAACCATGAGGATGGTTAAAAAAGGAAAGTTTTAAAACTTTTAAAACTCTCTATTAAAACATGTGGCCTAATTCAAAAAAGGAAAGTTTTAAAAATTAAAATCTCTCTTTTAAAACTTATAATTTTCTACAAATAGAAGATTTTAAAAATTCAAAACAACCCTCCCTTTTTGATTTATTGTGGCCGGCCCCTTCATGCTTGGTTACCAAGCAAAGGGTTGGCCCCTATAGAAGAGAATGTGGCCGGCCCTTGCTTGGTCACCAAGCATTGGACCGACTCACTTCTTGGACATCAAGAAGAGCCTTACATTTGGATGGACTTGAGGCTATAATGAGGCTACGACAGGGACCTAGAGGAGAAATTAGTTTTGTCCTTCCGATGAGCTTGAGTATCCCGTGCTCGCCCCGAACACACAACTCAAGTTCATCGATGATAACTCATTCCACTATAGACTTATTATCGCACTACCGCACCAATCCCAAATTACATTATGGACTCCTTCTTATTATGAGTGTGTTAGTCACACTGTGTTTAAGATTACGAATGTCCACTAATTAAGTAAGTTATTGACAACTCACTTAATTAATATCTAGCTTCAAGAGTAGTACCACTCAACTTTATTGTCATGTCGGACTAAGTCCACCTGCAGGGTTTAAGATGACAATCCTTATGAGCTCCTTTTGGGGACATTCTCAACCTAGATAACTAGGACACAGATTTCTTCTATAATCAACAATACACACTATAAGTAATATCATTTCCCAACTTATCGGACATATTGATTTATCGAGCTAAACCTCAACCTTTGATAAGTCAAAAAAATACATATTAAATATATGTGTTTGTTATTATATTAGGATTAAGAGCACACACTTCTATAATAACTAAGGTCTAGTTCTTTTACTAAGTCAGTACAAAAAGAACTTACCTAAATGGTCCTACTCAATACACTTAAAGTGTATCAGTGTAATTTATTTGTCAAGATAAACTAATACTTTATTATACTATGACTATTTTGATGGTTTGTTCCTTTCCATCTTAGTCGTGAGTAACTTGTTTATAATTTATAGAGAGCCGACAACATGATCTTCTGAATGTGACACCACACTTCATGTTATCTACTATATAAATTAATTGAACAATTATATTTAACAAATAAATACAGATATTGACTAATGTGATTCTTTTATTTCAAAAATAAATGTTTACAAAAGCTAGGCTTTTAGTATACACTCCAACAATCTCCCACTTATACTAAAAGACTAAGTTGTCATATCTGTTGCCATACATCTGATTCCCATCCCCTCCACATGTCAATCAAAAGCTTTGGCCGGAAGGACCTTTGTGAAAGGATCTGCCAGGTTATCTGCTGATGCAATCTTAGCGACGACAACTTCTCCTCGCTTGACGATGTCTCGTATCAGGTGGTACTCGCGCTCTATATGTTTACTTGCCTTACGGGCTCATGGTTCCTTCGAGTTTGCAACTGCACCGCTATTATCACAATAAATTGTGATGATCTTGGGCAAACCAGGAATCACATCTAAATCCATTAGAAAGTTCCTGAGCCATACAGCTTCTTTGGGTGCCTCAGAGGCTGCCACATACTCAGCTTCCATAGTTGAGTCCAAGACGCATTTCTACTTAACACTCCTCCATGCATTAGCTCCACCTCCTAGAGTAAACACATAGCCTAACGTAGACTTACTATTGTCCCTATCTGATTGGAAGTCTGAATCCGTGTAACCCACAGGGAGCAAATTGTCTGCTTGGTAGACTAGCATATAATCTCTAGTCCTTCTCAGGTACTTTAAATATGCTTCACAGCAGTCCAATGTCCTTGTCCAGGGTTACTCTGATATCTGCTAACCATGCCCATGGCAAAACAGATATCAGGTCTCGTACACAGCATTGCATACATAAGGTTTCCTGCAGCCGAAGCATAAGGAACTGCCTTCATGTCCTCTATCTCCTTTGATGTCTTCGGAGACATCTCTTTAGATAAGGCTACTCCATGCCTAAAAGGTAAGAAACCTTTCTTGGAGTTTTGCATGCTAAAACGAGCAAGGATTGTATCTATATATAAAGCTTGGTATAGGCACAACATTCTTTTCTTGCAATCCCTTATAACTTTGATCCCAAGAATGTGTGCAAATTCTCCTAAGTCCTTCATATCAAATTGTTTAGACAACCATACCCTTACGTCTGATAATACCTTGACATTGTTGCCAATTAACAAAATATCATCTACGTATAGTACAAGAAATACCACCACGTTTCCATTACACTTCTTGTATACACAAGACTCATCCGGACACTGAATAAATCCATATGATTGGATTACTTCATTAAACAGGATGTTCCAAGATCTTGAAGCTTGCTTCAGTCTATAAATGGACCGATTGAGCTTGCACACTAGATGCTCTTTGCCCTTTTCAATGAACCCTTCTGGTTGCTTCATATGAATGTTTTCTTCAAGACTTCCATTAAGGAAAGTTGTCTTGATATCCATTTGCCAAATCTCATAATCCATATGAGCAGCAATGGATAAGAGTATCCGGATAGACTTAAGCATGGCTACCGGTGAAAAAGTCTCCTCATAATCAATTCCCTCTTTCTGAGTATACCCTTTCGCAACAAGCCTTGCTTTGAAGGTTTCTACCTTCCCATCTATCCCTCTTTTCCTTTTGTAGATCCACTTGCATCCAATGGCTTTGACACCATCAGGTGGTTCTACAAGCTCCCATACTTATTAGAATACATAGATTCTATTTCGGAATTCATTGCCTTTTGCCAAGATACTACATCTATATCTTGGAGTGTTTCGTCATATGTTCGGGGATTAGGTTCATGTTTATCTGGGATCAAGTCCGAAGACTCTCCCAAAAGCATGAATCTCTCAGGTTGCCTCACAACCCTCCCACTACGACGAGGCACTGTCTTTGGCTGTGTATCATGTGTGACATGTGTTGTAGTTTCTTGTGATACTTCATCTTGTACTATTGGTACTAAAGTAGACGTGTCCTCTCTTATTTCTTCTAGAACTATTTCACTCATGGGCTTATAGTTCATTATATAATCTTCTTCTAAAAATCGAGCATTGATGCTAACAATGATTTTTTGATTTTTAGGATTATAAAACAAACCACCTTTCGTTCCTTTAGGATATCCCACAAACAGACAAACTTCTATACGTGATTCCAACTTGTCAGTATCTCCCTTCAGCACATGTGCTAGACTACCCCATATCCAGATATGATTCAGACTAGGCTTATGCCCATTCCATAATTCCATGGGAGTAGAAGGAACTATTTTAAAAGGTACCATATTCAAAATGTACATTGTTGTTTCCAGAGCATATTCCCAAAACGAATTTGGTAATTCTGAATAACTTATCATCGATCTAACCATTTCCATAAGAGTCCTATTCGTTCGTTCTACCACACCATTCTGTTGGGGTGTACTAGGTGCAGACAATTGGGATTGAATCCTGACTTCTGATAAGTAATTCCTAAACTCTCCAAAGAGGTATTCGCCACCACGGTCAGACCGTAGTGTCTTGATACTTTTACCAAGACGTTTCTCCACATCAGCCCTATATTTTTTGAACTTGTCAAAGCATTCAGACTTGCGGTGCATCAGGTAAATGTATTCGTATCTTGAATAATTGTCTATAAAGGAGACGAAGTATTCATAACCACCTCTTGCCTAGATAGACATAGGACCACACAAATCAGAATGAACCATTTCTAACGCATCTTTGGCTCTATACCCCTTGGCCTTAAAAGGTCATTTTACCTTCCAATCAGGATTCACATGTTGGAAAGTTTTCCAACTCTAATGAACCCAAGAGTCCATTGGCTACAAGCCTTTGAATCCTACTCAAGTTAATATGACCAAGCGTTAGATGCCAAAGATACGTTTGGTTCATTTTTGAAGGTTCTTTTCTCTTATTAGAGTTAGAAGATGTGTTATTAATTTCCATATTTTGCTTTGTGGAAGAAATTGAATTTAAAGTATATAAATTGCCAACCAATGCACCAGAATAGATAATCACCTTATTTCTCTTTATAACGACATTGTTACTAAAGGAAACAGAATATCCATCCAAATACAGTTTAGAAACTGAAATTAAATTCTTTCTAAAACTGGGTACATAAAGACAATTTCTTAAAATCAAATTTCTATTCCTATCAAATGATAAGTAAACGTCTCCCACTGCAATAGCCACCCACTGCAATAGCCGCCACCTTAGTAGCATTGCCCATGTAGACAGTTATCTCTCCATCAAATAGTCGCCGGATTTCCTGGAACCCCTGCAAAGAATTGCAGACATGATCAGTGGCTCTCGTATCTACACACCAGGTGCTGGTAGATAACACCGCTAAACATGTTTCAACTACTAAAGTATGAGATATACCTTTATTATTCTAGTTCCTACGATGACAGTCCGCTTTCCAATGTCTAGACTGCTTGCAGATGAAGCACTTGCCCTTCGGCTTCTTCATTCCAGCTTTCTGTCATGTACCTTGAGGTTTATTCACCTTCTTTGCTGAAAAGACCTGTTTCTTCTTCTTCTTGTCTTTCACCTTAGAAGTAGAACCATTTTCAACATAGTGAATCTGAGAACTGTGACAAAATATTTCTTCTGCTGCTTGTAGTTCTGTTAGAAGTTCCACCAACGTATACTCTCTTTTGTTCATGTTATAGTTCAAGCAGAACTGCTCAAAACTTCTGGGTAGCGTTTGGAGAATTATATCGACCTGGGTTTCCCCATCGATTTCTCCTCCAAGGACTTGTATTTCATTCAGATAAGCCATCATTTTGAGGATATGATCCCTTACGAGTGTCCCCTCAAACATGGTGGCTGTCATTAACTTTCTCATTGCCTCTTGCCTAGCAGTCCGACTCTGGTGCCCAAAGAGTTCTTTGAGATTGTTCATTATATCATAAGCTGTTGGTAAATCTTGATGCTGATGTTGCAATACATTTAACATTGATGCCAAAATGTAACACCGCGCCATCTCATCAGCTTTTACCCATTTCTTATGATACTCAATCTCCTCTAGGGAAGAGTCACCGTCAGGTGCATCAGGGCAAGCCTCAGTCAGTACAAACTTATAACTTTCAGCAATAAGAACAATGTCCAAGTTTCTTTTCCAATCAATATAGTTTGGACCAGTAAGTTTGTTCTCTTTCAGTATAATGACCAGTGGGTTGAAAGTCATCCTAAGAATCACAAAAATAAACTTTGGTCAAGACTCTAAATTTAGAATAATATTGATTCCTCAAATAATACTATTTTAAATTAACCAACACCTCAAATCACCATGAATATTGCATGCCACGTTAGTGTGGACGTATACAAATTCAACATTAGTAAGAGGAGGGTGTGACCCATTAATTTTATTATCTTGTCATCCTAACTTTATGACAAATAAAATTAATAGTTAGTTTCACTTTAGTCACACAATACAATAGCAGTGACTCCGTTGGGGAGGATAATATTAAATGCGTCTAAGTGTATACCATTACTTGATACTAAGTCCATTAAATAGGATTGTACCCCTTCAGTTGGAGAAGATCACACGCTCCTAAATAATTTCCTATAACCATCCATTAAGGAAATTTAATCTAATGATCTGCAATAAACCCATCCGTTGTGGAGGGAGGCACTCAGAGCTAACACGCAAGCTTGTTGCATCAGTTACAAACCAGTAATGGAGACCATAGGATTTATAAAAATCCCTCTCCCACTTAGTTATTTAAAATGAGGAATTTTAAACTATCCTA
The DNA here is from genome assembly GCF_018446385.1 of Zingiber officinale. Taxonomy (NCBI): domain Eukaryota; kingdom Viridiplantae; phylum Streptophyta; class Magnoliopsida; order Zingiberales; family Zingiberaceae; genus Zingiber; species Zingiber officinale. The sequence continues at coordinate 83,119,213 of NC_056000.1, read as the reverse complement.
GCATAATCACATGCATACACACACATCACAGTAAATAAAAGCAATAAATATGGAAATTATTTTCCAACTATTATGGTCTTTTTTTGTTACTGTCCTCTATGTGCTCCAACCCTAGCTGCTGCAATCTTTAGCCACCGCCATCTGGTCGATTCGTCGCATCCATCTTGCTTCTTATTCCGCTGCGCCTCTGGTGCTCCAAAAGTACCATGCCTCGCAAGAATCCGATCCGCGATAAAAATAGAATTTTACATATATCGATCCTATATTCCACGAGGGAATGTACATGTATTCTAGATCGAAAAAAAATAAAATTCTAAAAATAATACAGCTCCTGCTATATTTGATACATACAATCATGCACACAAATAATGCCCTTGACATGTCCAATCACACACAATATCTAAATGTCATAATAGTTGGAGCCTGCAACCAAAGAGTTAGCACATCCTACTATTATCCTGCCTAAATTATGTATGACATGTGCATAACCTATTTGAATTCTAAACATACAGAGGCAAACCCTAGCTCTGATACCAATTGTTGGTTAATCCTAGGAAAACGTACCGGTTCCACTGTACAAATTTTTTTTGTACAAGTGTCGAACCTTTCCTTAAATAATCTATTATGTTCTTTAGAAGTTAAATTAGGAATCACAGACGGAACTTGACATCATTGATTCCAAATTTAACTTATCTATTCTTAATGGTTTAGATTTGAATCGCAAGCGGAACTTAACAATATTGATTCAAATCCACCTATGTTATTAATTCCATTAAATATTAATTTTCAAAATTGGCTTCCAGGACTGTATGGCGAGGCACATGGCCTTCTTGGATATGAGAGCAACCACCACCGCCTAGTCAAAGCCTTTTAAGGAAAGTTAATATTTAATTTCCTTAAATAACTCTATGTTAACCAAAAAGAACAATCGAATCATAAATTCGAAAAAGAAGAAAACACAAACTCGAAAAATAAATTCGATAAACTAGATCTAATTGCCTCTTGTATTTAGAATTCTTATAAAGAAAATAACTAGTATGATGCAGAAGAAAATTACTAGTTATACCTTCTCTTTGTAAGCTAATGACCTTGAGATTTTCTGTCGTATTCCTCGCCTCGCCTTGGACGTCGTGTGAGCGACGATCCTCCAAGATGAACACCACCCAAAAGCTTCTTCCTCTTCTTCTAAAATCCGGCCACCACCACCACCAAAGAGAAGAGAGCAAAAGGGAAAATAGAAGGGAGAGGGTCGGCCACACCAAGAGGGTCTCCAAGCAAGATAATAAGAATTGTGTCTCATGAAGTCCCCTCACTCCTTCTTTTATATTACATGCCCAAGGCAAATAAGGAAAAACTTTTTACAAAAAATAAAATCCTCTTATTTTTCCTTTTTCCTTTTTATTTTTCCTTTTCTTTCCTCTTGATTGAATCAATCACCAATTTTGATTTTGTGATGATTTTTATTTTTTTAATTATGGTCGGCCCCTTGCTTGGGCACCAAGCAAGGTGGCCGGCCACCTCATCAAGGAAAAAGGAAATATATTTTTTTAAAATTTTACAAGAATAAAACCTCTTATAAAATTTACAAGCTCTCTTTCCTAAAGTAGGAGTTAAAAAAGGAAAGTTCTAAAAATTAAAATCATGTTTTAAAATTTAAAACTTATCTTATAAAATTTCCTTTTTTAACATAATGATAGAAAATTTTAATTTTAAAACTTATCTTCCTTTTTTATTCTTAAACCATGAGGATGGTTAAAAAAGGAAAGTTTTAAAACTTTTAAAACTCTCTATTAAAATATGTGGCCTAATTCAAAAAAGGAAAGTTTTAAAAATTAAAATCTCTCTTTTAAAACTTATAGTTTTATACAAATAGAAGATTTTAAAAATTCAAAACAACCCACCCTTTTTGATTTATTGTGGCTGGCCCCTTCATGCTTGGTCACCAAGCAAAGGGCTGGCCCCTATAGAAGAATGTGGCCGACCCTTGCTTAGTCACCAAGCATTGGACCGGCTAACTTCTTGGACACCAGGAATAGCCTTACATTTGGATGGACTTGAGGCTATAATGAGGCTACGACAGGGACCTAGAGGAGAAATTGGTTTTGGCCTTCCGATGAGCTTGAGTATCCCGTGCTCACCCCGAACACACAACTCAAGTTCATCGATATTAACTCATTCCACTAGAGAGTTATTATCGCACTACCGCACCAATCCCAAATTATATTTTGGGCTCCTTCTTATTATGAGTGTGTTAGTCTCCCTGTGTTTAAGATTACAAATGTCCACTAATTAAGTAAGTTACTGACAACTCACTTAATTAATATCTAGCTTCAAGAGTAGTACCACTCAACTTTATTGTCATGTCGGACTAAGTCCACCTGCAGGGTTTAAGATGACAATCCTTATGAGCTCCTCTTGGGGACATTCTCAACCTAGATAACTAGGACACAGATTTCTTCTATAATCAACAATACACACTATAAGTAATATCATTTCCCAACTTATCGGGCATATTGATTTATCGAGCTAAACCTCACCCTTTGATAAGTCAAAGAAATACATATTAAATATATGTACTTGTTATTATATTAGGATTAAGAGCACACACTTCCATAATAACTAAGGTCTAGTTCTTTTACTAAGTCAGTACAAAAAGAACTTACATAAATGGTCCTACTCAATACACTTAAAGTGTATCAGTATAATTTATTGGTCAAGATAAACTAATACTTAATTATACTACGACTATTCTGATGGTTGTTTCTTTCCATCTTAGTCGTGAGCAACTTGTTTATAATTTATAGAGAGCCGACAACATGATCTTCTGAGTGTGACACCACACTCCATGTTATCTACTATATAAATTAATCGAACAATTACATTTAACAAATAAATGCAGATATTGACCAATGTGATTCTTTTATTTCAAAAATAAATGTTTACAAAAGCTAGGCTTTTAGTATACACTCCAACACGACCTGCTAGGACTTCCTCACCAAGTGTCCAGTCAATCCCTTTGTCCCACTTGGACGTTTCTTCTCATGCCAAGTATCCGGTCAAACCTTTGACCTACCTGGACTTCTCAATATCAGGTGTCCGGTCAACCTTTACCCACCTGGATTTCCTCGTGCCTGACTTCACTCACCAGGACTTCCCTTCTGCCTAGCTTCACTCACTAGAACTTTCCATCTGCTTAGCTTTAGTCATCAAGACTTTTACCTAGCTTTACTCACTAGGGTTTTCATACTACCTAGCTTCACTCACTAGGTCTTTTCACCTGACTTCACTCACCAGAATTTTCAACTGTCTGGTTTCACTTACCAGGACTTTTCCTCTGCCTAGCTTCACTTACTAGGTCTTTCACCTGGCTTCAATCACCAGGATTTTCTAGTCAAGTATCCAGTCAGTCTTGACCTTCTTGACTCTTCTTCACATCTAACTGGTCAACCTTAAACAGAGGAGAATTATACCAATAATCTCCCCAAATGAACGATTACACCTGTATTCTTCACGTATTGTCAGTCTCCATGTATTGTTAATGTATTGTCAAACATCGGAACTCAAACATCAAGATTCAAGCTTGAGCCTTCTCAAGCTTAGTCAACTAGGTCAACCTTGACCTAAGGAATATTGCACCAACAATATTAGATTAGACTAGACTTAGTTTCTTTTTCCTTTATCTTTCCTTTTTCTAATATTTTGCATTTTAGAGATAAATAATTTTATTTTTGCTTTTCTTTATTTTCTGCATTCTTATTAAAATGCCTAAAAAATATTATTCCAATTCTTTTCTTCACTATGTTCCATATCTTGTTCTTGCATGCAAAGAGCTAACCTTGCAGGAGATTCAACTATCCCACATGTCTGTCTATTTCGCGCTCCCGGTCATGATGTTAAGACCATTAAAGGATTATGGAGCCCTGAAGTCTGCTAAAGAGCTAGGACCCATTGTGTTTCCAGAAATCCCAGCGAAGAATTTTATGCTCAGACCTTCATCTCTAAAGTTCAAGAAAATTAGTCTGGGGATTAGATTCAGAGAATCCCTACTTGCATCTCTTAGATTTCCACAGTTATTGCAATACACTAAGAATTGAGGGGGTTTCGGCTGATTCAATACAACTTATAGCTTTTCCATTCAGCCTCAGAAGTAATGCGAAGGTTTGGTTCAACACTCTGCAATCGAGAAGCATCAGGACATGGGATGAATTAGAGAGAAAATTTGTAAATAGACACTTTCCTCCTAAAAGGGTCGCTCAGTTGAGGGATCAGATTCTGCACTTCAAGCAACGTGACAAAGAAGCATTACATCAAGCTTGGGATAGGTACTTATCAATCCTATATTAGTGCCCTCATCACGGTATTAAGAGTTGGTTGATTCTTCATGTATTTTACATTGGGCTCTCATTCTAGAACAAGGGCCTTCTAGACACAACGGCTGGGGGGGCACTCATGAAAAAAGGTTTGGATGAAGCACAAGAAATAATCCATATGGTGGTATCAAATCTCAACGAGTGGTCAGGATAAGATGTGCTAAACTTATCTCTACACCCGATCGAAGCAAGAGAGGATATGGGAGTGCAGATGGATGAAAAGAAGTTAAGATACACAAGAAATGAGGTTTAGGAAGAATTAGAAGAATCCATCAGTGTACGGTGCAAGGATGTACAAAAATTATTTCCTTGGTGTGGAGAGGTCTTATTAAAATCACTGGGAGGTTTGATATCTACCTCAGCATCATTTATAGAGGAGGACTTGGATGATGATGATAATATTGAAAGAATGGCTCAAGAAATTGAGGAAGCGCCAGAAAATTCATGGTAAACGAGGAAATACGGTTATTAGAACAAGAACCAACCTTGCCTGAGATTATGCCACCTCAAGTGGAGTTAAAACCTCTGTCGCCTAACCTTAAGTATGTGTTCCTTGGTCCAAATTCCACCTTTCCAGTAATAATTAATGTAAATTTGACTGAGATGGAGACACAAAAATTGATCAAGGAGCTGAGAGTACACAGAAAAGTAATCAGATACACCATTGATGACATAAAAGGGATCAACCCTTTGATCTGCATGCACAGAATTCTTCTCAAAGAAGGATATAAAAATTCGATTGAGCATCAAATAAGATTAAATCTGAATTTGAAAGAAGTTGTGAAGAAATAAGTATTGAAACTTCTTAACGCCGAAATCATTTATCCTATATCAGATAGTGAGTGGGTAAGTCCGCTCCATATGGTCCCCAAGAGAGGGGGAATGACGGTGGTTAGAAATGAAAACAACGAATTGATTCCAACAAGGATAGTCACAGGATGGCGGATTTGTATTGATTACAGGAAGCTAAATAAGGAGACTAGGAAAGATCATTTTCCCTTACCATTCATTGATGAGATGCTAGAAAGATTGGCAAAACATTCCTATTTTTGCTATCTGGATGGATACTCTGGCTTCTTTCAAATTCCAATACATCCCCTAGATCAAGAAAAGACCACCTTCACATGCCCTTTTGGTACCTATGCTTATCGATGAATGTCGTTTGGACTCTGCAACGCACCAACTACATTCCAGCGATGTATGATGATAATATTTTCAGATTTTACAGAAAAGATTATGGAGGTATTCATGGACGACTTCTCAGTCTATGGGAATGACTTCGACTCCTGTCTTTTGAATCATTCTAAAGTTCTCCAGAGATGTGAAGATGTGAACTTAGTTCTGAACAGGGAAAAATGCCACTTCATGGTCAAAGAGGGAATTGTTTTAGGTCAAAATAGAGACAATTGAGAAACTACCTCCACCTCTTAACGTAAAGGGGTTAGGAGCTTTCTAGGGCATGCTGGGTTTTACAGACGTTTCATCAAGAATTCCTCAAAATTTTCCAAGCCACTAACTAACCTGTTAATCAAAGATGCTGAATTCTGTTTTGATGATGACTGCAATGAGACGTTTAAGAAAATCAAAAGTACTCTCATCTCAGCTCCCATAATTCAAGCTCCAGACAAGGAACTCCCATTCAAAATCATGTGCAATGCTAGTGACTTTGCGGTGGGTGCAGTTTTAGGACAAAGAAATGACAAAGTACTGCATGCAATCCACTATGCGAGCAAGAAATTGGATGCAACCTAAATGAATTATTCTACCACTGAAAAGGAATTATTGGCTATAGTGTATGCAATCGACAAGTTCAGGTCTTATCTAGTGGACTCAAGAGTGATAGTGTATTCTGATCATGCTGCCATAAGATATCTTCTTAATAAGAAAGATGCCAAACCTCGTTTGATTAGGTGGATCTTGCTTCTCCAAGAATTTAATTTGGAAATTAGAGACAAGAAAGGGGCTAAAAATGTTGTGGCAGATCATCTATCCCGAGTATGGCCAAATGGGTAGAAAGATATGGATTTTGATCCGCCCATAAATGATATTTTCCCTGACGAGCATCTGTTGGCAGTAAGTTCTGAGAGGGTTCCTTGGTATGCAGATTTTATTAACTATCTTGCAAGTGGAGTACTTCACCCAAAATTCACCTGGTAGCAGAAGAAGAAGTTTTCTCAAATGTCAAACACTACATATGGGATGAATCACTACTTTTTAGGAAATGCGGAGATACAATCTACCGAAGGTCTATGCCAGAAGACGAGATCAAGGACGTTTTATTTCACTATCACTCATCATCTTACAGCGGACATCTAGGAGTGTCAAAAACAACTGCGAAGATTTTACAAGCAGGATTTTTTTGGCCAAGTCTATTTAAAGACACGAAAAATTTTGTGCAGTCCTGCGACCAATGTCAAAAGACTGGAAACATCACTAGGAGAAATGAGATGCTACTGAATTGCATCCTCGAAGTGGAATTGTTTGATGTATGGGGAGTAGACTTTATGGGACCCTTTCCTTCATCATGTGGAAACAATTATATTTTAGTGGACTATGTGTCGAAATGGGTAGAAGCCATAGCTTCTCCTGCCAGTGACGCCAAAATAGTAATTAAACTATTTAAAAAGATGATTTTTCCATGGTTAGGTGTGCCTAAAGTAGTTATTAGCGACGGGGGTTCACACTTCATTGAAAGACAGTTTGAAAATTTGCTAAAGAAATATGGAGTGGGCCACAAAGTAGTGATACCCTACTATCCCCAGACCAATGGACAAGCTGAGATTTCCAACCGGGAGATCAAATAAATATTAGAAAAGACATTGTCCAATTCCCGCAAAGACTAGTCATTAAAATTGGATAATGCTTTATGGGCATACCATACTGCCTTCAAGACTCTAATCAGTATGACCCCATTCTGACTTGTGTATGGGAAGTCGTGTCATCTTCTAGTAGAATTAGAACACAAGACTTACTGGGGGATAAAACAGCTTAACATGGACCTGAAGTTAGCAAGAGATAAAAGGAAACTCCAATTAAATGAGCTTGATGAGTTGAGGATGAACGCCTACGAACATGCCAAATCCTATAAAGAGAGAACGAAGAGATGGCATGATCAACATATTATGCTGAGAGAATTCAAAGAAGGGTACTCGGTGTTGTTGTTTAATTTAAGATTGAAGCTTTTTCCTAGAAAGTTAAAATCGAGATGGACAGGACCATTCCAAGTCAAAAAGGTTTACCCATTCGGAGTTGTTGACATTTGGAGCGAGAAGCGTGGAGAATTTAAAGTAAATGGGCAGCATTTAAAAAAATGCCTCCACGATGTGCCGACAGAGGAAGATATGCTGATATACTTCTCGGATCCGCGACCACCTGAATGAGTTAAAATGGGGTCGAGCTAAAGACCTTAAACAAGCGCTTCTTGGCAGGCAACCCAAGGGGTTTTTCATTTTAGTTCATCATTCTGTTATCGTTTTATTTCTCTATTAAGTTCAAGTTGAGTCCTTTTATTATTTCTTTATTTTTGAGTATCCATTTTCAGGATGTGCAGAGCCTCCACGAGCTAGCTGTGAGCGTTTCATGGGCGTGAAGACATCAGAGGAACCAAAATGGCGAAAGGTGAGTCACCGTGCGCTTAAAGGAGCCGGCCGTGTGACCGCACACAGTCGTGCGAAGCTGACAGAGGGACAAAGGCCATGGGCCGTGCAACCTTGCACGGTCGTGCCGCCTATGTAGAGAGGAAGAAGATGCGGGTCGTGCCAATTGGCACGGTCGTGCAAGAGGACCAGTGGAGAAAGCGACACCGGCCATGCCCATTAGCACGACCGTGCGATCAATGCAGAGTAGAAGAAGGCACGGGGCGTGCCAATCGGTACGGCCGTGCGACTTTGGACGAGGGGAGAAGAGAGGAGGCCGTGCCAATTGGCACAACCGTGTAGAATCACCAAGAAGAGGCCGTGCAACCCTACACGGCCTGGCCCAAACTCCCTCTATATTAGGTCACGGGTGTGCGGGGGCTTGCACGCCCGTGCCGCCACCTTCACCCCCTTCCTCATACCTCCTCTTTTTTTCCTTTCTTCCTCCAACTTCCTAAAGTGCTACCACCCCTTCCCCACATTTTCTCCACTCAAGTCTACCTTTCTCGTCATCCGTGATGTCAAACTCCGTCGAAGGGAGCTCTCTTCAAAGGAAAGGAAAAGAATTTTTGGTTGTCTCAAACGAGGAGAATGCACGCTTCAAAGGTATATCAAACAACTTCGGCATTATTTTCTCTAATGATGAACAATTGCATCGTTATCGTTCTTTATCTAAACGTTCCATTTTGAGCACTAGGTTTATAGACCAAGAAACCTTAGAAGTATTGGGGTTTGGGAATAATATTAATTGGTTACTTGATAGAATAGGTTGGACTAGAGTAATGGCCCTGAAGTACCCAACTTATCCTCGTATCGTCTTGGAAATTTTAAGCTCCATCACTATTGATAATGTTCAAGGAGGAGGAAAATTTAAATTTCATTTATTTAATGATGACTATGAATGGAGTCTTGAGGATTTTAATATATGCTATGATTTGCCTAGGGACGGAACTTATATAATCCTACCTACTTTTGAAAATTCAAATTTATGGGATCAAATTGGTGGGCAGTCTTGCTTTAATCCACATGTTTCTAATGGTAGTAATATCATTAACCCAATTTTTTGATATGTATCCATATGAAGATGAGGAACATGATATTTGGAAGGGGTGGTAAAGATGGAATTGTGAGACTTTAAGACTTGTATTGTTTATGGGCAATGATAGAAAATGTGTCTATTAATTCTGGATATTTCTTTTTGAGACACTTGATAACATTAGGAAGGGATTCTTCCTCTGTCCCCATTGTCTTAGGAGGATTGCTTACTCATATTACGGTTATACTAGCCTATGATCTGAGTGATCTTGAAATGATTGAAGATGCTTATCGAATGGATTTAAATTTTTGTTTAACCAATCGTTTGATTTGTCGGGAGGAATATAGGTATAACCTTGTGATTAAGGATAGTTTTCCTCATAGATTGCCCAACCCGGCTTTGCCCACAATTCATGTTAGGGAGAATTGGCATTTGACTTTAGCAAAACAACAGATTAACCTACCTCCAACCTCCCTTCCTAGAAATATTCCTTCGGTTAGTCGAGATATTTTGCGATTCGATTTCCAAGAATTTCGCCCTATCATTGACTCTCTTCATCATGACTTAGAACAAAATAATGGATTGTTCGCTAGAAACATTTGCATGAAGGATGAGCAATTTAAGTGCTTGCAGGAGTACTTTAAGAGTGAGAGAGAATTATGCACACAAATGCTTGAATTTATGGAAGCTCATAGAAAGAGAATGGTTTGGAACGAAGATTTTAGGTGGTATATGAGGAACTTTCATAGTATTAATGAGTTGTTTGCATATCATAAATAGGTAAGGGACCTGAGATGGGTAGCTGAAACTTATTCTGAGCTTTCAGACCTCCCGACCTTCAACCTCAACGACCGTTTTGATTTCATCGGGACGATGAAAAGTTTAAGTCTGGGGGGGTGTTATGTCTGCACAACCTGAGTCGAGTCAAGTTTTCTTTTCTTTCTGCATATTTTATTAGTCTGCTTTGTTTATTCATATTTTATTAGTTTTATTTTTCTATTTGCATCTCATTTGCACTTTCTTATCTAAAAAAAAATAAAAAAAAATAGTTTTGAGGCATATTTGAGAACATCAAACTTTCTACTTTTTCTGCTACTTGTCCGATAGTAAAATGACTAGCATTTTCTTAGTTCATGTGTTGTCAAGATAGTGTTAGTATGTTTGGTGTATCTCCTTTCTCTATCTTTAGTAGCATGAAATAAGCTAAGTATTGTATGAAGTTTGGTATAAGTTTTGGCCTAACCTTAAGGATCTTATTTTCACTACACTTAAGTACTTAAGCTTGAATAGTAGAAATATTTTTGAAATAGTTATGGTTCATCCAAATTGTTTAATACTTTTGTTCCCATGGTGATTTCTTATTTACATTTTGGTTATTGGATGACCTCGGATCATGGAAGCTCATTTGGAAAAATCTAAATCCCAACATATGCTCACATTTGTGATTAGTGCTACACTTTAGCACAAAAAAAAAAAGAGAAAAAAAATATATTTTTTGAATAAGGGATAAAAAATAGTTGTCGTGAGTGGAAACTAACAATTCACCCCTTTAAGACCGAGTTAGGTTACTGGGGAAATGAATGTTATATTTCTCTTGATTCCGAGTAGTATCCTTTGAGACCTCACTACAAGAAAATCCCTCATAGACATCGGTTTTCCACTACTGTCTATTACAAAATCGACCGATGTCTATGAAGGCACTGTAAAAGGTCTGCGATTTTAGACATCGGGTTATAACCGGTGTAGTATTACTTAACGACACCGATTTTCGAATCGGTTATGAACCGGTGTAGTATCACTTAACGACACCGTTTCAGTAACAGTGTAAAACCGATGTAATATATGTTAATAACACCAGTTTTGGCAGCAGTTTACGACCAATTTAATATTAATAACACCAATTCCATCAACGATGTAAAACTGATGTAATATCAGTTAATGACAGTGGTTTTGGTAGCGGTGGAAAATCGATGTAATATCAGTATTATTTAACGACACCAATTCGATTTCTGAAACAGTGAAAACCCGATATTATACAATATTTTAATAGTACAAAATTTAGTTAATATCATTATACATCGGTGTATCTAAACACACCAAGTCAATATCCATGTAACCAACACATAAATATTATTCTTACAACATAAAAAGATAATAGATATTGTACACATCAAGTCCGTATCCACAAATTACACAAATATTTTTTTTACAATATCAAAAGGTAATAGATATTGTACACATCAAGTCAGTATCCATAAAATACACAAATATTCTTTTTACAACATCAAAAGGTAATATATATTGTACACATCAAGGTAGTATCCGCAATTTACATTCCATGTAAATGCATGCATCATCCAAAGTTTTCAAAAATCAAATAACTTTCCTACTCAAATGTAATCTAGCATGCATTCAGCCCACTTGAACCGCACTTCATCAATTTCAACTCTGGAGTACTTGAGATTTGTAAACTATAAAATCACATAAATAATATATTAGTAAACCAAAACAAAAAATCATAGTTGAAAAAGCAGTAAGAACACCAGGTAACAAGATGACTAATTGGAATGTTTAAAAAGAGAAACGTTCATCAATTATTTCAACCACATCATATAGTGATAGATCTATCATTCCTGGGAACTTAATATAATCCAAACTAGAAATTATTGCAACGAAGTTTTCTCATAGTTGCAATTGAATTAATCAATACTTATCTACGACTTACAATATGTACAAGAAGAAAGATACAAACAAAAACAAATTTCACCGAGTCTGAATATCTAAAACACTATAAAAAAGGTTATTTGTTGAAATATATGCAATTTATAACCTTAGTATTAAACACTAGTTCTTCACAAGTTGAATACTGAACTGTAAGCCTTTTTTCACTAGAATTATTGCTGATATGGATATTCTTACAAGATTTATAGTTTTGGTCATCAGCTAGAGGGGCTATATGTATTTTGTTCGAGTATAAACTTAGTTGTATTCCAAGATAATTAACTATGATGCCTAAATCACATTGGCTGATGACAAATCACCGACAGAGGCTAAATCACCTTGATTAAAATTTAAAAGAATCCAACTACATAAACAATAATTTTAATCTTTCAAATTAAATTCATTAGTAGTCGACCCAAATGACACAACTGTTTATCACTAAGAGTACATGGGAAGTAAATATATTCACTTTTAGTTTGCAAATATTAAATTCACTTTTATCACTAAGAGTACATGGAAAGTAAATAAATTCCTCAACAGCAATAAAGATGAATAACATCAATTCATTTATATGATTTCCAATGATACAATAACATCAAAACAAGTTTTTATTTCAAGGGGAAAATAGCTAAAATGCAAACTAGTTAACATGAATTTTAAATTTTATCCTCTTCGAGCTAGGCTTATGAAATCATTTCTAAGAACAAACTCGACAAATTCAAGACTATTCTTTCAACCAGACAGAAATTTTGTAGAGCTAGAGGAAATCAAATGAAAGATCAGATCATAAACCCCAAAAGCAACAACTGGAGCAACGAATATCTAAAAGAGATCTATCTACTTGTTCATCTCACATAAGAGAAGTTCAAAGACTACATAGAAACACATCAAGCACCAGGGGAAAAACATAGCGGCAGCAAGATCTGATATAATGAGGGAAAATCTAAGAGAAGTTCATAATCAATCAAATCAAATATGAGTTTATTTTATATCAAATCAATTATGATACTAAAGCAGTGTTGGAAAATGCAACAAATTTTCTTTAGGACTTATATGCAAAATGGAAGATATTGTATTATTACCATTGCTGGAAGTGAATCCTTGTGGTCAACTCCAAAATTTTTAATTATATCTTTCATATATCGCATGATATAAAAACCACATTGCTTCGCATATGGTTGTTGAGGAGCCTATGTTAGAAAAGAAATATTAGAATAACTCCTTCGAGAATAGTGAAACAGTTGCTAATCAAAAGGGCATATCTTGACAACTACCCATGTTGGTTGTTTTTTCCCTTTCCTTCCCGCCACCGCATTATACATTTTCAAGGCCCTTCATGCATATAACCCATGGGAATTGTATTGCCACATCAAAATACATCCATGTTTCAACAAAGGTAAGAAAATAAGCCAAAAAACTTACATGACCTCACGCACGAGATGGACTGTTAAGTGAACCATTATATCAAAAAATGAAGGTGGAAAATACTTTTCAAATAGACATTTGATACTCGGTATCCTATACTACAATATAATTCTACTAAAATATATGCAGAAAATAGACATTAGGTCCCCAAAATACTAGTCAACCAATCTCATTAAGAGAATACTAGTCATCTATTATTAATATCTTAACTAATTCCATAGTATCATCACATATATAATAAATAACAGGATCAAGATCAAGTTATCCTAGGGGTTGATCCGAAGAGAAAAGTCTAGTAAAATACGCTACTCCTCTACTAGGGAGTGATTTCCATCAAGTATAGGTCAACACCATCTCACTAACATATATTCCCTCATAAGTATACAACTATACTACATATAATATCAATGTCTGTTGGCCACCCAATCAATCCTTAAAACCCAATCAATAGATTAGGAGGATAGAAACACATAATATTCTAGACAAGCTTATTTTCCCTATAAACCATTGATTCAAAGAAACTGTTGAAATTTGCATACTCCAAAGATAAATGAAATGTGCACAACTAACCCTCAATACCAAAGAATAAGAATAATGAACACCACCCAATAGAGAATTAAGAAATCTAAAGAGATTTATCTAAATCAACATATCTGAAGATTCAGGAAGGAAGGAATTAAATGATTGTGAAAAAAAGGCTATTAGCATGAAGTAGTTTAGACTTTAAAATTCTAACTTATGTTTGAAAAAGACTATATATATATATATATATATATTCTAACCTCATGGTTTAATTTGCAAAAATTGAGTACCGTGTACAAGATAAATCATAATTCTCATCTACAAGATACTACATATGAGTTAGAGATACAACATTTTATAGAATCAAGATACAAAAAATGTTTTTTAGTAGATATAAAAAAGTGCCAACAGTGCCAACATGTTCATCAAATATAATCTTGTGTTAGTTTGACTCACAATTCCAGCATGTCGAGAATTTACTTGATAATTTGGTCATTTTGATTTTGGATCGCAGATGCACTACTTAAGGAATTACCATTGTTGCTTAAATCAGCTTCTTGTGCAATGTTTTCCTACAAAATGAAAGTTATTTTCATTTACATGCTTGTTATTCTTTTCAGGATAAAATAATAGGAAGAAAACCTCATAATCTTCTTCTGTGTCATTCTTCTTTCTTCCTCTCTTTCTTGAATTATGTTCATCAAAAAGAGGATGCAAAAATGCATCCATTGATGTCATTGCATGCACCCTCTTTTTAGCAAATAAATGAACTTTTTCTTAGTAAGTGAAAGCATCATATGCTTGTGCTCCATAGTTTCTTTAGTGTTTAATTTTGATAGATGCCTACTTTTGCAATCAAGTATCACTTCACAACATCTGTTAGATTTTGAATGAAGAGTTTAAATCTCGACTAAGCACGTATCTAATAGATCGGGATACCAGATGGAAAACATAAACTAAATAATATTCATTTGTTCATCCATCTATTAATTTTCATTCATCCACCCATTCGAAGCCTTAAAAGTATTTTTTTTCTTTCTCAAGATTATGTAATGTTTTATTCAGAAAAGAGAGAGAGAAACCATCCAAGAAACCTCAAATTGTAGAACCTCTTGTCTACAAGTAGGGCAGGAATCATGCTTCACAAGCCACACATCAATGGACACCACATGGAAAATGTGGTTACACATTGGCATCATTCTTGCAGTATCTCCATAAATGAAATCCTATGAAAACAAACAAAATCATGAAAAAGAAGAAATTCTAAACTAAAAAAAGAGTACCTGAAAGCAAACGGCACGACATACATTCCTCCCACATGAATTAATGATCTCATCACAACTTATCTTAAACATGGGCAACCTCTTGATAACATTAGGCAGCAAGCCTTTGTCCCTAGTGACATCAAACATATCTGAGCTCTCTTTGTAGCTCACTTCAGCTGCATTAATCTGAGTTTAAGAATCAGTTATTAATTAGTCACTCTTGTATGTAAATGTAAGCCCAGAACTCTTTCCATCCAAAACTAAGCAGAATATGTGACAAATTGAGTATATGTAGTTTTCCTATAATCCTATCTTTGTCTATTACAGAGGGGACAACATAATACAGTTTCCATTTTAGTACAACAAACATGACGTCGAAACAAATAAAGGAAGGAGCTTATTTTTAAATTGACAAAAGAAAACTGAAGATTTAATTAAATAAACTAACAGTATTGAGCTTCTGAAGACTTATCAAGAGCATACATTGCAACCAACAAATGTGACTAATGGGTGATGCACAAAGGATTAGGAACATCAATGTCAAAGCTGTGGCAATGACATAAATAAAGAAAGAAACTAATACCTTTCTCCCACCAATATTCAAGCTCAGCAGGCATAGGAAGTCTTAGAGGTTCTTTACAGAAAGAGTTCAACCACATCCCTCTTTTTTATTCTACTTCTTCAACATATGTCTTCCAGTAATTTGGAACCTGTCCATAATATTTATCAATATCTCCCAACGCTTTATCTAGCAAAGATAAGCCAATATTTGTCTTACATCATAAAATTGATTGACGAATCTGGGAGCCATCCACACATCATCTTCTTCATAAAAAATATGGATGCTAAGGATCTCTATAAGGACCCCTCTCTTCCCTTACCACTTATGGGAACATAAAAACACAACATGAGGTTTTATTAAAGGTGGAATCAAGGAAAAGAAATGGCATTGGAAACATGAAAGAAAACCACAGTTTGGAACATAAACTTGGTGGAATCGAGGCAAGCACCGATTTTAATAAGGGTGACTCAGACTCCGCACGACTTGAGGAGGACTCTGATGCAGCTCGTCGTCACCCCTTTCCCTAGCCCACTCACCACTACCCCTGTCACCAACACGTACTTCATCACCTTCTCCAGACCGTGCGAGAGCAACTCCAGAATCCTATTTCATAGAAGAAGAAGTGATGTCACCTCTCTTGAGATCATTGAGCACAGAGTAGATGGAGGAGGTGAGGCAGCGACCACCTCTCGTGCAGTCGATGCTCGCAGCCTCCTTGTCGCTAGCCTCCTTGTCGGTGGCCCCCTTATCGATGATAAAAGAAGATCTGTGTTGTGGAGAGGGAAGGAGAAGCTGCGAGGAGGAAAGTGATGATAGCGTCGCGACGGTATACGGTGGACGACGCGATATAAGTTTAGGTTTGGAGGGAAGAGTGAAGTGTTGTAAATTTTGGTTAAGTATTGGTGGGAAAATTAAATTATTTTATTTTGGTTCATTAACACCACTTTTAACAATGGATTTTTACTATCTGATTTCATAGATAGAACAAGGAAGCTATCATAGACACTAGGTTTTAAAAACCGCTATTAAAATTGGTGTCTATTAACAAAAAAAAAGACGTTCATAGACATCGGCTAAAAAAACCGAAGTCTATGAGCGAAAATCTGCGCTCATTGACACCGGTTTTTGGAAAACCCGATGTAAAATACTCAAAGACACCGAAATTTGCTTAAAACTGTTGTTGTTCCACCGATGTCTATGAGGGTTTTTCTTGTAGTGCCATATGTAATTTAAGGAAAATGAACCAAGTGTGTGGCAGGTAAGTGTCTATCACTGGGAACATTAGGATCTCAATTGTATGATGACTTAACTAAGACATAGAATTGAAACTTGAAGAATTTGAGTAACTTATTGCACAGAGCACAAAGAACTTATGATTAGGCCATACTTAGGTTACTCCACAATCGTGCTTATCAATGAAACTAGTTGATAGAGTTAGGCAAATGCACTAGGGATTATGAAACACTGTCAGGAGTTCATGAACATAGTTTCCAGCATTTTACTTGAGGACAAGAAAAGGTTCAAGTCTGGGGGGGGTGATGTGAGTAAATATTATAATTGTTTATGTATGTTTTAATGCACATTCACTTGCTTTATACATATATATTTTTTGAATGATCGTCTCTTTTATCGTATACTCATCATATATACTCTTTTGTTCAGATATCTTCTCTTTGTTTGATTTTGTGTTGACAGGGACAATTTTCGGAGCAAAAACAATGCTTGTCGATGCACCGGAATGAGCCAAAGAACACACCCGTGTAACCTCGCACGACCGTGTGGCCAAACAGCAGAAGAGAAGTGCATGGTCGTGGAACTCTTGCACGGTCGTGTGGCCAACCAGAGACAAATCTTTGCATGGTTGTGCAATGTTGCACAACCGTGCCCCCCACGACCAGCAGCTAAGAAAGAACAATCACGTAATCCTTCATGGTCGTGCCCCAGGAGCCGAGCCCCAGATCCACATGGTCGTGCCAATTGGCACGACTATGCAGCATGACCAGAGGTAAAAGAAGGCACGACCATGCCACATCTGCACGACCGTGCAACACAGCCAGAAGCAGAAGAAGGCATGGTCGTGCCACATCCGCACAATCATGCCACCGCAGCCGTGCCCTAGCCTATAAAAGGGTTTTAACCCTTCTCTTCAAAGGGGGGAGCCGAGAAGCGAGTTGTTAGTAGGAGAATCACCTTGGTGTCGTTCCACGCCGTCCAGGACCTCTGTCTAGTGATCTTTCATCACCATATCAACTCTAGAAGCAAAGGATTGGATCTGAAGATCACTCATCATCGTTGGATACGCATACTTCTTTTTTCTCTCTTCTTGTTCGAGGATGCTTAATTACATTATATCTTCGGGTTTTTCTGCGACGTTTATGGAGTAGATTCCTTATTCTAGGATTAGGGAGTAGTTATGGATTGGTCTTGATGTAAGACTCACATTTATACCTTTATTCATTGGATGATTTCGCTTGCTTTGTTTCAACTATTATGCATGCTTGTTGCGTATTAATTGATTGTATAAGAATTGCTAACCTCATAGAAGAGTATCTTAGATCGTACACCCGAGGGGCCCTAGTGACAGGGGTAATATATTTACGGACATCTAGGGTACTTCCTTGAAAGGAGAGGCAACTTCTCCACAAGGAAGTAAGAGACCAAACTAAGCTCCTTATTTCTATCCTTAATGACAACAATTAGAATTGTGTTCTTGTGATCTACCGAGGCGCCCTAGTGACAGGGGTTAACCATAACAAGATTTCATAAGGATCTTCTTTATTTGGTACTTAAGGATAGATGCTTCAACTTCCGATAAATGCATATTGATGGACAATGAGTAAAGGATAGAATGTGATACATCAATACTACCACAATGAAACCGAACTCCTAGAACTATTTATAAGCCAAGTTAATTACTTCTTCTTTGCTAGTTCTCATTTCTTCTTCCCAATCTCTTTTCTTTAGATAACTTACAACCATTGGTAGTTTAGCTAATCCTAAGTGAACCATTGCTAGTGCTTATAATCAGTCCTCATGGGATCGATAAGCTTTATTACTGATGACGAATCCGTGCACTTGCGAAATCGTAACACTGTTCAAGTAGAACAAGCTCTACGCAGATCTGATAGGACTCGTCGTCAACCTGAGAGATATTTTATTCTCTTGTCTAACCATGGTGATGTAGAGCTTATTGGTCTCAATGAGCCTACATCTTATCAGGAAGTTGTATAGGGTCCAGATTCTGAGAAATGGCTAGAGGCCATGAGATCCGAAATGGAATCCATGTACACTAACCAAGTATGGACTTTGGTTGATCCACCTGAAGGGATCAAACCCATTGGGTATAAGTAGGTCTTCAAAGTGAAGATAGACATGGATGGTCATATGTATACCTATAAAGGTAGATTGGTGGCTAAAGGATTCAAGCAGATTCATGGTATAGACTATGATGAAACCTTTTCACCAGTTGTGATGCTCAAGTCTATTCGGATCATGCTTGCTATTTCAGCTTATTATGATTATGAGATCTAGTAGATGGATGCCAAAACTACATTTCTTAATGGAAATCTACTCGAGAATGTGTACATGACACAACCTAAGGATTTTGTAGATCCAAAGAATGCTGGAAAGGTGTGTAAGTTGCAAAGATCTATTTATGGATTAAAGAAAGCTTCTAAAAGCTGGAATCTTCGATTCGACGATGCAATCAAAATGTTTGGTTTAATTAAGAATGAAGATGAACCTTATGTCTACAAGAAGGTTAGTGGGAGTACAGTCATCTTTCTCATATTGTATGTAGATGACATACTTCTCATTGGAAATGATATCCCTACTCTTCAATCAGTGAAGACTTGGCTTGGGAATTATTTTTCAATAAAAGACTTAGGTGAAACAACTTACATTTTAGGCCTTAAGATCTATAGGGATAGATCTAAAAGATTGCTTGGCCTAAGCCAGAGTATGTACATTGACAAAGTGCTTAAACGTTTTGCTATGGAGAATTCCAAGAAGGGATTCCTGCCTATGTCACATGGTGTGAGTCTTTTGAAGAATCGATGTCCTTCTTCTAAGGTAGAAAGGGACTGCGTGGATCAAATTCTTTATGCATTTGATATTGGGTCTATCATGTATGTCATGCTTTGTACTCGCCTAGATGTCTCATATGCGTTAAGCATGACGAGTAGATACCAGTCAAATCCGAGTGAAGGTCACTGGACAACAGTCAAGAATATTCTTAAATACTTGAGAAGGACTCAAGATTATTTCTTGATATTTGGAGGCCATGAGGAGCTTGTTGTAAAGGGTTACACCGATGCTAGCTTCCAAATTGACAAGGATGATTACAGATTACAGTCAGGCTATGTATTTTGTTTAAATGGTGGTGTTGTGAGCTGGAAGAGTTTGAAGTAGGACACGGTCCCTGATTCTACAACAGAAGCCGAGTACATTGCTGCATCAACTGTAGCAAAGGAGACTGTCTGGATCAGGAAGTTCATTACAGAGCTTGGTATTGTTCCTAGTGTAGGAAACCCAATAGACCTCTATTGTGATAACAATTGGGCTATTACACAGGCTAAAGAACCTCGCTCTCATCAGAGATCCAAACACATACTCCGACGATTCCATCTCATTCGAGAGATCATCAATAGAGGAGATGTGAGAATATGCAGAGTACCGACCGATGCTAACATTGCGGATCCTTTGACCAAGGATTTGGCACAGGAAAAGCATGATGGTCACACTAAGTCAATGGGTATTCGATACCTTAGTGATTGGCACTAGTGCTAGTGGGAGATTGTTAGTATTAGCCCTAGTATCAATTATGAGATGATTGTAAAAAGCTCATTTTGTATCATATATCATTATTAATAAAAGGCAAAGTTGGTTATTATATTTATTTCAGTTTAGTGCCAATTGAATAAGTATAATAATGTCTTTAGGTAGTAGGTTCTTATCTGCAGTATGTCAATTGGTTGAATTGATAGTGAGATATTGTAGAGAGTACTACTCTTAACTGTTCCTAGTCGAGCATTAATATACAAGGATAATATTAATGCGTTGAAACTAGTATGTAGGTCAACGGATGACTTGATCTCACAAGTCATGGATATGAGATATCAGGCTAACACATGAGTATATATTAGAGAATATGTACTGAATTATCCACCATGAGAATGTTTCATAGATCGTCGTATAAGTGTCATAAACATTCTCATGTGACTATTGGTATGAATAGTCCTTAGACCTGAAGTCACTACGGTTCCCTACATAAGGAGTTGTATACTTTGGTATCGTCAAACGTCACCCGTAACAGGGTGGACTATAAAGTCGATCACTGGGTATGCAATAAATTATGTGAAGGGATGTGAGTGATGTAGATGGGATTTATCCCTTCCATATGACGGAAACGATATCTGTGGGCCCCTTGATTAGTAGGACACAAGAAAGCATGGTCATGCGTAAATGAGTTAATATGAGATATTGAGCTTATTTGTTTGAGTGTGTCTACTTGGAGATCAAGAAACACAAAGATTGATAAGAGGATGACACGGTTTATGCCTCATTAATCAATCTAAATATCAAGGATAGAGGGACCAAGTCATAAAAAATAATAGCCACGGAAAGGTTAAGTCGGATCTCAACATTCTCGTCATTTGGGTAGCAATGATGTCTTGCTAGATGTCACTCATTGCTTATGTATTTAAATGTTGATTTAGATACATTGCCAACATTACGAGAACCTATTGAGTCACACACAAAGAACAAGTCAATGAAGATGGATTCATATGATGAATCATTGGATTAAGTATAATTCAAATTGGACTCACTGAGTAAAACTCAATTAAATCCAACTATTGGATTGAGTCCAATTCAAATTAGACTCATTGAAACAATTGGATTGATGATTAATGAGTTGGACTCATTATATGATTTCATGAATTATTTGATGATTAAGGAGTTTGACTCATTATATGATTTCATGAATTTGAATTCATGAAGAAAGTGGAGTGTACAACCTGAATTACTCATGCATTGGATGCATTGGATGAAGAGTAAACAATTTGAATTGCTCATGCATTGCATGCATAGGATGCATTGAATTCATTGGATGAAGACAAATATTAATGTCAATCAAGGCAATTGGCATTAAGGCATGAGGAAATTTCATGAATCTATAAAAAGGGAGCTTTTGGATTCATTTTCATGATGAATTTTTGGTGTTCTTCCTCTTCTTCCTCCTCCTCTCTTCCACTTGGCTGAAACTTCCAAGAAGGGTTGCTAGCACAACCTTTGGTTGTTTCATTCTCCACTTGGTGAGTTTGTGAGACAAACGAGACTTGTTCGTGTGGATATCATAGAGGCGCGGCCACTTGATCGCACTAAGATCCGCATCTAAAGAAACGTTGCTGTCGGGATTGCGAAGGGCACGCAACAAAGGTATAACTTTCTCATGTATAAAAATTAGTACTTAGTATATGGTTCCCTTTCGCATAGATCTTCTGAAAAGGAACTAGATCTTTTCCGCTACGCTTTCCCATGTTTAGCGCCCTAGTTCCTTACAGAGAAGTCATCCATAAAAACCTCCATGATTTTCTCTATTAAATCAGAAAAAATTGCCATCATACACCTTTGAAAAGTAGCTGGGGTGTTACAAAGTCCAAATGGCATACGACGATAAGCAAAAGTTCCAAAAGGACATGTAAATGTAGTCTTCTCTTGATCTTGAGGGTAAATTGGAATTTGGAAAAAACTTGAATAACCATCCAAATAACAAAAATATGAATGTTTTGCTAGTCTTTCAAGCATCTCATCAATGAATGGTAAAGGAAAATGATCCTTCCTAGTTTCTTTATTCAGTTTTCTGTAGTCAATACACATTCACCACCCTGTAACTGTTCATGTTGGAACTAATTTATTATTTTCATTTCTGACCACAGTCATTCCTCCTTTCTTTGGGACTACATGCACTGGACTCACCCATTCACTATCTGAAATAAGATAAATGATTCCGGCATCTGGAAGTTTAAGTACCTCTTTCTTTACCACCTCTTTCAAATTTGCATTAAACCTTCTTTGATGTTCAATTGAACTTTTATATCCTTCCTCAAGTAGGATTCTATGCATACAGAGAGAAGGATTAATTCCTTTAATATCATCAATGGTGTGCCCAATGACTTTTCTATGCAATCTTAATTCTTTAAGTAGTCTTTGTGTTTCTGGCTCAGTTAAATTTGTATTAATTATAACTGGAAAGGTGGAATTCGGTCCAAGGAATGCATATTTGAGGTTAGATGGCAATGGTTGGTTTTAATTCAAGGTGTGGGGGTGTAATTTCTGGCAAAGTTAAGTCTTCCTCTAACAACCTTATTTACTCTTTCGGATATTCTTCTTCTAGATTATCCTCATAATGTAACGACCCAACTCCTGGGTACCAAGCTGTGAGCCGGATCGCTACATTAACTACTGAAAATACTGTGCGGAAAACTGAGCAAATTTGAAATTTGCTAAACTAATTACTGTAAAGTCTTAACCTGACATTCTAGGAGTACCTGAGTGTTGTACACATGCTAGGAGAGACAATCTATGCCTCTTGGATGTCCTGCTAGCTGCAGTCAGACATTTCAACCGATCCGTAAGTCGATTGAGCCTTCGGAACGATTCACAGATCGTTCCAGCTGATACTGGCACGGATGCACCCTCCGGATCGGTCGGAGACCGATCGGTGAGCCTCCGTGCTTCTGCTGCGTTCTGTTCACAATCGGATCGGTCTATCGATCGATCCAGTTCCTGATCGGCCGGTAGACCGATCGCGCTTATGTTTCGTTGCTCGATCGGTCCGATCGATCCGCCACCGATCGGTCGGTCGACCGATCGCGATCGCAGATTTCGCCCGAACTCTCGGTCTTTGGATCGATCGGACGATCGATCTAGATCTGCTAACGAAATTTGCCTGGATCGATCGGCCGACCGATCCAGATCTCGATCAGATCGATCGGCAGACCGATCCAACTCGATATGAAATCGAGTTTCGATTTCAGAACTTCCAAGACTGGAACGTGCCACAACTCACGAGACCAGTTCTAGATACATGAAAACACTCAAGAATGTGAATACTCATATTCTAAACATGATGACTAAACAAGATATAGTTCACTAAACTGTAACAAGACTAATTCATAAAACCAGACGTGTTAAGTACTAAAACTGAATTAAAAGCGTGTAGATCCCAAGGATCTTTATTCCAGACCCCTTGCACACACACATCATTGTAGCATCGCCTCCGCCTCCGCTAGTCCACTTTTCTTTTTATCTGCAGTATAAGAAAAGTAGTACTGTAAGCTTAAAGCTTAGTAAGAAACCATCTACCTCACTAAATCATGCATACGATGCAATTATGATTTTAAATCATGTTGTTTGAAAAAACATACTGAACATGCAAGCATGGCATGGCATATCAAACAAAACATAAACTGGAACTGAAACATGGCATAACATATAAACCGAGCATGAAACTGAACTAGTCATGCATATATCTAAATCTGTACATGAACTCAAATCATGTAAACTGAACCTGAACTGAACTGAAAGCTAAATTAGTGTTCTCATCACTAGTTTCAAATTTGAAAACTATACATATAATAGATGAAAATACTAAACATGCTGTTGGGCCCTGGCAACGGTACTTATTGTGCGCACATCCCTACGAGACCCGGGATTGCAAGTTCCGAATCCAACAGGGTTACTAGGTTATATGAACCTAGAGACGACTGTGGGAGTCCAGCCCATGGATATCTGATCCAAGTACAGTGCCAACTGAATAAAATTACTTTGCCGTTCTAGGTTATCTGAACCTAGAGCTAGGTTATCTGAACCTAGAGGCTACTGTGGGAGCCCACCCAATGGATATCTGATCCATATAGCTGTAATAACTAATAATAAACTGAATAAAATGTTTCTATTACATTTTATATGCTGTTAGGACGCCTATTGGTACATCCTTCTGAACCGGGCATTCTACCGAATGCTTGGCGTGCACTAAAAGCATGCCCTAAAACTGAAAACTATAAAATTACTGAACTAACGCCAAAACTAACAAGCGAGAGCAATTATACTGCAGGTGAGGGGTTTCTTACCTCAATCGTAAGGTTTTCTTACGATTCTATTCGCTAGGTGTTTCCGGAAAACTGTCCGCTCGACGAACCGCTTACGTCTTCGCGTTCCTCTCGCGGAGAAGAACCCCTTTCGTGTTGGAGTCGTCGCCGGAAGATGATCCTATGGACCCTTGCCTTGGTGTGCCGTGCGTGAGGAAGAGGAGAAGAAGGGAGCGGCGGCGGTGAGGTTTTGGAAGAGAAAGTGTCGTGAGGTGAAGAGGTGCCGAACCAAAATAAACCAAACCCCACTTAAGTTTATTATTTATATTAAGTGGTTTAATGAACCCAACTCTAATATAAATATATTTGGTTCTCCTTCCTTTCAGCACGGCCCTGCTGGGTTCAACTGGTTACTAACATTATCCCTTACACCATAGGTCTCGGGTTCGATTCCCGCCTAAGCTATTTTGCGACCTATTTGTTTTTGCTACTCCCGCTACTCGGAAAATTCCGGAAAAATATCTAATAATTCCAGAAAAATCATAGAATAATTCTAAAATAAATTTGGGAATTTTTCGGGCTTTACAATCCCCCATACCTTATAAAAGTTCATCCCCGAACTTAAAACAAGGTACTTCTGTCTCATGCTGGCCTCTGTCTCCCAAGTCGCCTCTGCTGTGTGATTTTGCCAGTGACTTTAACTAATGGTACTTCCTTGTTCCGTAATTTCTTTATCGCTCGGTCTATTATCCGAATAGGCCGATCATAGCTGAGATCATCACGGACTGTACCAACTGGGGCTCAATCACCGGGGTGGCATATGCTTCTTCAGCATGGAAACATGAAATACGTTGTGGACTGCTGACATCTCCTGAGGTAGCTCTAGCTCATATGCTACCTTGCCCACTCTCTTCGTGATAAGGTATGGTCCCACATATCTGGGAGCTAGCTTGCCCTTCTTCCCGAAACGCATGACTCCCTTCATGGGAGCTACTCTGAGGAAAACTGTATCCCCTACTGAAAACTCTAGGGGTCTGCGTCGTGTATCAGCATAGCTCTTCTGACGGCTCTGTGCTGTCTCTATCCTCTGGCGAATCTGCTGTATGGCTGCTGTGGTATCTGCCACTAGATCTGTCTGAAGCTCTAGTTCCTTCTGTTCACCACTCTCATACCAGCAGATTGGTGATCTGCACCTCCGCCCATAGAGTGCCTCATAAGGAGCCATGCCGATAGTGGCCTGATAACTGTTGTTGTATGCAAATTCTGCTAGACTCAGATATTTGCACCAACTTCCCTTGAAATCTAGGGCACAAGCTCGGAGCATATCTTCGAGTACCTGATTCACTCGCTCCGTCTGACCATCTGTCTGAGGATGGAAGGCTGTGCTGAATTTTAACTGGGTGCCCAATGTTGACTGTACACACTTCCGAAGTGTGATGTAAACCTGCTGTCTCTATCTGATATAATGGTTCGTGGGACTCCATGCAATCGACAATCTCCTGAGATACAACCGAGCTAGCTTCTCCATAGAGTAGGATATCTTGATAGCTAAAAGTGGGCTGATTTAGTCAACCTGTCGACTATTACCCAGATGGTATCAAAACCACTCGTGGTTCTGGGTAGTCCCACTATGAAATCCATAGAAATGTCTTCCCACTTCCATTCTGGAATCTGGATAGGCTGTAGAACTCCTCCTGGTCGCTGATGTTCTGCCTTGAACCTCTGACAGGTCAGACAGGTGCTAACATATCTAGCGATGTCTCTTTTCATCCCGGGCCACCAAAAACGTTTCTTCAGATCTTGGTACATCTTGGTGGAACCTGGATGCATCGCATAAGGAGTCCTGTGAGCCTCGTCTAAAATCTTCCTCTTTAGTTCCTCCTGATCTGGAACACAGAGTCTGTCACCGAAGTATAGTACCCCACTATCGGACACTCTGAATTCTCTACTTTCTGATTCTGCTAACCCCTGCTTGATTTTCTGAATTTCAGGGTCCTGCTCCTGAGCTGTCTGGACGTCACCAAGCAAGGTAGACTCTAATGTCATAGTAGAGAGTTGTCCAACTATGAGTTCGATACTAAAGGCCGTAATCTCCTTCCTTAGGGGTGGTGACATAGCTGCTAAAGATAATAAGGTAGCACTGGACTTCCTGCTAAGTGCGTCTGCTACCTTATTAGCTTTTCCGGATGGTAGAGGATATCTATGTCATAATCTTTGACTAGTTCTAACCATCTACGCTGTCGCATATTCAGATCCTTCTGAGTAAAGAAATACTTCAGACTTTGATGATCTGTATACACTCTGCACTGAGCTCCGTACAAATAATGTCTCCAAATCTTGAGAGCGAACACCACTGCTGCAAGCTCAAGGTCGTGAGTAGGATAGTTCCTCTCATAATCCTTGAGTTGTCTGGAGGCATAAGCGATCACCTTGCCCTGCTGCATCAGTACTGCTCCTAATCCCAATTTAGAGGCGTCACTGTAGATGTCGAAGCTGTCTGTGTTTTCTGGTATAGCTAAAATAGGAGCACTGGTCAATCTCCGTTTTAGTTCGCTGAAGCTGTTCTCGCAGTCCTCTGTCCACTGAAATTTCTTGTTCTTCCTGGTGAGAGCTGTCAGTGGGGAGGCTATCCTGGAGAAGTCCTCTACGAATTTCCTGTAGTAGCCTGCTAATCCCAGAAAGCTTCTGATTTCACTGGCGTTCCTGGGTCTCTTCCAGTTACTTACTGCTTCTATCTTGCTGGGATCTACCATAACACCATCTTTGGAGATGATGTGACCGAGAAAGGCTACCTGGTCTAGCCAGAATTCACATTTCGTGAATTTGGCGTACAACTGGTTCTGCTGAAGGATCTGCAAAACTGTTTTCAGATGCTCTGCATGGTCCTCCTGAGTGCCTGAATAGATAAGAATGTCATCGATGAACACGATGACAAACTTGTCTAAGTATTCTCTGAATACCCTGTTCATGAGGTCCATGAAAGTAGCTGGAGCATTTGTCACGCCAAAAGGCATGACTACGAACTCATAGTGTCCGTATCTGGTCCTGAAAGCTGTTTTAGGTATATCACCTTCCTTGACTCTAACCTGGTGATATCCTGATCTGAGGTCAATTTTAGAGAACACTGTGGCTCCCTTTAGCTGGTCAAACAGGTCATCTATCCTGGGAAGAGGGTATCTGTTTTTAATTGTGACCTGGTTCAAGGCACGGTAGTCTATGCATAGGCGCATGCTTCCATCCTTCTTCTTCACAAACAACACAGGTGCTCCCCATGGTGAGTGACTAGGGCGTATGAAACCCTTGTCAAGAAGCTCCTGTAATTGCTCCTGAAGTTCCTTCTGCTGGAGCCATGCGATACGGTGCCTTGGAAATTGGATTTGTGCCAGGAATGAGCTCTATCTCAAATTCAATCTCCCTGTCTGGTGCTAAGCCTGGTAGCTCTTCAGGGAAGACTGCTGGGTAGTCACAAACGACTCGAACCTCTGATAGCTGTTGGTTCTTGTCCTGGCTGGTGTTGACTACATTTGCTAAAAATCCCATGCATCCTGAATCCAATAGCTGCTGTGCTTTCAATGCTGAGAGAAACTTCCTGGCTTTCCTCTTTGGTTTTCCCATGTACTCAAACTGTACTCCTGCTTCAGGTTGGAATATGACCTTCTGTTTACGGCACTCTATAGAAGCGCCGTATCTGATCAGAAAATCCATTCCAAAGATGACATCGTAGTCAGTCATTTCTAGCACTATCAGATCACCAAAAAGTTCTCTGTCTGCTATAATGACTGGCACTGCTCTGAGCCAGTGTGTAGATGCCATAATGTCTCCTGAGGGTAGTGTTGTCAGAAACTGACTATTGAGTACCTCTGGAGGTGTTGCTAATTTCTCGGCAAATGCCCTGGATACATAAGAGTGGGTTGCCCCAGTATCGAATAAGACAGTTGCATTATGCTGAAAAATACTGATCTGACCTGTGACAACTGTCGAGGCATTTGCTACGTCCTCTCTGGTCAGTGAGAAAATCCTGGCATTTGTGGTAGCTGTGGGGGCTTCTAATCTGCCCTGACTGATCTGTGGACCATCTAAGACAGCATACATCTGGTGTAGCTGGGCTGGCTGAGCTCCATACTGTATCGGCTGAGGAAGATCGTTTTGTTCGCATCGCTAGCCATGTGCCCTTCCACATTCAAAACAACCTCGCGTACCCTTGCGGCAAACTCGGATGATGTTTCCCACAAGTAGCACACTTGGGATGTCTGGAATGTTTTCGATGGTCCTCCTTTTGGGTCACTACTTGCCTTGCGTTTCCCTTCCAGTTGGAGCTATGTCCCTGTTGTTTCTGCTGAGTACCGAGCTAGTTTGTCCCTTGGGCTCTGTGGAAACCCGCTTCTGGGTGATATTGTCGATAGTGCTCGGTGATCGAGCACTACTCACTAGCTCCTCGTGGTTTGTGGCCTATGAGCAACGCCACCTACATTCATTGCGATCTCGGTCCGAGCATCTTCACGATCAAGCGACTCGTTCTTTCTCCGGTGACTAGTTCGGACACAGACGGGTTAACTGTTGAATTTCTTCACGGCCTCCTGAACTGATAGGTTGCCCTGACGAAATTCTGTAAACTCGTCATAGTGTCGGTTTGTGACTTGCATATGAAAGAATTCCTCGAAGAATTCTTTCTCGAAGTTGGCCCATGTCATCTGGTTTACTGGCCACTTCGATTTAATCCGCTCCCACCACATGCGTGCGTCTCTGTTAAACCACACTTCACCTTTTCGTGCTCTGGCCAGTCTAGAAGTTCCATCGTGCTTTCCAGTGTTTTAAACCATGCCTGAGCATCCCATGGTTCGCTGGTGCCTGAGAAGTTCTCGGGCTTAATTCTCTGCCACTGGATAAGGTAAGCTTCTCTCTTAGCCCCTGCTACTGGGGCTACTGGGACCGGTACTGCAGGCTGAGCTGGTACTACCTCTGTGATTACTGGAGTCGTGAGGTTCGGTACTGGAGTGACTGGGGGAGTAGTCTGCTGGTTAGCCTTTAAGGAGGCTATCTCCTGCTGCTGTTCAGCTAACTGCTGCTGTAGCTGAGCCACTAATGCTGTAAGGTCTGGGGGAGGCACTGAACTGCCTGCCTCATGCTGGGGCTCAGCCGCTGCTGCTTTCTTAGCTGGACGTCCTCGTACCATTTTCTAAATAGCAGAGAACACATATATATAACTAAGCTATCATGTTATAGTTAACTACTGGTAACATGTTAAATACTATCACTGTAAACATAAATTAATTAACTACCAACATGAGAGCAAACATGGAAGCACACATAACTGATATGAAAGCTGAAAACAAACTGAGTGAGAGATGTTCTTACTTGGAAGCTGTAGGCACAATGCTGATGTGTGTGTAGGAAGTAAGGAACCCTGCTCTGATACCACTCTGTAACGACCCAACTCCTGGGTACCAGGCTGTGAGCCGGATCGCTACATTAACTACTGAAAATACTGTGCGGAAAACTGAGCAAATTTGAAATTTGCTAAACTAATTACTGTAAAGTCTTAACCTGACATTCTAGGAGTACCTGAGTGTTGTACACATGCTAGGAGAGACAATCTATGCCTCTTGGATGTCCTGCTAGCTGCAGTCAGACATTTCAACCGATCCGTAAGTCGATTGAGCCTTCGGAACGATTCACAGATCGTTCCAGCTGATACTGGCACGGATGCACCCTCTGGATCGGTCGGGAGACCGATCAGTGAGCCTCCGTGCTTCTGCTGCGTTCTGTTCGCATCTGGATCGGTCTACCGACCGATCCAGAAGCACCCTGATCGGTCGGTAGACCGATCAGTGCGCTTCTTATGTTTCTGTTCGCCTCTGGATCGGTCTGTCGACCGATCCAGCTGCTCACTGATCGGTCGGTCGACCGATCAGTGACTGCAGATTTCGTCCCGAACTCTCTGTTCGGTGCTGGATCGATCGGACGACCGATCAGATAGCATACAGTAACATACTGTATGCCTCTGGATCGGTCGGCTGACCGATCCAGGATCCTGATGCTGTAACGGATCGGTCGGCAGACCGATCCAACTCTGATATGAAATCAGAGTTTCTGATTTCAGGAACTTCCGGCACTGGAACGTGCCACAACTCACAGAGGCCAGTTCTAGATACATGAAAAAAACACTCAAGAATGTGAATACTAATATTCTAAACATGATGACTAAACAAGATATAGTTCACTAAACTGTAACAAGACTAATTCATAAAACCAGACATGTTAAGTACTAAAACTGAATTAAAAGCGTGTAGATCCCAAGGATCTTTATTCCAGACCCCTTGCACACACACATCATTGTAGCATCGCCCTCCAGCCTCCGCTAGTCCACTTTTCTTTTACCAGTATCTGCAGTATAAGAAAAGTAGTATCTGTAAGCTTAAAGCTTAGTAAGAAACCATCTACCTCACTAAATCATGCATACGATGCAATTATGATTTTAAATCATGTTGTTTGAAACATACTGAACATGCAAGCATGGCATGGCATGGTATCAAACAAAGCATAAACTGGAACTGAAACATGGCATAACATATAAACCGAGCATGAAACTGAACTAGTCATGCATATGTCTAAATCTGTACATGAACTCAAATCATGTAAATTGAACCTGAACTGAATCGAAAGCTAAATTAGTGTTTTCATCACTGGTTTCAAATTTGAAAACTATACATATAATAGATGAAAATACTAAACATCCTGCTGTAGGTTACTGTGCGCGATCCCTACGAGACCCGGGATTGCAAGTTCAATCCAGCAGGGTTACTAGGTTATCCGAACCTAGGGACGATCGTGGGAGTCCAACCCATGGATATCTGATCCAAGCACGATGCCAACTGAATAAAAGTAAAATATTGAATACTGCTTAATTTTACTTTGTCGTTCTAGGTTATCTGAACCTAGAGCTAGGTTATCTGAACCTAGAGGCTACTGTGGGAGCCCACCCAATGGATATCTGATCCATATAGCTGTAATAACTAATAATAAACTGAATAAAATGTTTCTATTACATTTTATATGTCGTTAGGACGCCTATTGGTACATCCTTCTGAACTGGGCATTCTATCGAATGCTTGGCGTGCACTAAAAGCATGCCCTAAAACTGAAAACTATAAAATTACTGAACTAACGCCAAAACTAACAAGCGAGAGCAATTATACTGCAGGTGAGGGGTTTCTTACCTCAATCGTAAGGTTTTCTTACGATTCTATTCGCTAGGTGTTTCCGGAAAACCGTCCGCTCGACGAACCGCTCACGTCTTCGCGTTCCTCTCGCGGAGAAGAACCCTTCGTGTTGGAGTCGTCGCCGGAAGATGATCCTATGGACCCTTGCCTTGGTGTGCCGTGCGTGAGGAAGAGGAGAAGAAGGGAGAGGCGGCGGTGAGGTTTTGGAAGAGAAAGTGTCGTGAGGTGAAGAGGTGCCGAACCAAAATAAACCAAACCCCACTTAAGTTTATTATTTATATTAAGTGGTTTAATGAACCCAACTCTAATATAAATATATTTGGTTCTCCTTCCTTTCAGCACGGCCCTGCTGGGTTCAACTGGTTACTAACATTATCCCTTACACCATAGGTCTCGGGTTCGATTCCCGCCTAAGCTATTTTGCGACCTATTTGTTTTTGCTACTCCCGCTACTCGGAAAATTCCGGAAAAATATCTAATAATTCCAGAAAAATCATAGAATAATTCTAAAATAAATTTGGGAATTTTTCGGGCTTTACACATAAACCTCTTTGCAAATATTCAGACAATCTGCCTTTTCAAAAGATTCATTTGAAGCTATCCCTTTGCCAAACATTTTTGACAGAGATTCACCACACCAGGGAAATAAATTTTGGAAATTTTCTTGATTCAAACTGATGCCTCCCTCGAGCTTATTTTCACATTCTTCTCCTCCCTCGAGCTTATTTTCACATTCTTCTTTTCCTTTATTTTCACATGCACTAAGCGACGAAGCCATTAAATCTTGTCCTAACCAATCATTAATATTTGATGTTATCCTGCAAATTATCTCATATGCTTCATCTAGGCTTTTCTTCATGAAAGATCCCCCAGATGCTAAATTTAACTAACTCTTATTTTTGAAAGAGAGTCCAATATAGAATAAATGTACTATTAACCATTCCTCAATGCCATGATATGGACACAAGTGCAAAAGGGATAAATATCTCTCCCAGGCTTGATGTAATTCCTCCCCTTCAAGTTGCTTAAAGTTTAGAATTTAATTTCTCAAGCGTATGGTCTTCTGTGGTGAAAAATATTTGGCCAGAAATTTCTGCTCTAACTCATTCCAAGTTCTGATACTCTGAGGTAGTAAAGTATTAAACCACCTCTTTGCAACATCCTTAAGACTAAAGGGAAAAAACCAATAATCGAATAACATCAGACGGAACCTCGTCATATTTCACTGTATTGTAATATCTATGGAATTCCATGAGATGTGAATAAGGATTCTCTATCTTTAATCCCCCAAACTGGTACTGCTGAATTTTTGAGATAAAGGATGGTTTGAACTTGAGATTTTTCTCTTGAATGTTTGGATGAACAATTGGCCCTAATTCAAGGGCAGACCTTGGAGCTCCATAATTGCAACACCCCACCCTCCTCACTACTGGTCTGTGAGGGTGGGGTACTACTGGACTACTAACTTATCTTAACTAACATTGCACACATGTTGATAGTAATTCTTAAAACACTTGGAGAACTCAAAACTTACAATTAACTAGCAGCAGAAGACTAAATCACTCATCTAATACATTCTACTCAACTCTTTGTTAATAAATTCTTATGCTAAATCCCAAGGCTTCTATAGTCCAGGCATCACACATCATCGAACACCTCCTTGTTGCTTTCCTTTACTAAAACTTTTCCTTTCCTGTATCTGCAGTAAGAGGAAATGCAAACTATAAGCGAATGCTTAGTAAGCGCTATCTAACTCACAAAAACTCGAATATGCATGTAAATATACTGAAATCCAAGAACTGAAAGCTCTAAAGAAAATACTACGCATGCTCATCTAATAGCAAAAGAACAATGCATACTGGAATGCTAAACATGTAAAGCTAATCAGAATAACATGCTAGCATAAGGAAAACTAAAACTTGATGAGTTTTAAACACTTTCTGAATCTTATTTCACTTGCTTAAAAACTTATTCTTTTATTTCACTTGTTTAAAACTTATACCTTAATACTTCAAAATAATAATCAACTTCTCTTGGGCCCAGGCTTAGTACCATCTTATGCGCGTTCCCTAATAGGTTGGGGTAGCGAGCCACCAATCCTAAAAGAGCAGACCTTGGTCTATCAGGGTCAAGACCTTGGAATTGACCACCTGGATTTGTTTAACGACAATCTTGGAAGTCAGGTACTAGCCGCTTCAAAGTAAAATATCTTATTATCTTAATTACTTCTTCTTTAAATGCCTTGGCATTTTAATAAGCACCTTGTGTGCCAAAATCCCTAAAGTCTTGACTTTGGGATCTACTTAAGGCCTTGGCCTTTTTCTTTCTTTTCTTTATCTTTCTTATACTTGTTAATACTTCTAAAAGAATGCTTCTTTAAAAAGAAATTGAAATGTTTAAGCAAATTCTAACTTTGAAATGCTTAAACAAAAATCTGTCATACTATGCTAATCAAGATTCTGCATTCTATGCTACACTATTTCTGCATATTATGCAAACATAAATTCTGCACTATAATACTTAACCAAACTGCACTATAATCTTTTTCTTTAAAAACTGCACTATAAGTTCCACCAAAAATCTGCACCACAAGTTCCACAAAAAAATCTGCACTATAAATTCCACCAAAAATCTGCACTACAAGTTCCACAAAAATTCTGCACTATAAACTCTAAAGAAATTTGCACCATAAGAAATCTGTACTACAAGCTCTAAAGAAATCTGCTTTAAAGAAATCTGCATTTTAAGCTTTAAGAAATCTGCACTACAAGCTTAATTAAAATCTGCACTATAAGCTTACATAAAAATCTGCACTATAAGCTTAATTAAAATCTGCACTATAGGCTTAATTAAAATCTGCACTATAAGCTTAAATAAAAATCTGCACTATAAGCTTAATTAAAAATCTGCACTATAAGCTTAATTAAAATCTACACTATAAGCTTAATTAAAATCTGCACTATAAGCTTTCATAAAAATCTGCATTATAAGCTTAATTAAAATCTGCACTATAAGCCTACATAAAAATCTGCACTATAGGCTTAATTAAAAATCTGCACTACAAGCTTAATTAAAATTTGCACTATAAGCCTACATAAAAATCTGCACTATAAGCTTAATTAAAATCTGCACTATAGGCTTAATTAAAAATCTGCACTATAAGCTTAATTAAAATCAGTACTATAGGCTTAATTAAAAATCTGCACTATAAGCGCTTCTCATGCTTCGAATTCAAGAAGAACAAAGGTCCGAAACTACTCCTACTGCAAGTGAGAAGCACTTACCTTTGCGTTCTTGGGGTTACAACCGGAAAGAAAACTTCTAGGGTTTGCAGGAATTGCAAGCTTCGACCCCTCCTTCGTGCTCACGGTTTCCCCTTGACGAGAGGATCATAACCATGTGAAAATCTCCCAGAAATCTCCCTTGGTCGGTCGCCGGAGAGGAACCCTAGATCCCCCCCCCCCCTTTTTTCCTTCGCCCAAACAGGAGACGCTGTGCCATCGGGAGAGAAAAGGAGAGGAGAGGTTTAGGTTTAGGTTTTGGAAAATAATCCCTAAGTTCTCCCTTTTTATAACTTAATATTTCTGTTAACTATCTTAAATAAATCACTACCTTTTCTAAACAGACAAATCCAACATCAACTTATCCCTTTTATAATCTAATATTCTGTTAACTATCTTAAATAAATTCGCTACCTTTTCTAAATAGACAAATCCAACATCAACTTATCCCTTTTATAATCCAATATTCTGTTAACTATCTTAAATAAATTCGCTACCTTTTTTAAACAGACAAATCCAACATCAACTTATCCCTTTTATAATCCAATATTCTGTTAACTATCTTAAATAAATTTTGTTACCTTTTCTAAACAGAACCGCTTGCTTGACCACTTGGTCAGCCGGATTTGCTTAAGGCTTGGTTCGGCCGGAGGTTGCAGGTTCGAATCTAGGCTAATTTTCTTTATTTTTTGCAACTTGTTTCTTTTGGCAAAAATACCAAACGAACTCCAAAAATTACATAAAAATACTCTAAAAATTTCTAAAAATCTCTAGAATTTTTCTAAAGCATTTCTAAATATTTTTAAGTACTATTAGGACTCGAAATGAGGAAATTTGGGTTATTACAATAATCTTTCAATGATTTGAATGCCATATTTGAGTTGCTCCTGTTCTTCTTAAAGTCTTTGCAAGATTTTCCTTCTATGGAATGTTCTATCAATCACGGGATCATGAGGAAGTAGATCTCTTGCAAAGTTAGATTTTCGCATGCAAGAACAAGATTAAAGAATTTGATTCAAAGAAAAGAAAAGAACAGAAAGAATTTAGTTTACAAAAAGAATTAAAGATCAATGAATGTAATGAATGAATGAAATGAATGTAATGAATGAAAACAAAGAATGAATGTAATGAAGGAATACAAAAAAGAATTAGAAAACTAGTTACAAATCAGATGTAAGAAAAGAAAAGAAAAGTTTAATCTAACTCAATTGATAATCTCTAATGTTATAAGCGCAGCCCCCGACAACGCCGCCAAAAACGTGTTATGAACCGCAAGTGTACAGTTACGTCGTTAGTAATAAAAGAATATCGAACCATAAGGACTGGTTATAAGCACTAAAGATGTCTCAAAAGTAAATTAGCTAAACAAACGATTAAAAGATCATTTACAACTAAAGATTAGAAGTAAGGGTTAAATGTAGAAACTCAGTTTTATAAAGGTTCTAGGAGTTTTGGTTTCTTTGTGATATTCATCGATGTAATGCAATCTACCAATTCTTGTCCTCAATTGTAATGTTTTCGTAAGAAGTCACCAGTTATCTTTTGCAGAAAACACCGGTCAAGGACTCACATCTAAACCTTAAGTAATCAAAGAGTTATGATCCCTATGAAGTCCGTTAGCGGGGCAGCCCTATCACGATGCCCCTCGGTCATACGACATAGAGACGCATCACAAATCAATTCACATTAAGATATAGAGTTAAGGAAATCAATCCGTCTTACTTCTTTGTAGGTTCTTGCTTTATCCCTAAAGGTGATCCCCTAAAATGTCCGTTAGCGGGGCAACCCTTCACGACACCCCTCGGTCATACAATTTAGTGAATTCCTCAATAATATTCCACAAGAAATACAAACAACCAATCAAGAATAGTAATTATGCACAAAACACAACAATCCATACAAGATTGATTGATACAAAACATAACAATATCCTTGAATCAAGAAGATGGCAAATCCATGAATCTTACATCAAGTTACATCACAAATAATCCCTCCTTCATAGAACAAAAGATCTACTCTATAGAAGGTGAGGAAAGAATCGAAGACAAGAAGATTAAAGACATCCCGATCCAAATCAAGAAAATAGAAAGGAATGCTTATCTCAATACGACGAGTGATCTTCGGAACTAATCCTCCGCTCTTGGAGTCGAATCTTGGACAGAAATTGCCTTCCGAACGCTGAAGACTCGCCCAAGAACATATCTCCCCAAAGGGGGAGCCCTCCCTTTCAAAGAAGAAGAGGCTTTATATATAGAGGAGGACATTTGGGCTCCACACGGCCCAAGACACGGCCGTGTGAGATCCACACGGCCAAGGCATTTCTCCTCTCGGCCAAGGTCACACGGCTGTGTGATCCTCACACGGTCGTGCCATGTTCCACTTCTGCCTGCCTGCACGGTTGTGTGAAACCACACGGCCTGGCCAATTCTTGTCATTGGAAGTGTTGCACGACCATGTGGCACACACGGCCATGCCATTTTTCGGCTCTGGAAAGGTTGCACGGCCATGTAATCATATACGGTCGTGTATTGGTTGGCCAGAAAAGGTGGCACGACCGTGTAACCTCACACGGCCAAGGCACTCTCCCTTGTTGTTGATGCTACATGGCCCTATCATGACCACACAACCAGGGTCATTCCCCTTTGCAAGGTTGTGTGGCACTCATTGCCAAAGTCATTTTTCCTCCGTTTGGTTATAGAATCAGCCATGGACATCAATTCTTCTCCAAATTTGACTCCTGAAAGCATAAAACGCACAAGAGTAGATCTCCGAATAAAGAAAAGTATTTATGCTAAAAGAAAAGCAAGGAACATGAAAGTGCATAGATAAAGCATGTATAAAACATAAGAATGTGCGTCAAAACATGCTAAACAAGTGTATAAAATCTACACACATCAACTTCTACCTGTAATTTTGTTACTTCCATGCGAGCCTCCTCCAAAGCCTGATTTGGTTGGGCTCAAGTAGCTTCTAGCTCCTCCACTCATTTCTCCAAGTCTCGATTTACATGGATGAGGTCAACAAAAGTGTGGCAGACATCTAGACTCTTAGTCCAAAACTGACAAAAGTTAAGATGTTATGACTATTTATCCTAACAGCAACACTACTCTTTGAAGCTTAACTCTTTCCCTAGTTAAGCCTTTGGTGAATCCATCCACCAAACTGACCACCGTCTAATTCTTGGGTCTATCCATGCCCGATTGCTAAGCTTTGGTGATCCTGCCCTTCATCCTTATAACATGTTAGAGCTCCAACGGATCCTGTGTGGGGGGAGGGGGCCCCTTTGAGCGAAGGAACTCCAAATATCATACTCAACTTAACATGAGTCCCATATTAGCTTTGAGCAAAGGAATTCCAAATATCATAGTCAGCTTAACATGAGTCCTGCGCTAGGGGGACGAGCTTAGATCAGTTGGAATTACAGCTAAAATAGAGCGGACAGGGGCAGTGTTGATGAGGCAGAAGGGCACTAAGCAGTGGTTTCACTTGTTGGTTGCTACTCGGAATACTGTCCTAGTTCCCCTGTACAAAAATTTGTATAAGCATAGAACTATCCTAGCTACCCATGTGTTCTACTAAAGTTAATTTTGGATTACAAACGATGCTTAACATTATTAATCCAAATTTCCCCTTTAGAAGTTAAACTTGGATTGGGAACGAAACTTAACATTCTTACTCCAAGTTCAACTGATGAGATCTTCCTAAGTTAAACCATAATATAGAAGTTGATCAAATATCTATTTCAAGGATTCACTTCCAGGTCAAACGTGGGGAGGCACTAGGCCTTCTTGGGTATTGGATCATCCACCACTGCCTAGACAAAGCCTTTCAAAGAAATCGAATATTTAAACTTCTCACAGTAAACTAGGTTTAACTACAGAGACCTCAATAGAAACACATTATCGAAACATGAAATCAAAATGAATATCGATAACAAAAATGATAATTAAAACCGATAACCTCTTGTGTTTGGTTTTACAAGATCTATACAAACAGGATGCACTAGTTATGATGCGGAAACTAATAACTAGTTATACCTCTTGTAACTTATAGACCTCTTGATCTTCTATTATATTCCTCTTCTTATCTCGGGCGTTGTGTGGACCGCTACCAAGATGAGAATCCACCCAAGCCTTCTTCTTCCTTCTTCTTCCTTCCAAGTTTCGGCCACCAACTTTCTCCAAGAGATGATGAAGTTCGGCATCCAACCAAGCACCAAGGGATGCTAGGAAACAATGCCTCCTTTCTCTACTCCTCCTTCAAGCAAAATCCGGCCAACCACCAAGCTCCAAGAGATGATGTCGCTGACCATCAAAGAGGAAGAGAAGGAGAAGAAGGTGTTGGAATGTATACTTAAAGTCTAAGCTTTGTAAACATTTATTATGAATAAAGAATCACATTTGGTCTAATTGTCTACATTTGTTTGTAGTTGTTCATTTAATTTATATTGTAGATAACATAGTATGTGGTGTCACATACAGAAGATGATGTTATCAGTACCTTATAAATTATAAACAGTAGCTCACGACCAAAATGGAAAAGGAACAAACCATTAGAAGGTCGTAGTGTAATTAGGTATTAGTTTATCTTGACTATATAATTACACTAGTACACTCAGAGTGTATTGAGTAGGACCATTTGAGGTCGTTCCTTTTATACTGACTTTATAAAGGAACAAAGACCTCAGTTATTATGGAAGTGTGTGCTCTTAATCCTAATATAATAACAAGCACATATATTTGATATTTATTTCTTTAATTTATCAATGGGTGAGATTTAGTTCGATGAATCAATAAACCCGATAAGTTGGGAAATGGTATCACTTATAGTGTGTGTTGTTGATTATAGAAGGAAACTGTGTCCTAGAGATACTAGGTTGATAATGTCCCCAAGAGGAGCTCATAAGGATTGTCATGTTAAACCCTGCAGGTGGACTTAGTCCGACATGACGATAAGGTTGAGTGGTACTACTCTTGGACTTAGATATTAATTAAATGAGTTGTCAGTAACTCACTTAATTAGTGGACATTCGATATCTTAAACACAGGGAGACTAACACACTCATAATAAGAAGGAGCCCAAAAATGTAATTTGGGATTGGTGCGGTAGTTCAATGATAGTTCTCTAGTGGAATGAATTATCATTGATAAAATTAAGTTGTGTGTTCGGGGCGAACACGGCTTAATTTTATCGGGAGACAAAAACCAATTCCTCCTCTCGGTCCCTATCGTAGCCTCTTATTTATAGAGTTCTATACCCACCTATACCCACCTTCTATACCCACCCAATTGGGGTCGGCCAAGCTAGCTTGGGAACAAGCTAGGGCCGGCCTAGGTATGAATTTGGGTGGCCGGCCCTAGCTTGAACCCAAGCTAGTGGGGGCCGGCCAAATTAAATTAAAAAAGAAATTTAATTTTAATTTTTATTATTATGTGGAAGATATAATTTAAAGAGAATTAAAATTAAAATATCTCTCTTGTAAAAGATCTACAAAAGATTAAAGAAAGAGATTAGATCTCTTTCCTTATTTGTAGATTGGAGAGATGTTTTATTTTCTCTTTAAAATTATTCACATGTTAATAAAATTAAAATTATAGATATTTCCTTTTATTAACCATGAAGAGATTTTAAAGAGAAATTTTATTTTTTAAAATTTTCGGAAACAAATTAGGAAGTTTTAATTGTTGATTAAAACTTGTCCTCTTTTGTTTTCCAATGATGTGGCCGGCCACTTGAAATTGATTTGGGAAATTTTATTTTATTTCTCTCAATTAAATCATGTCAAGGAAATTAAGGAAAATTTATTGTAATTAAATTTCCTAATTTGCCTAGACCAAGGAATATAAAAGAAGGGGTGAGGGTGCCTTCACAAGACACAACCTCTATTGTTTTCTCTCCCTTTTTCCTTGGTGTTGTGGCCGGCCATTACCCTCTCCCTCTCTTCCTCTTGTGGTGGCCGAATACTTCATCTCTCTTGGAGTTCTTGTGGTGGCCGGATACTACTTGGAGAAGAAGAAGAAGAAGAAGGAGAGAAAGTTAGCATCTCTTGGAGCTTGGTTAGTATTTTGATTTTCTTCTTTGGTGAAGTTCTTCCTTTGTGGCCGAACCTTGCTTGGAGGAGAAGAAGGTGGTTGGTGGTTTCTCATCTCGGTAGATCGTTGCCCACACAACGTCCGAGGTTAGAAGAGGAATACGGTAGAAGATCAAGAGGTTTTTCTACAAGGTATAACTAGTAATTTCTATTTCCGCATCATGCTAGTTATTTATGGAAATAATACCAAATACAAGAGGCTTACGTTCTAGAATTTCGAATATGTTTTTTCGAAGTTGTGTTCTTTTGTTTTTTCTTTTCCTTGTGATTTGATTGTTCTCTTTGGTTAACCTAAAGTTATTTTAGGAAATTAAATATTAGCTTTCTATTAAAGGTTTTGTCTAGTCG
Organism: Zingiber officinale; assembly: GCF_018446385.1. Classification (NCBI taxonomy): domain Eukaryota; kingdom Viridiplantae; phylum Streptophyta; class Magnoliopsida; order Zingiberales; family Zingiberaceae; genus Zingiber; species Zingiber officinale. Next base: position 83,077,645 of record NC_056000.1, on the reverse strand, counting down.
GTGGTGGTTGCTCCCATATCCAAGAAGGCCATGTGCCTCGCCACGTCTATACTGGGAACCTTTTATGGAAATTAATATTTAATGGAATTAATAACTTAAGGAGACTTGGGTCGAACGTGTTAAGTTCCGCAGGAGATCCAAGTCAAAACCTAAAAGAACAAATAGATTAAGTTTTGGATCAAACGTGTTAAGTTCCGCAGGCGATCCAAAATTTAATTTAAAAGAACACATGGTAGCTAGGAAAAGGTTCGACCTTTGTACAAAATTTTTGTACAGTGGAACCTCTAGGTTTTCCGAGTAGCAACCAACAATTGGTATCAGAGCTAGGGTTTTGCCTCTGTGTATTTGGTATTTAGTTTAATTATGCACATGTCATACATAATTTAGGCAGGATAATAGTAGGATGTGCTAACTTTGTGGATGCAGGATCCAACTATTATGGCTTTTAGTTAATTATGTGTGTGATTGGACCCTTGGACATGTCAAGGGCAATTTATATGTGTGTGCATGATTGTATTAAAATACAGCAGGAGCTGTATTTAGTTTTATTAGGATTTTATTTTTGATCTAGATACATGTACATTCCTTTTATGGAATATAGGATCAAAAATGTAAAATTCTATTTATGTCGCGGATCGAATCTTGCAAAGCGTGGAACCTTCTAAGGACCAGAGGCGCAGCGGAACTAGGAGCAAGAGGGATGCGACAGCTAGACCCGGAGGCGGTGGCCAAATATGGCAGCAGCTTGGGATGACATGTAACACCCCAAATTTCATGATTTGGAGTCCTAAAAGACCTTATTAAAATCTAGAAATGCTTTAAAAAATTCTAGAGATTTTTAGAAATTTTTAGAGTATTTTTATGAAATTTTTGGAGTTCGTTTGATATTTTTACCAAGAGGAAAAGGTAGAAAAAAAAGGGAAAAGAATATGTTGAAGTCGGGTTTTGAACCCAAGAGCTCGGACCCGAGCAAAACCGGATCAACCAACTGGGCTAGCAATTGTTGCTTGATTAAATAAAGGAAGAATCTTATTTAATGAGCAGAAGTTAATAACAAGAATTAATAGATAAAAATTGGTTATAGGCAGGATTCGAACCCACAAGCCAAACTTTAACCCACGCACGCGCTGACCAAGTGTGCTAGCAATCGGTTCTGTTTAGAATAGGAAACAAAATTAGTTAAGCAATAACCGAACTTAAGAATAACCCTAGGTTATAAAAAGAGGTTAAGTTAAGAGAGGATTTATTTCTCTCGATCCCTCTCCCCTTCTCTCGAGTTCGACGGCGCGGCTTTTCTCAGCGAAGACGCAGCGAGCAATCCGGTGTCTCCGGCGGCCGGCCAAGGTTCTCCGAAGGGTTTCTCCACCTTAAGCTCTTCTCGTTGAGGAGGAGTCGTGAGCATGAAGTAGGGCCGAGATCTCAAGCCTTCCGCGAACCCTAGAGCCTCCCTCTTTTCGGTTGTGAGTTCAAGGAGCAAGGTAAGTTGCTACTCACCTGTGGTAAGAGGAATTCCGACTTCGTTTCGATATTTCCTTGTTTGTTCGAGTTTTTCCGTGAAGTTTTCTTTGGTTTTGTTTGCTGCCGTGAGGTTAAAGGAAGAAAGAAAAGATTTGTTAAGTTTAAGCAAGTGAGTTGATCCCTTCAAGCTTTGAAAATGGCATTGCAGGTTTTAAGATAGATTTTTCTATGGTTACCTGGATGAGTATGCTCTGTTCATGTAGAGTTTCATAGTTTCGTATCAATGTATTCTTGAATTTGAAGCATGAAGGACAGATTTGGATTTAGGTTTGTTCCTTGTTAAGATATTAGAGATTATTAGAAGGGATCTAAGAATTTGATTTCTTCTGTGCAAATCTGTTGAAGCATGTTAAAGATTTCTGAAACCTTACAAGAGCTTAACTAGTAATTGATGATTGTATCTAATTATTTGATACTCAAAATATATTATTGTGAGGCCACATATAGTATGAACAGTTAGGGATGTCTGTTGGATAAGTATAGTTGCTGGTGGAATTGTAGCCTTGGGGTTCATATTTTCTTGCTATTAGCAATACTGTGAGCTGAGCTTTGCTTGAGTTGTATGATCAAACCGTGATCAGTTCTGTAGATTGATAGATTGAACACAAAGGTCAAGATGATTAATCGAGTCTGTGAATTGTTTTCTTCAGACTTTGTATTGGAAATTCGGATAGATTTCTGATGTAGACTTTTCTAATTGGGATCCACCAATTGTAGTACAGATTTTATGAAGTTTAGAATGCAAATTTTTGAGAAGCTTAGTGAGCAGATTTGATTAAGCTTGTATGCAGAAATTGTGTAGCATAGAATGCAGATTTTTGATAAGCTTAGTATGCAGATTTTAGATAAGCTTAATATGCAGATTTCTGTTAAGCATTAGTGCAGATTTTTGATAAGTGTTGTATGTGTGGATTTCTTTGTATTCTATGCATGAATATGTAATACATAGTTAGTTTCATTCATAGATTCATATGAAAGATAAAGAAAAGTATAAGAAAGATAAAGAAAAGAAAGAAGAAGGCCAAGGCCTTAAGTAGATCCCAAAGTCGAGACTTTAGGGATTTTTGGCACACAAGGTGTCTATTAAAATGCCAAGGCATTTAAAGAAGAAGTAAATAAGCTAAAAAAGTATTTTACTTTTAAGAAGAGGCTAGTACCCGACATCCAAGAGCTTGTCGTTAAACAAATCCAGGTGTCCAATTCCGAGGTCTTGGCCCTGGTAGACCGAGGTCTGCTCTTTTAGGATTGGTGGCTCGCTACCCCAACCTATTAGGGAACGCGCATAAGATGGTACTATGCCTGGGCCCAAGAAGAAGTTGATTATTATTTTGAAGTATTATAAGTATAAGTTTTTGAAAGTTTTACATAAGTATAAAGTATTAAAGAATAAGTCTTTAAACAAGTGGAATAAGATTCAGAAGGTGTTTAGAATTCAGTAAGTTTAGCTTTCTTTATGCTAGCATGATTGTATAGCTTTGCTTTACATGCTTAGTCTTTTAGTATGTTTCTTTTACTAGTAGATGAGCATGAGTAGATTTCCTTTTGAGCATTCAGTTTTAGATTTCAGTATCTCCTCATGCATATCAAGATTTTGTGAGTTAGATAGCGCTTACTAAGCAAATTTTGCTTATAGACTACACTTCCTCTTACTGCAGATACAGGAAGGAAAAGATATAGAAAGGAAGGCGACAAGGTGGCGCGGATGGTGTGTGATGCCAGGACTATGGAAGCCTTGGGACTTAGTTTAAGAATTTATTAAGATTGCCATTTATAAAAAATGTATTAGATGAGTCATTTAGTCTTCCGCTGTTAGTTAATTATATGTGTATCTTGTTTCCGCTATTCATTACTTGCATGATTTGATTTCATTAAACTGCGTGGTGATGTTATTCATTTTTGTGTTTGATATGTGTTCCAGCCGCCTATGGCTGTGTATATTATGTTATGTATGTCAGTTTAAGGTCACCGGTACAAGGGAGACTCTGCCAAAATTTTTCGGTAGGGTTTCCATGTGATTTTTTATCATACCGGTTAAGTAGAGTTAGTAGTTAAGTAACGGTCATCCTTAGAGAGAGTAGTAGTAAGAAGGGTGGTCGTTACATGACAACACACGGAGGACAATTTAGAGATAAAAGCCATAATAGTTGAAAATTAAATTTTCTATTTATTGCTTTTATATTGTGCTGTGTGTGAATGTTAGTTTACAAGTTTAGTAGGCTAGCATAGTTAAAATTCCTCATTTATAAATAACTAAGTGGGAGAGGGATTTTTAAATAAATCCCATGGTCTCCATTACTGGTTTGTAAGTGATGCAAACAAGCTTGCGCGTTGGCTCTGAGTGCCTTCCTCCATAACGGATGAGCTTGTTTGCGGATCACTAGAACAGACTTCTATTTTTGGATGACTATAGGAAGTTAATTAAGAGCGTGTGATCTTCCCCAACGGAAGGGGCATAATCTTATTAATGGACTTAGTGTCAAGTAATGGTATACACTTAGACACATCTAATAGTATCCTCCCCAACGGAGTCACTGCTATTATTTGTGTGACCAAATGATACCAACTATTATTTTTATTTGTCAAAAAGTTAGGTTGACAAGATAATAAAATTAATGGGTTAAAACCCTCCTTTTACAAATGTTGAATTTGTATCGTCCACACTAACGTGGCATACAAAATTCACGGTGTTATGAGGTGTTGGTTAATTTAAAATAGTATTGTTTGAGGAATCAATATTATTCTAAATTTAGAGTTCGACCAAAAGTTATTTGTGATTCTTAGGATGTCTTTCAACCCACTGTCCATCATACTTCAACAGAATAGACTTACTGGACCAAACTACATAGATTGGAAAAGAAACATGGACATTGTTCTTACTGCTGAAAGCTATAAATATGTCTTGTCCTGATGCACCCATTGGTGAATCTACCCAAGAGGAGATTGAATATCATAGGAAATGGGTAAAAGCGAGATGAGATGGCGCGGTGTTACATTTTGGCTTCAATGTCAAATGTATTGCAACATCGACATCAAGATTTACCAACGATTTATGATATAATCTCAAGGAACTCTTTGGTCATCAGATAGGGCTTCTAGGCAAGAAGCCATGAGAAAGATAATGACACCACCATGCAAGAGGTACTCCCGTAAGGGATCATATCCTAAAGATGATGGCTTATCCGAACGAGATACGAGTCCTTGGAGGAGAAATTGATGGGAAACCCAGATCGATATGATCCTCCAAACGCTACCTAGAAGTTTTGAGCAGTTGCTGAACTATAATATGAATAAGAGAGTTTATTCATTAGCGGAACTTTCGACAGAAGGATTATTTCGTCACAATGCTCAAATTCACTATCTTGAAAATGGTTCTACTTCTAAACCGAAAGGAAAGAAGAAGAAGAAACAAGTCGGTTCAGCAAAGAAAGTGAATAAATCTCAGAGTTCTGGATTTAAAGTGGAATGAAAGGGCAAGTGCTTCATCTGTAAGCAGGCAGGACATTGGAAGGCGGACTGTCCTCGTAGGAACCAAAACAAAGGTATATCTCATACTCTAGTTGTTGAAACATGTTTAGCGGTGTTATCTACCAGCACCTGGTGTGTAGATACAGGAGCCACTGATCATGTCTGCAATTCCTTGCAGGGGTTCCAGGAAACCCGACGACTATCTGAAGGAGAAATTACCGTCTACATGGGCAATGCTACTAAGGTGGCAGCTGTTGCAGTGGGAGACGTCTACTTATCTTTTAGTAGAAATAGGAATTTGGTTTTAAGAAATTGTCTTTATGTACCCAGTTTTAGAAAGAATTTAATTTCAGTTTCTAAACTGTTTTTTGATGGATATTCAGTTTCCTTTAGTAACGATGTAGTTATTAAAAGAAATAAAGTGATTATCTGTTCTGGTGCATTAGTTGGCAATTTGTATACTTTAAATCCAATTTCTTCCACAAAGCAAAACATGAAAATTTATAACTCATCCTCTAATTCTAATAAGAGAAAAGAACCTTCGGAAATGAACCAAGCATATCTTTGGCATCTAAGGCTTGGTCATATTAACTTAAGTAGGATTCAGAGGCTTATAGCCGATGGACTTTTGGGTTCATTAGAGTTGGAAAATTTTCCAACTTGTGAATCCTGCTTGGAAGGTAAAATGACCAAGAAGTCGTTCAAGGCAAAGGGGTATAGAGCCAAAGAAGTGTTAGAGTTGGTTCACTCTGATTTGTGTGGTCCTATGTCTGTCCAGGCAAGAGGAGGTTTTGAATATTTTGTCTCTTTCATAGATGATTATTCAAGATATGGATACATTTACCTGATGCGCCGCAAGTCCGAGTGCTTTGATAAGTTCAAAGAATACAAGGCTGATGTGGAAAAACGACTAGGTAAAAGTATCAAGACACTACGGTCAGATCGTGGTGGCGAATACCTCTTAGGAGAGTTTAGGAATTACTTATCAGAGGCCGGGATTCAATCCCAATTGTCTACACCTGGTATGGCAGAACGAAGGAATAGGACTCTTATGGAGATGGTTAGATCAATGATGAGTTATTCAGAATTACCAAATTCGTTTTGGGGATATGCTCTGGAAACAGCAGTATACGTTCTGAACTTAGTACCTTCTAAATCAGTTTCTTCTACTCCCATAGAATTGTGGAATGGGCGAAAGCCCAGTCTAAGACATATTCGGATTTGGGGTAGTCCAACACATGTGCTGAAACCAGATGCTGATAAGTTAGAATCCCGTACAGAAGTTCGCGTGTTTGTAGGATATCCCAAAGGAACGAAAGGTGGTTTATTTTATAGTCCTAAAGACCAAAAGGTCATTGTTAGCACCAATACCCAGTTTTTAGAAGAGGACTATATAATGGATCACAAACCCAGTAGCAAAGTTGTTTTAGAAGAACTTAGAAAGGACATGTCTACTTCAGTACCAATAGTACAAGATGAAGTACCACAAGAGACTGCAACACGTGTCACACATGATACACAACAACAGACAGTGCCTCGTCGTAGTGGGAGGGTTGTAAGGCAGCCTGAAAGATTCATGTTTTTGGGAGAGTCTTCGGACTTGATCCCGGGTAAACATGAACCTGATCCACAAACATACGACGAAGCACTCCAAGATATAGATGCAGCATCTTGGCAAAAGGCAATGAATTCTGAAATAGAGTCTATGTACTCTAATAAAGTCTGGGAGCTTGTAGAACCACCTGATGGTGTAAAAGCCGTTGGATGCAAGTGGATCTACAAAAGGAAAAGAGGGACAGACGGGAAGGTAGAGACCTTCAAAGCTAGGCTTGTTGCGAAAGGGTACACTCAGAAAGAGGGAATCGATTATGAGGAGACCTTTTCACCGGTAGCCATGCTTAAGTCTATCCGGATACTCTTATCCATTGCTGCTCATATGGATTATGAGATTTGGCAAATGGATGTCAAGACGGCATTCCTTAATGGAAGTCTTGAAGAGAACATTCATATGAAGCAACCAGAAGGGTTCATTGAAAAAGGCAAAGAGCATCTAGTGTGCAAGCTCAATCGGTCCATTTATGGACTGAAGCAAGCTTCAAGGTCTTGGAACATCCGGTTTAATGAAGTAATCCAGTCATATGGATTTATTCAAAGTCCGGATGAGTCTTGTGTATATAAGAAGAGTAACGAAAACGTGGTGGTATTTCTTGTACTATACGTAGATGATATTTTGTTAATTGGCAACAATGTCAAGGTATTATCAGACGTAAGGGTATGGTTGTCCAAACAATTTGATATGAAGGACTTAGGAGAATGTGCACACATTCTTGGGATCAAAGTTATAAGGGATCGTAAGAAAAGAATGTTGTGTCTATCCCAAGCTTCATATATAGATACAATCCTTGCTCGTTTTAGCATGCAGGATTCCAAGAAAGGTTTCTTACCTTTTAGACATGGAGTAGCTCTATCTAAAGAGATGTCTCCAAAGACATCAAAAGAGATAGAGGACATGAAAGCAGTTCCTTATGCTTGGCTGTAGGAAGCCTAATGTATGCAATGCTATATACGAGACCCGATATCTGTTTTGCCGTGGGCATGGTCAGAAGATATCGAGTAACTCAGGACAAGGACATTGGACTATGGTAAAGCATATATAAGTTACCGAGCAGACGATTTGCTCCCGTGGGTTACACGGATTCAGATTGATAGGGATAACATGAAGTCTACATCAGGCTATGTGTTTACTTTAGGAGGTGGAGCCATTTCATGGAGGAGTGTTAAGCGAAATGCGGATGGAAGCTGAATATGTAGCAACCTCTGAGGCAGCTAAAGAAGCAGTATGGCTCAGGAACTTTCTAATGGACTTAGATGTGATTCCTGGTTTGCCCAAAATCATCACAATTTATTGTGATAATAGCGGTGCAGTTGCAAACTCGAAGGAACCACGAGCTCATAAGGCAAGTAAACATATAGAGCGCAAGTACCACCTGATACGAGATATTGTGAAGCGAGGAGAAGTTGTCATCGCCAAGATTGCATCAGCGGATAACCTGGCAGATCCTTTCACTAAGGCCCTTCCGGCGAAAGCTTTCGATCGGCATGTGGAGGGAATGGGAATCAGATGTATGGTAGAAGATATGGCAGCTTAGTCATTAGTATAAGTGGGAGATTGTTGGAATGTATACTTAAAGCCTAAGCTTTGTAAACATTTATTATGAATAAAGAATCACATTTGGTCTAATTGTCTACATTTGTTTGTAGTTGTTCATTTAATTTATATTGTAGATAACATAGTATGTGGTGTCACATACAGAAGATGATGTTATCAGTACCTTATAAATTATAAACAGTAGCTCACGACCAAAATGGAAAAGGAACAAACCATTAGAAGGTCGTAGTGTAATTAGGTATTAGTTTATCTTGACTATATAATTACACTAGTACACTCAGAGTGTATTGAGTAGGACCATTTGAGGTCGTTCCTTTTATACTGACTTTATAAAGGAACAAAGACCTCAGTTATTATGGAAGTGTGTGCTCTTAATCCTAATATAATAACAAGCACATATATTTGATATTTATTTCTTTAATTTATCAATGGGTGAGATTTAGTTCGATGAATCAATAAACCCGATAAGTTGGGAAATGATATCACTTATAGTGTGTGTTGTTGATTATAGAAGGAAACTGTGTCCTAGAGATACTAGGTTGATAATGTCCCCAAGAGGAGCTCATAAGGATTGTCATGTTAAACCCTGCAGGTGGACTTAGTCCGACATGACGATAAGGTTGAGTGGTACTACTCTTGGACTTAGATATTAATTAAATGAGTTGTCAGTAACTCACTTAATTAGTGGACATTCGATATCTTAAACACAGGGAGACTAACACACTCATAATAAGAAGGAGCCCAAAAATGTAATTTGGGATTGGTGCGGTAGTTCAATGATAGTTCTCTAGTGGAATGAATTATCATTGATAAAATTAAGTTGTGTGTTCGGGGCGAACACGGGATGCTTAATTTTATCGGGAGACCAAAACCAATTCCTCCTCTCGGTCCCTATCGTAGCCTCTTATTTATAGAGTTCTATACCCACCTATACCCACCTTCTATACCCACCCAATTGGGGCCGGCCAAGCTAGCTTGGGAACAAGCTAGGGCCGGCCTAGGTATAATATTGGGTGGCCGGCCCTAGCTTGAACCCAAGCTAGTAGGGCCGGCCAAATAAAATTTAAAAAGAAATTTAATTTTAATTTTTATTATAATGTGGAAGATATAATTTAAAGAGAATTAGAATTAAAATATCTCTCTTGTAAAAGATTTACAAAAGATTAAAGAAAGAGATTAGATCTCTTTCCTTATTTGTAGATTGGAGAGATGTTTTATTTTCTCTTTAAAATTATTCATATGTTAATAAAATTAAAATTATAGATATTTTCTTTTATTAACCATGAAGAGATTTTAAAGAGAAATTTTATTTTTTAAAATTTCCGGAAACAAATTAGGAAGTTTTAATTGTTGATTAAAACTTGTCCTCTTTTGTTTTCCAATGATGTGGCCGGCCACTTGAAATTGATTTGAGAAATTTTATTTTATTTCTCTCAATTAAATCATGTCAAGGAAATTAAGGAAAATTTATTGTAATTAAATTTCCAAATTTGCCTAGACCAAGGAATATAAAAGAAGGGGTGAGGGTGCCTTCACAAGACACAACCTCTATTGTTTTCTCTCCCTTTTTCCTTGGTGTTGTGGCCGGTCATTACCCTCTCCCTCTCTTCCTCTTGTGGTGGCCGAATACTTCATCTCTCTTGGAGTTCTTGTGGTGGCCGGATACTACTTGGAGAAGAAGAAGAAGAAGGAGAGAAAGTTAGCATCTCTTGGAGCTTGGTTAGTATTTTGATTTTCTTCTTTGGTGAAGTTCTTCCTTTGTGGCCGAACCTTGCTTGGAGGAGAAGAAGGTGGTTGGTGGTTTCTCATCTCGGTAGATCGTTGCCCACACAACGTCCGAGGTTAGAAGAGGAATACGGTAGAAGATCAAGAGGTTTTTCTACAAGGTATAACTAGTAATTTCTATTTCCGCATCATGCTAGTTATTTATGGAAATAATACCAAATACAAGAGGCTTACGTTCTAGAATTTCGAATATGTTTTTTCGAAGTTGTGTTCTTTTGTTTTTTCTTTTCCTTGTGATTTGATTGTTCTCTTTGGTTAACCTAAAGTTATTTTAGGAAATTAAATATTAGCTTTCTATTAAAGATTTTGTCTAGTCGGTGGTGGTTGCTCCCATATCCAAGAAGGCCATGTGCCTCACCACGTCAGTACTGGGAACTTTTTATGGAAATTAATATTTAATGGAATTAATAACTTAAGGAGACTTGGGTCGAACGTGTTAAGTTCCGCAGGAGATCCAAGTCAAAACCTAAAAGAACAAATAGATTAAGTTTTGGATCAAACGTGTTAAGTTCCGCAGGCGATCCAAAATTTAATTTAAAAGAACACATGGTAGCTAGGAAAAGGTTCAGACCTTTGTACAAAATTTTTGTACAGTGAAACTTATAAGTTTTTCGAGTAGCAACCAACAGAAGGGTCGGCCACAAGGAATAAGAGAGGAAGAATAATAGATGTGTTGTTGGGTGAGGCACCCCTTCCTCCTCTTTTATATTCCTTGGTCTTGGCAAATAAGGAAAGTTTTAAACATAATTAAAACTTCCTTATATTCCTTACCAATAACTAAAAAGGAAAGTTTTAAAACAAAAAATTAAAACTTCCTTTTCTTCTTGTCATGGCCGGCCACCCCTTTAATTCCAAACAAGGAAAGTTTTAAACATGAAATTAAAACTTCCTTCTTTGTTTCCAATAAGAAATTTTAATTAAAAAATTTCTTTCTTTAAATCCCTTGTTAGTTGTAAAAGGAAAATTATATAAATTAAAATCTTTCTTTTAAAACATGTGGATGGTTGTTAAAAAGGAAAGTTTTATCAAAAATTAAAATCTTTCTTTTAACTACAAATAAGAAAAGATATCAAACCTTTCTCTTAATCCTTTGTAGAAAGCTATAAAAGGAAAGATTTAAAAATTTTAAAACTCTCTTTAAAACCATGGCTTCCACATAAGGAAAGATTTAAAATTTAAAATCTCCTTTTAATCTATATGTGGTCGGCCACCCTTGCTTGGGCTCCAAGCTAGGGCACAACTTGGCTCATAACTTGGTGTGGTTTGGCTAGCCCTAGCTTAGGCTCCAAGCTAGGCTTGGCTGACCACCAAGAAGTGGGTAAGAAGTTGAATTTTTGGCGGATATAAGACTTTATAAATAAGAGGCTACAATAGGGACCGAGAGGAGGAATTGGTTTTGGTCTCCCGATGAGATTGAGCTTTCCGTGTTAGCCCTAAACACACAACTCAAGTTCATCAATAATATCTCATTCCACTAAAGAGTTATTATTGCATTATCGCACCAATCTCATATTACTATATGGGCTCCTTCTTATCATTAGTGTATTAGTCTCTCTGTGTTTAAGATATTGAATGTCCACTAATTAAATGAGTTACTGACAACTCACCTAATTAATATCTAGCTCCAAGAGTAGTACCACTCAACCTTATCATCATGTCAGACTAAGTCCACCTGCAGGGTTTACATGACAATCCTTTTGAGCTCCTCAAGGGGACATCATCAACCTAGATTACTAAAATACAGTTTCATTCTATAATCAACAATATACCATATAAATAATATCATTTTCCAACTTATCGGGCCTATTGATTTAACGAGCTAAATTGCACCCTTTGATAAATTAAATAAATAAATATTAAGTATATGTGCTTCTTATTATATCATTATTAAGAGTACACACTTCTATAATAACAGAGGTATTGTTCTTTTATATAGTCAGTATAAAAAGAAACTACCTCAAATGGTCCTGCTCAATACACTCATAGTGTATTAGTATAATTTATTAATCAAGGTAAACTAATACCTAATTACACTACAACCACTCAAATGGTTTGCCCCATTCCATCTTGGTCGTGAGCAACTATTTATAATTTATAAGGAACTGATAACATGAACTTCTGTGTGTCTCCTCACACCATATTATCTACACTATAAATTAAACAGACAACTACACTTAACATAAATGTAGATATTTGACCAATATGATTCTTATAAATGTTTATGTAAAAAGCTAGGCTTTTAATATACATTCCAACATCACTAATCGATCGTGGGGGTGAAAATTGGTTGATCGGAAGTTAGCTCGTAGATGGGTTGATCGGGTGCGGACTCAGTTTGTTTAATTGTAGTACTTCTTATGAGGGCACCACCGGCTCCCCTCGGCTAAATAGGAAAGGCTCTAGAGCTTCTGTCGGAGGAGCATGCATGGCTAGAATTGTTGGTTGCCGTCTCTTCTGGGAGATCCTTAATGGTTCTTCGAACTCTAAAGACTCTAAAGAAATCTGCAATAGCCTCATGAAAGGTGTTGTGGTGGCATCCTGTAATAACAGCCATGCCACTATTAGCTGTCTCGTTGGTAGCCGCTCCACTATCAACCACATTGCTTGATGAGCTAGTTGGCTGCACACCACGTTTTTCTAGCTCGGCCTGCCCACTACTATTCAACTTGACTTTATTGAGCTTCAGAACTTGCCTTACATAAGTCTTATACATTGTCTGAGCTACAAAAAGAAGAGATATGAACATAAAGTAACATTTCTTACCAAAAGTAAATTATAGCCTAGCCTCGATCAGACTTAGCCCGAATATATAAAGAAGACCCTCCTGAAACAACTTGTTGATGTTGAATTTTAAATTGGCCAAAGTTTTAATAATAAATGTGAAGGTGGCCTTTAAAAGATAGCTGCGCAAATTAGGAACCTTAGGAAAATCTATTTACCAGCCGGTCGGCTATGACATGGGAGGAATAGGTTGGATATAAATAGCTGAATTCAATCATCTCCTAGGCACGCATTCTATACAAATATTTTCCTATGAGGCTGAAGGAGCTATAAAGCAACTCTATGAAGTGGGACATCTAATAGCCTTCTAGAAGATTTCATAAGCCTCCCGAAGATATATGAAGATGTTTCTAATGATGCTTTCCCAGAAAGAGATAAAGTTGGACCAAACAAAGGAAAAAATATGAAAAGTATTTGTTGCAATGGAAGAGCTAATGGGTCATGCCTCTTGTAGGCAAATTAGGACTACTTATGAGACATGATTTTGGTTTTGGATCATACCTCTTGTAGGCGAATTAAGCTAACACATATGATGTGAGCTTAAGATTAGACTTGGGCTTGGGTTATGACTTGTTTTCCAAGTCTTAATGAAGAGATTTATAAATACTTCTTCATAGAATAAGAGGAACAAGATTTTCTTAAGGATTTTTCACGTCTTGGTTTTTGGTGTGCTGCCTCTTCAAGAGCTACCGAACCCTCTCCCTTACTGCCACCCCTTTGCATGACTCCAATCAAAAGTTGGTCGGACCTTCTCTTTGTCATTTTCCCTTGGTGTGTGGCCAGCCCATCCTTCTTCCTGACAAAAGGTGCCCAAAATTCTTGGAGAATTGCTAAATCTACAAGGGAGCACGGCCGGACCTCCTTTTGGTGCCACCGAATTGCAATTATCGTCGGACACCAAATTGAGTCGTGGGTTTTTCTCCTCTTTCACATAATCTCCTCGTTTGGCTAGTATCAAATAGAGAGAAAGAACTTGTGAAATCGTCTTGAAGACAACTCGATGTGAATATCAATAGAGGCAAATCTTGTGAGGTTTGCTAGTTAATATCATTTTCCTTAAACATCATCCGACATGCATAATTCCTAAACAAAGTTTTAATCAACGATAATGTCTTACACATATGTGTCCCTATTGTGTGTGATGTGTATTGTAATAATTTAAAAATATATTTCACTTTCATTGTATGTTTTTCAAAAACATGTTAACACACACATAGATTCGCATGAAGAAAATCTCAACTCCTCTGACATGGTCAAGCTTGATTTTGAGTCCTTGAATAATTTCTTGCTTAGTAACTTTCGCTTAGCTATTGGTTTGGAGGATAAGCCGTAGAACTGAATACCTAAAGAATACTAAAGACTTCACACCATTCTTGAATCTTATGCCCCTACAATTGTCGGCCATTATCTTAGACAAGCTTATAAGGAATCTCAAATCAACAAAGGATATTCTGCCATAGGAACTTGATGACTGCTTGTTCAGTGATTCTCATCAAAACCTTACCCTCCACTCACTCGGAAAAAAAAATCCACTGCTACAAGCATGAATTCTTTCTGAGCTGGAGTAGTTGAAAATAAGCCCATAATTTTCATTCCCCATTGATTAACGGGACAAGAAACCATAGACGTCTTCAATGGTTCAATTAGATGATGAGGAATATTCTGGTACTTTTAATAAGGGAGATGAGTTAAGCAGAGTCGATTTGTAGAGTAGGAAAAAATATCCGCTAATAGAACTTTTCAAGCGAGTGCACGACTCCTATCCTGATTACCGCAATTGTATGATTGTTTGGGGGGGGGGGCGGGGTTGAATCACGTGTATTTTAAAAACCATTATATTTTTGGAAACTTAAAAAAAGTTAGCGTGCAACGAAAAAATAAACTATATGAGAAAAGAATAAGAAATAGAAATGAAACATGACGATTTATTTGGTTTGAAGTCTTCAATGACTCCTACTCTAAGACCCAAGATCCTTGGATCTATCAATGGATAATCCATTAATTTTTCTACCAATTTCCAGTAGAGTAATCAAATATAAATAGAGAAATAGGAAAATGTAACAACCCTACACTTTCCTTAGCAATAAAGTAATGACTTTTAAAAGAAAAGTTACCCAACACAATGATGTCGAAGTGTCGAAGCTCAGGTGTTGGCGTTGGTCTGTTGGTAGCGTTCAGATGTAGACACGTAGTAGAACAGCAGCGACACGAGAACATCGCAACAGAATAGTTGAGGGTTCATGTAGAAGATTAATGTTCGAGGATACTATTTGAAGGTTCTTTTAAAGGCATTTCTGAGCATCAGGACCACCCCCAAGCGCCTGGATTGAGGCCAATCTGATTCTGCTTCATCACTAGATTTCCATCTCTTGGGGCCTGGACCACCCGTGGGCACCTATATTGCTGACATGGCTACACCTCAACGAAGATGTATCCGGTAGCCTCTATCCACTCTCGGGCACTTGGACGCTGACATGCACTAGCCAATCAGAGCGCGCTAACTCAGCTGTACACTTGGCTAGATTCAGGACCATACGGGCGCCTAGACCCACCTTCCCGGGCGCCTAGAAGTCCTTTTTTCATCTTTCAATTTTCTGCATTACAAAGTTAGCACAATAAATAAAATATTAAAAAATAAATATTTTTAGTCTTGGGACTGTCCAGCCCTGACTTCGGATTTTCCTAAACACCTAGGTTAGACTGACGCCTATTATTCCCTCAACAGGGAATGCATCCTCACTATATCTCTTTTCCAGTTGCTTACCTAACCTTACCGGGTAAACATCTGGTCCTCTAAATCTATTTGAACATTCTTTGGTCTTACTTAGTGTCTGATCAACCTGATCAACTAAGACTTTCTTGCAAGACTAAGTTAGAACAATAGATATAAAATATTAAAGTAAATTAGTGTTAGCAGCTTTCAAGATTCTCTAGTTTGGTCGACCATGCGTGGTCAACTGAAAACCAGTTGGTCACGCATGCTTGGAGTTTACTCCTCCAAGAGTTCTCATTACCTAAGGTTACCTCCCCCTAGGGTTGCCTAACTTCACTCACTAGGACTTCCATTGTCTAGCTTCACTCACCATGACTTCCATTGCCTAGCTTCACTCACCAGGGTTTCTACCACCAAGTTCCACTCATTAGGGCCTAGCTTCACTCACCAAGACTTCCCCTTGCTTAACCTCTAGTTAGGACGAGTCACTTAGTAAACTTCTCACCTATCTAACTTCTAGTTATGACTTACCCTTGCTAGTCATCTAGTCCTGACTGGATTTCTCTCTTCCAAATATCAAGTCCTATTTGGATTAATCCTTAGTCAACCTAACTAAATTTAGGTACATTATCAAATATCAAAATCCTAGAGGTTGATTACACCAACAGAACAACCTTGGTGAATTTCTTGCAGAGCATATTCAATATCTTCTAGCTAGAGACACTTGGGCAATGGTGAGAAAAAGCTCATTGTACAAGTGGTCACCTATTTAAGTGAATTGATTGGCTCTCCTTTTGATCATCTGAGCTTGCTTTGAGCTAGTTGGTAGAATTCCTTGCTGAAGGTATGAAGTTAGTGGGGTTCACCAATTGGTTTACTCTTCTATGCTCTTTTGTTGGTCAATATAATCTATCAATAAGGTTTGTGCCACTGAATTATCTAAAATCCAAGTGGACAAGAGCTAGTCATTTTTTCCAACTCATCAACCTTCTGATTATCAACTCAGAGGATTTTCTATAGAGTAACTTCTTGAAAACCAAATTTCAATATCTAGAAAGATTCTACATACATTTTTAGCCACTTATTGTTAATATAGAAATTCCCAGCTAGTTGTTGAGTCGCTACCTAAGAGTCTGAATGGATTAGGGCTCCCACTAGAAAAGGTTTATATTCAGCCTCATTGTCGGAGGCCCAAAAGTTAAGGTGAATGGAGAGTTTCATTATATCTTCTCAAGGAGATATTAACAGGGCTTCCACACCGCTAGCTTGCCGAGTGGAAGACCCATCTACATAAATTTTCCATGTATCTTCTGTTGGTGTAGTTTGCACTAACAGTATAACTAAGGTTTTGATGAATGACAAAGTAACTTAAGTTAGGTATTATTGTGATTTAACCACTTTACCAAGTATGTAGGAGTTAACCAGATAGGGCAACGGGTTGACCAGATATCTGGTGTGAAGTCCAGATAGGTCAACAGGCCGACCGGATATCTGGTACGAAGTCCAGATAGGTCGACAGGTTGACCAAATATCTAGCAAGAAGTCCAGATAGGTCGACGGGTAGACCGAATATCTGGCAAGAAGTCCAAATAGGTCGATGGGCTGACCGGATATCTGGCAGGAAGTCCAGTTGGGACTGCGGATCGGATAACTGGCAAACTGGTAAGTAAAGGTAAGTCATTGGAGGAGAGTGACTAAGTGAAGACGCGTCCCGGTTGAGGGGACAGTAGGCGTCGGTCCAGGTTAGATCCATTTTCGGATCCGTAATATGAGACCTTGACTAGTTCTAGGTCCTGGGAGGATAGGAACTAATTACTACTTATTATTATAATTATGCTAACTTTGTTTTACAGGGTAGATGTTTTAGTTTTGGACTAACTGTTGGTACGAGAAGCATCCGACAATCGAACCTATGTTTTGATTATGTCAAAGGGTCCAAAGTTAAGTTGTCTTGTTATCTAACAAGGTTTATTAACCTTGCAGGAAAGTCCTAAGTTGTCTTAGGCAAAAGTCCTAGTAGATTCTAGGCAGGTTGACAACCCTAGGGGGTGGTGACCCTAGGTCTTAGGGGGTGGTAACCCTAGGTGGTGGAAAGTCCTAGCTACGGTTAGGCAGGTGGAAAACCCTAGGGGGTGGTAACCCTAGGTCCTAGGGGGTGAGAACCCTAAGCTAAAGAAAACCTTAGGGGGTGGTAACCCTAGGTCCTAGAGGGTAGTAACCTTGGGTTGAGGAAACCCCTAGGGGCTGGTAACCCTAGGCAGAAAGTTCAGTTGGTCTAGAGGACCGATCTGGCAACAGGTAAACTCTCTTGAGAGGAGTAGGTGAAGATGTGTTTCCCGGTGAGGTAACAGTAGACGTCTGTTCAACATAGAGTTTCGACGAAACTCAAAGTCAGAATCTGACAGTCAAAGGCTGTCAAATTTAAGTTTATATATATTGTTTAATGCCTGGACTAATTTTATTTTGTAGAAAATAAAGGACTGGAAAAAGCTGGTATGGGCGCCCGAAACTGGTTCGAGTGCCCGAAACTAGTCCGAGCGGCCGGAACTGGTCCAGGCGCCCCGAGCTGGTTAGGGCACCCGGAGTCGATCCAGGCACCCAAAACTCAAAAGTTATCGCCAAGCTGATGTGGCACGCGTGGAGTGGCCGAGCCACGTGGTCTAGGCGCCCAGAGGGGTTCCGAGCGCTCGGAACAGCCTATAAAAGCAGCTTCGACCAGGAACTTCAGAACAACACAACGAATGACTTTTGCTTCCTTGAGCTACTCAAAAAATGCTTCCACAACTCCCAAAAGCTCCGACGACGATTCTTCTAAAAGATTTTCTCATACAGAGTTATCGGTATCATTTTAATTTAAAAGTTCTCTGTACTACAAATGTAATTTTTGTACTATTTCGAATTGATTAGTGATTGCCAATCGAAAGCACTTTTACGTACGGGCCTTGGAGTATGAGTCGCCACAGGTTCCAAACTAAGTAAAATCTTGGTGTTTGTGTTGTGTGTTTTATTTTTCGTTATGTGTTTTACTCTAAATGAATGAATTAGCCACGAGCACTATTCACCCCCTCTTTATCTCTTTACGATCATACAATTGGTATCAGAGTGGGGTCGCTCTAAATCGGTATTAGGCGCCTTTCATTTTTTTCCCTCCAAAATTGTTTTTGAAAAATTCATTTTCATTTTTTCATCATTGGTCGATATTAGCGAAATATCGCATTTTCAAAAAGTTGTAATAATATTTTTTTTTAATATTTTTATTAATATTTTATTTCAAAATTAGTGAATTGCTAGTTTTACTTTTCTACCGCACTACTAATCCAGGACCAAGTCTTGGAAAATTTGTTATTATTCTTTTGTGTGAGAGATTCTTGTTTTAATAGCCCACCAAGAAGGCTACAACACAGTTTGCTCGCTTGTTTTCTCCGGTGATGATTTCGGCTACTGGAAGGGTCAAATGGAGTACTACCTTCAAACCCAACTCGAGATGTGGATTATCATTCAAATGGACTTCTCCCTACCAGTCGACAACACTGGAGCACTTGTCCCCTGCGACAAATAGGACGCACCAACTTGTAAGAAAATTGAAGCCAATGCAAAAGCAACACAAACTCTTCAATGTGGCTTAACTAAAGAAGAATTGAACCGAGTCGGCCCATTCTCAAGAGCGAAAGAACTATGGGAGAAGTTGATCGAGCTCCACGATGGAACTTCGGATACGAAAGTAAGTAAACGTGATTTAATTTTGAATAAATTATATAACATAAAAAATGTAGGAAGGTGAGTCAGCGAGCTAGCTTCATGCTCGCATAAAAGATGAACTGAATGATCTCCACGCAATCGGACAAAAGGTGGAAAATCACGACGTTATCAGGTATGCATTAAATGCATTTCCTAGTAAACCCTGTGGGCATCAATTGTAGATACTTACAAGGTCTCTAAGGATCTTTCTTCAATTAAATTAGATGAATTATTCTCAGAGTTTAAATTACATGGGCAGACTAATGCATTGCCGGGTGAGAAAGGTATTGCTTTGATTGCAAGTACAAGTAGAATGAGAGAACCAAAAATCAAGCGTTGAACCGAACTCGAGTCTGAAGATGAATCGAACTCAGAAGACGAGGAAATTACCGTCGAGCTCGTAAAACTGGTACAGAAAATGTGTAAAAATAAGAAGGTGACTCAATCGAATACGAAAGTCAAGTCTGGAGTTACATGCTACGGCTGCAACCAGAAGGGGCACTACAAGCTGGAGTGTCCGAACTTGAAGCAAAGAAGAAGGAAGGCCTTGAAAGCAACGTGGTCTAAACCCTTTGAAGATTCCAACGAAGAACATGAGCAAGCAAGCTTCCTTGCTCTACCAGGACAATCATATGTTGCTGAAACAGAGTCCGAATCAAAAACCAAAGCTGAATCGAAAACTGGGTCTGAAAGAAGCCACGGATCCGTATCCGTTTCCTAAGGGCCAAACAATGTTGTAAGTTCCCTAATTTCTGGTACTAAAATTAATGAATTACAAAATTTAATTTCATATTTATTAAGAAAGTTGGCCAAATTCAACATCTGGGTTAAGTCACTCCAAAAGGAGGTAACAACCCTTAAGGAAGTGACTAACTCGAGTTCTTTGACTGAGCAAGTTAAGGAAGAGAATTCTAATTTAAAAACTCAAGTCAAAGAACTCAATGACTCATTAGAATGGTTCACTTTGGGTTCCAATAATCTTGACCTAATCCTTGGAAAACAAAGGATCGTATACAACCGAACTGGACTTGGATACAAGGCCAAACAAAGATTTAGATCCTACTTATCATTAGTAAATCGATCAAATAGAAACTTAGTCCAAGCATGGGTCCCCAAGTCGAACTTGATTAATCAAGTTGGACTTGGTCAATATTGGATCCCCAAGGATCAGATTCATTACCTCAATAGACTTTATCGAGGCTATGATCCAGGGGGAACCAATAAAAAGATCATTTTTATCATAAAATAGAATTGTCTGATGTTTGATTTACTGCTCTTAATTACTCATGCTTAAGCTAGGATAGATAAGGACCTAGGCTTGATTCACACTTGACTAGTTAGACCTAGGAGTTTCAGAAAGGAAATTAAATAACCAATTTCTTTGAAAGACTTTGTCTAGAAGTGGTGGATGATCTCATACCCAAGAAGACCTAGTGTCTCGCTACAGCTTGGAAGCCAATCATTGAAATAAATATTTAATTGAATAATTGTAAAATCTTAGTCTAACTCAATTATAAATCAATCCTTATAATGGAATTTAAATTGAAGATTAAATTAACCATCTCACAAAACTATTAAAGTTCCCTGATTGAAAATCTAGAAAATGATGAGATGGACCTAGGTTTAAAATAGTTAACCAAACCTAAATTAATTAAATTAAAGCTAAATCAATTAAAAATCATAATTAATTTCTAATCATAATTAATTTCAAAAGCTTAATTAATTTCAAAATCTAATTA
Organism: Zingiber officinale; assembly: GCF_018446385.1. Taxonomy (NCBI): domain Eukaryota; kingdom Viridiplantae; phylum Streptophyta; class Magnoliopsida; order Zingiberales; family Zingiberaceae; genus Zingiber; species Zingiber officinale. The sequence goes on along the minus strand of NC_056000.1, from coordinate 83,056,737 downwards.
ATTTTAAAAATCATAATCAATTACAAAATCTTAATTATTTTCAAATGTTCAATTAATCTTCAAATTTTAATTATATTTCAAAATTATATTTAAAATCTCAATTTTAGTATTTTCAAAATTCAAATTTAACTTAAATTATTTTTGAAATATACTTCAAGATCATAAAATTTTTTCAAAGTTAAAGATAAAATCAACTTAACTCCATCTCATACACACTTATAAGCCGAACATGCTTGATAACCTAGAATGGGTGAGATGAAAAATTAGAAAAATAAATAATAACTTTTATGCTTGAACTCTAGGACCCTAAAAAAATTTTGTTGGCATTAATTAAGGGGGAGTGCAAAGAAGTTTAAGACATTATTTTATTTTGTTAAAGCATTATTTTTCAAAGTTAAACTTTTCAAAAGTTCAAAATATTTCTAAATGAGGAAGTTCAATTTTTTACTATTTTTTTAAAAAATTAAATTAAATTATTTTTTGAAAAGATAGAAACTAAGTATTTGATCAAGTATATTTAAGTATTTTTTTTAAAATAATAAAATAAAATAAAATCATTTGCTAAGCTAAGTGTTTAAACAAAATTATTTTTTTAAATCTAAGTGTTTAAGTAAAATTATTTTTAAAAGTTATGTACTTAACTAAGTTTTTATCAATTTTTTTTAGCTAAGTACTTAACTTAGTTTTTATCAAATTTTTTAAACTAAGTCTTTTTCAAAACCTTTATAAAGCTAATTATTAAAGCTAAGTTCTTATCAACTTCTCTCGAAAGCTAAGTACTTGACAAAATAATTATTTTCAAAGCTAAAAATTAGCTAAGTTTTCTTTAGAAAAAGCTAAGTATTTTCAAAACATTTCTAAATTAGCTAAAGGTATTTCAAAGCACTTATTTTCAAAATCTAAGTTTAGCTAATTTTTTTCAAATGCTTAAAAATTAGCTAAGTTTTTTAAGTGTTACCCTTCAGGGGGAGCTTAAAGTTAAATAGATTAAATATTTTTTTTGTCTATCTTTACATGTAAAACAACTTTCTCTCTACTTAGTATTATTTTTTTTTATGTCAAAGGGGGAGAGAAAAGTCAAAGTTAAGAATTTAAACATAATTTTTATGAAAGGGGGAGCATAAGGAAGTTTTTTACAAATTATTATATTTATGCCTATGCTTAAATTCTATTATTATTTTGTTATGTTTTACTTAACTTTGAACTGTGTTGCCATAATCAAAAAGGGAGAGATTGTTGGTGCGGGAAACATCTAACGATCGAACCTGTGTTTTGATTATGGCAAAGAGTCCAAAGTTAAGTTGTCTTATTATCTAATAAGGTTCATTGAGCTTGCAGGAAAGTCCTAAGTTATCTTAGGCAAAAGTTATAGGGGATTCTAGGCAGGTAGAAAACCCTAGGGGGTGGTGACCCTAGGTCCTAGGGGCGGTAACCCTAGGTGGTAGAAAGTCCTAGCTGTTGTTAGGCGTGTGGAAACCCCTAGGGGTGGTAACCCTAAGTCTTAGGGGGTGGGTGTTAGAGTGTATACTGAAAGCATAAGCTTTTGTAAACATTTATTTTGAATAAAGAATCACATTTGGTCAAATTATCTACATTTATTTGTAGTTGTTCAATTAATTTATATTGTAGATAACATAGTATGTGGTGTCACATACAGAAGATAATGTTATCAGTACCTTATAAATTATAAACAGTAGCTCACGACCAAGATGGAAAGGAACAAACCATTGGAAGGTCATAGTGTAATTAGGAATTAGTTTATCTTAACTATATAATTACACTAGTACACTAAGAGTGTATTGAGTAGGACCATTAGAGGTCGTTTCTTTTATACTGACTTCATAAAGGAACAAAGACCTCAGTTATTATGGAAGTGTGTGCTCTTAATCCTAATATAATATCAAGCACATATATTTGATATTTATTTCTTTAATTTATCAATGGGTGAGATTTAGTTCGATAAATCAATAAGCCCGATAAGTTGGAAAATGATATCACTTATAGTGTGTATTGTTGATTATAGAAGGAAACTGTGTCCTAGTGATCTAGGTTGATAATGTCCCCAAGAGGAGCTCATAAGGATTGTCATGTTAAACCCTGTAGATGGACTTAGTCCGACATGACGATAAGGTTGAGTGGTACTACTCTTGGACTAAGATATTAATTAAATGAGTTGTCAGTGACTCACTTAATTAGTGGACATTCGACATCTTAAACACAGGGAGACTAACACACTCATAATAAGAAGGATCCCAAAAATGTAATTTGGGATTGGTGCGGTAGTTCAATAATAGTTCTCTAGTGGAATGAATTATTATTGATAAAATTAAGTTGTGTGTTCGGGGCGAACACGGGATGCTTAATTTTATCGGGAGACCAAAACCAATTCCTCCTCTCGGTCCCTATCGTAGCCTCTTATTTATAGAGTTCTATACCCACCTTCTATACCCACCTTCTATACACCTCCAGAATAAGCTCCCTAGCTTGTTCTGGAGTCTTGTTCACTAAAGCTCCTCCAGCTGCTGCATCTATCATACTTCTGTCCATAGGTAGCAAACCCTCATAGAAGTATTGGACTAGTAGCTGCTCACTGATTTGGTGTTGAGGACAACTTGAACATAATTTCTTGAATCGCTCCCAATAGTCGTATAATGTCTCTCCCACCACTTGCTGAATCCCACAGATACTTTTCCTGATAATTGCAGTTCTTGAAGCTGGAAAGAATTTCTCCAAGAAAGCCTTCTTCATATCTATCCAAGAAGTAATGTATCCTGGTGGCAAATAATACAACCAATCTTTTGCTACTCCAGTCAATGAAAATGGAAAAGCCCTCAACTTGATATCTTCTTCTGAGATTCCTTGTGGCTTCATGGTTGAACAGACCACATGGAATTCATGCAAATGTCTATTTGGGTCTTCTCCAGATAATCCTTGATATTTTGGCAGCAAATGAATCAATCCAGATCTAAGCTCGAAGTCTCCTGCCAAATCTGGATATGTAATGCAAGAATATTTGAAAGCCTCATCAGGAGCTGCAAGCTCCTTCATTGTTCTGCTATGATCAGCCATAGGGGTATTTAAAGATGATAAAGAACTTCCTGAGTCCTCTGAAATGTTCTCTTGAATTCTCAAAGCTCTGAAGGTCCTTTCAATTTCTGGATCAAAATCAAGTAGTTTACCACACGAGGACCTGGTCATATCACCAAAAATCAATAGTTAGAATAAAAATAGATAGACAATAAAATCAAGAAAGTGAAAACAAAGAAAAGATGAACTATACGCAATCTAAAAACAAGCAAACTCCACTAGTTTCCCCGGCAACGGCGCCAAAATTTGATAAGCACAAAATCTAAGTGTCACATTGTTCATCAAATTAATAAAGATTGGAACATTCCAAAACTAAAGATAAAACATGTAGCATGAAATCCCAAGTCGAATCTCACAAGGAAACTAATTGTAGGATGATTGATTTTAGATTAGAATTATTCTTCTTTTAAAGTTTTCTGCAGATAAGTTGGAGTGATGACTTTCAATTCAAATCCTAAGTTAAGAATTAAAATTGCAGCTAATTACATTAGAGAACAAGAAATTTAACAACGAAATCTAAAAGAAGCAAATATGCAGAAATCATAAACTTGCAGAATTTAAATCTAATTCATCTCTAATTAAAGAAACAAGATGCACAAAATTTTATTGCAGAAATGAAATCTAAGGAACCACAACTATAACTACTCAATTCAGATTCAAAGAACAGGAATTCAAAAACAAAATCTAAGAAAACAGAATTGCAGAAACAATAATCTGAAAAATCTAAATCTAAGCCATCTTTATCCAAATCCACTCTTCTAACAAGCCTTCCCTTGCTACAACACAAGCTAATTGAATGAAAACTTCAACTCAATTCAATCTCTTCCAGCACCAAAGAAAACTTTCCTGGAAAAGCTGGTGAAGATTGGAACTGCCAAGCTCGAAATTCTGCAGATCTTGAATCCGATTTCTCTGGATCGATGCTCTCTGATAGAGAGCAAGCCACTATCACCGAAGAACTCCTTCGACGATGGCTGAAACAGAGAAGAAAATCGCACAGATCTGAGCTCCGGAGAGAAGATCGCCGAACGCTGGAACACTGTAGCTTCTCATTTAAACAGATCTCAGATTTGAACCGACGGCTGAGATTGATTTGGAGCTAAATCAACGGTGAAGAGTCATCCAAAATCCGATCCGAAGGTACTGATGTTGATATAGGGTCTGGATCTACTCTCCTGTAGGTCGGATCGATCAGATCATCACTGGATGGCCCAGATCCGACCAGTCTTAAATGAACGGTCCAAATTTATTCGGATGGATCAATGGCTGGATGAACTCAGATCTGGATCAAAACTTCTGGATCTTCATAAATGGCTCAGATCTGCTCCCCATTAAGTTGGATCGGCCAGATCTTCAATGGATGGCTCAGATCTGATCAATCTTGGATGAACGGCCCATAATGCTCCGAGGCTTGATCGACTTGATTTGCCTTTGATTTGAGCCCAAGTGTGGTCCAATCTGATCGGGTCCATACCCCTTTTGATGCCTACAAAATAAGAGTCAAATATTAGCATCAAATACCATGAAAACTAGCTAATTTGCAATTAAGTCTAAAATCAAATGCAATATTGAGATATGATGTTAATGAGAGATTAAGCTATGAATAAACTAATAAAAACATGCATTATGATTCACAATAATATAGCCAAAATCATGGCTATCACCGCATATGATGCACGTGAGTAAGAATCTCCCCAAGTAAACCACCGCATACGTCCGGCCGGATGTCGCGAAAGCCGGCCGGTCGGACTCTCTCCAGGGAGTAAGGGCAAAAGGACAAGGGACATCTTTTTCTGACAGCGGGTATGTTCCACATGTAGGCCATGCTGCAAATCTTATGACAGGGGGTTCCGCTGTCCCATCGAGGACATGCTTGGACTGTAGCAGTATGGGTCAGGTAAGCTCACTGACAAGTCTTTACTGGGGTATGGGCCGCTGACACGTGTACACCTCGGTAGGTGTACACTCGCTTCTCCACCGCTCTATATAAAGAGCCTTATACTTCGCCGGAGGTACGCGTTGGACACCTTTGGAGCCACCTTTTTCACTACTTGCTTACCTGACTTGAGCGTCGGAGGGTTGACGCCGGGAACCCTTTCCCGGCCCGACTTCTGAGCAGGTTCGCCGGAGGTTCGTGCAACCAGTCCAAGATCCACGTCAGCAGCCGGGGAGTGCCACGTGCCCAACGTCCGTTGATTCAGCATTCGGACAGGATCAAATTGGCGCCGTCTGTGGGAACGCTCCTGCATCCGAACGGAAACAATGGACGAGACTGGACGACAACACACGGTAACGCTCTCCACGGAGGAACTCGACGCTCTGATCGAGTTGAGGGCCGCCAAGCTTGTGGAGCAAAAACAGAAGGCAGCAGCCGAGCGACCAGAGGACCGAGGGCCACCCATGCCAAGTCTCACGTGCAAGAGATAGCTGCCGCCCGGCCCAAGCTAAAGAAGAAATGGACCCCCGATGTTCTGCTCCTTCCACCGGACGGATACGTACAACACAAGGGATTGTCGAAGTCTTCCCTTAATTGCTCATCCCGTTCCCCGAAATGGCGGCCGACGGTCTCCCTCAGTCGACAGGCGACAGAGAACTCATGAAGCCGATCGGACGTGAGCCGATAGGCGACAACAACAGACTCCCGATCGACATCGCTCTCCAAGGCTGGAGAATCGCCGAATGTCAAGAGAACGGTCCCGACCATCCGCTCGGGAAGAAGAAAATAGAAGTAATACTTCCCGAGGCGAGATCAACATTATTGCTAGCGGGCCGACCAGAGGAGATTCCAACCGAGCAAGGAAGGCGAGCGTCCGGCAACTCCAGATCCATGCGGTCGGCTACAGCCAGGAACGGGCGAACGGACCCGAAATCAGTTTTGGGCCGGGGGACTTGGAAGGAGTTGAAGTGTCCCACGACGACGCTCTGCTTATCAAAGCGGTAATAGCCAACTACACTATTCACCGCATTTTTATTGACACAGGAAGCTCGGTCAACATAATATGCAAAAAGACGTTCGATCAACTACAAATTGACCGCGCCGAGCTGCTGCCCATGACAACCCCCCTCTACGGGTTTACGGGCAATGAAGTCCTGCCGGTTGGACAGATCCGACTGGTTATCTCACTGGGAGAAGAGCCGCTCAGGAGGACGCGGACAGCAAACTTCGTGGTGGTCGACTCTCCCTCATCATACAACGTCATTTTGGGACGACCGGCGCTCAGCGAGTTCCGGGCGGTCGTCTCCACCTTCCACTAGAAGATTAAGTTCTCCCCGTCGAAGACAAAGTGGGAGAAGTACGGGGAGATCAACTGGCAGCTCGGCGATGCTACGTCGAAATGGTCCGAGCAGAAGCAAATTCCGCTCGGAAGTCGCCACGGATCGAGGTGAATGCTATAACTAAAAAGCCTCCCTCTTTAGTTTACGAAGAAAAAGAGGAAGTGCAAATACACCCGACCCGATCGGAGGCCACGACATTCATCGCGTCCGATCTAGAGGCAAATCAGAAAGAGGAGGTGATCCAATGCCTCCGAAGAAACCATGATGTCTTCTTCTGGTCGACACATGAGCTGCCCGGAATTTCACCAAGTATTGCGCAGCATAAGCTCCACGTCCGACCAGACGCTCGGCTAGTAAAGCAGAGAAAAAGATATTTCAGCGCCGAGCAGAATGCCATCATCCGGGCGGAGGTGGAGAAGCTTCTGGAAGCCGGCCATATACGCGAGGTGCAGTTCCCGAGCTGGCTGGCGAACGTAGTATTAGTCTCCAAGCCGGGCCACAAGTTGAGAGTATGCATAGATTTTCGGGATCTCAACAAAGCTTGCCCGAAAGACTTTTATCCTCTGCCCCGGATCGATTAGCTAGTGGACTCTACGGCCGGCTGCGAATTAATATGTATGCTCGACGCTTACCAAGGCTATCATCAAGTGTCGCTCGCCCGTGAAGATCGAGAAAAAGTCAGCTTCGTGACGGCCGACGACACCTATTGCTATAATGTGATGCCGTTCGGATTGAAGAATGTGGGAGCCACATATCAGCGCTTGATGAATAAAGTATTCAGAGAGCAGATCGGGCGAAATCTGGAAGTGTACGTGGACGACATTCTCATCAAGTCCGTCCGAGCGGCTGATCTCTTCAAAGACATGGAGGAAACCTTCTGAACGCTACGCAAATATGGAGTCAAGCTAAATCCCTAGAAGTGCCTGTTCGGAGCAAAAGGAGGGCGCTTCTTAGGTTACATAGTGACCGAGCGGGGCATCGAAGCCAATTCCAGCAAGGTGAAAGCTCTACAAGACATGCCACCCCCAAGAAATTTGAGGAAAGTGCAGCGCTTGACCGGTCGGATAACTGCTCTGTCCAGATTCATCTCAAAAACCGCCGACCGGAGCCTACCTTTTTTCAAAATCTTGCGCAAAGCCACCAAGTTTCACTGGGACGAACAATGCGATCGGGCGTTAGAAGATTTGAAGGCATATCTGAACTCTCTCCCGGTATTAGCCAAGTCGGCTGCAGGTGAGCCACTTTGTATCTACTTATCTTCTACTGAACAAGCCGTCGGCTCAGCATTAGTAAGGCCGAGCGGAGAAAAGCCTGTGTATTTTCTGAGCCATATTTTAAAAGATGCTGAATCTCGCTACACCGGGCTCGAGAAACTTGCTTTCGCTTTGGTCCTCGCCGCTCGGCGCCTTCGCCCATATTTCCTGGCGCATACCATCATTGTCAAAACTAATAGTCCGCTCGAACGAATATTGCTGAATCCAGAAGCATCCGGACGGCTCATCAAATGGACAACGGAATTAAGTGAGTTTGACATTCAATACCAGCCCTGGTCGGCGATAAAAGCGCAGTCCTTGGCGGATTTCGTCACCGAGGTACAAAGGCCCGAGCCCGAAGCCATGTGGAAGGTATTTGTAGACGGATCGTCCACTCGACTCGGGAGCGGTATTGGTGTATTATTGTTGTCTCCCCAAGAAGAGAAGATGCACTTATCTGTCTGGCTGGATTATAGAGCTACGAATAATGAGGCAGAATACGAAGCTCTTATAGCTGGTTTACAGGCCGCCCGGCATGTAGGGGCTGGACGGGTAACGCTACATTCAGACTCCCAATCGGCCGCTCAGCAGCTCACAGGTACTTTTGAAATCAACAACGCTCGGCTCAAGCTTTACGCTCAAGCCTTCGAGAAACTCAGGGCCGACTTTAGAGAAGTTATTATCCAGAAGATACCCCGAGCGGAGAACCAAGCGGCTGACGAGTTAGCCAAACTTGCAAGCTCAATAACGTCGATCGCCATCCAGCAGCCAATTGAACAAGTATCTTTGGTGGCGCACGTCGACCGGATGGAGGGCCTCACATTTCCGAGCGACTGGCGGACACCCATCATGGAGTTTCTCCGCTCGGGTGCTACATCGTCCGATCGGGATGAGGCTCAGCTACTGAGGAGGAGAGTCGGTCAGTTCACGCTCATTGGAGATCAGCTATACAAGAAGGCTTTCTCCCGCCCGCTTCTGAAATGCGTGAGTTCAGAAGATGCGGCATACATCCTGTAAGAAGTGCATCAAGGATCGTGCGGGGGTCATCCGGGCGGGCGATCACTAGCTAAAAAGATACTGCTGGCCGGATACTTTTGGCCAACTTTACAAGCAGATGCCGCTCGGACAGTCGCGACGTGCCTTTCTTGTCAAAGGTATCATAATTTCTCTCACCGACCGGCAGAGGAAATGAAGGCTGCTACTGTCTCTGTTCCGTTTGACCAATGGGGAATGGATATTGTGGGTCCGTTTCCTATGGCGACCGGACAGCGGAAATTTTTATTGGTGGCGGTTGATTATTTTTCCAAGTGGGTGGAGGCCGAGCCCCTAGCCAAGATCACCGAGCAGATGGTCAAGAAATTTATTTGGCAGAACATCATCTGTCGATTCGGCATCCCCCGTCGGCTTATCTCCGATAATGGGCGACAATTCACAGGAAAGTTGCTCGAAGATTGGTGCAAAAGCTATGGCATCGAGCAACATTTCACGTCCGTGGCATATCCCCAAAGCAATGGTCAAGCCGAAGTAGCCAATCGGGAAATTCTTCGTATTTTACGCGCTCGACTCGACCATATGGGAGGAAGCTGGGTGGATGAGGTGCCCGGCGTCTTATGGGCCATCCGAACGACCCCGAAGGAAGGAACTGGAGTCACACCCTTCCATCTGTTGTATGGCGGCGAAGCAGTTATTCCTGTCGAAGTTGGCGTCAAGTCCGCTCGGATCCAGAATTATGATGACAACAACGCCGAGCGGAGGAACATGGAGCTGGATTTGGTCGAAGAAGAGAGAGCCAAGGCATCCGTCTGGCTGATGGCGTACCATCAAAGGATGAAGCAGAATTACAACCGGCGCGTAATCCCAAGATCATTCCAGGTCGGCGATCTTGTCTTGAAGAAAGTGAAGTCGGTCGGCGACATCAGCAAGCTAGAAGCTCCGTGGGCGGGTCCTTTCAAAATCATCGAAAAGCTCCGCTCGGGCGCTTACTATTTGGAGGATGAAGACGGACGGCAGCTGGATCGGCCATGGAGTGCAAATCATCTCCAGCCTTATAGAGCTGGGTAAAAGGTGCACTGATGTAACTCATTTTCGTGTATATTCTAGTCGCCCATGTCATTGTAATGCAGGAAGCCAAAATAATTGAAGAATGGAAAATAGCTTCACCGAACGGCTGTATTAAGTTAGCCTTAAAGACCGTCGAGCTCCGATGTTAAATATCGAGAGACGAGCCGGCGTCTATAAATAATCCGAGCGGAAGACCGTCGAGCTCCGACGTTAAATATCGAGAGACGAGCCGGCGTCTATAAATAATCCGAGCGGAAGACCGTCGAGCTCCGACGTTAAATATCGAGAGACGAGCCGGCGTCTATAAATAATCCGAGCGGAAGACCGTCGAGCTCCGACGTTAAATATCGAGAGACGAGCCGGCGTCTATAAATCATCCGAGCGGAAGACCGTCGAGCTCCGACGTGAAATATCGAGAGACGAACCGGCGTCTATAAATCCTCCGAGCGGAAGACCGTCGAGCTCCGACGTTAAATATCGAGAGACGAGCCGACGTCTATAAATCCTCCGAGCGGAAGACCATCGAGCTCCGACGTTAAATATCGAGAGACGAGTCGGCGTCTATAAATAATCCGAGCGGAAGACCGTCGAGCTCCGACGTTAAATATCAAGAGACGAGCCGACGTCTATAAATAATCCGAGCGGAACACCGTCGAGCTCCGACGTTAAATATCGAGAGACGAGCCGACGTCTATAAATCATCCGAGCGGAAGACCGTCGAGCTCCGACGTTAAATATTGAGAGACGAGCCGGCGTCTATAAATCCTCCGAGCGGAAGACCGTCGAGCTCCGACGTTAAATATCAAGAGACGAGCCGGCTTCTATAAATCATCCGGGCGGAAGACCGTCCAGCTCCGACGTTAAATATCGAGAGACGAGCCGGCGTCTATAAATCATCCGAGCGGAAGACCGTCGAGCTCCGACGTTAAATATCGAAGAGACGAGTCGGCGTCTATAAATCATCCGAGCGGAGGATGCCCATAAAAGGGATGCAGTTGCCCCAGAATCTCGCCTTCAATATTGTTAGCCCGTTTCTATGGTCCACTCGGCCCAGCACCCAAGGGTACTTAACGGGATCTAGCGAGAGATTTCTGCAATCAGAGCGGAATATTAAGAAGTCGAAATGTTACATATTTAGCCAAGCGGAATGCGAGTAGGAAACATACATTCACTAGCAAAGAGAGTACGTGAAAGAAAAGCATTGCATTAAGATTAGAACTTAAGGCCGAGCGGCCTAAGTACAAAATGTTGGTGCGGGAAGCATCTAACGATCGAACCTAAGTTTTGATAATGGCAAAGGATTCAAAGTTAAGGTGAGTTGTGATCTAACATGTTAAATGAGTGTCTCAGGAAAAGTCCTAACTGCGGTTAGGCAGAGGAAAAACCCTAGGGGGTGGTAACCCTAGGTCATAGGGGGTGGTAACCCTATGCGGAAAGTCTTGGCAGGTCGATGGCTTCAGGCAAAAGTCCTAGGGGGTGGTAACCCTAGGTGAAAAGTCCTGGTGTCGCGAACCAGGTGAAAGTCTGGACTAGCCGGGAAGCGGATGTCCAGCAGAAAGTCCGGAAGCGTCGAGTGCCGAGCAAAAGTCCAGTCGATCTGGGCAACAGGTAAATCTCCGAGTGGAGTAGGTGAGGACGCGTTCCCGTAGAGGGAGGAGGCGTCGGGTCGACCTAGGGTTTCCAGTTGGAAACTCGAAGTCAGATTCGGAGACTGTTAATACTTCATTTATAATATTTGTTGTATTATGTGCTAACTTTGTGCTCAAGGTAGTGTTTGGGACTAACGTATCTTGCAGGTGCAAAGGAACAACTAAAGCCTCGGATGAACAGTGTCCAAGGCGCCTCCATGGAGCTTGGAGGCGCCTCGGATGCAAGGCTGTCATGAAGTCGCTCAAGGCGCCTTGATGAGCAGTGGAAGGCGCCTTGAGCGGATGAAGGTGCCCGTGAATGGAAGGCGCCTTGAGTGCATGCTAAGATTCCCGCTCCTCATCTCCCGGCCGACTACTGCTCAAGGCGCCTTGGTGAACAGAGAAGGTGCCTTGAACACCCTTTATAAAGGGTTTCGACCAGCAGCCAAAATAGAACTTCCAAGCAATCTTTCTGCTACAAGCTGCTCACGAGACGATCCCGAAGTGCCTCCGAAATCTTCAGATTACGATATTGTCGTCGGTATAACTGTACTTTTTCATTATACTTAACTGTAATACTTGTACTCTTGTCAAACTTATAGTTGTTGCCCACGGAAAGCGATCAAGGATCGCGGGCCTTCGAGTAGGAGTCGTCACAGGTTCCGAACGAAGTAAATTCTCTTGTCTTTCTGTGTGGTTGTTTACTTTCCGCTGCGTTACTTCTCCGATAGATTTTACGATTCTGATAATCGAACGATTTTAGCCACGAGCGCTATTCACCCCCCCCCCTCTAGCGCGTCTCGATCCAACAATTGGTATCAGAGCGGGGTTGTTTTAATTTGGTGCAACCACCATTTAAAACATTTTTTTTCGTGGTATTTTGTTCGGAGTTGATCAGAATTTTCTAATTGCTTTTCACGAATCAGTGTTGCTCAAAGTTGGTCAATTCCACTTGGGCTCGTTTTTTTTCCCTTCTCTCGCACTACTAATCCAAGACTCAGTCTTGGAATAGATTTTGTTGTTTTTTTTTTCTTTTAGATCTAAAATGGCCCAACAAGAAGGATATAGCATCGTTCGTCCCCCACTATTTTCCGGAGAAGACTTCGGGTATTGGAAGGGGCGAATGGAGATATATCTGAAGATCCAGTTCGATACCTGGATGATCATCAAAACAGGACTGGAACTGCCAACTGGTACCGACGGTAAGCCTACACCCTATGAAAATTGGGAGCCAGCATTTATCAAAAAGGTGGAAGCTGACGCAAAAGCCACCTGCACCATCCAATGTGGTCTTACCAAAGAAGAGCTCAACAGAGTCGGTCCATTCTCCTCCGCAAAAGAACTATGGGAGAAACTAATCGAACTACACGAGGGCACGTTGGAAACCAAGGTAAGTAAGCGTGATTTGTTACTTAATAAATTATATAATTTGAAAATGCAGGAAGGCGAGACAGCAAGTTCTTTACACGCTCGAATTCAAGATATCTTGAATTCCCTTCATGGAATCGGGCAGAAAGTAGAAAACAGAGACATAATAAGGTATGCTCTTAACTCATTTCCTAGGAGTTCATTGTGGGCATCAATGGTAGATGCCTACAAAGTCTCTAAGGATTTGTCTTCCTTAAAATTAGACGAATTATTTAGTGAATTTGAACTCCATGAACAGACTAATGCACAGCCATCCGAGAAGGGCATTGCTTTGGTTGCAGGTACAAGTCGAATAAGGGAATCAAGAGGACGGCGAAAAGTTGAATCGGAATCAGAAGACGAACCCGATTCAGAAGATTCAGAAGATGAACTGGCCAGCGAATTTGTGAATCTTGTAAAGAAACTATACAAGAAGAAGAAGGGCTTCAACAAGAAAGATCTGAAGAAGGCAGTTCAATCCAAGGAGGCTCAACAAAACTCAAAGACGAAGTTCGAAGTCACTTGATACGGATGCAACCAAAAGGGACATATAAAAGCCAACTGCCCAAATCAAAAAGAAGCCAAGAAGCAAAGAAGAAGGAAAGTCCTAAAGGCAACCTGGGACGAATCCTCTTCGGAGGACGAAGACGACGAACTCGACCAAACGAGTCTACTCGCATTGATGGCCCGGGACCAGATCAGCGAATCCGAGAGCGAGTCAGAAGCCGACTCCGAGCAAAGCCACGGATCCGCATCCGTTTCCGAAGGGCCAGACTCCGCTGTAAGTATTCCTAGGCTTAATAATTTAGTCAATTATTTACTTCACAAATTAGTCAAGTCAAATTTGAAAATTAAGTCACTTTTAAAAGAAATAAACATTCTTAAAGAAGTAACTAACTCAAAATCTTTAACTGAAGATTCAACTCAAGTACAACAACTTGAGAAAGAAAATTCAAATCTGAAAAATCAGCTAAATGATTTAAAAGTCACTTTAGAAAAGTTCTCTCTGGGCTCCAAGAATTTGGATCTAATTCTTGGGACACAAAGGGCCATCTACAATAGAACTGGACTAGGATATAAAAGTAAATTTAAATCTTACTTATCCTTAATAAACAAACAAAGTAGTAAATCAGTCCAAGCATGGGTCCCCAAGTCCGAATTGATCAATCAAGTTGGACTTGGTCAATACTGGGTCCCTAAGGATCATATATACTACCTCGATAGACCATATCGAGGCCGTGATTCAGGGGGAGCTAAAAGAAAAACGATCTTGATTTAAAATTCAAAATTTAAAAGTCGAAACCTAAAATTAAAAATCAAATTCTTAAAAATTCAAAATTAAATTAAATTTGAAATTATGAAAAGTAGATGGAGGATCCAAACTAGCTGGCACCTCCAACTGAACTACCCGACAGGGTAACTGAACCAAATTTACCCGGAATGGGTAAAGCAAGAATAAATTACCCGGCAGGGTAATTAAGATTAGATTAAAAACGGGATAAGTTTAACTTGAACCACAGTACTGGTGAGGTTTTTGGATGATAGTACGTTAGGGAAGCTTGGGCATCGCATGTCTAGGAAGATATGGCTTCGACCTGGTGCATTTGGCCAAGTGGAACTGACCGAAGCTACCCTTAAATGAATCCTAACTAGTTAGACCAAGGTTTAGTATTAAGCTCAATGGGTAGGACTATTTGGAAACTTCGAAGGCATGGTTACTTTAATGAGCTCCTTGTGACTCACCACAGCCCAGAAGTTTATCCAAAGAATGCTTACTTGTTGTACCCAAAGCTAAACCTGAATCTAACATAAAGTTAAATCAGATTCCTGAATTCAACAATAAATCATCTCACATCAATTATAGGATTCCCTGATTGAAAATTTAGATCTGGTGAGATGAATAAGTAATAAAATTATTTTCAAAACTATTTAAAAATCTTTTCAAAATTATTTAAAAATCTTTTCAAAACTCAATTTCAAAATTAATTTTAAAACTCAATTTCAAAATTAATTTTAAAACTCAATTTCAAAATTAATTTTAAAACTCAATTTCAAAATTATTTAAAAATCTTTTCAAAACTATTTTCAAAATTATTCAAAAAACTTTTCAAAATTATTTAAAATTATTTTGAAAATTATTTAAAAATCTTTTCAAAATTATTTAAAAATCTTTTCAAAACTCAATTTTAAAATTAATTTTAAAACTCAATTTCAAAATTAATTTTAAAACTCAATTTCAAAATTATTTAAAAATCTTTTCAAAACTATTTTCAAAATTATTCAAAAAACTTTTCAAAATTATTTAAAATTATTTTCAAAATTATTTAAAATTATTTTCAAAATTAGTTAAAAATCTTTTCAAAATTATTTAAAAAAATCTCAAAATTCTTTAATCTTTTAATTATTTAAAAAACCTTTTCAAAATTTCAAAATTACCTCTGTCAAACTATCTCTTTTCAATTAACAAAGAACCAACTCATTCACTTTATGTGTAGGAGTTGGATCAATGGGTGTTGGATAGTGGATGCTCCAGACATATGACTGAAGATAAATTGAAGTTTTCAAAGCTCAAACTAAAAAATTTAGGATCAATTGCATTCGGCAACAATGGTTTACTTAAAGTAATTGGAAGAGGTAATATCGAACTCAGCTCCAATTTTGTTATCAAAAAGGCTCTGTTAGTTGAAAATTTCAATTTCAACTTACTAAGTATAAGTCAATTGTGTGATAGCGGATACTTAGTTACTTTTGACAAAGCTAGGTGTTTAGTCAAAAATATTGAAAATCCTAAAATTACACTTAAGGGACTTAGGAAAAATAATATGTACTCAATTAATCTACCCACATCCTCAATAAAGTGTTTAATAACACAGGAAGAGGAAACTGACTTGTGGCACAGAAGATTGGGTCACACTCACACAAGACTCATTTCAAGAATGAGTCATAATGGTCTAGTTAGAGGTTTGCCCAAACTAAAATTCATTGAAAACTCAATCTGTAATGCTTGTCAACAAGGTAAACAAACTAAGTCTACACACAAATCAACAAATGTAGAAAGAACCAACTCGGTACTTGAGCTCCTTCACCTTGACCTATTTGATTCACATGGAGCCAAGTCACTAAGCAAGAACCAGTATTGCTTAGTAATAATTGATGACTACTCTAAGTTTACTTGGGTAAAATTTCTAAAAACAAAAGATGAAACCTATGAAATATTTAGGAATTTTTGCAACTTAATTGAAAATGAAAAAGATACTAAAATTAAAAGAATAAGAAGTGATCACGGTGGGGAATTTGATAATCAGAAGTTCACCCAATTTTGTAAAATAAACGGATACCAACATGAATATTCATGCCCTAGAACTCCCCAACAAAATGGACTAGTAGAACGTAAAAATAGAACACTACAAGAAGCCGCTAGGACAATGTTAAACGAATATAAGTTAAGTCACCAATTTTGGGCTGAAGCGATAAATACGGCAAATCATATTCAAAATAGAATCTTAATAAACAAATATCACAACAAAACACCGTATGAACTCTACTATCATAAAATTCCCAATCTAAACTATTTAAAAGTATTTGGTTGTAAAGTTCACATTTAAATACTAAAGATTACTTAGGAAAATTTACACCAAAATCTAACCAAGGAATATTCTTAGGATACTCCTCTTCCAGTAGAGCCTTTAGAGTATATAATCAAAATACATTAAAAGTTGAAGAAACAACTAATGTAATATTTGATGAAGAAAATAACCTACCTAATATAAATGAAAATATTAGTCCAAGAGATGTAGATGATGATGAAATCCAACCTAATGTTAATGAGTCTGAAGAACCAGGTTCTGACTCACAAATAAGACCAACTAGAATAAGCACCTCTCACCCACCTGACCAAATTTTGGGTGACCCAAACCTAGGAGTCAGAACTAGATCATCCTATAGAAACCTTAGTCAGATCGCTCTAATTTCTAAAATTGAACCTAAAACTATAGAAGAAGCCCTTCCTGATCCAGACTGGATCATTGCGATGCAGGAAGAATTAGCCCAATTTGAGAGAAACCAAGTCTAGGACCTTGTACCTAAACCCATAGATAAATCAATAATAGATACTAAATGGGTCTTTAGGAACAAGTTAGATGATCACGGTGATATTGTAAGAAACAAGGCAAGGTTAGTAGCCAAAGGGTTTAGTCAAGTCGAAGGCCTAGACTATGATGAAACCTATGCTCCAGTAGCTAGGCTTGAGTCCATTAGGATGTTATTAGCCTATGCAGCCAATAAAGGATTCAAATTGTACCAAATGGACATCAAGTCAGCCTTTCTAAATGGTTTTATCAAGGAAGAAGTCTACGTAAGTCAACCTCCAG
This sequence comes from Zingiber officinale, assembly GCF_018446385.1. Classification (NCBI taxonomy): domain Eukaryota; kingdom Viridiplantae; phylum Streptophyta; class Magnoliopsida; order Zingiberales; family Zingiberaceae; genus Zingiber; species Zingiber officinale. Next base: position 83,039,655 of record NC_056000.1, on the reverse strand, counting down.
GGTTTGAAGACATAGACTACCCTAATCACGTTTTTAAATTAAAAAAGGTACTATATGGACTAAAACAAGCCCCTAGAGCATGGTATGAAAGATTATCTAATCACTTAATATCCAAAGAATTTAACCAAGGACAAATCGATCCTACTTTGTTCGTAAAAACTATAGGTAAAGACATTTTTATAGCCCAAATCTATGTTGATGACATAATTTTTGGCTCAACTAACTCAAAATTTCTAAAAGAATTTATTAAGTTAATGGAAAGTGAATTTGAAATGAGCATGGTTGGAGAACTCAATTTTTTCTTAGGTTTACAAATAAAACAAACTAAAGATGGAATCTACATATATCAAACTAAATATGCTAAAGAGTTAATTAAAAAATTCAGCATGGAAAATTCTAAAATTATAAATACACCAATGGCAACCAACATAAACATTGATTCTGACCCCGAAGGGAAACCTGTAGACCAAAAATACTATAAGAGTGCCATAGGTAGTCTATTGTATCTAACTGCAAGTCGACCTGACATACTATTTGCAGTAGGTATGTGTGCTAGATACCAATCATGTGCAAAAGAGTCACACCTAACATATGTTAAAAGAGTACTTAGATATATTAAAGGAACTCTAAATGTAGGACTTTGGTACCCAAGAACTTGCACCTTTGACCTCTATGGCTATTCTGATTCAGACTATGCTGGGTGCAAGTTAGATAGGAAAAGTACAAGTGGAAGCTGCCAGATTCTAGGTCAATGCCTAGTAAGTTGGTCAAGCAGAAAGCAACATTGTGTTGCTCTATCCACTACAGAAGCTGAATATATAGCTCTAGAAGAATGTGCATCTCAATTGTTATGGATGATGCATACACTAAAAGACTATCAACTAGACTATAAAAATACTAAAATCTTTATTGATAACATCAGCTCAATTAATCTGACAAAAAATCCTATACACCACTCTAGGACCAAACACATAGAGGTAAAACACCACTTTGTAAGGGATCATGTAGCTAAAGGTGAAATTGCACTCAACCATGTTGAGACCAAATCAAACTTAGCTGACATCTTCACAAAACCCTTACCTGAACTTGAGTTCAGTGGACTAAGAAGGCAAATAGGAATGTGCTGGGTAGAGTAGACATCTTACCATAATTATTTTTTTTTCTCTTTTCAAATTTTAGGAAAAACAGATTTCAAAATTCCAATTTCTTAGAATTTTCAACATTTGGATTTAGCCTAAGTTTTCCCCTAGAAATCATGTTCCCCTAGAATTAAGCCAGAGCATCTCACAAACACCTAGGTTTATCTTGATTGTGATTGACACACATAGAACAGCGTGAGATGCATAGGGTATTGCCTGGACTCAAGAATGCTTAAAACTGTGCATCAATATGAGTCTGGGCGTTAAATATGCAATAAACATTAATCAAGTTAAGTTTTCCAGCTCTAGTCAAATCTACCTGGTTCAAGATAACTCAACTTGACTAACCAAGTGAAAGCTAGTGTCCTATAGACAATCAGCAAGTAACTCAAAGTTAGACAGTTGGTAAAGGATACTTAATCTTTTAGTTAAGAATATTCTGTTCCTTATGGCTCTGATACCTAATCAACACCAATTTACTTGACTCATATTTGGACTTAAGGACCAACTGAATAAATTACCTAAATTAAGATTCTAGCTACTCTCTCTCTTCAACTTAAAAATTAACAAGGTTTTGTATTCAAAATTAAGCTAAGTCTCTTTCACTTAAGCTATATTCTTCAAAGTTCAATGTTTACAAAAGGCTTAGCTAAATGATTCGTATAGCAACTTTCAGTTTTTTTTTCAAACTTAGCCACCTTTTTCAATTTTCTTTTTTTTTTAAGCTAAGTTACCTTTCAGATAGTTTTGCAAACCTTAACTCAGTGTCTTCAAAATTTTAGGTGAAGATTTAGTTTTTAACTTAGCACTAATCTTGTTTTTTGGAAAAAAATTGAAAACTGGCTTATCTTTTTTGATAAATGGCAAAGGGGGAGAGTAGGAAATTCAAAAGTAATTCAAAAGTAATTCAAAAGTAAAAATTTAAAAAGGGAACCCTGTATTAAGGGGGAGCATCACAAAAGTTTAAGTGTTAGCTTAAGTTAGGCGTTCATTTCAAATTATATACTTAAGCATGCTCAATTACATTTTTTTGCTACCTGTGCATCTGTTTTTACTTAACTTTGAATTTGGGTTGCCATAATCAAAAAGGGGGAGATTGTTGGTGCGGGAAGCATCTAACGATCGAACCTAAGTTTTGATAATGGCAAAGGATTCAAAGTTAAGGTGAGTTGTGATCTAACATGTTAAATGAGTGTCTCAGGAAAAGTCCTAACTGCGGTTAGGCAGAGGAAAAACCCTAGGGGGTGGTAACCCTAGGTCATAGAGGGTGGTAACCCTATGCGGAAAGTCTTGGCAGGTCGATGGCTTCAGGCAAAAGTCCTAGGGGGTGGTAACCCTAGGTGAAAAGTCCTGGTGTCGCGAACCAGGTGAAAGTCTGGACTAGCCGGGAAGCGGATGTCCAGTAGAAAGTCCGGAAGCATCGAGTGCCGAGCAAAAGTCCAGTCGATCTGGAGGATCGTACTGGCAACAGGTAAATCTCCTGAGTGGAGTAGGTGAGGACGCGTTCCCCGTAGAGGGAACAGTAGGCGTCGGGTCGACCTAGGGTTTCCGGTTGGAAACCTGAAGTCAGACTCGGACAGTCCGGAGACTGTTAATACTTCATTTATAATATTTGTTGTATTATGTGCTAACTTTGTGCTGCAGGGTAGTGTTTGGGACTAACGTATCTTGCAGGTGCAAAGGAACAACTTAAAGCCTCGGATGAACAGTGTCCAAGGCGCCTCCATGGAGCTTGGAGGCGCCTCGGATGCAAGGCTGGAGCTGTCTGCGAGAAGCTGTTCAAGGCGCCTTGATGAACAGTGGAAGGCGCCTTGAACAGATGAAGGTGCCCTGTGAACAGTGGAAGGCGCCTTGAGTCTGTGCTAAGATTCGACCAGTTCGCTCCTCATCTCCCCGGCTGACTCGGCTGTTCAAGGCGCCTTGGTGAACAGTAGAAGGTGCCTTAAACACCCTTTATAAAGGGTTTCGACCAGTAGCTCCAAAATAGAACTTCCAAGCAATCTTTCTGCTACAAGCTGCTCACGAGACGATCCCGAAGTGCTGCTACGAGACACCGACGACCCGGAGCTCCGAAATCTTCAGATTACGATATTGTCGTCGGTATAACTGTACTTTTTCATTATACTTAACTGTAATACTTGTACTCTTGTAGAACTTATAGTTGTTGCCCACGTAAAGCGATCAAGGATCGCGGGCCTTCGAGTAGGAGTTGTCACAGGCTCCGAACGAAGTAAATTCTCTTGTCTTTCTGTGTGGTTGTTTACTTTCCGCTGCGTTACTTCTCCGATAGATTTTACGATTCCGATAATCGAACGATTTTAGCCACGAGCGCTATTCACCCCCCCCCCCCTCTAGCGCGTCTCAATCCAACACAAAAAAGGTCATTCTTTGGCCTAGCGGCCCAACTACACCTACAGACGTCTACTCAATGAAATCATAGAGGTCCCTGGGAATGTTACTCAGAAGCGCCACTTGATCGCCGGTCGGAATAGTAGTAGACTCCGGAAGAAGACCCTTGGACTTCAGATAAGTGGTTGTGGTGGTCATAGCCAAGTCGAAGGTTGTGTACATCCGCTCGCATATTTTCTCCGAGAATTCAGGTGAGCGGATGTAGCTCTGTCTTAAGGCAGCGATTCGACTCGGCTTGGCATCTTGATATTCTTTGAAAGTCACCTGGGAGCTAGTAAGGGCCTCATTCAGACTCTGAAGCTTGTCCGCATCGGTCGAGCGGCCCGCCTTCTCCCTGTCGAGCTGCTCTGTCAACTCCTTTATCTTCAGCTCCAGGCCCTGAGCCTCCACGTTCTTTTTCTCCAGATCGGCGATAGCCGTATTTTTCCGAGTGGTGGCCAAGGTTATTTTTGTGTCGAGCGACTTGACTTGTCGCTCGGACTCGGCCAAGGCATGGGCCTGATTGGCCATCTTTTTTTGCTCGGCCGCCAACAAAGCTTGAGCTTTCTTCAGCTCCTTTTGCAGCTCAGAATATGAAGGGCCGTGAGAGCCGGACGGACAGACTGCCGCCTTTAGTTGTCTCAGTTCTTCATCCACCATGGCTAGGCGGTTGGAGACTGCAATCTCCTCCACCCATCTCTGGCAAAAGAAAATTAGAATTGTTAGTGGCCGATCGGAAAGAATGCATACAAAACTTCGGAAAAGGCGAACTTACCCCCGTGGCCTCTTGCATGTGGCTATTGGCCAAGTTTCAAAGGGGGATCAACGCAATGGGCGCCCGAGCATCGGCCCACATCTCAGCTAGGGGCCCTTTCAAGGTGATGGTGTGCTCGGGCGCGGTCGGTCGGTCGGCCTCTGGCAGCAGCTCTTCAGTCGGGAGATGAAGGGTTACCCGAATCGTGCAGCCATGACCAGGGGTCGTCCGACCGGCGGTCGGAAGGGAATCAGAAGCCGGCGCAGAAAACTGGGAATGAATAGTTGAGCGTTGGACTGAATGACGAGCGGGCGGAAGGGTGCTCACCGGAATAGCCTCAATTGGAGCAGCCGGCTCGTCCCATTCAGAAGATGTCCGGTCGGACGAAATAGCTTCGATCTCTGGCACCTTGCCCCGAGCAGTTGCAGTGACCCGCTCGGATGGTTGGACCGCGGAGGTAGCCGACCGAAGGGGAGTCTCCACTCGGCGCCTCTTTTGTAGAGGCTGTTCTTCCTCCCGAGCGGAACCTTCCTCGGGGGCAGTTGGTTCTCCGGGGGGTGGCTCCGCTGGCCACGTTTTGTTGAGAAGCTTGAGCAGCCGACTCAGCCTGAGTCTCACTCTCTCCTTCATGGTATCCGACCGGCTGGATACCCAGCGCTTCCATTTCTTTGGTCGTCGCGGCTTCCAGAGCTGCCGCCTTTCTCTTCAAAACGCCGTCCATCACCGAATCCATGACGATGTCCGCTGCAAAGGAAAGAAAAGAAATCGGTTAGCAATCAAAGCAAATGCCAAAGTAAAATTCTTACTGAAGCCGGTCGGAAGAGGAGTCTGTATGGGACTCAGGCCGAAGATGTACATCACTCCTTCGTGAAGAAGTTTATTGATGTCAAGGCGCAGACCGGCTAGCATATTTGCAGCATAGAGGTAGTCCGGTCGGGTCTTGAATTTCTTTAGCTCGGGAGTGGGGGGTAGGCTGACCTGCCACTGGGTCGGGAAGTTGGCCCGATCGGGCATACGGATGTAGAAAAAATAATCCTTCCAATGTTTATTGGAAGAGGGTAGTTTGTTGAAGAAGACTAAGTCGGGCCGAGCTTGGAACATGAAAGTGCCCGGCTCAGCTTGCTTAGGATAATAGAAATAAAAAAAGACCTCCGGTCGGAGGGGGATGTTGTGAATCTTGAACAAAACAACAACACCACAGAGGAGACGAAAGGTGTTGGGTACCAGACTGCCGAGCAGCACACCGAAAAAATTACAAACATCTATGATGAACGGATGTACAAGGAAACGCAGACCGGCGATAAACTAGTCGCGGAAGACACAGAAAGCTCCGCGCGGCGGCTTGTTCGGCCGAGCAGAAGGACCGGCTAAACAAATTTTGAAATCTTCTGGGATTTCAAAATTATCTGTCAGAACATCGAAGTCCCGCTGTTCGAATCGGGACTGCATGGTAGTGTACCATGGACCGAGGGACTGGTCTTCAGGATGAGAAGAACTAGCCATGACCCGAGTGGGAGAAATCAAAAAGGCAGAAAGGTAGAAGAAAGACGGTATCAAGTGAAAAGAGCACCCTGGAAGCGAAAACTGGGGAAAGAAATGCGAAGAAAGTACCGGAGACGAGAAAGAAAAGGAGAGAATCTTACGGGAAAAAAAGAGGATCGAGGGAAGAACACCGAGGATCAACGAAAGCAGGAGAACACGATCGCCGGAGCTCTAGAACGAGACGAATAACTGGGGGCACGCGCAAGGAGGAGTGAGGCAACGGTGGAGCAAACGAAGATTTTATAGGGTGGAGGTCGGGCGGCCTCCACCGTTGGATCCAGGTCACGGGAATCAAAGCACACATCGCGTCGTCCATTTCGAACCGCCTCGATCCCATCAAAGCACCACACCGCCGCCGTCGTACGATGACGACAGTTCGCCACATGGCGTTTGGTCATTCGATGCATTTAATGAGCGCATGCTCAGCCTTAATGTTGAAGATTGGCACGGGTTACGAGGAGATCCGAGGAAGGTTGCTATTGACCAACCTTACAAGGCCATCCCTGCGGGAAGCCGATCGAAAGAGGAGTGCCTGAAGATGCCGCCCGGCTAGGCTAGTAGTCCAGTCAGTCGGACTAATCGCCTCCTTCGACTAGACTTGAAGGGGAGGCAAGTGATCCGGTTGTAAGAACAGGGGCCCCCGTCCGAAGGAGTCAACGCCACGTTGAAGTCAAAGTAGCAGATGGCCGGGCAGAGAGGGGCGGGTTCGACCGGCCGGGCGGCCGGCCGGTGTCTAGTTGATGGTTGAAGGTGTCTCGTCGAAAGTCAGGGTTCCGACGCTCAGCGGACAAGATCGCAGGGCCGATTGGATTGCACGCTCGCCCAAAGCCATCAGGTAGCACTGCTAACAGTCTCCACAAAGCACGTGAGTAAGAATCTCCCCAAGTAAACCACCGCATACGTCCGGCCGGATGTCGCGGAAGCCGGCCGGTCGGACTCTCTCCAGGGAGTAAGGGCAAAAGAACAAGGGACATCTTTTTCTGACAGCGTGTATGTTTCACATGTAGGTCATGCTACAAATCTTATGACAGGGAGTTCCGCTGTCCCATCGAGGACATGCTTGGACTGTAGCAGTATGGGTCAGGTAAGCTCACTGACAAGTCCTTACTGGGGTATGGGCCGTTGACACGTGTACACCTCGGTAGGTGTACACTCGCTTCTCCACCGCTCTATATAAAGAGCCTTATACTTCGCCGGAGGTACGCGTTGGACACCTTTGGAGCCACTTTTTTCACTACTTGCTTACCTGACTTGAGCGTCGGAGGGTCGACGCCGGGAACCCCTTCCCGGCCTGACTTTTGTGCAGGTTCGTCGGAGGTTCGTGCAACCAGTCAAAGATCCACGTCAGCAGCCGGGGAGCGCCACGTGCCCAGCGTCCATTGATTCAGCATTCGGACAGGATCATCTTCTTTGTAAATTATTCACATGTTGAAAAATTAAAATTATAGAAATTTCTTTTTATCAACCATGAAGGGATTTTAAAGGGAAATTTTATTTTTTTTAATTTCCGGAAACAAATAAGGAATATTAATTGGTTGATTGAAAATTGCCTTATTTGCTCTTCCATGAGGTGACCGGCCATGACATGTGTTATTAGGAAATTTTATTTAATTTTTCTTAATTAATTCATGTCAAGGAAAGTTAAGGAAATTTTATTGTAATTAAATTTCCTTATTTGCCAAAGCTAAGGATTATAAAAGAGGGGGTTTGGGTGCCTTCAAGGGGAAAACAACATCTATTCTATTTTCTCCCTCTTTTCTTCCTTGGTGTGGTCTGCCCCTTCAAGTTCTCTTCTCTCCTTTGGTGTGGCCGAACCTCTCATCCTTCTTGGAGATCAAGTGGTGGCCGGATCTTAGCTTAGAGAAGAAGAAGAGAAAGCTTGCATCCCTTGGAGCTTGGTTGGTGGTAAAAGTTCTTCATCTTTTGAGTTATTTTGTGCTTGGCCAAAACTTGAAGGAAGGAGAAGAAGGTGCTAGGTGGTCCTCATCTCGGAAGATCGTTGCCCACACAACGTCTGAGATTAGAAGAGGAATACGGTAGAAGATCAAGAGGTCATTATTCACAAAGAAAGGTATAACTAATAATAGTTTTCCGCATCATGTTAGTTTTGCTTCTTTGTAAAAATACCAAATACAAAAGGCATGCGATTCTAGTTTTTCGAATTAGTTTTCGAAGTTGTGTTCTTTTGATTTTTCTTTTCCTTGTGATTTGATTGTTCTTAGTGGTTAACCTAGGGTTACTATAGGAAAGTTAAATATTTAATTTCCTTAAAAGGCTTTGTCTAGTCGGTGGTGGTTGCTCCCATATCCAAGAAGGTCATGTGCCTCGCCATGCAGTACTGGAAGCCGATTTTGGAAATAGATATTTAATTGTCTTTGTGACCTAGGTGATTTGGATCGAACGTGTTATGTTCCGCAGGAGATCCAATTCTAAACCTAAAAGAACAAATAAATTAAACTTAGGATCAAACGTGTTAAGTTCCGCAGGTGATCCAAATTTAATTTTAAAAGAACACTTGGTAGCTTGGAAAAGGTTCAGACCTTTGTATAAAATTTTTGTACAGTAGAACCAATAGGTTTCCCGAGTAACAACCAACAGTGGGAACCCTATGTTGAAGAAAACCCTAGGGGGTGGTAACCCTAGATCCTAGGGGGTGGTAACCCTAAGCTGAGGAAAATCCTAGGGGGTGGTAACCCTAAGCAGAAAGTCTAGTCGGTCTGGAGGACCAATCTCGCAATAGGTAAACTCTCCTGAGAGGAGTAGGTGAGGACGCGTTCCTCGACGAGGGAACAGTAGGCGTCGGTTCAACCTAGAGTTTCGACAAAAGTCAAAGTCAAAATCGGATAGTCAGAGGCTGTCAAATTTTAGTTTATACATATTTTTTTATGTCTGGACTAACTTTATTTTGCAGAAAATAAGGGGTTGGAAAAAGCTAGTCTGGGCGCCCGGACTCCGGGCGCCCCGAGCTGATCCGAACGCCCCGAGCTGATTCGAGCGCCCGGAGTCAGTCCAGGCACCCGGAACTCAAAAGTTATCGCTAAGCTGATGTGATGTGTGTGGAGTGGCCAAGCCACGTGGTCCAGGCGCCCAGAATAGCCTATAAAAGCAACTTCAACCAGGAACTTCAGAACAACACAATGAACGACTTTCGCTTCCTTGAGCTTCTTAGAAAACACTTCCACGACACCCGAAAGCTCCGACGACGATTCTTCTAGAAGATTTTCTCATATAGAGCTGTCGATATCATTTTCATTTAAAAGTTCCTTTACTACAACTGTAATTTTTTGTACTATTTCGAATTGATTAGTGATTGTCCATCGAAAGCACTCTTACTTGCGGACCTTGGAGTAGGAGTCACCACAGGCTCCGAACCAAGTAAAATCTTGGTGTTTGCGCTGTGTGTTTTATTTTCCGTTGCATGTTTTACTCTAAATGAACGAACTAGCCATGAGCGCTATTCACCCCCCCCCCCCCCTCCAGTGCTTTACGATCCTACACTAACATCTTTTTGCATGAAAAAAGAGCAAAAGAGCCTTCGGATGAACAGTACCCAAAGACACCTCCAATGCTGATGGAAGCCACCTTCGCACTATTCATGGAAGGCGCCTTCAAAGGCTTTGGAAGGCACCTTCCGTAGGATGAACTTTAAACATCATCACGGATAAGAGCCGAGATGATCGGGATCAGATTTCTCGGGTTGGAGACACCTTCAATGGCTATGGAAGGCACCCTCCATGCCCTTTATAAGGATTCTCACCCAAAGCTTCAAACACAACACTCATATAAGATTCTACACAACCGAAAGGCTTTCCGACTGCTCCAGGCTCCTATTACGATGCTGCTGCGAAGCTGGGGCACCCAACTAATGCTCTGAGGATTTTGGATCATGGTCGGCAGACCGACACACGAGCTCGTTCACATCAAAAGTCTTGGTAACGGAATTATTTACTTGTACTTAATTACTGCAAAAGAACAAGTACAGTGTGTTGCACTTGTTCCATCTTTCTGTACTCGATTCCCTCTTCTGGAGGTATCGGGAAAGGCTTTTAGTGGATTACCCATCAATAGGTTCGCGGGACCTGGGTCTTGGAGTAGGAGTCGTCGACGGCTCTGAACCAAGTAAATCGCCTGTGTTTTTCTGTATCGTGTTACTTTCAACTTCGTACATATTTTCCTCTATGCATACTCGTGTATTTAAAATGATAAAACAAGTCTTTTGAAAACCACATGATTCACCCCCCCCCCTCGTGCGTATCGATCCAACAAGTGGTATCGGAGCAGGTTCTGCTATGAAGTGGTGCAACCACCAATTAAGCCAGGGGGAATCGATTTATTTACGGATTTCAGTTTTTCTCATTCGGTGTTAACTCAAAATTGGTACAACACCACTCAAGTTCTTTGATATTTCATCTTATTTCTCAAACTTTGCTCATCCAAGACCAAGTCTTGGTGCCTTCTTTAGTTGTTCTTTTTCAGTTCTAAATGGCCAAAAATGAAGGAAGTAGCACCGTCCGCCCACTACTTTTTAATGGAGATGATTTTTCATATTGGAAGAAAATCATGGAGGTGTACCTGAAAACTGATGTCGACCAATGGTTCAGCGTCACCAAAGGATACAAGGCGCCAGTAGACCACAACACCAAAATTCCAATAGACCCGAAAAATTAGAATCTAGAAATGAAGAAGAAGGCCTAGATCAACTTCAAGGCCCTCAACACGATCTAGTGCGGATTAACAAAAGAGGAGCTAAACCACGTCAGCCCACATAAAAACGCCAAGGAGCTATGGGACAAGCTCATTGAACTACATGAGGGAACCAATGACACAAAGGTAACTAAAAGGGATTTGTTTTTAAATAAACTATTTAATATTAAAATACAGGAAGGAGAATCTGCCAGTTAGTTGCACATGAGGATAAAAGATATCCTCAACCGGCTTCACACAATCGACAATCATATGGAAAATCGATACTTGATCAGGTATGCTCTAAATTCTTTTCCTCAAAATGCACTGTGGGCGTCCATCATGGATGCCTATAAAATTTTGAGGAATTTATCTAAATTGGAATTAGATGAACTTTTCTGTGAATTAGAACTACATGAACAGACTAACGCCAAAATTGAGAAAGGTATTGCTCTTGTTGCAGGAACATCAAAAGGGAAATCCAAAACTAAGCTAGAACTTGAGTCGAGTCTAACCCAGACTCAGATGATGAAGAATACCTAGTGAACTTGGTAAGAAAAATTTTCACTAGGAGAAAGAATAACTTCACCAAAAAGGACCTGCAGAAGATCAACTCCACCTCCAACTCTAACAATAAGAATGTGGCATGCTTTGGATGAAACAAGAAGGGGAACTATAAGTTCAACTACCCTAATCTCAAGAAGAAGAAAGCCCTTAAGGCAACTTGGGACGAATCGCCCGTGGAGGAATCGGACGGCGAAGAACCAAAGCACATCAACTATCTTGCACTGATGACGTATAGACTAGAATCAGAGAGCGAATTGGAAGATGGGTCCGAACCCAAGTTGAGCCACGAGTCCGCACTCATTTCTGAAGGTTTTGATGAGGTACATTTTAATTTAAGCAAAAAGTTTTTTAAAATCATTGCATACTTAAATAGGAAATTAACTATTTATGAAAATCAAATAATCGAACTAAGTAAAGAAAATAAATCACTTAATGAACAACTAAACTCAACAACTAAACTGATTCAACCTGAAATCCCGACTCAAGTTGCAAACTTGAGGAGGGCAATTCCAGGTTGATAAGTGAAGTACTTGAAATAAAACAACTACTAGAGAAATTTACAACCAGATCCAAGTATCTCAACATGATACTGGGATCACAAAGAGCTATGTACAACAAGTCCAGACTCGGATACAAGTCTAGCTCAACCAACAAAATCTTTATATCCTTAGTAAACCAAAATAAAAATCAAATTAAAGCTTGGATTTTGAAAGTGTGTCTAACCAAACAATTAGGACTCAATCAATTTTATGTACCTAAAAATGAAATCCACCATCTAAACCCAAATCCAACTAAAGCTAAAAATTTAAAACTATACCTAAAGAATAATTCAAAACCAAACCAAAATAAAAAGCTAAATTCCAAATTAAATTAAATAAATCAAACCTAAATCTAAAAGGTAAAATAAGGTCAAATTCAAACAAACAAAATAAATTTAAATCAAATAACTTAAATTACCATCAAGTTCACTATAATTATAAAAGTAATCGACACAAAACCAAAACTTAAAACCTAGCCAAATAACTTAGGGGGAGGCTCCAAATTAGCTGGCACCTCCAAAATAATAGTTTACCCCGGCTGGATAATTAGGATTCATTAAAAAGGGACAAAAGTTTTATTGATGCAATCGACCTCTAGGGTTTCGATATTTGACAATATATCTAAGTTTTGTCAACTTGACCAAGGGTTGATCCAAACAGGTCTTGATGTTTGTGAGAGAGAAGTCTAGTCAGGAGTAGATGACTAGTAAAGGTAGGTCCTAACCAAAGGTTAGGCAAAGTGGAAGTCCTGGTGAGTGAAGTCGGGCCCTATTGAGTGAAGCTAGGTAGTGGAAGTTCTTGTGAGTGAAGCTGAGCCCTAGTAAGTGAAGCTAGTGGTGGAAGTCCTGGTGAGTGAAGCTAGACCCTAGTGAGTGAAGCCAAGCCCTAGTGAGTGAAGCTAGGTGGTGGAAGTCCTAGTGAGTGAAGCTAGACCCTAGTGAATGAAGCTAGGTGGTTAAAGTCCTGGTGAGTGAAGCGGGGCCCTAGTGAGTGAAACTAGGTGGAGGAAGTCCTGGTGAGTGAAGCCAGACAATGGAAGCCCTAGTGAGTGAAGCTAGGCAACCCTAGGGGGAGATAACCCTAGGTTATATGTGACCGACTGGTTTTCGGTCGACCACGCACGGTCGACCGGACCAGCGAATCTTAAATTCTGTTAACACCATTTTACCTTACCATTTTATCTATTGTGCTAACTCAGTGTTGTAGGGAAGTTCAGCTAGGTCGACGGATTGACTAGATAGCTAGCACGAAGTCCAGACTGGTCGACGGGTTGATCGAATGTCTGGTAAAAGGTAAGTAAAGGTAAGTCACTGGAGGAGAGTGACTATGAGGACGCGTCCCAATTAAGGACAGTAGGCATTGGTCCAATTTAGGTCCATTAGGGATCCCTAAGCTGAGACCTTGACTAGTTCCTGGTCCTGGGAGGATAGGAACTAATTACTCTTTTTATTATTTGTCTATATTTGTGCTAACACTTATCTTGCAGGTTATTTGGATTAACACATATTTATAGGACAAGAAAGCAAATATGCCTTCGGGTGAACAGTACCCAAAGGCACTTTCCATGGCTATGGAAGGCGCCTCGGTACTGTTTATAAAAGGCACCTTCCATGGCTATAGAAGGTGCCTTCCTTTGGATAAATTTTGACCAAAGTCTTGGATAAGCACCAAAGTGATAGGGATTGATTTTGCCCCATTGGAGGCACTTTCCATGCTTATAGAAGGTGCCCTCCAAGCCTTTTATAAGGAAGTCTCAAGTGTGCATTGAAATAACAACAATATACAAAGCTACTACGCTCACATTTGAGCCTCCGACTGCTCCCAGTTCCGGCTGCGACTCTACTGTAAAGCTGCTAAGCCCAATGACTACTCCGAGGAGTTCCGATCGCACCCAGTAGATAGACATCAACACAAAGCACTGTCATTTCTATCTTTGAAGTGTTGGTAACATTTCTTTTGTAATTAATTACTATAAAAGGACAAGTGCAGTGTGTTGCACTTGGCCTAACTTTTCTTGTACTCGATTCTCTCTTCCAGGGGTATCAGAAGAGGTTTTTAGTGGATTATCCATCGATAGGTCCGCGGGACCTAAGCCTTAGAGTAGGAGTAACCGAAGGCTCCGGACCAAGTAAAAATCGCTCGTGTTTCTTTTTTTGGTGATTTCTTACTTGCTTTCTGTTGCTTATACTTTGATTTTAAAATCGAAAAAGAAGCATTTTGAAAATCACGTGCCCCTTCTCACATGTGTCATGATCCAACAAGTTTAACTTGAACAACAGTACTGATGAAGTTTTGGATGATAGTAGGTTAGAGAAACTCTGTCTATGCATGTCTAGGAAGATATGGCTTCGACCTGGTGCATTTGTCTTAATGGAACTAATTGAAGCTACCCCTTACGAATCCTAACTGATTAGATCAGAGTTTTGTTATTAAGTTCAGTAGATAGGACTATTTAGAAAACCTCGAAGGCATGGTTACTATAATGATGTCTAGGTGACTCACTGTAGCCCAGAAGTTTATCCGAAGAATGCCTATTTTTTGAACACAAAACTAAACTTGAATCTAACACAAGTTAAACCAAACTCTGAAATTTAACCTAACTCATCTCACAAAATCTTAGGATTCTCGGATTGAAAATATATACCAGGTGAGATGACTAAGGATCATAAATTAAAATTAAATTAAATTAAATTGAAATTAAATTAAATTGAAATTAAATTAAATTGAAATTAAATTAAATCAAATTTAAATTAAATTAAATTAAATCAAATTTAAATAAAATTAAAATTAAATTAAATTAAAATTAAATAAAATTAATCAACAATAAACTAAATTAAATAAACTAAACTAAAATAAAAATAAACTAACTAAACTAAATTAAAATAAACTAAATTAAATCAAATAATATTAAAATTAAATAAAATCAAATCAAATTAAAATCAACTTAAAATTAAATTAAATTAAAAAAATATTTTAGCGTAGGCACCTACCGAAGGCGCCTCCATGTCAATTGGAGGCGCCCTTGAAAGAGCAGAAAAGTCCTGCCCTAATCTATGGAAGGTGCCTTCATCCGCTTGAAGGCGCCCTCCATACACTTTGAAGGTGCCTTCAATCAACACTGAAGACGCCTTTGACCAAGCCTTTTCCAGCGAGTAGAGCGATGCTCTGTTCACGAAATCCTATACGTCGAGGCACCTTCCAACGGTTATCTCCCATGATCTCTCAAACTTTGCATCTCCAACCTTCAAAAATGCCTCCTAGATATATATTAACTCAATCTATCTCATCAATATTTGGTTTAGTATACATTTTCTTTGTCAATTTGTGCTTATATATGTTTTTAGGAAACGCCGACATATTACTCCTAAACCTAGTTATTCCCCATCTACTGATACTAGGTTTCCCTCTGAGCAGCTTAGATTAGATTTTCTAAAACACACATATGTTGCATTAAAATCTAGATATCTAAGTGGGACTTCCTTCACCCAGTACTGTGCTCCCATTATAAAGATTATAGATTACTATCAGTTGGATAGGCTAGTTTACTATATCCATTCAATAAATCTAGATATGTGTACCCAGTTTTACAATAATTTAGTTAAGTTAGATGATCTGACCTATTCCATCAGAGTTGGTGGAAAGGACTTCAATTTTTCCCCTACCTTATTATATGATAGCTTAGGACTTAGGAGATCTGCATGCCCATTTCTATGCTACCCTAGTAGGGACCTGCCATTTGGTGAACCCTACTCACATGTTATATTAGATACTATCTATATATATTTTTTGATGGGAGGAGAGCTACCTACAGTGACTGACTTCAGGTCACTCTCTCTTAGGGTCTAGGATTATATCCTATATCGAGTCCTAACTATCTGCATTCTGCCAATCACATCTCATGATGTTGCGATGATGTGACCATCTCATTTATTTTTTCTGTATACACTATGCCAACACCTAGACATTAACATTGCATTACACATATTCCATAATGGCATTCATGCATCCAGTCTCATCACTAGGCTGTGGGTTCACATGCCATATTATCACATTCTGACATATATATTCTCAGTCATAGGGGTAGACATGACTCAGGGTATGACCACTCCCCTTAATACATATGACGAGATTAGTCAGCGTCAATTTGCATTAGTACATATAGATGTCACTGCTCACAGTGGACTAGGCTAGCAAGTGGGATGACAGCCAGATTTACCAAGTGAGGACAAGTTACCACCCATCATTCCTGGTGAGGAGATGCCAACATTCACGGCTGAGGAGCTCTTCGGATATCCTCTGACTCCAACCCAGCCCTCGACCTTGACCCAACCCTTGACCTCACTATCTGTCGAGGGTCGACTGGCTCAACTCAAGGGGTCCTCCGCATAGCTATGACAATCAGTCTCGGATGGATTTAGTGTCATTCGAAGAGAGATGACTACCAACTTCTTTGCTCTCTAAGAGGAGATTGCCACTAGTTTTTAGCAGATTCTCCGGAGTGTGCGAGCACCTGAGCAGCCTCCAGCTCCAGCTGATGATCAGCTTTGACTTTATTTACTATATAGTGCATGTTTTGGGTTCTATAAATATTTGAACATATGTTATTTGCCACTTTTTACCTCTATTGCTTGATCAACTAGGAATGTGTTTCATAGAACAGGACTGCTATTTTTTTATTTCTTTAAAATAATTTAAAAATTCTAAGGAAAAATCTTTTTCTTAAAAATTCCCATTTCCTTAAACTTTTGAAATTAATTTCAGCCTTAGTCTAAATCAAATCCATAGAAAGCATGTTCCTATAGACCTAGGACTTGAGCATCTCACAAACTGTCACGCCCCCAAAGGAGTCTCTGCTAGACAAAAATCCGGCAGCATCTCCCCTGTACTGGTGACCATCTGAAGCATCACTACAAGCAAAATACATCAGCCACATGCGGCTGGAATATTTATATACACAACCACGCAGTTATAATAACAGCCCACACGGCTGGAATGAAACAATCACAACCACGCAGTTATATATATAACAGCCTACACGGCTGTACCAAAACACAGCGGAAAAACGAAGGAAAGCCCAATACAACACAATCAACACACTGCTAGCCGGCTAGGCTTTATACCACAACCACAACAACAAATACAACAACCCCCGAATACAACAAATACAAATAAAACATATACAAAACCAAAAACGACCTTCGGATGTGACGTAGGACCCGGCAGACAGGATACTCCGAGCGACACTCCAACCATCTACCTGAAAACATAAAGATATACATGCGGTGGTGAGTATAGGTAACTCAGCGGGTAGTAGACAAGATAGTGCATGGTCAATAACAAACATGGAGATCAAAAGTATACAGTCTCAGTAGGGAAACAAAGAACATGATCATACTATCATAACCAATGCATCTGAACATACCTGACGTAGTAACTCGACATAATCATAACTGACATACGAACCGCACAAACCACTACTGACATAATGGTAAATACATACCCAATCTGAAATCGACGCAAGATACCAAGATCAGTAACCTCACTGGATCTGCAACAGACACACCCGTGACACCTGTGCAATATAAATACGACTGCAAATACATGTAAAATAAATGACATGTATGCAGCATGACAACCATATGCAACAATCATATCGCAAACAAATGCAACATACCACAAACACATGCAACTAGTATCTACTAGGCATGTATGCAAATATATCTCCAAAGATGCACCGCGATCAAAAGCAAATGTGCATGCATGCGCCATGGTCACCCCCGCCACCTCTCTAGACACCACGACCCCTGTATGGCCGAGAGGCTTGGGTCCGTGACAAACCGTACTAGCCTCCAGAACAAACACCGCTATAGGCGGCCGAAGCGGACGGTCAGCTAAGTAGTTATATAACTACATAGCTAAGGGTCCCTGACCACTCACATCTCTAGCCCTCTGACACTGTACCCTCAAGACTCACTACTCCAGAGTGGTCGAGGCTGACAGAACACTGAGCAGCTGTGTAAGCGCGACAGGACTAGCTCCACCCCAAACTACCACTCTCCATCAGTGGCCGAATGGACGGCTATAAAAGACTGACAACCCTCTCAACTACAAGGGAGACGATAGTCGTCAGTATGACATGAATGATGAACATGATGATATATATATATAATCATGATACGGACACCGTCATCATCCATGCAACTCTAAATCCACCTAAGTGTCCCACAACATGAGTATAATCATCATGATATCTCCATATATCCCACCAAACATATGTATATAACCCCACCTGTATAGTCAACCAAAGATCTCCAATAACCTCAACAGACACACCTACACCACCCCACGTGTACAATCAACATGTATCCTCCAGTAAAAACACATCAAACACGGGTATAAACCACAGACATACAATCACCACAACTCCAATCATCACACCGGACAGAAGTATACCCGACATACGGATGGATAAGCCTCATATGAATACCGCCAATGAAGTAATCCCTACCATACATACTCTACATGTACACAAATACCACAGAGTATAGATAATCCAAAGTGTAGACTGTATAAGAATTAAATAGATCATCACAAGGGTCAAGCATCGGTATCAAGCAGGAAAGCAACAAACGAGCACGATATAAGATAAAGCATCCTAAACCATCTCATAAAACCATGCACTAAGCTCAATAAAATCTACACAGAGGCAAGGAAGAAATACCCGCCTTTATACGTAGATCGTGTCCAAATCCCACGTCGAGACGCTCGTCCCGAATCCAAGTCCTGCGATTACATAATATATTTAGCTACTCACATAATCAACAACAAACTAAACTCAAAACCTAATCCTACGTCGATTAAGTAACTCTGTTTAGTTTCTACCCAATGATCCGAACCAAAGTAGATGAGAGGTTCATCCTTAAACTCTACTCTTTCTAAATCCAACCATAATCCACAATCATCACTAATCAAATCTCCTCATGAATTAATCCAATTCAATTCACATAATTCATCATCAATCAAACACTAATCCAAACTCATCATAAATCCTTCTAAATCTACTAATCAATCCAATACAACTTAATTTAAATTCCTACAATCCATCCCTACCAATCCAAACCAATACAGCAATAAAATCACCTTAATTCTTAATCCACAATAATTCATCCCATCCACATCACAAATGATATCAACCCACAATAACCTATCAACTAAATCATTAAACCATGATCAACCGCAAAATCCAACAATCCTCAATCAACTCAATCATTTCCTAGTCTAATTCACATCCCAATTAATTCCTTAATCTAATTCATTACATAATGTAATCAATTTAGAGCACAACTTACCCAATTCCATTGCACTCCACTGTTAGCATGTGATCCGAGCAACCCACTATTGGAAGCCACAGGTGTGATGCTCACTGTTGCCCACATTTCCATCTCCTACTAACCTAACAACCAAATCACATAAATCCATCAATTACCCTATAACAAAATACAAGATCAACTCTTAACCTTACCTTAACTCCATGTCAACAACCCCTTCTCCAATGTTTCACTGCCCGACAACATTTCCTTGCAGTGAACGCCCACTGTTCTAGCAACAACACCTCAAATAGATCCCTACACTGAAACTCTATCTCTGATCAGCTAACCTCCCATATTTAATCCTCATCGGAGCAACACTGATCAGTCGCATAGTTAATCTCAACATCAAAGTATGAAATCAATCCATGTTAATCAATATTGAGCTTGACTTACCCGTATACCATATCCAAGATCTCTCCTAGATGGAATCAGGTTGTCGCTGCGGCAATGAGCTAGGGCAGAGGATAGGGCGACACCGGCACAAACAAAGGAGACAAGAGCACAAAGCATTTCATCAAACACCTGTCATGCATCACCTCAAACACTCCACCTCTTCACCGAGACTTCAATCACCGGAGAGGATCACAGCTTCGATGGAGAAAACAATCCCCAACAGAGTTGAGGTGGCTGGAACCAAAATACAATCTCAGCTTCTTAGAAGACCACCCAAATCAATCCAAGAAGAAGAACACCTACTCGAATCATAACCTAGGTAGATCTCTTACCTTCAAGATCCCGCTAGGGCACAACGCCACCAAAGGAAGAGGAGGAATCAAGGGAAGATTTGGCGCTGAGGCTTACGGGAAATCAAGGAATAACAAGATAGCTCACCCTTGATGCCCTGGCAATAGATCTACTCCGGCGATCGTCGGTGTCGGTTCGTCCCCGTGAAGAACAGAGAGATCAGAGCGAGAAGAAAAGCTTCGGCTGGATTTGAGCTTGAGGGTCGATGACTACAAAGGGAGATCGCCGGAGCTAGAGCCTCACTCTCATCGGCGTCGCTCGTCTGCGAGGGAGATCGGAGAAGGAAGGGAGGTCGAGGAAGGGAGGAGGGGAGGGATCGGCGTCGGGTTTGGGGAAACGGTGCTTGGGAAGGGAATTAAAGGAAAAGAAAATAATTTATAATTATAAACATTTCCTCACCCAAACGGGTATCCCAAACAGGCCTTATCTGTACCCGAAATTGATCCCCTCAAAACCCTTCTTACGAGCTCTGAAAAAATCCCAGAAAATTTCTAAAAATTCCGGAAAAATTCTATAAGGCTATTTCCCAAATAACCCTATCTATTTTAATCTTCCGATATCTTACATCCTCCCCCACTAATAAAAATTTGGTCCCCAAATTTACTGGTCAACTCAGGGATCCTTATCCAAGGGTAACCTCTAAATCACATACTCATATACCACTCACTCCAAGTATAATAACCAAACATCATCCTCATGTACTACTCCACCCCAGTATCATAAACATATCTCCCAACATGACAATCCACCTCCAAATGAATAGCGACAACTCTGTGAGCTATGAACTCACCCTACTCCCGCTACTCCCACCCTGCAATCTAGCCAACTCCGGGATAAATCAACTACCTCTGAATATCAGAATCCACTATCATCAGACCTCCCAACATCTGTATCGCAAATCCAGATCAATGTGTTTCCTATAGTAACTCCTTCCGGATAAGAAGTGACTCAGAAACACACATAATCTCCCACAGAAATAAAAATAAATTCTCATTTCATGAGAATTCAAACTAGTGGCACGAGACTACTCCGCTCATACTACATCAGAACTGCACCAAACCTCGGGTACGATACATATGTGTAGAGTACAAATCCGTCTACACTAGAAAGTATAACTAAGACAGTGCAGTTAACAACTTCTCGTTTCAACTCCTGAAACTGATCTCGTAAGTGTCTATCCAGGAAAATTTCATACTCATCCTGAATAGTCCAGTCAACGGTATAACAATACTGGAGAAACCCTCAATCAATCTCCGATAATATCTAGCCAGATCAAGGAAGGAACAGCGAATCTCCGGTATAGACTACGCCTACTTCCAACTGATAGCCACCTCTATCTCCTGTGGATCCAGCGCTATCCTTTACTAACCACAACGTGTCGCAAAAACTCGTAAAAGACAATCACAATACGTACTACTAACTTCACATATAGATGTTCCCGTCGAAACATCTCTAGAACTATGCAAAGCCAGTGTACATGATCCACCTCGGATCGAAAATAGATCACAACATCGTCAATGGAGACAATGAAAACTGATCTACACACCCAAGGAATACCAAGTACATCGAGTCCATAACAAGATCTAAGGCACGACATGCCTAAATGGTAACACCAAGGACTCATAATGTACATACAACAGGCTCACTCAATCGTAAGATCTCCAACAACGAGTCTGTGATCGAATCACCCACTACAAATCACCAAATCCATATATATCACAGACATACTACACTCCATGTCACTATCAACATAAAACACCAAATAATAGATCAAGTCAAATATCTACCAATAGATCATCAAAGACCACATATCACCACACCTGGTCTCATAATGTCCACTAATCACAAATCATCCTCAACATCAATCAGTCATACCAGATAGTCTCATAAACAAAGATAGAGTCAAAGAAAAGTATCCAACCTTCAACCCCCACTACTAACAAACTAAACGTATCCAAGAAGGTCTGCCAAATCTCATCATCTCATTTTTTCCGATAATCAAATATCCACAGTAAAAGAATGTCAATCCAAAGTCATAGGGTCACCCAATCTCCTGACTAAGAGTCTACCCATCTAGAAAGTATCTCCACAACTCTCATAATCATCCCATAAGTGTCCCTCGACCAATATCGATAAAAGGTCAAACCTTCTAATATGATAAATAGACTACAAGATCTGGTACAATGATCACGTGGTCAAGGTCTTGAGTTACTTGATGGAGACAATGTTAGCTAAGTCGTCTAACCATTGTCTTGTACCCCTTATTACTGTGATTGCTCCATCTGAGGTTCAGTAACCTCCAGTATCAAGCAATGAACACAAACATAGAGGAACACTACAACTAAACAACTGATCAAAATATCTGTCAATCGACGCTCTACCCCTCGAAGATCGTCATCTGAAATCATACCTAGTTACAGACGGACCTCCTAGGTATTACTCAACTAATACCACTACCTCCGTATCATTACAGGTCGTAGTTCACTAGGTACATCAAGGATATCTAATCATATCCAATAGTTCCATGAGTCAGGATCTCCCATAGAACAACGATAGGCGAGTCTACTAGTCATCGCCTTATAAATCACCATGCTACCGAAAGAGGTAAAGAACTACTCTCTCTCCAACACATCTCAAGGAAATCGCTAAGTGACGACCTGATCTCCAAAACATTCTCTCCTTCTTCCTTCACGTGGTACTGGGTCACATAAAGGTTAAGCAGCTAACTTCAACTCTCTCACGCCAGTACAAATCATATATCCAAAGGTACTCCTCAACTCCTACACCCTAGTACTGGATGTATCTCATAAGTGTTACGCAGGTAGCTTTACACTTTTCCACATCGTGCGGTATCCTATCTGAATGTATCTGCTAAGTCATCCTACCAGGTACAGACAGTCCATAGTCAAAGTCCCCATGGAATCGGATACGACAATCCTCTACAGACTGACTAAGCCGATATTGGTATACGGCCAATTCAATCCTTTCTACCCCGGTACCAGTCAAAATATCTAACCGAGTATGAAACATCCCACAGATAGGCATCTCTAAAAATAGAGTAAGTCAGTCCCCTACTGGTCGGACCAACAAAATAAATCGATCATCTCCTAACCGATCCAATAAGAGTAAATTAATCATCCACTGATGAAACTAACTAAGGTAAATCGATACGCCACTACCCAAGTCAACAAGGGTAAATCAGTCAAACCATAACTACACAAGTCAACCAAGTAAATCAATCATCAACAGGAGTAAACCGGTACTCTACTAACTGAGTCAACATGGGTATACAGATATCATCCACCATCTAGCTAATAGTAACCAAGACTAGTATGGGACTCTAATTCTCAACCAACTAGTAGTATGATATGAGGAAATCCCCTGAGACTGTAAATCCTTGATCTCCAGTAGGTCAACCGTGATCAGTGATTGACCCTACACATGAAATGTATGGTACAAACAAATAGACAAGTACTAACAAAAGTCATAACTAACTATCATGGACAACAGTACATATACCAACAGAGATGTATGATAACAATATGCAAACATACCTCCTATAGCCTGGAGATGTCCTGCTGCTGCCTGGTCCCAAAACTCGGAAAGTCACATCAAGAAAACCGAATCACGACATCCAAAACAGGAATAATAGGCATCGTACCTACTCTGATACCAAATATTGGTATCAGATAAATCTCGAAAATCCAAAACAAAACAAAGCAGGCATCGTACCCGCTCTGATACCACTAAATTGTCACGCCCCCAAAGGAGTCTCTGCCAGACAAAAATCCGGCAGCACCTCCCCAGTACCGGTGACAATCTGAAGCATCACTACAAGCAAAATACATCAGCCACATGCGGCTGGAATATTTATATACACAACCACGCAGTTATAATAACAGCCCACACGGCTGGAATGAAACAATCACAACCACGCAGTTATATATAAAACAGCCCACACGGCTGTACCAAAACACAGCGGAAAAACGAAGGAAAGCCCAATACAACACAATCAACACACTGCTAGCCGGCTAGGCTTTATACCACAACCACAACAACACAAATACAACAACCCCCCGAATACAACAAATACAAATAAAACATATACAAAACCAAAAACGACCTTCGGATGTGACGTAGGACCCGGCAGACAGGATACTCCGAGCGACACTAAATGCGGTGGTGAGTATAGGTAACTCACGGTAGTAGACAAGATAGGCATGGTCAATAACAAAACACGGAGATCAAAAGTATACAGTCTCAGTAGGGAAACAAAGAACACGATCATACTATCATAACCAATGCATCTGAACATACCTGACGTAGTAACCCGACATAATCATAACTGACATACGAACCGCACAAACCACTACTGACATAATGGTAAATACATACCCAATCTGAAATCGACGCAAGATACCAAGATCAGTAACCTCACTGGATCTGCAACAGACACACCCGTGACACCTGTGCAATATAAATAACAACATATACATGTATAATAATGAATACGTATGATGCATGACAACCATACGCAACAATCATATCGCAAACAAATGCAACATACCACAAACACACGCAACTAGTATCTACTAGGTATGTATGCAAATATATCTCCAAAGACGCACCGCGCATCAAAAGCAAATGCGCATGCATGCCACACGGTCACCCATCTCTAGACACCACGACCCCTGTATGGCCGAGAGGCTTGGGTCCGTGACAAACCGTATTAGCCTCCGGAACAAACACCGCTATAGGCGGCCGAAGCGGACGGCCACCTAAGTAGTTATATAACCACCTAGCTAAGGGTCCCCGACCACTCACATCTCTAGCCCTCCCACACTGACCTCAAGACTCACTACTCAGAGTGGTCGAGGCCGATGTAACACCGAGCACCGCAGAAGGCCGACAGACTAGCTCCACCCCAAACTACCACTCTCCATCAGTGGTAGACGGCTATAAAAGACCGACAACCCTCTCAACTACAAGGGAGACGATAATGCCAAGATGACATTTAATGACGAATACGATGATAACTATATATCGACTTCGCCATCATCCACGCAACTCTAAATCCACCTAAGTGTCCCACAACACGAGTATAATCATCATGATATTTCCATATATCCCACCAAACATACGATATAACCCCATGTATAATCAACCAAAGATCTCCAATAACCTCAACAGACACACCTACACCACATAAGTACAATCAACATGTATCCTCCAAGAAAAACACATCAAACGGTATAAACCACGATATACAATCACCACAACTCCAATCATCACACCAGACCCGACATACGGATGGATAAGCCTCATATGAATACCGCCAATGAAGTAATCCCTACCATACATACTCTACATGTACACAAATACCACAGAGTATAGATAATCCAAAGTGTAGACTGTATAAGAATTAAATAGATCATCACAAGGGTCAAGCATCGGTATCAAGCAGGAAAGCAACAAACGAGCACGATATAAGATAAAGCATCCTAAACCATCTCATAAAACCATGCACTAAGCTCAATAAAATCTACACAGAGGCAAGGAAGAAATACCCGCCTTAATACGTAGATCGTGTCCGGAAATCCCACGTCGAGACGCTCGTCCCGAATCCAAGTCCTGCGATTACATAATATATTTAGCTACTCACATAATCAACAACAAACTAAACTCAAAACCTAATCCTACGTCGATTAGGTAACTCTGTTTAGTTTCTACCCAATGATCCGAACCAAAGTAGATGAGAGGTTCATCCTTAAACTCTACTCTTTCTAAATCCAACCATAATCCACAATCATCACTAATCAAATCTCCTCATGAATTAATCCAATTCAATTCACATAATTCATCATCAATCAAACACTAATCCAAACTCATCATAAATCCTTCTAAATCTACTAATCAATCCAATACAACTTAATTTAAATTCCTACAATCCATCCCTACCAATCCAAACCAATACAGCAATAAAATCACCTTAATTCTTAATCCACAATAATTCATCCCATCCACATCACAAATGATATCAACCCACAATAACCTATCAACTAAATCATTAAACCATGATCAACCGCAAAATCCAACAATCCTCAATCAACTCAATCATTTCCTAGTCTAATTCACATCCCAATTAATTCCTTAATCTAATTCATTACATAATGTAATCAATTTAGAGCACAACTTACCCAATTCCATTGCACTCCACTGTTAGCATGTGATCCGAGCAACCCACTATTGGAAGCCACAGGTGTGATGCTCACTGTTGCCCACATTTCCATCTCCTACTAACCTAACAACCAAATCACATAAATCCATCAATTACCCTATAACAAAATACAAGATCAACTCTTAACCTTACCTTAACTCCATGTCAACAACCCCTTCTCCAATGTTTCACTGCCCGACAACATTTCCTTGCAGTGAACGCCCACTGTTCTAGCAACAACACCTCAAATAGATCCCTACACTGAAACTCTATCTCTGATCAGCTAACCTCCCATATTTAATCCTCATCGGAGCAACACTGATCAGTCGCATAGTTAATCTCAACATCAAAGTATGAAATCAATCCATGTTAATCAATATTGAGCTTGACTTACCCGTATACCATATCCAAGATCTCTCCTAGATGGAATCAGGTTGTCGCTGCGGCAATGAGCTAGGGCAGAGGATAGGGCGACACCGGCACAAACAAAGGAGACAAGAGCACAAAGCATTTCATCAAACACCTGTCATGCATCACCTCAAACACTCCACCTCTTCACCGAGACTTCAATCACCGGAGAGGATCACAGCTTCGATGGAGAAAACAATCCCCAACAGAGTTGAGGTGGCTGGAACCAAAATACAATCTCAGCTTCTTAGAAGACCACCCAAATCAATCCAAGAAGAAGAACACCTACTCGAATCATAACCTAGGTAGATCTCTTACCTTCAAGATCCCGCTAGGGCACAACGCCACCAAAGGAAGAGGAGGAATCAAGGGAAGATTTGGCGCTGAGGCTTACGGGAAATCAAGGAATAACAAGATAGCTCACCCTTGATGCCCTGGCAATAGATCTACTCCGGCGATCGTCGGTGTCGGTTCGTCCCCGTGAAGAACAGAGAGATCAGAGCGAGAAGAAAAGCTTCGGCTGGATTTGAGCTTGAGGGTCGATGACTACAAAGGGAGATCGCCGGAGCTAGAGCCTCACTCTCATCGGCGTCGCTCGTCTGCGAGGGAGATCGGAGAAGGAAGGGAGGTCGGGGAAGGGAGGAGGGGAGGGATCGGCGTCGGGTTTGGGGAAACGGTGCTTGGGAAGGGAATTAAAGGAAAAGAAAATAATTTATAATTATAAACATTTCCTCACCCAAACGGGTATCCCAAACAGGCCTTATCTGTACCCGAAATTGATCCCCTCAAAACCCTTCTTACGAGCTCTGAAAAAATCCCAGAAAATTTCTAAAAATTCCGGAAAAATTCTATAAGGCTATTTCCCAAATAACCCTATCTATTTTAATTTTCCGATATCTTACACAAACACACTAGGACTCCCTTGATTGTGTATTCCAAAACTTAGAACGGCGAAAGATGCGTAGGCCCTTTGCCTGGACTTAAGATGCTTATATCAGTGCATCAACATAAGTTCGGACATCAAATACTAAACAGAACAGTGGTCAGGTTAAGTAATCCATTTTAGTCAAACACTAACTAGATAAACTTACGTAACTTAACTAACCAAGTGAACATTACTATCTTCTGATAGTTAGTAAGTAACTATCGATTAGACATGTAATAAATTTTTAGATGTTTACATTTTTCAAATAATATCAGGTCCAAGGGGGATATTTGAAGAATAATTTCAACTCTATTTTTAAACTTAAAACTATGTTCAAAATTCTTATTTATTTTGAAAATCTAACTATTTTGCATTACTTCAAAAATTTTATGAAATTTTAAAACCTTGAATCTCAAAGTTTCCTTAAAGATTTTTTAGAAAGGTTTTGAACAGTTTTTTTTTTCAAAAGTCATTTTGTTGCCTCTTAAAACTATGGATGAAAATAATTCTATAAATTCTTATAAATTTTGAAAATATTTACAATTTCCTTATTATGAAATTCTTCAAAGCTTATTATTTTTGAAATGTATTTTGTAAAGTACTTTCCAAACTACTATTACACTATTTTTTAAAAAGTTAGTATATTTGAATATTACCTTGAATGTTTCTTAAAAGTTATTTAAACTTTAAAACTTTAGTAAATGTTAACTTTTAAAACCTAGTATCAAACTTCAAAACTTTGAAAAATGTTTTAACACTAGTTTTTAAATACACCTTGAAAATTTGTAACATACTCTGTAAAATGTTTTTCAAAATGCTTTGGAAAGTTTTTAAAATATTTCACAAACCTTTTACAACTGTGTTCGAAAATAATCTTATTTTACTTAACAAATTATTTTTAAATAATTTGTGTTTGAAAAAGTTGAAATTCTTTCTCTCTTTCCCCCAATAATCCTGAAAGTTTTTATATATTGCCAAAATTCATTACTTTCCCTTACTACTTTACTTAGCACCTTTCTTGACTCATTTATCTACTCATGTTTTTTTATGAATGTCAAAGGGGGAGTGTTAGGGCTCAAGTTAGAAAATAAAAATAAAATAAGAATAACTTAACCCTAAAATGATCAAGAGAACAAAACAAACTGTCTTAATTTTTTCTTCTCTTAAAAATCATTTTCTATACTTATTTTTTTCCTAACTTAACACAGGTTGTCATTGCATTAAAAGGGGAGAGATTGTTGGTGTAGTTTGCACTAACAGTCTAACTAAAGTTTTAATGAATAACAAAGTAAGTTAAGTTAGGTATTATTGTGATCTAACCACTTTACCAAGTATACAGGAGTTAACCAGATAGGTCAACAGGCCGACTGGATATCTGGTGTGAAGTCCAGATAGATTAACGGGCTGACCAAATATTTGTCAAGAAGTCTAGATAGGTCAATGGGCCAATCGAATATCTGGCAAGAAGTCCAAATAGGTCGACAGGCTGAGCGAATATTTGACAAGAAGTCTAGTTGGGTCTGCGGACCGAACAACTGATAAATTGGTAAGTAAAGGTAAGTCACTGGAGGAGAGTAACTAAGTGAGGACACATCCCAGTTGAGGGGACAGTAGGCGTCGGTCCACGTTAGGTCCATTTCGGATCCCTAATCTGAGACCTTGACTAGTTCCAGGTCTTGGGAGGACAGGAACTAATTACTACTCATTATTATAATTGTGCTAACTTTATTTTATAGGATAGACATTTTAGTTTTGGACTAACATCTTTTTACAGGATAAAAGAGTAAAAAAGCCTTCGGATGAATAGTACCCGAAGGCGCCTTCAATGCTGATGAAAGGCGCCTTCGCACTGTTCATGGAAGGCACCTTTAAAGTCTTTGGAAGGTGCCTTCCGTAAGATGAACTTTGGACTTCGTGTGGATAAGAGTCGGGATGATCGGGATCATATTTCTTTGGTTGGAGGTGCCTTCAATGGCTATAGAAGGCGCCCTCCAAGCCCTTTATAAGGATGCTAACTCAAAGCTTCAAACACAACACTCATACAAGCTTCTACGGATCCAAAAGGCTTTCCGAATGCTCCGAGCTCCTGCTATGACTCTGCTGTGAAGCTGGGGCACCCAACTACTGCTCCGAGGATTTTGGATCGTGGCCGACAGACTGACACACGAGCTCGTTCACATCAAAAGTGTTGGTAATGGAATTATTTACTTGTACTTAATTACTGTAAAAGAACAAGTGCAGTGTGTTACACTTGTTCTGTCTTTCTATACTCGATTTCCTCTTTTGGAGGTACTGGGAGAGGTTTTTAGTGGATTACCCATCAATAGGTCCGCGGGACTTAGGTCTTGGAGTAGGAGTCATCAAAGACTCCGAACTAAGTAAACCGCTTGTGTTTTTATGTGTCGTGTTACATTCAACTTCGTACGTATTTTCCACTACGTGTACCCATGTTTTTAAAATGATAAAAAAAAAAAATTTAAAAATCACGTGATTCCCCCCCCCCCCCCCCCCCTCTCACATGCATATCAATCCAACACCTTTTGTTTCTAGGTTATGAATTTCAGTTCAAAAATCAACTAAGACTTAAGACTTGATAGTCGACCAAGGTTGATATTATATATCATACCCACTCAAATCTGTAGTCCATTTAATGAGTCTTCTTGAAGCTTCTAGGTTAATTATGTTGGATCTTGAAGAGTCGATAGAGGGGGGAGAGGGAGGGGGGTGAATATCGATTCAAAATTAACGAGAGTACGCAGCGGAAAAAAGTAAAGTAAAAAGAGATGACACAAGTAATTTTTACTTGGTTCGGAGCCTGTGTCGACTCCTACTCCAAGGCCCGCACACAAGGGTATTTTCGGTGGGCAATCACTAATAATCCAAAATGAGAATTACAACGAAAGTAGAGGAATTATTAAAAAAAATGTCGACAATTATGAAAACTAAAATAGAGAGAAAAAGAAACTTGTCGATGAGCTTTTGGCAGCATCGCAGGAGCACTGAAGATCTGATTGTCGGTTGTTGTTAGAGCTCCACCTTTGACCCTCCTTATATAGGAGGCTCGGGGCGCCTGGAACCTTCAGGGCACCTCGACCATGACGTAGCCGACCCAACCAGGAGACTCCACGTGGCGGCGACGTGAAGATGATAGAATTTGCCTCCGGGCGCCCAGGTACCTCCCGAGCGCCCAGACCTCCAAGCGCCTGGGTACCTCCCGGGCGCCCGAACCCAAGTTTTTTAGCAGACTTCTTCCTGCAAGAAAAATTTTAGTCCGAGGTAATTATACCCTGCAACATAGATTGTTAGCACAATTTTATAGATAAGAAAAATAGTAATTAGATTCCGTCTCTCCGAGACCGGAATCTAGTCAAGATCTTGACTTAGAGTTCCGAGATGGTTCTAAGTCGGATCGGTGCCTAAGTTCCCTTCCCAGGAACGCGTCCTCACAATCACTCCCCTCCAGTGACTTACCTTCACTTACCTGCCAGACGTCCGGTCAGCCCTTCAACCCGTCTGGACTTCGTGTCAGCTATCCGGTCAGCCCGTCGACCTAGCTGGACTTCGTGCCAAATGTTCGGTCAGCCCATCGACCCGTTTGGACTTCTCCTACACACTCGGTCAGAGTGTTAGATCAGTAACAAAACTAACTTAACCTATTTTGTCATTCATCAAAACCTGGGTTCGACCGTTAGTGCTAACCACACCAACAATCTCTCCCTTTTTGATGGAATGACAACTTGGTTAAGTTAGTATAAAATGCAAGTTAAAACAAGCATTAACAGGTTTTAAAGTTAGTTTTTATTTTCAATTTGTTTTAGCTAACTTAACCACCCTAACCCTCCTCCTTTGGCATTCATCAAAAAGAAACATTGATCTAAAATACAAAATCTTTGTAAAAAGAATGTAAATGTAAATCAGATCAACTCAGGGGAATTTACTCTAAAAAGTATCTCTTAGCTTTAGCTAAAAAAATGGTTAAGTTAGACAGATAATTTAGTAACTTTTTATTATATATTTATTAAAGAAAAGTTAACCAAATTTTTAAAACCTTTAAAACACAAGTTTTATAAAGGTAATTTTACAAGAGTAAAAATTTTTAAAATAGTTTTGTAGGTTGACAAGATTCAAGTTTTAAGGAAAACTGATTTGAAGTAAAACTTAGTTTATAAAACGTTTTCAAAATCAAACTAAGTAAAATCAGGTTTTGAAAAAATCCAAATTTTAAAAGAATTTTTTAAAAACTAACTTTGTAAAGTTTTAGCTTTTAAATCAAATTTCCAATATTAAGTGAACTCTATTTTCAATTCCAATTTTCAAACACTAAGTCAAAAGTAATCTTTAAATTTTCAATTTCCCAAAACTTAGTTCGTAAATTTTGACAAAAAATTTAACTAAGGTAGATCCAATTTTCAAGTTTAATTTTTAAAACCAAAAAAAACTTTTAAGATTAAAAAAATGAACTAAGTTAGTTTCAAAATGATTTTAAGAAAACTTCTAATTTTTTTTAAAAAAAAAAATTAATTTCTCCCCCTGAATCTGATATACAAAATCTGTCTAACCAGTTAGCTACTTACTAACTATTCAGAGGATAGTAGCTTTCACTTGGTTAGTCAAGTTAAGTCTAAGTATCAGTTAGTGTTTGACTAAACCGAATGACTTAACTTGATTACTATTTGTTTGGTATTTAACGCCCAGACTTATATCGATGCACTGACATAAGCATCTTAAATCCAGGCAATCTGCCTATGCATCTCACCCCTTTCTATATTTGGCAATCATAAACAAGGGAATCCTAGGGTGTTGGTGAGATGCTCAAATAGTAGACCTAGGGGAACATAAATTCTAAGAAATTTTTCTAGTCTAAGGCTAAAACTGTTTTGAAATTCTAAAAATAGGAAATTTTGAAAACATAAAAGTATTTTACCTTAGAATTTGAAAGTGCTTATTTTTGAAAATAATTTTAAAATTCCTAATCTATTAGGCACATCCCTAATTTTCTACGTAGATTGCTAAATTCACTTTCAGGAAGGGGTTTAGTAAATATATCAGCTAAATTAGACTTTGACTCAATGTACTTGAGTTCAATGTCTCCTTTAGTGACATGATCTCTGATAAAGTGATTCTTAATTTCAATGTGTTTGGTCTTGGAATGATGCACTGGATTTTTTGTTAAATTAATTGAACTAATATTGTCAATTAACACATTTACATTTGTAAGGTTTAAGTTAAAATCTTTTAAAATGTGCATCATCCATAATAGTTGTGCAACGCATTCTCTTATGGCTATATATTCTGATTCAGTTGTAGAAAGTGTAACACAGTGTTTGTAACAACCACCCTCCTTACTACTACTCTCTAAGGGCGATCGTTACCTAACTCCTACTCTACTTACTAGTGTCACTTATGCTATTATTAGCGACACTTAGATTCATCACGGTTCAGAGAAATTCCTACCGAAAAATTTCGGCAGAGTCTCCCCTGTACCGGTGACCAAATCTATAATACACAAGATATATACACAGCCACATGCGGCTGGATCACAATTTATTCACTACCACGCAGTAATAAATCATATCATAATCAAAAACTAATCTAGCAACATGAACTAAACTCAAGCTCCCAGAATGAAGCATAATAAGCTACAATGCACATCAAACTCAATCATAAACTCATAATTTCATAACAGAAATAAGGAAAATGAACTAGACATAAACTCTAAATAAATAAGTCTTGCTAGTCCCCTCTGGACCTCTCCATAGTTCAGTCACCACACACATCCATCATCACCACCACCCTGTCGCCTCCCTTCATATCTTAGCTTTTCCTTTATCTGCAGTAGGAGGAAAGAAAACAAGATCTATAAGTGAAAATGCTTAGTAAGTACTAATCTATCTCACAAAACTCGAAATGCATAAATGAAATGCATAAGTGCTGAAACTGAAATAATAAAGCTATCTGCATGTGCTCATGGTATACAGAAAATGAACGGAATACAAATCATACTCAGTATCAAGCAGGATAACAAGAAACTAACAATGTAAACTTAGAATCAAAGAAACTAACCATTCTTATTTATTCTAAGCTTGGAATTTATTTTATTTCTTGTATCCTTGTGTTAGAAATTAATCTTTTAATTTCTATCTTTTACTTTCTTCTTCTTTCTTTCTTCCTTCTTACTTAACATTTCTTTTCTTTCTTCCTTCTTACTTAACTTTTCTTTTCTTGGGTTTTCTTTTCTTGGGCCCAGGCCTAGTACCAACTCATGCGCGTTCCCTAATAGGTTGGGGTTACGAGCCACCAATCCTAAAAGAGCAGACCTCGGTCTACCAGGGCCAAGACCTCGGAAATGGTCACCTGGATTTGTTTAACGACAAGCTCTTGGATGTCGGGTACTAGCCTCTTGCTTGACTTACTTGTTATCTTTCTTATTCTTTTATCTTCCTTATTATCTTTTATTAAAGATTGTGGGAGTCCTTTAAATATACTTAACAAGTATGGGTATATACTCAACTAACCATGCTATATAACAGAATAAAACAAGTAACTTAAAGCTTACTGATCATGCTATAAGCTAAACTAAAGAAAGCAATTTAAAGCCTTTGAATCATACGGTGAAAATATGGCAAAGGATGCTATTTTAGTGCTTCCAAACATGCTGTAAAATCAAGTATGGAATGATTCTAATCATGCTATAAATAAAGCAAAAGGAAGCTAATTCTAAACTTTTTAGCATGCTGCAATAAAAGTAAAAGAATGCAACTTTATGCTTCTTATCATGTTGTAAAAACCCTAAATCCATTTGCTGGAATTTATGGCAGCAATTAGGCCTACACGAATACTACATTTAAGGCTGTAGGCATGCTAAAGAGACAACTATAAGCTGAAATTAAAGCTGTCCAGTTTAACCAGGAGTTCGAAATAGAGTTTCTATGTAAGAAATGCTCAAAATCTACTTGGTATAAAAACAAACAGCATTGGCAGAATATGCTATCACCTAACTGTATCAGGAAAATTACAGCATAAGCAAGAAATGATGTAACCTGCTCTAATCTGTATGGTATAAAGAACAAACAGCATTGGCAGAACATGCTATCCAAACAAACTAAACCTAATCATTCATATTCTTCCTTTAGGTCTCACG
Organism: Zingiber officinale; assembly: GCF_018446385.1. Lineage (NCBI taxonomy): Eukaryota > Viridiplantae > Streptophyta > Magnoliopsida > Zingiberales > Zingiberaceae > Zingiber > Zingiber officinale. Next base: position 83,005,238 of record NC_056000.1, on the reverse strand, counting down.
GCAGAAAGCTAAAAGGACCCAAAAATCTCTACAACATGCCTCGAGTTCAAAATGAACTAAGAACCCAATTTCTCAATCTTAATGTGCTGTGCTCGTATAAAGGAGAGGTCAAACTTGCTCTGTCGCCACATCCTAAGGTCTAGGGTTCATGCTAGGCCTCGGAAGCAAAGGAAGAATCAAAAAAGGAAACCCGAAACAACTCCTACCGCAGGTGAGTAGTACTTACCCTTGCTTGTATGACTTACAACCGAAAAGGAGAAATTTAGGGGTTCGGATGGAGCTTGAAGATCTCGGTCCCTTCTCGTCCGTGCGTTCACCTTGCCGAGAGTTCTCTCGGATGTGTGCCGAACCCTCGGAGGAAGAAGCTCGTCGGCCGCCGGAGTTAAGCCCTAAGCCGGCTTTCCTCGTTTCCACCGCGAGAGGGGAAGAATCGCGCCGCCGCTGTCGCGAGAGAGGAGGAGAGGGATCGAGAGGTTAGGGTTCGGGAGAAGGAAATAACCCATCTTATAATACTTAGGGCATTTCTGTTATTAACTACAACTTATATACACCTCGCTTCGTACTTGGTTAACAAAACGAGCATAGCTCAGTTGGTTAGGCCGTGTCCGGTTGGGTCGGTCCGACCCGAGGTCGTGGGTTCGAGTCTCACCTTCCACAAATTTTTGGTCAAAACTTCTTTCTTTTTGTAACCATACTAAACGACCTCCCAAAATTGCGTAAAAATACTCTAAAAATTTCTAAAAATCTCTAGAATATTTTAAAAACATTTCCAAATATTTTTATGGACTTTTAGAACTTGAAATAGGGAAAATTGGGTTGTTACAGTGTTGCTTTCTACTAAACCAGCTAACAAGTGATGGACCTAGAAGTTGACAACCACCACTTGTGCTTTTGCGGTCTAATTTGCACCCACCATAATCTAAGTCAGAATACCCTATTAATTCAAAATTGTTAGTTCTAAGATACCAAATACCTACATTTGTTGTTCCTTTAAGGTATCTAAAGATTCTTTTAACTTGAGTTAAATGCGATTCCTTAGCGCAGGTTTGGTATCTAGTGCACATACTAACTGTAAATAAAATATCGGGTCGACTTGCAGTTAAGTATAGTAGGCTACCTATGGCACTCCTATAATATTTTAAGTCAACCGATTTTCCATTTGGGTCATTATCTAGGCTTGTATTCATGGCCATAGGCATTTTTATCTGTTTAGTATTTTTCATTCCAAATTTTTTAAGTAATTCTTTAGTATATTTTTGTTGATAGATATAGTTTCCTTCATTTGTTTGATTTTTAATCCTAAAAAATAAGTTAGTTTTCCTACTAAACTCATTTCAAATTCTTGTTCCATTAGATTTGTGAATTCATCTAAGAATTCTGAATTTGTTGACCCAAAGATGATATCATCTACATAGATTTGGGCTATGAAAATCTCCTTTTGTATTAACTTAACGAAAAGGGTTGGGTCAATTTGACCTTGGTTGAACCCTTTAGAAATTAGGTACGAAGTAAGTCTTTCATACCATGCCCTAGGGGCTTGCTTAAGTCCATATAAAGTCTTCTTTAATTTAAAGACATAATCAGGGTGTTCTAGATTTTCAAACCTAGGCGGTTGTCCTACATAGACTTCTTCCTTTATCAATCCATTTAAGAAGGCTGACTTAACGTCCATTTGGTATAGCCTGAACCCTTTGTGGGCTGCATAACTAAGTAACATTCTAATGGACTCTAGTCTAGCCATTGGGGCATACGTTTCATCATAGTCAAGTCCTTCTACTTGACTGAACCCTTTAGCAAGTAGTCTAGCTTTATTTCTTGTGATTTCCCCAGTTTCACTTAATTTATTTCTAATTACCCATTTTGTTTCTATTATCTTTTTATTTTCAGGTGGTGGCACTAAATCCCAAACCTCATTTCTTTCAAATTGGGCTAGTTCTTCTTGCATGGCAATTACCCAGTCTGGGTCAAGTAATGATTCAGCCACTGTTTTAGGTTCAATTTTTGAAATTAATGAAATTTGACTTAGGTTTATAAAAGATGATCTAGTCTGAACTCTTAGATCTGGGTCACCAATTATTTGACTAGTTGGATGATTTGGGTTGACTCTAATGGTTCTAGGAGGTTGACTCTCTTGAGGTTGTTCTTCCTCTTCGTGATCTAGAAATTGATTGGTTCCCTCAAAATTAGTATTTTCTTGAACGAACTCAATTGGTTGAAGTTGGGTTTGTTCTTGGTTTTGTTTGGATTCTTCAAATTTGATATTAGTAGTTTCTTCAATTCTTAAGGTACCCTTATTATAAACTTTGTAACATCTACTATTTAGGGAGTATCCTACAAAAATTCCATTCTCTACTTTAGATGTGAATTTTCCTAAGTGTTCTCTTATATTTAAGATGAAGGCTGGGCACCCAAATACCTTAAAGTATTTTATATTAGGTTGTTTATTATAATAGAGTTCAAAACAGGTTTTATTATGTGTTTTATTTAATGTTGTTCTATTTTGCACGTAGCAGGCTATACTAACAGCTTCTGTCCAAAAGTACTTAGGTAGGTTGTATTCATTTAGCATTGTTCTAGATGCTTCAAGCAGAGTTCTATTTTTTCTTTCTATAATTCCATTTTGTTGGGGAGTTTTGGGAAAGGAAAATTCGTGATGATAGCCATTTTCGAGACAGTATTTATTAAAGTTATGATTTTTAAATTCTCCTCCATTGTCACTTCTAATTCTTTTGATTTTAAGGTCTTTTTCATTTTCAATTTGTTTACAAAAGTTTGTAAATATTTCAAAAGTTTCATCTTTATTTTTTAAGAATTTGACCCAAGTGAACCTAGAGTAGTCATCTACTATGACTAGACAATATAAGCTTCCATTTATTGATTTGACTCCATGGGAGTCAAATAGATCTAGGTGTAGAAGTTCTAATATAGAGTTGGTTTGTAATTGATTAGTTAGTTTGTGAGTAGATTTTGTCTGTTTACCTTGTTGACAAGTATTACATATGGTTGAGTCAAAGTTAAGTAACTTTGGTAAGCCTCTAACTAATCCATTTAATTTATTTATATTTCTAAAATTTGTGTATGACATTCTTCTATGTCATAACCAAGTTTCTTCTTTTTGTGTTAAATAACACTTAACTGAAGAAGTGGTTAAGTTAATTGCATAGATGTTGTCTTTCCTAAAGCTTTTTAGACTTATAGTAAGATTATCTAGATGTTTGATTAAGCATTCTGTAGATAAGAATTTAACCTTATACCTAGTGTCACACAATTGACTTATACTTAGGAGATTATATTTAAAGTTTTCAACAAGTAAAATATTTGTAATAATAAAATCTATTTTTAATTCAATATTACCTATATCAATTACCTTGAGTTTACCATTGTTTCCAAAGACAACTGTTCCTAGATTCTTGTAAGTAAGTTGGGTGAACTTGGTATAATCTCCAGTCATATGCTTGGAGCAACCACTGTCCAAAATCCACCTGGTTTCTTACAATAGGTAGGAGTTAAAGTTAGTCTTATTTTATTCCTTTAGGATTATTTTCAAGATTGATCATTTTATGTGAGAATTTGAGTTAATTTTCAAGCAAGCAGATTTAAAGTTTAATTTTAAGATAAATTTTTAGATTAAAATAAATTTTTAAGTTAAAATAAATTTAAGTTTTAAAATAAATTAAGTTTAATTTTAAAAAATTTAAGTTTAATTTTAAAATAAATTTTTAAGTTAAAAAGAATTCAAGTTTTAATAAATTTTTAAGTTAAAAAGAATTTAAGTTTTAATTTTAAAATAAATTTTTTTTAGCTAAAAAAATTAAGTTCTAATTTTAAAAAGAATTTTTAAGTTAAAAAAAATAAGTTTAAATTTTTAAAAACAAAATTTTAAGTTTAATTTAATTTAATTTAATATTTTAATTTAATTTAATTTAATTTAATTTAATATTTTAACTTATTTTAATTTAATATTTTAATTTAATTTAATTTTAATATTTTAATTTAATTTAATATTTTAATTTAATTTTAATATTTTAATTTAATTTAATTTTAATTTAATTTTAATATTTTAATTTAATTTAATTTAATATTTTAATTTAATTTAATTTTAATTTAATTTTAATATTTTAATTTAATTTAATTTAATATTTTAATTTAATTTATTTTAATATTTTAATTTAATTTAATTTGAGTTTAATTTTAATATTTTAATTTAATTTAATTTAATTTAATTTAATTTAATTTTAATTTAATTTAATTTTAATATTTTAATTTTAGTCCTTAGTCATCTCACCCGATCTACGTTTTCAATCAGGGAATCCTATAATTTTGTGAGATGAATTTGTTTCAATTTTAGAGTTTGGTTTAACTTTGTATTAGATTCAGGTTTGACTTTGGGTCCAACAAATAGGCATTCTTTGGATAAACTTCTGGACTATGGTGAGTCACTTGGACATCATTAGAGTAACCATGCCTTTGAGGTTTTCCAAATAGTCCTATCCACTGGACTTAGTACAAAACCTTGGTCTAATTGGTTAGGATTCATAAAGGGTAGCTTCGGTCAGTTCCACTTAGTCAAATGCACCAGGTCGAAGCCATATCTTCCTAGACATGCATAGACTAAGCTTCCCTAACGTACTATCATCCAAAACTTCACCAGTACCATGGGTCAAGTTAAACTTGAACCTTTTTTAATTATTCTTTATTACCCTGCCGGGTAGATTGGTTTGGGTTACCTTTTCGGGTAGGTTAGTTTTGGAGGTGCCAACTATTCTGGAGCCTCCCCCTGAATTATTGCCCTTTATTTTTGGTTTTTAATTCTTGGTTTATGTCTATTTCTTTTATAGTTATATTTAACTTCACGATATTCCGAATTTTGGTGGGTTTTAAAATGTTTAGTTTTTGAATTTGTTGATTTATATTTGTATTTAGGTTTTTTATTTGAATTATCTGATTTTAGATAGTATATTTTTCTTTAGGTATGTAGTATTGGTTAAGTCCTACTTGAGTGGTTAAGCACGCTTTCGGAACCCAAGCTTTTATTGCTGGTTTCTGTTGGGTTATTAATAAATTAAATGTTTTATTTGAACTTGACTTATGGCCAAGTCCGGTTTTGTTGTAAATTGCTTTTTGATTATTTAAGATTGGATCAAAGTTCTTAGATCTTGTTGTAAATTCTTTTAACATATCTTTTAATTTGTTAATTTCTAATTTTAGTGTCAAATTTTCCTCCTCAAGTGTTAGATCTTGAGTTGGATTATTATTTGTAATTTGTTCCTTGAGGTGTTGATTCTCCTCAAGGAGCAATTTATTTTCATTTTCTAATTTAACTAATTTATTATTCAAACACGAAATAAATTTAAAGAATTTTCAATTTAAGTTAAGATATACCTCTTCGAGACCTTCGGAAACGAGTACGGACTCGTGGCTTGATTCGGGTTCACACTCGTCTTCTAATTCGCCTTCCGACTCAGCTTCGTAGGCCATTAGTGCAAGATGACTCTGGTGCTTCTAATCTTTGACCTCCGATTCGTCCGAGGAGGTGTCGTCCCACGTCACTTTGAGGGCCTTCTTTTTGGTCGTCTTCGGTTTGTCATTCTTCAATCTTGGGCACTCATTCTTATAATGGCCCTTCTTGTTGCATCCAAAGCACGTCACATTCCTTGATTCTGTTAGAGAATTGATCTTCTGAAGATCCTTCTTGCTGAAGCTCCTCTTCCTCCTGGTGAACATCTTCCTTACCAGGTTCACCAGGTGCTCTTCATCTTCAGAGTTCTGGTCAGAATCTTCTTCAGGTTCAGGCTTGTTCTTCTTTTCTTTAGAGGAACCTACAAACAAGGCTATACCTTTCTTGGATTTAGCCTTAGTTTGTTCGTGTAGTTCTAATTCACAAAAAAGTTCATCTAATTTTAATTTAGATAAATTTTTAGAAATTTTGTAGGCATCCACGATGGATGCCCACAAACTATTGCGTGGAAATACGTTTAACGCGTACCTTATCAGATCTCTGTTTTTCATCTGGTGGCCTATCATGTGAAATCCGTTGAGGATATCTTTGATCCTCGCGTGAAGTTGACTTGTCGTTTCTCCTTCCTATATTTTTATGTTAAATATTTTATTTAATAATAAATCACGTTTTGTTACCTTAGCGTCGCTGGTTCCTTCGTGCAGCTTAATTAGCTTGTCCCAGAGTTCTTTCGCGTTCTGATGCAGTCCTACCCGGTTCAGCTCTTCCCTAGTTAGTCTGCATTGTAGCGTGTTGATCGCCTTGTTCTCCATCGACGCTTTCTTCTTTATGTCTGACGTCCATTGTTCTGGATCAAGAAGATTTCCGGAGTTGTCAACTGGTGGTCTGTAGGCTTTTGTGACACTGAGCCATTGGTCGAAGTCCATCTTCAGGTAGAGCTCCATCCTTTTCTTCCAGTACGAAAAATCGTCCCCGTTGAATAGGGGAGGGTGCACCGTACTGAAGCCTTCGATCTGAGCCATCCTGCACACAAGAAAGTAGATAGACAAGCAATGTCACGCCCCGGGGGAGTCCCTGTCCAAAGAAATTTTGGCAGCACCTCCCCTGTACGGGTGACAATCTGAAACTTTTCTACATGCCCTCTGGGCCACAAATACATCAGCCAACACGGCCGGAACAATAATAATAATATAAGCACAGCACACAGGTATACACGTAGTTTAATAGTTAACAAACTAGCACAGTAATAATAAGACTCAAAAACAACCCTACTCAACTACACCCATAAAGCACAAAACCGATGTCCTACTCCACTACACTCATAAAGCTCAAATCTGACGATAAAATCAACTTACCTCTTCTGTCGTCCAGGCAGGCGTGTAGTAAAACAAATCCAATAAAACTCATAGGCAATATCGAAAAGTAAACTAATACAAGTCCAGATGTCAAAAGAAGAATAAGTCTAAACACAGTCTAAACAAGAAAAACTAAAAGAGCAACACTCGTCTTCGTGGACTGCAAGGGACTAGCGACTGGAACCCTCTCCGGACAGCATCAACTTGAAAATAACAACGGAGGAGGGTCTGAGTCCAACAATCAGCGGGTATCAACTGATATGCATAATAAAGAAAATAACAACCAGCACTAATCATGCGTACAGTCTCCTGATACAAGAAGGATAATGCAACTGAATAAAGCAGGAGAAAACTGTACTAACCAGGACCAAGGTATAAGGACAATAGGGTCGTCAGACCGAAAGTGTCATAATCCTGTATGCATGTCAATCATATGCATCCATATAAATGCAGCAAGTAAATGCAGCAAACACAAGCAATAAATGCATCATGCATATGATGCAAATGTCATGGTCACCCCTGACGTCAGTCAGTCATCTCACACACAATGGTGAGACCGAGTGGGTAGGGCTGTGACAACCGTGCACTCTGCCGTCACTGCTCTTGATGAGTGACCGAGTGGACGGGATGATGTCGGAGTACACCTGTCCTCCTACCCCAAATCATAAATGGGGGAGCGCAATGCTCTCATCTCCCGGTACACCATGACGGGGAGGGATCCCTGACGTGCTACCACACTGCATCACACTACCCATGAGCGGACCAACGGAGCACCTACAGAGCCAAACTGACGTGCTACCACGCTACGTCACGCTACCCATGAGCGAACCAACAGAGCACCGACAGTGATGAAACTGGCGACGTGCTCAACAATAATGGAGCAGACTATCGCGCAGCATGCAATCATGCGAATGGTGCATGATACTAAGCATGGCAAAATACTGAGCAGCATAGCAATATCCATATATATGTAAAATGTGTACCATCAGAAAATGAATCAAATCAAAGTACACATACCAGATAAGGTATCAAAAACCCTAGGTCCTGAACATGATAAATAACATGGTTGTGTCACTACCTCTATAAGCAGGTAAATACTAACATGATATGCATAGCAAATAAACAAACAAACATGTAATAGATCAGGTAGTGATCAACCGAAATAGATAAGAAAACACAATCATTGTTATTTGTTAAAGACATTATTATGCATATCAAATGACATAAAGTCAAAGTACCCGTCTCCAATAAGTAAAGTCCAATCTGACGTCGAGATACTCGTCTCACGTCAAAGTCCTGTAGTAAATCGTACAGTTTAGCTAAGTTAATTATAAACAAATAGCTAAATAAATTCCTAATCCACCAACCATCTAGGGTTAGCTTCATTAACCCTAATTACACCGTTAGGTTAATTCTAAACCTAAGTTAACAATTATTGCTAACACAACTAGCAATCATCTACCACGAAGATCAAAACCCTAAACCTTACCTCAAGTTCCACATGTTGGTTAGTCCTAGGAAAACGTACCGGTTCCACTGTACAAAAAAATTTTGTATAAGTGTCGAACCTTTCCTTAAATAACCTATTGTGTTCTTTAGAAGTTAAATTAGGAATCGCAGACGGAACTTAACATCATTGATTCCAAATTTAACTTATCTGTTATTAATGGTTTAGATTTGAATCGCAAGCGAAACTTAACACTATTGATTCAAATCTACCTAAGTTATTAATTCCATAAATATTAATTTCCAAAATTAGCTTCCAGGACTGCATGGTGAGGCACATGGCCTTCTTGTATATGGGAGCAACCACCACCGCCTAGGCAAAGCCTTTTAAGGAAAGCTAATATTTATTTCCTTAAATAACTCTAGGTTAACCAAAAAGAACAATCGAATCAAAAATTCGAAAAAGAAGAAAACACAAACTCGAAAAAACTATTTCGAAAACTCTAGAATCATATGCCTCTTGTGTTTGGTATTTCCATAAATAACTATACAAAGAAAACTAGTATGATGTGGAAAATAATTACTAGTTATACCTTTCTTTGTAAGCAAAATAACCTCTTGATCTTCTACCGTATTCCTATTCTTATCTCGGACGTTGTGTGGGCAACGATCTTCCGAGACGAGAACCACCAAGCTCCTTCTTCTCCAAGCTAGATTCGGCCACCAAGAATTCTCCATGAGAAGTAAAGGTCCGGCCACCACCACTAAGCTCCAAAGGATGAAAGAAACAAAACCTCCTTTCTCTCCTTCTCCTAGCTTGAACCGGCCACCATCAAGAGCTCCAAGAGGGGATAAAACCGGCCACTAGAGAAGAAGAGAAGAGGAGAGGGAGAACCTCTAAGGGCCGGCCACATCAAGGAGAAAAAGAGAGGAAGAAAAGAATAGAGTTGTTCACCATGAAGGTACCTCTACCCCCTCTTTTATATTCCTTAGTCTTGGCAAATAAGGAAATTTTAATAAAAACTTCCTTAATTTCTTTGCCATGAAAAAGAAAAAATTATTTAATTAAAAATAATTTTCTTTTCTTAGTATCAATGGTCGGCCACTTATTTCCCCAAAACAAGAAGAGTTTTAATTAAAACAAAAATTAAAACTTCCTAATTTGTTTCTAGAAATTTATAAAAAATTCTCCAATAATTTTAATCCCTTCATGATTGGTTAGTAAAAAGGAAATTTTAAGATAAATTAAAATCTTTCTTTTAAATATGTGGATAATCTCCAAAAAGGAAAGTTATCTCTAAAAATTAAAATTTCTTTTCAATCTACAAATAAGGAAAGATATCAAATTTTTTCTTAATCTTTTGTAGAAACTAATAAAAGAGAATATTTAATTTTTAAACTCTCTTTTAAATCATGAACATAGTTAAAAAAGAAAAGTTTTCTCAAAATTAAAATTTCCTTTCAATCTACAAATAAGGAAAGATTTCAAATCTTTTCTTAATCTTTTGTAGAAAGCTATAAAAGGAAAGATTTAAATTTTAAACTCTCTTTTAAAACCATGATATCCACATAAGAAATAATTTTAATTAAAAATAAATTCCCTTTTAATATGGTCGGCCAATCAAGCTTAGGCTCCAAGCTATGGCCGGCCAATTAACTTGGCTCAACCTTTGGGTATTGGCCGGCCCTAGCTTGGGTTCCAAGCTAGCTTGGTCGGCCACCTAAGAGGGGTAAGAAGGTGGGTATGTGGTGAGTATAAATCTCTATATACAAGAGGCTACGAAAGGGACCGAGAGGAGGAATTGGTTTTGGTCTCCCGATGAAATTAAGCATCCCATGTTCGCCCCGAACACATAACTTAACTTCATCAATAATAATTCATTCCACTAAAGAACTATTATTGAACTACCGCACCAATCCCAAATTACATTTTTAGGCTCCTTCTTATTATGAGTGTGTTAGTCTCCCTGTGTTTAAGATGTCGAATGTCCACTAATTAAGTGAGTTACTAACAACTCATTTAATTAATATCTTAGTCCAAGAGTAGTACCACTCAACCTTATCATCATGTCCAACTAAGTCCACCTGCAGGGTTTAACATGACAATCCTTATGAGCTCCTCTTGGGGGCATTATCAACCTAGATCACTAGGACACAGTTTCCTTCTATAATCAACAACACACACTATAAGTGATATCATTTCCCAACTTATCGGGCTTATTGATTTATCGAACTAAATCTCACCCATTGATAAATTAAAGAAATAAATATCAAATATATGTGCTTATTATTATATTAGGATTAAGAGCACACACTTCCATAATAACTGAGGTCTTTGTTCCTTTATAAAGTCAGTATAAAAGAAACGACCTCTAATGGTCCTACTCAATACACTCTAAGTGTACTAGTGTAATTATATAGTTAAGATAAATTAATACCTAATTACACTACGATCTTCCAATGGTTTTTTCCTTTCCATCTTGGTCGTGAGCTACTGTTTATAATTTATAAAGAACCGATAACACGATCTTCTTTGTGTGACACCACACACTATGTTATCTACAATATAAATTAATTGAACATCTACATTTGGTATATATAAATGTAGACACTTGACCAATGTGATTCTTATAAATGTTTATACAAAAGCTAGGCTTTTAGTATACACTCCAACACCACAGTCGTTCTTGCTGCTAGAATCAACTTCTCTGCCTTGGTCAAACTGCTGTCCACCAAATCAATATCCCTAAATTAGCAACAATCCCAGATAAATCACAACTAGAGCCCGCTAACAACAAGGATAGGACCACAGTGAAGAACAAACTAGGGCACAAACCTTTGCCCTTGGATGAAGCCCAACTCGTGTAGAGGTGGCACCTTAGATCGGAAAGACCAGTAGCCGTCGGCATTGTGCAGGGGTGCGGCAGCGGCTGTGAACCCCAAACTAGGGCACTAATACCCTGCTCTTGGCCAGAAACAAACACCACAGAGATGCGCCGGCGCTAGGGCATAAGGAAGGTCGGCACTGGATCAACTCTGGTGGTCGGTCAGTAGATTTGTGTTGCCGATGAATTAGGGCACGGCGGTGACGCGAAGAGAAAGAAGGATCACACACTGCTCTAGGGCACAGCCACGAGGGGAAAGGAAGAAGTAGGGTCCTCAACTGGCGTTGGATCGAGTGTCGCCGGCGCTGTCCCGTGCGCGGCGTCGCTGTCGGCAGTGCTGCACAAAAGTCGATCTAGGGCACGGTGAGGTATCGACTGCAGGGTCTCGGATGCCGGCAGATCGGGCGCAGGGGAGAGAGATGGCAGAGGGCTCGCTAGGGCACAAGGGAGGTCGCTCGGCTGAGGAGAGGGAGAAGAGAAATGTCGGCTTCTCTTGGTCCCGGCCTTATGTACGCGAGGGAGAGGAGGAACCGCCGACGGTTAGGGCAAAGGAGGAGGCGGCGTCGGGCGAGGAAAGGGGGTGCTGGCTCGGGTGCGCGAGGGAGAGGGAAAGAATTTGACGAAAACAAGAAAATAAAAAGAAAATGAATAAACAAATTCAACTTTTCCTCACTTAAATGGGTAGCCTAAACAGGCTTTCCCGGGCCCCATTTTTATCCTCGTTAACTCGTCTATACGAGCTCCGAAAAATTCCCGAAAAATTTCTAAAAATTCTGGAAAATTCCCCTTATTATTTTCTGCCCTTTTCGGCATTTTACAAGCAAAGTCCCAAGACTTGGTCTTGGATTAGTAGTGTGGGAGGAAATAGAAATAATAGAGAAAAACTAAATTGGTGTTACACCAATTTAGATTAACTGCAACGAGAAAATATTTCCAAAAAGGTAATAATACCAGTTTGGAATTATGCGAAAAACTGAAAAGTCGAAAAAAATAAAAAATTATCACCTCCTTGTCTGACTGGTGGTTGCACCAAATCAAAGTGGTACCTGCTCTGATACCACTTGTTGGATCGTGAAGAGTCGATAGAGGCGGGTGAATATCGATTCAAAATTAACAAGAGTACGCAACGGAAAAAAGTAAAGTAAAGAGAGATGACAGAAGTAATTTTTACTTGGTTCAGAGCTTGTGTTGACTCCTACTCCAAGGCTCGCACATAAGGGTACTTTCGATGGGCAATCACTAATAATCTGAAATGAGAATTACAACGAAAGTACAGGAATTATTAAGAAAATGCCGACAATTATGAAAACTAAAACAGAGAGAAAAAGAAACTTGTCGGTGAGCTTTTGGCAGCGTCGCAGGAGCACTGAAGATCTGATTGTCGGTTGTTCTAAGAGCTCCGCCTTTGACCCTCCTTATATAGGAGGCTCGGGGCATCTGGAACCTTCAAGGCACCTCGACTATGATGTAGTCGACCCAACCAGGAGGCTCCACATGGCAGTGACGCGAAGATGATAGAATTTGCCTCCGAGCGCCCGGGTACCTCCCGGACGCTCGAACCTCCAGGCACTTGGGTACCTCCCGGGCGCCCGGACCCAAGATTTCCAGCAGACTTCTTCCTACAAGAAAAATTTTAGTCTGAGGCAATTATACCCTGCAACATAGATTGTTAGCACAGTTTTATAGATAAGAAAAATAGTAATTAGATTCCGTCTCTTCGAGACCGGAATCTAGTCAAGATCTCGACTTAGAGTTCCAAGATGGTTCTAAGTTGGATCGGCGCCTAAGTTTCCTTCCCAGGAACACGTCCTCATAGTCACTCCCCTCCAGTGACTTACCTTCACTTACCTGCCAGACGTCCGGTCAGCCCTTCGATCCATCTGGACTTTGTGCCAGCTATCCGGTTAGCCCGTCGACCTAGCTGGACTTCGTGTCAAATGTCCGATCAGCCCGTCGACCTGTTTGGACATCTCCTGCACACTCGGTCAGAGTGTTAGATCAACAATAAAACTAACTTAACCTACTTTGTCATTCATCAAAACCTAGGTTCAACCATTAGTGCTAACTGCACCATCAAATTAACAATATGCCAAGAACATTGATAGAGAGAACTATGATGGGGTGATAGAGGAAGTAAGGTCTCAATCAGAGATCTGTAAGGAATAGCACAAATGCTAGTTTTTCAAGAGCGTAGTGACAGTCAACATCTTTTAATAGATGATATAAAAAATATACAGGTTGTTGTACATTGCCCTCTTGTCTAATCAATACTGATCTAATTGCCCCATCAATGGCGGAGAGGTACACCCAAAGTTGTTCACCAGCTATTGATTTAGAAAGAAGTAGTAGATCAGCCAGATACTCCTTGAGTTCAACAAAAGCTTTGTCATAACTTTCATCCCACTGGAACTTGGTGGCCCTACAAAGCACTTTAAAAAATGGGAGGCTCTAATCGTTTAATTGGGAGATAAACATGAAGAGTGTTGTGATCTGACCGACCAACTGCTAGGCTTCTCTGAGATTTTGAGGAGGAGCCATATTTTTGAGCGCTTGGACTTTATCTGGATTGGCTTTAATCCCTCATTCAGTCACCATATAGCCGAGGAAGCAACCTATTTTGACTCTGAATAGGTTTTTGATAGGGTTCAATTTGAGACTATACTCCCTCAGCATGATGCAAGTTTCTTTAATGTTGGAGATCAGATCCACCGCTCAGATAGATTTTATCAGAATGTCATCAACTTAGACCTCAATGTTTCCTTCGATCGGCTATCGGAAGACTTTTTTCATGAGTTGTTGATAGGTTGCTTCTGTATTCTTTAATCCAAATGACATAATATTATAATAGAAAGATCGGTTAGAGGTAATAAAGCTAACCTTTTCTTGATCTTTCAGGGTGAGAGGAATTTGATGATAGCCCTGATCGACATCTATCATGTAGATCAACTCACTCCCGGAAGTGGAATCAACCAACTGGTTGATACGGGGAAGAGGATAGCAGTATTTCGGGCAAGCTTTGTTGAGGTTCCGGAAGTCGACATAGACTCTCCATTTGTTCCCACGCTTGGGCATTAATATAATAATGGCAAACCAAGTTGGGAATTGAACTTCACGAATGTTCCCTACTCCCAACATCTTGTCTACTTCTACTTGGATGATTTTATTTTGATCAGCTCCAAAGTCTCTTTTCCTTTGCTTGACCGATCGGGCATCTAGGAGGATGTGTAGTCGGGGCTCCATCACAGTGGGAGACACGCTAGAGATTTCCTACCGTGACCAAGCGAAGATGTCTTGATTGCTGATAGACATGAGATCAAACTCTCTTTGAGCTTTGGAGGGAAATTAGCTACGATTTTGGTAGATCCTCCAGGTCGATCGAGGTGGATTAATGTACGTAGATTATATATGTTATTTTGTAGGGTTTAACGCACATCTTCTTGCATTCATTGTCTATGATCTATTCTTTTACACCCTGTATCATATTAATTTTAGCATAATTACTATCTTACATTTAGAGATCTGCTCGGAGTCTATTTTCATTTTCAGGAGTAGTCTGGAGTGGAAAAGGATTCTAAAGGCATAAAAGAAGATCATTTGATGAAGATCGGGACCTAGCTTTGTCTACCCGTGGAGAGAAAAGCCGAGGAATGGAGTGCCCAAGGAAAAGGAGCGAGCAACAACCATTATGGAACCAAATTTGAACTGGCCATGCCTTGAGGCACAGCTCGGAGGAGATGGCCATGACATTGGGCACGACTAAGGAAAAAGAAGGGAAGACTGTTGTGCCAAATGGCACGGCCAAGGAAGAGATCCAGAGCAGGAATGGCTCTGGCCGTGCCAAAAGGCACGGCCAGAGAGCTTGCCTGTGCCACATTTCAAAGCTAGAATGGGTTTAGCTGTACCTTGAGGCACTGCCACGTCTCCATATTTCCAGTTTTGAAGAGCAGGTCGTGCCAAATGGCAAGACTATAAAGGCAAAACAAGGCAACCTCTGCTCCAGCCGTGCCAAAAAGCACAGCTAATTAGCCAAAGGAGAACTTTGGCCGAGTCATTTGGCACAGCCAAGATATTTAAGCCAGAGCCAACTTGGCTCTGGTCATGCCTCAAGGCACGACCAGGTAGCCAAGAGACTATTTGACCATTCCTAGAGGCGCGACCACCCCATGCCTCACCCTTATAAAAGGGGCTCTTCATCTCCTTCCTAAGGAGGAAGCTTGGTGGACGGGAGGAGACCATCTAGGTCAAATCCCTGCATCCAGAGTCATCATCTGGACGATCTGAGGCCATTCTGCTTCTCCATCCTCATCGACATTCCAAGATCTGCATCAAAAGGCTCCACTTGACACCAAGATTAAGTTTCTATTCCCTTTCTTTAGGGATTTAGAAATTTTTATGTATTTGAGTCTTTGTATTGCATTTCTATCTGTTATGGAGTAGATCTTTACTATTCTAGGATATGGCCAGAAATTGTAATGTGTTGATGTTGCAAACTCTATTGAAT
Organism: Zingiber officinale; assembly: GCF_018446385.1. NCBI lineage: Eukaryota > Viridiplantae > Streptophyta > Magnoliopsida > Zingiberales > Zingiberaceae > Zingiber > Zingiber officinale. The sequence continues at coordinate 82,989,593 of NC_056000.1, read as the reverse complement.
TGTCGATTCCCTAGTTTGATGAAACTTGTATGTACTTATTCTGTTTGATTAAATGCTTGTAAAAAGACTACCTTTTATGGACTTGAATTTGTATATTTAGATCATATTTATGTATGCATAGATCTGAATTCTGTACTAGATACATTACTGCATGTCTAGAATTATGCATGAACCTGAACTTTCATTATATAGATGCATAAATTGTTGTCTCATTTGAGTGTGTGACCCGATATAGCTCGACATGGCTTTATTTCAAAGTTGAGTATCTAAAGTAACTATCCTTCTATATGGATCATAAACTCCTAGGGGAGAATAATTCATGTATGGATTAGTCTTTTACTTGTCCTAATGGGCTTTCCCTAATCATATGCTATGCAAGTGACCTATGTAATCTAGAGACGTATACCCAAGGGATACCTTATGACAGGAGTTACTCTACTAAAAATTTGGACTCTCTAAGTTACTTCTTCAATTGATGGCATACCTAGTTACTGGCAGGGAGAGCACTCCGATACACCATCGCGGGGTGGGATTCAGTGGTGACTTAGACTGTCCTACAAACATATTGTTGGGTTTTTCGGACCGTGAAAACCGCTTTTTCGCGTCGCAGAAACCCCGAAACTCCCTAGCCAACGGATCCGTGTAAAGAAAAATTTTTCGAAAAACTACGAGTACGAGTTTACCTAGATCTACACTTAGATCTACAAGGGAAAAAGGTTATACCTTTGAAGCGAAGCCCTTCGCAATCCCGCAAGTCCAAGGTACGCCGGATCTCAAGATTGTCAACGTAGACAATCCTCTAGAAGTATCCACACGAACAAGATGTGTTCTCTAACACACAAGGATGGAGAAGAGAGCACCACAAGTGTGCTAGCACTTTCTAGGGCTCTCGGATGGGAATGAAAAGAAAAAGGTTAGAGAAGAGAAATAGAATGGATCTTATGAACACTCTTCTTCTTCTTCTATGTGACAATCACTCTACCTTTTTCTTCATGAAACTGAAACTCATTCACCTTCTTTCTTGCTTGAAAACTTTCGGCCAAAAGAAGAGGAGAGGGAGAGCTTGAGGAAAGCTTGAGGAAGAAGAAGATGCAATTAGCCTTGAATCAAAAAATAATGAATCCCATTCATTTTGAGTGGCCGGCCACATCAAGAGTAACTCCTCTCATTAATGTGGCCGGCCTCATTAAAGCAAAGGAGAAGATGTAACTTCCATTAGGTGGCACAATCATGTATTAACTATGATGATGTGGCACATCATCATTGGCCACTTAATGCCAAGTCACACATATGATGTGGCATAAAGTCAAGTCAAACTTGACTCTTCCTCTTTCTCTCAAGTCAAGTCAAACTTGACTTAATCTCTCTCATGGTTGATCTAATCCAACCATTTAATTCAAACCAATTTAATATAATGAATCTAATTCATTTAATTAAATTGATTCAATGAATCATAATCTAAATTAGACTCATTGAACACATGAATCAACTTGAGTCCAACTCAATTAGCCCAATTAGGATTACTCTTAATCCAATTTGATTCATCAAATGAATCTAATCCTCTTGGCTCATCATATGAACCTAATCTCCATCCACTTGTTCTTTGTGTGTGACTCAATAGGTTCTTGTAACGTTGGCAATGTCCCTAAACTCATTTAGAAGCATAAGTAATGAGCGGTATCTAGCAATATATCATTACTACCCAAGTTATAAGAATGTTGAGATCCAACATCACCTTGTGACTACTAATTGTGACTCCTCACAATATATAACAAGTGTCCTTCTATCCTAGACATCTAGATTGATCAATGTGAGGCATAGACCGTGTCATCCTCTGATTAATTTAAATCTTGAACTCCAAGTAGACTCACTAAATCAAATGAGCTCAATATCTCATATTGACTCATTTAGGCATGGTCATGCACTTCGTGGTCTCACTCTATCAAGAATATCGATGTCGCTCCCATCATATAGGAGGGATAGATCCCATCTACATCACTCACATCCCTCTGCATAATTCGTTACATACCCAGTAATCGCCTTTATAGTCCACCCAGTTACGGGTGACGTTTGACGAAACCAAAGTACATAACTCCTTATGTAGGGAACCATGGTGACTTCAGGTCTAAGGACTAGTAGTCATACTAATAGCCACATGATAAAGTATATGACACTCATATAACGATCCATGATACTTTCTCATGGCGGGTCATTCAGTATACATTCTCCAATGCATACCCATGTGTCAACTTGATATCTCTATATCCATGACTTGTGAGATCAAGTCATCGAGCTAACCTACATGCTAGTCTTATTGCATTAACATTGTCCCTGAATGTTAATACTCGACTAGGAATGATTAAGAGTAGTGTTCCCTATATCATCTCACTATCGGTTCAACTAATTGATTGATATAGGTGAGAACCTTCTACTCAAGGACGTTATTATACTTAGTTTATTTGGCACCAATACAAGTAAGTATAATAACCAAAAATCAAATGCCTTTATTTATATAAGAATATGATACAACAAGTCTATAATACAATCATCAAATGATTGGCTCTAGGGCTCTAACTAACAATCTCCCACTAGCACTAGTGTCAATCAGTGTAGGCTCTAAGCCCCAATGACCTAGTGTGACCATCATGCTTCCTCTGTGCCAAAGTCTTGGTCAAGGGATCTGCGATGTTAGCCTCTATAGGTACTCTGCATATCTTCACATCTCCTCTCTCGATAATCTCTCGAATGAGATGGAAGAGCCGTAGTATGTGTTTGGTCCGCTGGTGTGAGCGAGGTTCCTTCACCTATGCTATAGCTCCATTGTTATCACAATAGAGCTCAATAGGGTCAGCGATACTGAGAACCATCCCAAGTTCAGTGATGAACTTGCGGATCCAAACTGCCTCCTTTGCTGCCTCTGATGCAGCAATGTACTCGGCCTCTATCGTAGAATCAGCTACTGTGTCCTACTTCGAACTCTTCCAGCTCACAGCACCACCATTTATGCAAAATACGAACCCTGACTACGATCGATAATCATCTTGGTCAGTCTGGAAGCTAGCATCACTGTAACCCTTTACAGCTAGCTCGTCATTGCCTCCATATATCAAGAAATATTCTTTAGTCCTTCTTAAGTACTTAAGAATATTCTTGATCGCTATCCAGTAACTTTCACCTGGATCTAACTGGTATCTGCTCATCATGCTCAAAGCATACGAGATATCAGGTCGAGTACATAGCATGGCGTACATGATAGATCCTATGGCTGAAGCATAAGGGATCTGATCCATGCGGTCTCTCTCCTCTCTAGAAGAGGGGCCTTGAGTCTTCGAAAGACTAACGCCATGTGACATCGACAGAAACCCCTTCTTGGAGTTCTGCATGGCAAATCGAAGGAGTACCTTGTCAATGTATGTACTCTGACTTAGGCCAAGCAATCTCTTAGATCTATCTCTATAGATCTGTATCCCTAGAATGCGGGATGCCTCACCTAAGTCCTTCATTGAGAAACATGTCCCTAGCCAAGTCTTGACAGACTGTAGCAAAGGATGTCTTTCCCAATGAGTAGTATGTCATCCACATACAATATGAGGAAGACAACTATGTCCCCTACAACCTTCTTGTAGACACAAGGTTCATCTTCGTTCTTGATGAAACCAAACTGTTTGATTACATCATCGAATCGAAGATTCCAGCTCCGAGAAGCTTGCTTTAGTCCATAAATGGACTTATGCAGCTTGCATACTCTGCTAGTATGATTTGGATCTATAAAACCCTCAGGTTGTGTCATGTACACATCCTCGAGTAGGTTTCCATTCAGAAACGCGGTTTTGACATCCATCTGCCAGATCTCGTAATCGTGGTAAGCTGCAATAGCAAGCATGATCCGAATGGACTTAAACATCGCTACTGGAGAAAAGGTTTCATCATAGTCAATACCATGAATCTGCTTGAAACCTTTAGCTACCAAGCGACCCTTATAGATAAGTTCATCCATGTCAGTCTTTCTCTTAAAGACCCACTTGCACCCTATGGGTTTTACCCCTTCAGGTAGATCAACCAAAGTCCATACTTGGTTGGTGTACATGGATTCCATTTCAGATCTCATGGCCTCTAGCCATTTCTCGGAATCTGGTCTCATCACAGCTTCCTGATAGGTGATAGGCTCATCCTCTATGAGCACAACGTCATCATGGTCAGACAAGAGAAATGAGTATCTCTCAGGCTGACAACGTACCCTATCTGACCTGCGAAGAGGTAGGTCTACTTGAACTGGTTGTTGTTCCTCAACTCTTTGTCGAACAACATCATCCACAACTCTTTGTGGTTCTAGTTCAACTTCCATCGAGGCATCAGTGCTATTGTTCGCATCTTGAACTTCTTCAAGATCAAACGTGCTCCTACTAGTCTTTCTAGAAACAAAGTCCCTTTCTAGAAAGACTCCAGTCTTTGCCACAACTACCTTGTGCTGACTGGGAATGTAGAAATAATATCCCTTAGTTTCCTTGGGATATCTAATAAAGTAGCACTTGTCGGATTTGGGTCCTAACTTGTCTGAGACTTGACGTCTAACGTAAGCCTCACAACCCTAAATCCTCATGAAAGACACCTGGGCATCTCTCCCAGTCCATATCCTATACGGTGTCTTTATCACGGCCTTAGATGGAACTCGGTTGAGTATAAAAGCTGTCGTATCTAGAGCATAGCCCCAAAGGAATGTCGGAAGATCTATGTGACTCATCATAGACCGTACCATATCTAATAAGGTATGATTCCTCCTTTCGGATACACCATTCCACTGTGGTGTTCCAGGAGGAGTGAGTTGGGATAGGATCCCACACTCAACTAGATAGTCACGAAACTCATGACTAAGGTATTCTCCACCTCGATCTGATCGAAGTATCTTAATACTCTTGCCAAGCTGGTTCTGTACTTCATTCTTGAATTCTTTGAAGTTTTCAAAGGATTCAGACTTATGTGTCATCAAGTACACATAACTATATCTACTGAAGTCATCAGTAAATGTGATGAAGTACCTATAACCGCCTCTAGCAGCGACATTGAAAGGGCCACATACATCACTATGTATAAGTCCTAACAAATCATTCGCTCTTTCGCTGTGCCCACTAAAAGGTGTCTTGGTCATCTTGCCTAGTAGGCATGACTCGCACGTCTCATAAGATTCAAAATCAAATGAGTCCAGCAAACCATCCTTATGGAGCTAGGATAAGCGTAAGCGCTTGTCATTTATATGACCTAAGCGACAGTGCCAGAGATAGGTTTGGTTCAGGTCATTTGACTTGAACCTCTTGGTATTTATGTTATAAATAGGGCTTTCAAGATCTAGAATATAGAGTCCGTTTATCAGAGGTGCACTACAATAGAACATATCGTTTAAATAGACGGAACAACATTTGTTCTTTATTGTAAACGAGAAACCTTTCTTGTCCAAACAAGAAACTGATATAATGTTCTTAGTTAATGCAGGCACATAACAACAATCATCTAATTCTAGTACAAGCCCAGAGGGCAGAGATAGATGATAAGTTCCTACAGCAACAGCAGCAACCCGTGCTCCATTGCCTACTCGTAGTTCTGTCTCACCCTTCATCAATGCCCTGCTATTTCTCAGCGCTTGTACATTGGTACAAATATGCGAAGCACATCCGGTATCTAATACCCACAATGAAGAAATAGAGAGGTTGACTTCTATAACATGTATACCTAAAGTAGAAATCTTATTTCTCTTCTTCTTAAGATCTTCCAGGTATTCTTTGGAGTTCCTCTTCTAGTGCCTTGCTTGTCCTTGATATAGGTGACAAAGATGTTCAACCATATCGTAAGCACCCATCAACTCATGTTGCTTCTGAAGCTCAGAGTTCATGGTCGCGAGCATAAGATAGGACACATCTAATGCGTCATCTTGATGCTTCTTGTAAGCATCTCGGTCTGCTCGCGTGGCAGTGGTAGGAGGAGCCTCCAGAATGGGCTGCTCTAGAACGTACAGTTTACGTTCTTGGGTGAAAACTATTCTCAGGTTCTTGTAACAGTCCAGGAAATTTGCTCCGTTGAGCTTGTCCTTCTTAAGGACAGAATGCAGAGAGAAGTTGTTCGTGTTTAACGTCATGGAAATTCTATAACAGAAATAAATGTAGAAATAAATATCATATTCTTTTAAATCATTTAATTAGGCCTTCAACTAAATGATGCTCCCTCTGAATTCTATAATTCATGTGGGACAAGATCCACATCATACTAACCCTTGAGTTAGCTTTGGCTAATACACCCAAGATTTAGTATGATCGGTAGGTAACGATTATCAATTACATCTCTATGAAACTCTTGTTTATAGGATCATTATCCGTAGTTATATTAAAACTTGAGTTAGCTTTGGCTAATACGCCCAACAATTAATATAAATGTGATTTATGTCCTATCTTTCCAACCGTTGGAAGAATGCCTATAGTTGTACTCGATCCAACCGAGTTAACTAGTTACTCAATCTAATTGAGTTGTACTCACCCATGCGTTGATAGGCGGGACCAAGATTATCCCTCCGTACCCTACCAAGATAATATGTGTTGCTCTGCTTTGGCAGATTCAACAACACATGTGATCAAGGTAGTGATAGGTATCACGGCACGGTAGGCATTAGAGTTGACGTGATTTAGATCTAATCTAAACGTCGATGTTGTATCATATACTCGATATAGATCTAATCTAATCGATAGGGTGCATCTTGTATACGATGTAGATCTAATCTAATCGTAAGGGTGCATCTTGTGCACGATTTAGATCTAATCTTAATCGTTAGGCACTAATTAATTACTTAATTAAACATGCATCACATACACAAGTAATTAACTAAATTTTGTGATTATGTCATGGCCCTACTACGATCTTCTCAAGCCAATGAGAAGATCGGATGGTCAACCTAAGGTCAACAGCTTCTCAAGCTCCTTCCTTTGACCACCTCGTGTTGCTCGCACCCTCCTTGTAACTCCGTCTCAAGTGGACCTTCCACCGCTTCAAAATTTACATTACAATTTTGAAACTCGAGTTACATTCGAGTCTAAATCTAATTTACAACCAGAATATAAATAGGGAGGCACGACGCGCAGGTCGCGTATCAAATACAGCACACACAAACACATGACGGCACGCAGGCCGTATTATAAATTACAACATAAATCCAATCATATTGGGTCTTTTTGGGCCATGACTATTACAAAAATAATATATAATTTAAAATTATATATTTTTCATAATTTTCTGTAATTTTTCATAATTTTACAATTTTTATGAGTAAATTTTTCCCGGCGGTCCCGATTAGCGATTTCGGGCGCAATCGCGGAGCAAATTCCCTTGCGGGGTTAGGGGTAGTACTCCTACCCGCGATCTAACCATCGTGAGTTGCTCCTAAGCGATCCAACAGAGCTTTAGCCCACTGTCCCAAAATATTTTGGGTCGAAACATTGCCGTTACGGAAAAATCTTCTCGGTAGTCGAAGCCTACAAGTGTCTAAACACTTGTGCTTCGCTTCTACAAGAAAAATACCCTTTAAAACTATAAAAAACATGAAATTACAGAAATTCACAGAATGTTTATTTTTCATAAAAACCCAAATAAACTCGTATTCATCTTCGCAAGTGGCTCTGATACCACTGTTGGGTTTTTCGGGCCGCGAAAACCGCTTTTTCGCGTCGCGGAAACCCCGAAACTCCCTAGCCAACGGATCCGTGTAAAGAAAAAATTTTTGAAAAACTAAGAGTACGAGTTTACCTAGATCTACACTTAGATCTACAAGGGAAAAAGGTTATACCTTTGAAGCGAAGCCCTTCGCAATCCCGCAAGTCCAAGGTACGCCGGATCTCAAGATTGTCAACGTAGACAATCCTCTAGAAGTATCCACACGAACAAGATGTGTTCTCTAACACACAAGGATGGAGAAGAGAGCACCACAAGTGTGCTAACACTTTCTAGGGCTCTCGGATGGGAATGAAAAGAAAAAGGTTAGAGAAGAGAAATAGAATGGATCTTATGAACACTCTTCTTCTTCTTCTTCTATGTGACAATCACTCTACCTTTTTCTTCATGAAACTGAAACTCATTCACCTTCTTTCTTGCTTGAAAACTTTCGTCCAAAAGAAGAGGAGAGGGAGAGCTTGAGGAAAGCTTGAGGAAGAAGAAGATGCAATTAGCCTTGAATCAAAAAATAATGAATCCCATTCATTTTGAGTGGCCAGCCACATCAAGAGTAACTCCTCTCATTAATGTGGCCGGCCTCATTAAAGCAAAGGAGAAGATGTAACTTCCATTAGGTGGCACAATCATGTATTAACTATGATGATGTGGCACATCATCATTGGCCACTTAATGCCAAGTCACACATATGATGTGGCATAAAGTCAAGTTAAACTTGACTCTTCCTCTTCCTCTCAAGTCAAGTCAAACTTGACTTAATCTCTCTCATGGTTGTTCTAATCCAACCATTTAATTCAAGCCAATTTAATATAATGAATCTAATTCATTTAATTAAATTGATTCAATGAGTCATAATCTAAATTAGACTTATTGAACACATGAATCAACTTGAGCCCAACTCAATTAGCCCAATTAGGATTACTCTTAATCCAATTTGATTCATCAAATGAATCTAATCCTCTTGGCTCATCATATGAACCTAATCTCCATCCACTTATTCTTTGTGTGTGACCCAATAGGTTCTTGTAACGTTGGCAATGCCCCTAAACTCATTTAGAAGCATAAGTAATGAGCGGTATCTAGCAATACATCATTACTACCCAAGTTACAAGAATGTTGAGATCCAACATCATCTTGTGACTACTAATTGTGACTCCTCACAATATATGACAAGTGTCCTTCTATCCTAGACATCTAGATTGATCAATGTGAGGCATAGACTATGTCATCCTCTGATCAATTTAAATCTTGAACTCCAAGTAGACTCACTAAATCAAATGATCTCAATATCTCATATTGACTCATTTGGGCATAGCCATGCACTTCGTGGTCTCACTCTATCAAGAATATCGATGTCGCTCCCATCATATAGGAGGGATAGATCCCATCTACATCACTCACATTCCTCTGCATAATTTGTTACATACCCAGTAATCGCCTTTATAGTCCACCCAGTTAGGGTGACGTTTGACGAAACCAAAGTACATAACTCCTTATGTAGGGAACCATGGTGACTTCAAGTCTAAGGACTAGTAGTCATACTAATAGCCACATGAGAAAGTATATGACACTCATATAACGATCCATGATACTTTCTCATGGCGGATCATTCAGTATACATTCTCCAATGCATACCCATGTGTCAACTTGATATCTCTATATCCATGACTTGCGAGATCAAGTCATCGAGCTGACCTACATGCTAGTCTTATTGCATTAACATTGTCCCTGAATGTTAATACTCGACTAGGAATGATTAAGAGTAGTTTTCCCTATATCATCTCACTATCGGTTCAACTAACCGATTGATATAGGTGAGAACCTTCTACTCAAGGACGCTATTATACTTAGTTTATTTGGCACCAATACAAGTAAGTATAATAACCAAAAATCAAATGCCTTTATTTATATAAGAATATGATACAACAAGTCCATAATACAATCATCAAATGATTGGCTCTAGGGCTCTAACTAACACATATAAGTAAAGAACTAGGGAAGGGCGAATTCATTGCATAAAATCCACCATTACAACAAAACCAACATCCTAGAACACTTTATGAATTAAAGACTTCCTCAATTTTCTTCCTTTTACTTTACGGTATTAGTTAAAAATCTCCAGACAAATACTTATCAATCTTGTCTAGTCAAACTCGAAGTACAGAATCGACTAACACTTAATCCTCAGTCCTCATGGGATCAACATTTATAAATTTTATTACTTGATGACAATCGTGCGTTTACGGTCTTCCACATCATGGATTTGTACCATTTTCTAATCCTCTATCAGCTAAGCTATGGGTGCCTCCTGTAAAGCTTGCACCTCCATTTGTTGAATCTTGTGGGCTTTATACGACTCCATCTTGATGATGTCCACATAAACTTTCTAACCACCAGTTGGTCTCCTTTCACCTCGTCCACTTGATCTTCTACTATAAATTTAATTTTTATAGTATAAAGTCAAGACAATCACTCAGAATTCATGTAGAGTGGACCTCCCTAAAATGACGTTATATGTGTTGGTTGATACTCAGAATATCGTACTGATTCTCCTGTACAAAAATTTTGTGCAAGTCCTGAACCATTCCTAACATCCTATTGTGTTCTTTAGAAATTAAATTAGGAATCACAAGCGGAACTTAACATTATTGATTTCAAATTTAACTTATCTGTTCTTAGAGGTTTAGACTTGGATCGCAAACAATACTTAACATTATTGATCCAAATCCACCCATGTTACAAATTCAATTAAATATTAATTTCAGAGATTGGCTTCCAGGTTAAACATGGCGAGGCACTAGGCCTTCTTGGGTATGGGAGCATCCACCACTTCCTAGAGAAAGCCTTTCAATGAAATTTAATATTTAATTTCCTTAGAGTGACCCTAGGTTTAACCAAAAGGAACAATAGAATCACAAGATCGAAAAAAAACAAAAGAACACAAACTCGAATCACAAATTCGAAACTTAGAATCATATGCCTCTTGTGTTTGGTATTTCAAAATCTATACAAAGAAAACTAGTATGATGCGGAATAGAATTACTAGTTATACCTTTCTTTGTAAGCAACAACCTCTTGATCTTCTATCGTATTCCTCTTCTTATCTTGGATGTCGTGTGGGTGACGATTTACCAAGACGAGAACCACCACCACCTTCCTCCTTGTAAGTTTCGGCCACCAACCTTCAAGCTCCAAGGGGTGATAGAACAAAGCCTCCTTTCTCTCCTTCTTCTGCAAGCAAAATCTGGCCACCACAAGAGTTCCAAGAGAGGGTGCCACCTGCCACTAAAGAAGAAGAGAAAAGGAAAACTAGGGGTCGGCCACATCAAGGAAGAGAAGAGAGGAATAATAGATGTTAGGTTATAACATGAGGCACCTCTACCCTCTCTTTTATACTATTTAGTCTTGGCATATAAGGAAAGTTTTAATAAAAACTTCTTATTCTCCTTGCCAACAAAAGGAAAATCTAAACAACAATTTCCTTTTTAAGCTTTAATGGCCAGCCACCACCTTGAGCTCCAAACAAGAAAAGTTTTAAATACAAAATTAAAACTTCCTAATTTATTTCCGAAAAATTTTAAAATAAAATTTCTCTTTAAAAATTCCCTTCATGGTTGGTTATAAAAGGAAACTTTTATAAATTAAAATCTCTCTATTAAAACATGTGGATGATTACAAAAAGGAAACTTTTCTCCAAAATTAAAATCTTTCTTTCAATCTACAAATAAGGAAAAATATCAAATCTATCTCTTAATCTTTTGTAGAAAGCTATAAAAGAAAATATTTATAATTTTTAAAACTCTCTTTTAAATCATGAGCATGGTTAAAAAAGGTAAGTTTTATCAAAAATTAAAATTTTCCTTTTAACTACAAATAAAGAAAGATATCAAGCATTTCTCTTAATCCTTTGTAGAAAATTATAAAAGGAAAGATTTAAATTTTAAACTCTCTTTTAAAACATGCTTCCACATAAGAAAAGATTTTAAAATAAAATCCTTTTTATTTTTAATTGTGGTCGACCACCACCTTAGCTTGGGTTCAAGCTAGGGCTGGCCACCTAAGCAAACCAACTCACCTTGGTTTGGCTGGCCCTAGCTTAGGCTCCTAGCTAGGCTTGGTAGGCCACCTTAAGGTGGGTAAGAAGGTGGGTATAGGTGGGTATAATACTTTATAAATAAGAGGCTACGATAGGGACCAAGAGGAGGAATTGGTTTTGGTCGCCCGATGAAATTAAGCTTCCCGTGTTCACCCCGAACACCCAACTTAATTTCATCAATAATAATTCATACCACTAAAGAATTATTATTGAACTTCCGCACCAATTTCAAATTATATTTTGGGCTCCTTCTTATCATGAGTGTGTTAATCTCCCTATGTAGAGAAGGGAATACTTGGTCACTCTGGTGAACTGCTAGCAACAGGAGCTTTGCCTCACTTCGGATCTCGGGGAAGTGTATTTCTAATGGAGGATCCTAAGACCTCTCAAATCTAGAGGAATCTTCTATGGGTGTCTGAATCAGAGCTCCAGGGAATTCAATCAACTTCACTGGCTTTGATCTTCGATCAATAGCTTATGGTCCTTCAGCTAATGCTACAGGTGCTTTTGAAGGAGCAAAATTCATTGTTTATTGTTTCTGTGCAAGTACTTATGCTTTAGCCATCACTAGCAAATCAAAGTTTCCTTGTTACAAGGTAGCAATTGTGAGTTTTTCAACATTGTCCATTTCACATTTTATTGTGAACGAACAATTGCATACTATAAAAGCAAACAAAACACTAACAGTGTTGCTTTCTAAAAATTGTTATATGTTAATAGCATGTTTATTATAAATGATTTATTCATTTGCTATAAATTTGATGGGTTGTATATATGTAATATGATTAATTAATATTAGTTAGATTGGATCATAAAGTTAAAACCTTACGCACTTACCATAGAGGTGAATATTTGCCTGATCAATTTAAGACTATGTAATATTACACAATGTTTTGTCTAATAATCCTAGGAACTCTATAGCAAAATGGAGTTGCTAAAAGAAGAAATCGAACTCTTCTAAATATGGTTAGGTCTACGATGACTCAAGCTAATTTGTCAATTTCCTATGAGTGTCTTCTAAATCTGTTCCATCTATGATCTATATGAATGTTGCATAGACAAAAAATTAGATTTGAATAATCTGAGATCGTGGGGGTCAGCTGTTGATGTTTTTGATAATACTCACAATATGGAAAACTAGGACCCAAGAGTAAGAAGTATATCTTTGTAAGGTATTCTAAGACCTTCAAGGGTTATATTTCCATTGATCAGCAATAAGATGAATCCATCTCCAAAATAAAGTTGAGATATGTAACTTTTTCTCGAAATTGAGTTCCCAACAAAAGATGACGTTGATAAAACTATTCCACTATTTGAGGAGGATGGTACTTTATCAACCAAACATGTATCACAAGGGATGCCTAAATTTTGTCAACTTAGTGGGAGTAATTTATCAAATAATAAAATGATTTCTCAATAGTTCAATCTACAAAGGAGTAGTCGTAAGATGATTCATTGAAAAAAAAGTTTGATATTGAGAATGAGGCATTAATGATTCTCCTAGTTGATGATAAAGAATCTCAAACAGTTATGGAAGTATTGAGAGATGCCAATTAGAGAAAAGTGCAAAATTATAATGAATGAAGAAACAGATTTGACATAATAGATATGGGAGAAGCTGAATATATTTTAGAAGTAAGATCATAAAAGATCGATCAAAAAGACTTTTAGATTTGTCTCAAGAGACTTATATTATTAAGATGCTACAATATTTCAATATGTTAGATTACAACATTAAATGAACACCTGTAGTGAAAGATAGTGTTCTAAGCAAAAATATATTCCATGACTCCTGAGGAAATAATCGATATGGAAAAAAATTATATATCAGTATCATTGGTAGTTTAATGTATACTATGTTGTGTACACGTCTTGATATCAACTATGTTGTTGACTTAGTTAGTCATTTCTGGTCAAGATTGAGACACTGGAAAGTGGTGAAGAGGATATTCAGATATCTTAAAGGTATAATAGATTATTGTATTTATTTCCAAGGATCTAATATGAGCCTCAAGAGTTATACGAATGAAGATTGGGTAGGAGATCTTGATGATAAAAAATCTACATCTGGCTATGCCTTTTTGATGAATAATGGTGTCATCTCATGGAACAACAAGAAATAGGCTTGTGTAACATTGTCAAGAATGGAAGTTGAGTATGTGGCTTGTTGAGCAACTAGAATTTGTCTGGTTAAAAAGGTTCTTGAAGCATTTGAAAATTGTTAAGGACAGTGGGAGTAAAGTGACAATCAAGCTGCTATAGTTTTTGTAAGATCTGGCAATTAAATAATAAGTGTTATTAGAGAAATAACCTTACTAGATTTTAGAGAATTTTTTTAAAAAAAAAATCAGGATTTAAACAGAGGTCGTATGACATGTTTTAAGGGGATGAATCTATTGGGGTAGGATAAAGACTGTTTAGATATCCCAATTAAGTGGGAGTTGATTAAGAAAATAACTTAATCTTTAATTGAAAAGACCTAAGTTTATAAACTTCCCATATTTGTGCCCTAGCCTTCCTTAGACACCGACTTCCCTTTTCACATTTGATCTCCACCGCATCTCCTCCTCTTCTCATCGACACCCAATGACATTGATCCATCGCCACCCTCTCTCAATCACCCTCCTCGCGTCGTCGCCAATTGGCGCCACTCGGCCATCACTGACCATTCACGCAAGACTCACCAGTGACACAGTAGCTGTCACTGTTGGTTGCTACTCGGAAAACCTAGAGGTTCCACTGTACAAAAATTTTGTACAAAGGTCTGAACCTTTTCCTAGCTACCATGTGTTCTTTTAAATTAAATTTTGGATCGCATGCGGAACTTAACACGTTTGATCCAAAACTTAATCTATTTGTTCTTTAAGGTTTAGACTTGGATCTCCTGCGGAACTTAACACGTTTGATCCAAATCACCTAAGTTATTAATTCCATTAAATATTAATTTCCATAATTGGTTCCCAGTACTGACGTGGCGAGGCACATGGCCTTCTTGGATATGGGAACAACCACCACCGACTAGACAAAACCTTTTATGGAAAGCTAATATTTAATTTCCTAAAATAACTTTAGGTCAACCAAAAAGAACAATCAAATCACAAGGAAAAGAAAAATAAAAGAACACAACTTCGAAAAACATATTCGAAATACTAGAATCGTAAGCCTCTTGTATTTGGTATTATTTCCATAAATAACTAGCATGATGCGGAAAGGAAAAATTACTAGTTATACCTTCTAAAAAGACCTCTTGATCTTCTACCGTATTCCTCTTCTAACCTCGGACGTTGTGTGGGCAACGATCTTCCGAGATGAGAACCACCAAGCACCTTCTTCTTCCTTGCAAGTTTTGGCCACCACAATTCTCCAAGAGAAGTAGAGGTCCGGCCACCACCACCAAGCTCCAAGGGATGCAAGAAACAAAACCACCTTTCTCTCCTTCTTCTCCTAGCTAGAACCGGCCACCATCAAGAGCTCCAAGAGAGGTTGCCGCCGGCCATAAGAAGAAGAGAAGAGGAAGAAGCTAGGGTCGGCCACCAAGGAGGAAAAGAGAGGAGAAGAATAATAGAGTTGATCATCCGTGAAGGCACCTCTACCCCCTCTTTTATAATTCTTGGTCTTGACAAATAAGGAAATTTTAATAAAAAATTCCTTAATTCTTTTGTCATAAAAAAGAAAAATTATTTTAATTAAAAAATAATTTTCTTCTTTTAATAATAATGGTCGGCCACTTCTAATTCCCCAAAACAAGGAAAATTTAATTCACACAAGAATTAAAACTTCCTAATTTGTTTCTAGAAATTTATAAAAATTTCTCCAATAATTTTATCCCTTCATGATTGGTTAATAAAAAGGAAATTTTATAAATTAAAATTCTTCTTTTAAACATGTGGATAATTTCCAAAAGGAAAGTTATCTCTAAAAATTAAAATCTCTTTTCAATCTACAAATAAGGAAAGATATCAAATCTTTTCTTAATCTTTTGTAGAAACTAATAAAAGAGAATATTTAATTTTTAAACTTCTCTTTTAAATTATTATCATGGTTAAAAAGGAAAGTTTTTCTTAAAAATAAAATCTCCTTTCAATCTACAAATAAGGAAAGATTTCAAATCTTTTCTTAATCTTTTGTAGAAAGCTTTAAAAGGAAAGATTTAATTTTTAAACTCTCTTTTAAAACTATGATATCCACATAAGAAATAATTTAAAAAAATCCTTTTTAATATGATGTGGCCAGCCACCTAAGCTTGGGCTCCAAGCTATTGGTCGGCCACCTTAAGGCCAACCTTTAGGCTTGGCCGGCCCTAAGCTTGAGCTTCAAGCTTAGCTTGGCCGGCCCCTATTGGTTGGGTAAGAAGGTGGGTATGTGGTGGGTATAAATCTCTATATACAAGAGGCTACGATAGGGACCGAGAGGAGGAATTGGTTTTGGTCTCCCGATGAAATTAAGCTTCCCGTGTTCGCCCCGAACACACAACTTAATTTCATCAATAATAATTCATTCCACTAAAGAACTATTATTGAACTACCGCACCAATCCCAAATTACATTTTGGGCTCCTTCTTATTATGAGTGTGTTAGTCTCCCTGTGTTTAAGATGTCAAATGTCCATTAATTAAGCAAGTTACTGACAACTCATTTAATTAATATCTTAGTCCAAGAGTAGTACCACTCAACCTTATTATCATGTCGGACTAAGTCCACCTGCAGGGTTTAACATGACAATCCTTATGAGCTCCTCTTGAGGACATTCTCAACCTAGATCACTAGGACACAGTTTCCTTCTATAATCAACAATACACACTATAAGTGATATCATTTCCCAACTTATCGGGCTTATTGATTCATCGAACTAAATCTCACCCATTGATAAATTAAAGAAATAAATATCAAATATATGAGCTTGTTATTATATTAGGATTAAGAGCACACACTTCCATAATAACTGAGATCTTTGTTTCTTTATAAAGTCAGTATAAAAGAAACGACCTCTAATGGTCCTACTCAATACACTCTAAGTGTACTAGTGTAATTATATAGTTAAGATAAACTAATTCTTAATTACACTACGACCTTCCAATGGTTTGTTCCTTTCCATTATGGTCGTGAGTTACTGTTTATAATTTATAAGGTACTGATAACATGATCCTCTGTGTGTGACACCACACACCATGTTATCTACAATATAAATTAATTGAACAACTACATTTATCGTAAATGTAGACATTTGACCAATGTGATTCTTATTTCTAGATAAATGTTTATACCAAAAGCTAGGCTTTTAGTATACACTCTAACAGTCACAGGAGGCAACGTTGTCCGCTTGAGCGAGAATCCCGATTCCTCTATTGGGTGCTACTCGAAATTCCGTTCTGTTTCCCCTGTATAAAAATTTGTACAAGCACAGAACTTTTCCTAGCAACCCATGTGCTTTTCATAAGTTAAACTTGGATTGCAAACAAAACTTAACATTATTAATCCAAGTTCATCCCATGTGATCTTTAGAAGTTAAACTTGGATTGCAAACGAAACTTAACATTATTAATCCAAGTTCAACCCTTGTGTTCATCAGAAGTTAAAACATATTACAGAAGTTGATTAAATATCTATTTCAAGGATTGGCTTCCAGGTTGTTGGCGAGGCGCTCGGCCTTCTTGGTTATGGGATCATCCACCACTTCCTAGACAAAGCATTTCAAAGAAATTGAATATTTAAACTCCTCACAGTAAACCCTAGGTTTAACTAAAGAGACCTCAATCGAAGCATAAAATTGAAACACAAAACCGCTAGCCTCTTGTGTTGGTATTTCAGGATCCATACAAAGAAAAACTAAACTAGTACACCGGGGAAACAATTAATTAAATGAGTTACTGACAACCTACTTAATTAATATCTAGCTCCAAGAGTAGTACCACTCAACTTCATTATCATGTCAGACTAAGTCCACCTGCAGGGTTTACATGATAATCCTTATGAGCTCCTCAAGGGGCCATCATCAACCTAGATAACTAGGACACAATTTCCTTTTATAATCAACAACATACCATATAAATAATATTATTTCTCAACTTATCGGGCCTATTGATTTAACGAATAAATCTCACCCATTGATAAATTAAAGAAATAAATACTAAGTATATGTGTTTGTTATTATATCGGGATTAAGAGTACGCACATTCAAAATAACAGAGGTTCTGTTCTTTTATGCAGTCAGTATAAAAAGAAACAACCTCAAATAGTCCTGCTCAATACACACATAGTGTACTAGTGTAATTTTATAGTCAAGATAAATTAATACCAAATTACACTACAACCATTCCAATGGTTTGTCCCAATCCATCTTGGTTGTGAGCTACTATTTATAATTTATAAGGAACTGATAACATGATCTTCTGTGTGACACCACACATCATGTTATCTACAATATAAATTAAATGGACAACAATATTTTACTAAATATAGATATTTGACCCATGTGATTCTCATTTCAAAATAAATATTCATACAAAAAACTAGGCTTTTAGTACATCGATGTGATCCTCTTCGTCGCCTACTCTTGATCTTCGTCGTTGCCTAATCGTGCTAGTGTCGCTTGCTCATAGCCACGCCACTAGATCAAGTTATCGATGGTGTGAGAGATGTTGTCTTCCTCTACTCTGAGACAACGCCACCCATTTTGACGTAGAACCACTGATTGCCTCTTCTTCGACCCTTCTACCTTCGTCGACAAAGATCAGTTTCTACACCATCTCACTATGTGTCAGCGTCTCTGTGTGCTAGCATCTTTGTGTGTCGACGTCTCTTGACCTAGCATCGCCACCAGCCTTTGTTTGCTTGCTACAATCATCAGAGAAGAGTAAAGTTAGGTAATAATCCTTGTTAACTTCAATAGTAATGTGGATTTAGATAAATTACTATAAGGATTCCTAATTAGTTGGATTTGGGATTATTTTACAAGTGGCAGTGGGAGATTGGAGTGCAATTGCTTGGTTCCAACCAACACAACTCCAGCCATTACTGTTCGTCGATGATCCACAGCTCCGGCTGTGAGCCACCAGTTGTGTCATTGAGATTGGGTGTGTTTTGCATGATAAACTTGATGTAAACCCTAATGTAATTGATGATGTAAAAGGGAATCATTAACTAATTGGATTGAATTAATGGAGGTGAACCATTAATTAGGGTTGAAGCTGGATTAACTTGAGTTTAGGTGGTGAATTATTTTATCGAGACCTAAACATATATTAGGGGTTAAGCAATGGTTATGTTTTAATTGAAGTTACCCTAAATAGATTTGGGAATTTGATTTAGCTATTTAATTCATATGAAGTTAGCTAAGTCACACTTATATGATTGCAAGACTTTGATTCAAGACGAGCATCTTGGCATGTGATTAGTTTCTCATGATCGACAGATAAAGGCAGGTACTTCTTACCTTAATTCTTTAGTACTTTGATCTTAGTGCATGAGCTATATTCAGATAGATGATGTATTTACCTTGACTCCACTCATATTTTTCCTAAGTTTGATACTTATCCACTCCATCTTTAAGATAATCATTTTAATGGTCTATATAGTCTCTCATTTCCATTCATGATATTTAGTAGATACTAGATATCATGTTTACTTATTTTGATTGTTATCTATTTATGAACCTTATTGAGCATACTGGCTTACTATAGCATACCTTATTTCTGTTTATATCTATGATGACTATTGCATCTTGTGCATCATGTCATTGCATGCATACTGACAACTATATCTCCCTTGTGGTTGAGAGAGTTATTGGTCAACACCGCACACTCGGTCGTTCATGGGTAGTGGTAGCTGGAGCAGATGTCGCTTGTCCTATTGTGCCCTCACTTGACCACTCATGGGTAGTGGTAGCTAGAGCTAGGAGTAGTAGAGACCCATTGCTACGTAGCTAGTTAGCTACTATGTACCTGTCCACTCGGCCACTTGAGAGTAGTGGTAGCTGGAGTGAGTACAGTTGTCATTGATCCGACCTCTCGACCATACAAGGGTCGTGGTACAGAGGGGTGGGTGGGGTGACCATCTGTGCATATGCTTTTGTTATTATACTTGCTTATACTGTTGATTGCTTACTTATACTATTGTTTTATTGTATCCATGTGATATTCTTACACATGTTGAGTTATATACCTGTTGCATGTGTTAGTTACTAGATTACCTATTGGTAGTATGTATATACCTCACATATTACCCTTGTAGTTATGAGCAGTACTATTGCAATTCCTCACTACCCTTGACTTTTATTACTAGCTACTATATGAATTCAGGTATGGACTTTAATTATGATATCTCTATAGTACATGATACCTTTACCTATGAGACTGTATACCTTTTGCACCCTATACATATATTATGCTCGTGCACTATCTGTCTATTATCCGCTCAGTCCCAACACTCACCACCCCTTGATCCAGTTTTCTTTTGCCAGGAAATAGGTAGATGATTCAAGGACACTTGGAGGATCCTGACTGCCAGTTCCATGTCACATCCGAGGATGGTTTTCTATTTTTTTTGTTTCCTGCTTTACTTGCATTTTGAATTTGTGAACTTGATATTGTAATAACTCGATGTTGTCTTGGAGTTTAGTCTTATGGTTGCTTGTATTTGGTTTGATATTGTTGTGTCAAGCCGGGCCGGCTCGCAATTAGTTGTTTTGTAGTTTTACATTGGTTATTTTATGACTTCTGCTGTGTTTTGTTACAACTGTGTGGGTTGCTTATTAAACAACTGCGTGGTTATGCTCTTTTTATTCCAGCCATGTGGGTTGTGTATATAACTACATGGTTATGTATATTCCAGTCGTATGGATTGTTGTTGATAGCTTGTGAGTGGCCTTGTGGCCTTGTATACATGTTTCATTTATCACTACTACAAGGGAGGTGCTTCTCGATTTTCGTCGGACAACCTTATCTTCGGGGGGTGTGATAACTTTTTCTAAGGATCCCAAATATCACAGCAAGGATAGGTGCATAGCTATTAAGTATAATTTGTTGGGACACTCCAGAGCTAGAGGGGGGTGAATAGCTCGTCTCGCTTCGTCGATAATGGTTTGCAGCGAAAAACACAAAACGAACTCTTCCAATACTAACACCAAGGATTTATTTAGTATCCACCTCAAGATGAGGTGACTAATCCAAGGATCTATGCTGAGCACACTCTTCACTATAAAAACACTCCTTCTGAAACAATTCGGAGGTGGAGAAATCTTGTACAAGCTCACATAAGAATATAATTCAAAACAAGAAGTAACTGTACATAAATACAATAAAACCTCTTCTTGCTTGATCTCTTGTACCTTGTAATCACCTCTTGAACCTTGAAAGTACAACAACACTTGTCTCCAAGAAGCTTCAAGAACCGGCAACAATGGTGGAGAAGAATCAGTGAAGAGTTGTTGTGTTTGAACCTCATCGTCGCCTTTATACTCTGCACTTTTAGGGTTCTCAATCGATTGGGCCTGCTCCCAATCGATTTCCATGTCAGATGCAAATGATCCCAGCTGTCCAAAGCTCGCAACCTGTGCAAAGGTCATCTCTCAATCAATTGGCTTATCGATTGGGGGCAGCGATCGATCGGCTAATCGATCCAAAATCCTTCTATACTATCGTAGAAGACCCCAGAATCGATTGACCAATTGATTTAGGCCACCTTGCATCATTACGAGAAAACTTTCCTAATAGATCGACTGGTCGATTGAAGTAGCCAATCGATTGGAGTAGCTTAATCAATTAGTTGATCGATTAGGGAGCACACTATGCTCTCGAGATTTCCCCTAATGGATCAATTGATCGATTGGGTTGTCTTTACTCACAACACTCTACCAATCGATCACTTGATCAATTAGGCCCTGGTTCAATCAATCACTTGATCAATTGACTAACCCTATAAGTCAAGTCTAGGATTTCCAATCCCAACATCCGGTTAATCGTGACCTGTTAGGACTCTGTCATACCTAGCATCTGGTCAACTTTGACCTGCTGAGACTTCGTCACCAAGTGTCCAGTGAATCCTTTGACCCACTTGGATTTTTCTCCTTGTGCCAAGTGTCTAGTCAACCTTGACCCACTTTGACTTACCATCTCATGCCAAGTGTCTGGTCCTCCATGACCCACTTGGACTTTCAAACACTAGATATCTGGTCAACCTTAACCCACCTAGATTTTCACATGCCTGGCTTCACTCACCAGGGCTTTTCACCCCTTGACTTCACTCACCAGGATTTCTTTCTGCCTAGCTTTACTCACTTGGTCTTTTCATCACCTAGTTCACTCACTAGGATTTTCCTCTGTCTAGCTTCACTCACTAGGGCTTTTCATCACCTGATTCACTCATTAGGATTTCCCTCTACCTAACTTCACTCACTAGGATTTTCATCACCTGACTTTACTCACTAGGATTTCCCTCTGCCTAGATTCACTCACTAGGGATTTTCACCTGACTTCACTCATCAGGACTTTTTTCATTGCCTAGCTTCACTCACTAGAGCTTTCCAACTGTCTGGCTTCACTCACAAGGACTTTCTAATCCGTCTAGCTTCACTCACCAGAACTTTCTACACTAAGTGTATGGTCAACACTGACTCACTTGGATTTTCTTCTTTCAATCTTTCTGTTGGTGTTGTCCTTGCCTAACCTCCAGTTAGGACTTCCCAATCAGGTATCTGGTCAATCTTGACCTACTTGACTTCTGATCAACCTTTGACCATAAATCTCCATATGGACAATTGCAGCTGCAATCTCAATATATTGTCAAACATCAAAACTCAACCATCAAGATGCAAGCTTGAGCTAACTCAAGCTTAGTCAACTTGGTTAACCTTGACCTAGGGGAAATTACACCAACATAATTTTGTAAGGAATATTGTTGACAAAAAAAAAAGATAATTCTTGAGTATATCCCTACTCGTGCTATGTTTGTAGATCATTTTACTAAGTCATTGACTAAAAACTCATTTCAAGAACATGTGAAGTTTTTTAGACTTAGTAGAATGTACAACATATTGTAAAGACAATCAAATATATGAAATATCATGATTTATTCAGTGTATATGTCATTGTTATATTTAGATAATTTCTCGATGAGCATGATAGTAGGTTGAAATTTGTTCACTCACATGGACAATCATCTATATTTTTTAAGTATAAATAGAGATAAGTCATTACTTATGGGATAACTAATGAAGATGTGAATGGAAACATACCTATAAGTTGGGGTCGCCTTAATGGTTGTATCAAGATGAGATCATTTGTGAATTGATAATGATGAGAGTAAATGTACCGATCATTTACTAAACCTACTGGAAGCCAGATAAGAATTCATGAGTTAAATTCAGAATTAGACATTAAGTATGTCTAGATCAAGATATGTATGATGTTAAATTTATGAAAACATTCACTCTTTATTAGTAAAGAGAATAACAATGTAGTATATGATTCATACCACATGTGCTACATTGACAAAAAGGTGTAAGTATCCCGTGGTAGTTTTAATGTGATCAAATCAAGTCAAGTTAGGTCATGTTATGTTTTGGTTCCCTATGTCTAAGTGTGTAGGAACCTAGGAGTACAGGAAGTCAAGCGAAAGATATAGCTAGCGAGAAGGACGACACAGGAAAGAGTCGACGAGCTCGGTGCGTCCAAGGGACGAGGTGCTGCTGAAGAGTGCGCTGGCGGACGAGAATGAGGCGTGCGGCATTTCTGAGGGACAAGAAGCCAGAGAAGAAGATTGCTCAAGAAGGCCGAAAAATAGGTTTGGCTGAGTCATATTTCGGATGGCCGAAATCACCTGGAGCGGAGTTGGAGCGGAAGACCCAGAGGAAAAGTCAATCGGAGGTTGATTGTGCTCCGGGTGCCCGGAGCTATTCCGAGCGCCTGGACCACCTAAACCCAAGGCGCCCTAGGCACGCGCCCTAGTTGAGCTGGAACAGCTCTGTCCGGGCGCCCGGACCTGGTCCAAGCACCCAGACCTGGTCCAAGCACCCGAACCTAGTCCAAGCACTTAGACCAGAAACTTTATCGAAATGTCAACAGTCATGATCCGTTGCGACGGGGATAAAATTTTATCCCCCTCCAGGCATCTAGAACCCTTCCAGACACCCCGATTAGAGCTATAAATACAACCCTGATCACAGGAGCCTAAAACATCACTTCTAAAATGATTTCTATTCTTGTTCTACTACTTTTATGAGCTGTCAACGTTGTAAAGATGCTACTCTACCCAAAGGAGACTTGAGAGTGAACTTCATTTGTCTAGGATTAGTAATCTTCTAATTATAAACCTAATAAATTCTCTTACCTCTGCTTTTTAATTTATGCATTTATGTTTTGTTATTATATAAGTGTTTTCTTAATTTTATTTGGAATATTGAGAAAGGTTAATTTTGATTTTCAGGACAATTCACCCCCCTCTTGTCAGCCGCTAGGGGTCCAACAATTAGTATCATAGCAAGGTCGTTTTAGAAGGACTAATCGCCGACCAAAGTACAAGAAATGGGAAGAGCTAACATCTACCCATCAGTATTAGGGGGAGTTCGCGTTTTGGAGATGTCGAATGGAGGTATATTTTAAAACCTTTTTCAATATTTTGCTAACGATTAAGTATGGTTTTGATATATCCAAAAGAGAAGAAGGAAAAGAACTTGAGGAGCATCAATGGACTGAGAAGCGGCGTAACGATTTTATGGCAAATGCTAAGGCTGAGTTCTACCTTCTGAGTGTTCTGTCTACTCAGGATCTCGACAGAATTGGCAAACACAAGAGTGCAAAAGAACTTTGGAAAAAGTTCTTGAAACTCTACAAAGAACCAAAAGAAATCGAATTCAACTCCTCAATGGACACTAAGTCGTCATCAAAAGAATTCGAGGCCGAGGAAATTGCCGAGACAACTCTTATAGCCGAATACCTACCTGAAGACACAGAAAGCTCATCCTAGATGAGCATCGATGAAGGGGGAGAGTCTTCGAAATAAAGCAGAGTTGAAGGGGGAGGAACATCAGAAAAAGACAGCTCTACAGGGGGAGCATCAGATTCTAAGATCGACAAGGTAAGTCAAGTACGATCTTTACCTCTTGATAAATTATTTAAGTTTATAAAAAATGTTATCAAAAAATTCTTATAAATTAGAAATGAAAATAAAAAATTATTAAAAAAAATAATGAGTTAAAAGGAACTTTAGCAAAAGCTCCTTGATTAGAAAATTTTGATAAACGAAAAATATAAAATGAAAATTTAAATGAACAAATATAAAATTTGAAAAAGTCTACATGTTCTACTTTTATTTCTTCAAATTTTATAAATAATTCAGGACTTAAGTGGTATCTTAGTTATCACAAGGGCAGATTAAAAAGTATTCATTAAAATATATTCTTAAAAAAATTTTGATTAATTCTGTTGGATGAAATTTATATTAATTACTAAAATTATACTTAAATTTATCTTTTTTGCATGCTCTAATTTTTAATTGAATTTAATTTTTTTTATCTAATATTTTCGAATAAATATCTTTGCATGATTTTGTTTGAAATTAATTAGAATTTTTTTTTTTTAAAGAAAGAGAATTTTAATACTTATTTAGAGAAAAATTTTTAAAATTTTTTGATCGTTCATTATGTTTCATGATTTCAAAAATCATAGATTTTTTTTTTAATTTCGCAGAGTTACTATTGAAAATTTTACTTTTAAAAGCTTATCATTTTTTCTATCCATGGAAAAGTTTTTAAAATTGTGTTACCGTAATTAAATTTTATCTAAATTATTTATCCAAATTCTAACTTTTTTAAAATTATCTAAAGATAGGTATGGAGAAATCATTTTTTTTACTTACTCTATTTCACTATTAGAAAATTGATCATGATTTTTTTTCTTATAAAATATTTTTAAGCAATTTTTAAAATCAATTCTTTATATAGAAAAGAATTTACTTCTATTTTAAATCAGTTTCATAATTTCGATTTTATCACAGCTTTTAGATGTTTCTTTGTTGTAAAATTTCATAGGATTTTTTAACAATTAAAATTCTCAAAAATTATTTTTTCAATAATGTTTTATAAATTATAATAGTCATCATATTTTATCCCTTAGATTTTGTTTAAATTTATTTCAAATTACTTCCATAAGTATACCCTTATTTTTAATGTGATCAAGGGGATAACTAGAGGTTAAGTCTAGGAGGATAGTATATTTTTTATTTTTACATAATTTTTTTTATATATAAAATATGTACTTGCCATTTTTATTATTATTTATTTTTTGATTTATCCTAACTTAACTTAGAGTTACTCACATTAAAAAGGGAAGATTGTATGTACTCCGTGGTAATTTTGATGTGATCAAACCAAGTCAAGTTAGGTGTTGTTTATGTTTTGATGCCCTGTGTCTAAGTGTGCAGGAACTTAGGAGCACAGGAAGTCGAGCGAAAAATACAGATAGCGAGAAGGACAACACGGGAGAGAGTCGACGAATTCGATGCATCAGAGGGACGAGGTGCTGGGAAGAGTATGCTGGCGGACGAGAATGAGGCGTGCGACGTTTTCGAGGGATGAGAAGCCGGAGCGAAAGGTTGCTCGAGAAAGTCTAAAAATGGGTTCGAGTGAGCCCTATTCCGAATGGCTGAAATCACCCAAGTGGAGCTGGAGCGGAAGACCAAGAGAAAAAGTCAACCGAAGGTTGACTGTGCTCCAAGCGCCCGGAGCTATTTCGGGCGCCCGGATTGGTGTAGGCGCTCGGACCGTCCGGACCCAAGGCGCCCCAGGTGCACCCCCTGGTCGAGCTGGAACAGCTCGGCCCGAGCACTTAGACCTGGTCCAACGCCTGGGCCAGAAACTTTATCGAAATGTCATCTATCGTGATCTGCTGCGACATGGATAAAATTTTATCCCCCTTCAGGTGCCTGGAACTCTTCCAAACACCCCGATCAAGGCTATAAATACAGTCATGATCCCATAAGTCTAAAACATCACTTGTTAAACAATTTCTATTCTTGTTCTACTACTTTTGTGAGTTGTCAATGTTGTAAAGAGGCTACTCCGCTCAAAGGAGACTTGAGTGAACTTCATTTGTCTAGGATTAACAATCCTCTAATTGGAAACCTAGTAAATTCTCTTGTCTCTGCTTTTTAATTTATGTATTTACATTTTGTTATTATACAAGTGTTTTCTTAATTTAGTTTGAAACATCGAGAAAGGTTTTAATTTTCAGGGCAATTCAACCCCCTTTTGCCGACCACCAGGGGTCCAACAAAAGGGTAGTTGGAGAATAGTTCCTTGCTTATATACTATGTGAGACATTTGAGATTATAATGTTGATTTTACACTCAATGACTTTTTAGTTATCTACTTAAAGTTTTAGTCAGTATTTGCTACTTTAACTATGGTTAACTCAGTTTATGGAGTATGACTAAGAAAATGAATGAATTTTAGTTAAAAAGAAAGAGTAAAATAAATTTTATTTTTAATATTTATTCATTGGTCGACCAATTATATATATTTTTATTTAGTACTAAAAATATGATTATGAATAATTATATTGATTGAAGATATTGAGCATGCTCTTGATATAATAGTCATTATGATGATTAAAGATATTCATATAGATGTTGATCCTGTCCAAGCACTGAGTCGACGGACGCTGGGGACGTGGCACGCTCCGCTGTCTCTGACTGGTGGTGTAGCTCTCCGACGATCCTACAAAGAAGCCGAGCCAGGAGGGATTTCCCGGCGACGGCCCTCCGACGCTCAAGTCAGGCAACGAGAGAGGCAGCGTAACGAGGGTACAGTAGAGATGTGTGCATACCTTCGTCAACGTCTGGGGGTCCTTATATAGGGCCCCGAGGAAACGCGGGCACACTTCCCAATGTGTGCACGCTTCCCCAAACTTACCTTAACGAGCCTGTGTCATAAAAGTACCTCTGGCGCCATTCCGCAATCGTCCGAGCATATCCCAGATGTGATAGTGGAAGCTTCCACCGTATGATCCTGTGTACGGCTCGGCCGCCAACTCTACTATTTGTCGGCGGCAGGTGTCTCGAGGATGATGTTATTCCCTCTCTCCTTTGTCCTCATGCGTCCCTTGTCTGTTCCAGGGCCGAGCGGGTAGGTCGTTCGGCAGGCATATTACTCTTGTCGCCGGTTATAGTCATCGGTCCGACCGGGATACCTCCCGGTCGTATGCTCGGATGATATTGCCCTACCTCTGTTGCCTAGTACTCGGTCGAACGGACATTCTGTTCGGCCTTGAAACCTTTTTGCCTTGAGCATCGAAAACCCGACCCTTAGTCAGGTTGTCTTTCATTCGGTTCGGGGGATTCACGGCCGGTCGGCATGTGATGCCTGACTCGGTGGGTCTGCTTCCTCCGGTCGGCCTATCTCCGTGTCGACTCTCTTGACCTTTGATCTCCACGTGTCGTTGACCTTCCGCCAACGAGGGTCCCCCGTCCTTATCACCGGATCAACGAGGGTGCATTTAATGAGCGCCATTACGGCGTGCAGCGCGCGTGCTCGGTCATTCCAGGTGAGCGACTTAGTCTGGAAGAAAGTAAAGTCGGTCGGGGACGTAGGCAAGCTGGAGGCTCCCTGGGCAGGACCCTTCAAAGTCGTCGAGAAGCTCCGATCGGGAACCTACTACTTGGAGGATGAAAATGGACGACGGCTAGGGAGACCATGGAGCGCAAACCACCTCCAGCCCTATCGGGCCAGGTGAAAGGTGCGTCGATGTAATGTATTTCATGAATATTCCATGCGAATGCATCATTTGATTGCAGGAATCAAAGCTATCAGAACAAAACAAAGGCATGAGTATTGTGCGCCATCAGATGGTTGTATAAAAGCATGACGAAGACCCCGCGTCGTTCGGCCAGGAGCATATTATCCAAGCCAAATGCTCGATGACGAAGACCCCGCGCCGGCCGGGAACATATTATCCGAGCCAGATGCTCGATGAAAAAGACCCCACGCCGTTCGGCCGGGAGTATATTATCCGAGCCAAATGCTCGATGACGAAGACCCTGCGCCGTTCGGCCAGGAGTATATTATCCGAGCTGTAGACTCGATGACGAGGACCCCGCGCCGTTCGGCCGAGAGTATATTATCCGAGCTAAATGCTCGAAGATGAAGGTCCCGCGCCGTTCGGCCGGGTGTATATTATCCAAGCTGTAGACTCGATGACGAGGACCCCGCGCCGTTCGGCCGGGAGTATATTATTCGAGCCAAATGCTCGAAGACGAAGGCCCTGCGACGTTCGGCCGGGTGTATATTATCCGAGCTATAAGCTCATTATTGAAGACCGTCGAGTGGCGACGTTAAACTCTAGAGTCGGATCGGCGACTATAAACCCCCCGGCTTGAAGACCGTCGAGCGGCGACGTTAAACTCTAGAGTCGGACCAGCGACTATAAACCCCCCGGCTTGAAGACCGTCGAGCGGCGACGTTAAACTCTAGAGTCGGACCGGCGACTATAAACCCCCCGGCTTGAAGACCGTCGAGCGGTGACGTTAAACTCTAGAGTCGGACCGGCGACTATAAACCCCCCGGCTTGAAGACCGTCGAGCGTGGTAAAGGAAAACACAAACTCATAGATATCCACAGTGCGGTGGATGGTCGTTTGGCCGATCGGCGAAACAAAGAAAAGCACTTATAGCGAAAAGCTCATAGAAATCCCAGGAAAGATGGATGGGCGTTTGATCGATCGACAAAGCAAGGAATTTAAGAAATTCCCTGCGAGAAAAAGGTCTAGTAACCGGTCGGCGTAGTCAAAGAGAATGCGAGATAAGAGATAACGCACCAAGAGTAGGCATTCATTTAAAATTAGCGTTTAAAGGTTACAGATGCCACATGAAAGACACGCCGATCGGAAGCACTCCTGAAAACACATTCACTCAAAATAATTAAAGATATGCTTGGGAATGGATGCAAGAAGCGCCGCATGTTCTCGGGCGGGAATTTCCGCTGAAGTTGGAAGGAGACCCTTGGCTTTCAAGTAATCCGACGTGGCAGTGATGGTCAGTTCAAAGGCCTCGGCCATCTGGTTGCAAACCTTCTCAGCGAACTCGTCTGAGCGAATGTAGTTTTGCCTCAGCACGATGAACCGGTTCGGCTCAGTCTCCTGATACTCCTTGAAGGTGGCTTGGGAAGCTTCAAGAGCCTCCTACAATTTCTTCAGTTCATCCTTATGTTTGAGCGCTTCGCGCCGAGCGGCTCGCCTTCTCGCCGTCCAGCTGCTCCATCAGCTTTTTGACTCGTTGTTCAAGGCCCCGCGCTTCCACATTATTCTTTTCCAGATCGGCGATGGCGGTGTTCTTCCGAGTGATGGCCAGCTCAACCTTGCGGTCGTAGGATTTGACCTTCTTGTCTAGCTGGTCCAACATATAAGCTTGGTCAGCCGTCTTTTTCCGCTCGGCCTCCAACAGATCCTTGGTTTTGTCGAGCTCCTTCTGTAGCTCGGCATAAGAAGGGCCTCAGGAAGATGACGGGCCGCCCTGACTTTTCAGCCTCTTCAACTCGTCCTCCACCATCGCCAAGCGATTGGAGACAGCGATCTCTTCCACCCATCGCTGAAGAACAATAAAATGTTAAGGAGGCCGATCGGGAAAACTACATTAAAAAGAAGTAAACCTTACCCCGGTGGCCTGCTGCATGTGGCTATCAGCCAGCTTGTCAAGTGGTATCATGGCCACATGGGCCCGAGCGTCCGCCCACATTTCAGCGAGAGGCCCCTTCATAGTGATCATATGCTCGGGGGCCGTAGGCCGATCGGACTCAACCATAAAAGCCTCAGTAGGGAGATGCAAAATTGCCCTAACTGTGCGTCCCCGGGCCAGAATCGTCTGAGCGGATGCCAAAGGATCGGAGGCCGGGCTGGAGAAGGTGGACAAAATGCCCGAGCGGAGGACTCGGCCTGGTGCAGGAGGAAGGGAGGCAACTGGAGCCGCTTCGATGGGAGTCGCAGGCATCTCCAACTGCGAGGGAGTCCGGTTGGAAGATAGAGCTTCGACAGATGGTGCTTGGCCACGTGGGGAGGTGGTGCCCGTCCGCTCGGACGCTTGCACGGCGAAAGTTGCCGAACGGAGTGGCTTCTCAACTCTCCGTCTTTTCCTATTAAGTGGAAGCTCGTCCTCCGGATCGGAACTTTCATCCTGAACGGCCAGTTCTTTGCCAGAAGTTACACCGACGTCTGCATCCATGGGCGAAGCCTGAGCGGCAGACTCGCTCGCCTGCTCTTCGCTCTCGTCCTCATGAGAGTTGACCGGAGCAATGCCCAGTTGCTCCATTTCCTTGGCCGCTGTCGCTTCGAGCGCGGCCGCTTTCTTCTTCAGAATGTCGAACAGCACCGACTCCATTACGATATTCGCTGCAAAGAAAATAGAAGGAAATCAGTTAGAACTCAAGGCAAAGGTCTAAGTAAAGGTCTTACCTAAGTTGCTTGGGAGGGGGGTCCGGCTCGGACTCAGACCAAATATGTACATCACTCCTTTAGGCAGGAGCTTATTGATGTCGAGCTTCAGACCGGCTAGCAGATTTACTGCTTGAAGATAGTCCGGTCGGGTCTTGTATTTCTTCAGCTCGGGAGAGATGGGTTGTCCGACCTGTCATTTCGTACGGAAGGGGAGCCGCCCGGGAACACGAAGATAGAAAAAATTCTCCTTCCAATGTTTATTGGAAGAAGGCAACTTATCAAAAAAGACTAAGCTGGGCCGAGCTTGAAACAGATAAGTGTCCGGCTCAGATTATTTGGGGTAATAAAAATAATAGAAGATCTCCAGGCGGAGTGGAATGTTGTGTATCTTAAATAAGACCACGACCCCGCAGAGGAGGCGAAAGGTGTTGGGGACCAGTTGGGCGAGCGGAATGCCAAAAAAGTTACAAACTTCGACAATGAAGGGGTGAAGGGGAAACCGCAGACCGGCTACGAATTGGTCGCGGAAGAGACAAAAGGCGCCGCTCGGCGGTCTGTGTGGCCGAGCGGAGGGTGAAGGTAATATTAGTTCGAAGTCGGAAGGGATATCATAGGCGTTAAACAGGCTATCGGCGTCGCGCCGATCGAACCGCGACTCCATGGTGGTATACCATCGGCCGAGAGCCGGGTCCGCAGGTTGAGAAGAGATTGCCATCGCCAGAGTAATGGAAGAAGCAGAAATCGAAAGAGAAAGCAAAGGCGCGAGCAAAGAAAGGAGAAAAACAGAAACCAAAGGAACACGGCCGAGAACACGGAGAAAACATAAGGATGAAAGGAAGAAAGGAGGAAGAACCTTACGAAGGAGTTGAGAATCGAAGGAAGACGGCGGAGAATCGTCGGAGAAGAGAATTGAAGTCGTCGGGAAGAGAACTGAAGTCGCCGGGACGCCAAAGCACCGAAGAGAGACGGAGGAACGCGGAGGCAGAAGTGCGGCGGTGGAAGGAGGCGACGGCTTTATAAGGTCGGGCCCGATCGGCCTCGACCATCCGATGCAGGTCACAGGAATCGAGGCCCCCATCGGGCCGTTCATTTCAAACCGTCGATGTCCCATCGGACACACCGCCAAGTCGTACGATGACGCCAGCAACGGTGCCACGTGGCATCATGCCATAAGGGCGCATTTAATGAGCGTCATTACGGCGCGTAGCGCGCGTGCTCGGACTTAATGGAGAGGATTTGCACAAATCCCGAGAAGATCCGAAGGGCGTCAGCATTAACCGTCAACTCGGAAGTGAGCCCAGCGCTCAGAAGGAGCCGAGCGGCTAGGGTAGGAGCATCCCAGAGTGGCAGGGCGGTTTCATTCACGCCGACCGACAGTCCAGTCAGTCGGACTTAGAGCCTCCTTCGACTAGACTTGAAGGGGAGGCATGTGATCCAGTGATAAGGACGGGGGACCCTCGTTGGTGGAAGGTCAACGACACGTGGAGGTCGAAGGTCAACGACACGTGGAGGTCAAAGGTCAGGAGAGTCGACACGGAGATAGGCCGACCGGAGGAAGCAGGCCCACCGAGTCGGGCATCGCATGCCGACCGGCCGTGAATCCCCCGAACCAAATGAAAGACAACCCGACTAAGGGTCGGGTTTTCGATGCTCAAGGCAAAAAGGTTTCAAGGCCGAACGGAATGTCCGTTCGGCCGAGCACCAGGCAACAGAGGTAGGGCAATATCATCCGAGCATACGGCCGGGAGGTATCCCGGTCGGACCGATGACTATAATCGGCGACAAGAGTAATATGCCTGTCGAGCGACCTACCCGCTCGGCCCTGGAACAGACAAGGGACGCATGAGGACAAAGGAGACAGGGGATAACATCATCCTTGAGACACCTGCCGCCGACAAACAGAAGAGTTGGCGGTCGAGCCGTACACAGGATCATACGGTGGAAGCTTCCACTGTCACATCCGGGATATGCTCGGACGATTGCAGAATGGCGCCAGAGGTACTTTTCTGACACAGGCTCGTTAAGGTAAATTTGGGGAAGCGTGTACGTATTGGGAAGCGTGCCCGCGTTTCCCCGGGGCCCTATATAAGGACTCCCAGACGTCGACGAAGGTATGCACACATCTCTACTGTAGCCTCGTTACACTGCCTCTCTCGTTGCCTGACTTGAGCGTCGGAGGGTCGTTGCCGAGAAACTCCTCCCGGCTCGGCTTCTTTGCAGGATCGTCGGAGAGCTACAGCACCAGTCGGAAATAGTAGAGCGTGCCACGCCCCAGCGTCCGTCGACTCAGCGCTCGGACAGGATCAGATGTAAATAATTAAATTAGGATAAATGTACTATATTAATGTCTCTTTGAGATAGTTACGTAAAGTGTAATAGCTTTCTTTGTATTAAAAGTTTTGTATATTTGTTGTCATATGAATCATTTTTCTTAAATATGAATTTAATGTTTGATTAGTCTTTATGACTAATTGATGACTAATTGGTCTTTGTGGCTACTTAATCTCTGTAGTTTTACTTGGATGAATAGGAGATGTTAGCCGTAATAGCAAATATACATTGTGTGCAGTTGCGACAATCGCAATCTACTATTGCGATAACCATTAGGTGCGGTTCTGTATTTGCTCGCTATACATGGGCATCCAAGTGAAGATTGTGTAATGGGTAAAGAGTTTTCTGTTTTCTCTCTGCTCGCGCTGTTGAAAGGTTGGAAAAGCATATCAGAGACATTGGAGTCTCTCTGAGAGAAGAACATGCAAGATCCGAGAGGAATTTTGTTTGTAGAATCGTGAAGGGATGTTCGATTTCATATCGTCCATCAGAGGACAAGCATAGATCCCAGGATCGTCACGTACCATCAAATGCTATGCTTTTATTGGAGAAAAAAATAATATCACGCACTCCAAGCGATTCAGTACATAATGACTTTTTATATGAAAAAATCATACACTCAACTAGATATATATTTACTAAAAATAAATCTTAAGATATATTTAAATAAATATTCATGTAAATATTAACTATCCCAGTCCGTAAAGCATTGCTACGCTCTTATTGAATTTGCATCCGAAATATTATTTATTAAAAGCTAAATAGCTTATTTTGAAAATTGAACAGCCACATTAATTTTACCTTTTTATACAAGTTTTCCAATGAATTTAACACCCAGCGCTCTGGCCTTATTCTTCACCGTCAAAATCGCAGCATTGAACTCCAAATAATAACTAAACAAAATAAAAACGAGTATTCGATATCATATTATTTTTTTCTCTCGCGAAAAGAAATAAATAATAAGAGAAGGACAAATTATCAACTGCATAGGTACTCTGAAGTTTGGATGGATCCAACTTTCTCCTACCTTCTTGTTAGCTTCTTCTCATCCGAATCTTAAATGATTGAAGACAAGATTATAATATTAAAAAAAATTAAAAAAGGATTTTTTTTTTTCCTACTGGAAGACCGTGAAATTTGTTTTCCCACTGGGATAAGATTTGCAACGGAAAGATCTGTCACAGCCTTGAACTGGGTGGAGCTTTATTAATTATTTGAAATGACGATAGATATGTAAAGTGGTCAATCATGAAGTTGGTATAATTGGCTATTTACTGTGTAAAATGATATTTAAAAGGCGGTTGTGTAATGGACGATGATGCTGTCTGAGATTGGAGAGATAGCACATTGGATAACTGGTACTACTGTTGAATGTGAGAAGATTGTGTGCTGGAGGAGGATGGCATCAAGCAACCCTTTTTGCGCATACCACAAAGGGAGAAAATAGAAACATTAGAGTGAGAAGTAAAGAGATGGTCCTTGGTACAAGTACTCTGATGCTCAAATTAAAATAGTAATGGAATGGAGAAGAAGATGAATAGTAGAATAGTAGGGTGCATGCACGCGCATAAGCGTGAGCAAGATGATGTGTAAGCGTGAAGTATACAGTATACTTGGCTAACAAAAAGGACCCCTTTTCATCGTCTCTCATAACCTCCGTGATAATAAGACAACAATATTTAGTGTCAGAATATGTTGAGTAATGGAGGATGTACGGTCACCCTTAGAGGAAGGTTTCGTTGCGTTTATATGTTAGATTATCGAAATATTTCTGGTTAAAAAGCTGTTATTTTTTTATAGGTTGTTATAATTCTCTAGCAATGTGGTCTCTTGGAGGGAATCCGGCTGGCTATAGGGCCGACCGAATGTATACTGGGAGCTTTGTCAAATGAGAAGTGAGGAGTAGGGCTTCGTAAGTATGACTAGCACTGGGATCGACCGGATGTATACTAAGCACCTTGTCTTAGAGAAGTGAGGAGTTGTATATGCCCAACCAGCTTTGGGGTTGACCAGGTTTATACTGAGAGCTTTGTCAACTGAGAAGTGAGGAGT
The DNA here is from genome assembly GCF_018446385.1 of Zingiber officinale. NCBI lineage: Eukaryota > Viridiplantae > Streptophyta > Magnoliopsida > Zingiberales > Zingiberaceae > Zingiber > Zingiber officinale. Next base: position 82,953,996 of record NC_056000.1, on the reverse strand, counting down.
CAGGCTTCGTAAGTTTGACCGATGTTGGTATCGATCGGATGTATACTGTGTTGGAACACTCATAGTTAGATTGGGGGGAGGAGGAGGTGAATAGCTCGTCTCATTTTGTTGATAATGATTTACAGCGAACAAAGCAAAGCTCCACTAAGACTAACACAAGGATTTACTTAGTATCCACCTCAACGAGGTGAATAATCCAAGGATTTGACCCTCTCTTACACATTCACTATGAAAGAACTCCTTCTTAGAAATACTCTGCAGGTGGAGAAACCTTGTACAAATTACAATACAACAAGAAGAAAATGAGAAGTTAATACATATGAAATTTTACAAGATTTACAATAATGAAATCCTAGCTTGCTCTCTTCTTATTTGGAAACACCACTTGATGCTTGGAAATGCTGCAACACTTTGCTCCAAGAACCATCAAAACTGGCATTGAGTATCGGAGAAGAAGGGTGTGTGAGTTATATTGAAACTGTGCTCGTGTAAAACCTTTTTAGGGCTCTTCAGGCGCCTTAATCTCTTAAGAAATTCTTAAGCGATTATCACGTCAGCAACCTACTCAGAACGACTATATTTTTGAACCTTAAACGATTACCCCAATCACGTAAGCAGAGCGTAATCAATTACGCCCCTTTCTGTTTAATTGCTAAAGGACCTTGTGACAAGTGTTCATTCATTCATGATCCACTTGGACTTCCAAACACTAATTGTCCGGTCAACCTTGACTCACCTAAATTTTCACATGTCTGACTTCACTCACAAGGATTTTTCCACATGGCTTCACTCGCCAGGATTTCCATCTGCCTAGCTCCTCTCACTAAGGCTTTTCACTTGGTTTCATTCACCAGGACTTTTACATCTGTCTAGCTTCATTCACCAGGACTTTTTAACTTCCTGGCTTTACTCACCAGGACTTTCCAATTATCTGGCTTCACTCAATTATCCGACTTCACTCATCGGAACTTCCCAAGCTGTGTGACTTCACTCACCAAGACTTTCACATCAAGTGTCCGATCAACACTGACCCACTTGGATTTTTATCTTCTGTCAATCTTCTCGTTAGATTTGCCCTTGTTTAACTTCCGATTAAGACTTTCCTAATCAAGTATTTAGTAAATTTTGACCTTGTCACGCCCCAGGGAAGCCCCTGTCTGAAGAAATTTCGGCAGCACCTCCCCTGTACGGCTGACAATAATATGAATCATTTCTACATGCACAATATACATCAGCCACAGGCAACTGGAATAAACACACAACCACGCAGTTATATGATACAGCCCACTCGGCTGGAACAAGATATAAAACAACCACGCAGTTATATATATATTTTACAGCCCACTCGGCTGTATCAAAACCAAAACACAGCAGAAAAACGATAGAAATCCAAAATACATGACTGCTAGCCGGCTAGGCTTACACCACACAACAACACAAACACTCCAGGCACAATACCGGAACACAAAGCCAAATATACAAATTTCGTATATCAAAACAAAATAAATACAAGCGGAGACAGATCTTCTGAGGTGACGTGGAGACCAGCAGACAGGATACTCCAAGCGACACCATAAACAACCTGGTACCTGAAAAAGATAGTGTCCACGGGGTGAGTTCAACAACTCAGCGAATACCAATAGACATGCTTAGTAAGAAATATCTAACAGCAATAAATATGGAATACAGCTTCCTAATCATATATAGGAAATATGCAAAACTGTAAGGTAACTGAGGAAGCTGTACTCACCAGGAACTCCTATCCAGAACAAAAGGGTCATCAAACCAGATACACAATATGTCTCCTGTATGCATGTCAAACAAATACATCCACCAAAATGCAGCATATAAGTGCAGCAAACACAAACAAATAAATGCAATAAATGCATATGATGTTAATGACATGGTCACCCCTGACGCCAGTCAGTCATCTCACACACAATGGTGAGACTGAGTGGGTAGGACTGTGACAACCGTGCACTCTGCCGTCACTGCTCCTGATGAGTGACCAAGTGGACGGGATGCTATCGGAGTACACACATACTCCTACCCCAAATCATAAGTGGGGGAGCGCAATGCTCTCATCTCCCGGTACACCATGACGGAGAGGGATCCCTGACGTACTACCACGCTGCGTCACACTACCCATGAGCGGACCAACGGAGCACCGAACAGAGCAAAACTGACGTGCTACCACGCTGCATCACGTTACCCATGAGCGGACCAACGGAGCACCGAACAGTGATGAAACTGGCGATATACTCTACAATAATGGAACAGCCTATCACGCAGCATGCAATCATGCGAATGGTGCATGAAACTAAGCATGACAATATCCTGAACCAAATCCACATATATATATAAAAATATGTACCCTAGTACGAGTAAGTCAAATCCACATATCTAGGGTATACAGGCCCTCTATGGTATAATAACCTAGGTTCTGAACATATCCACCTCCATAAAATATGTACCAACAATGTACATGGATCAAAGCAAAAGGTCTAGGTACACAGATCAGGTAGAATATAAAAATATAGATACACATGTCAGATAATAAAAATCCAGAATCTAGTCCTAAACTCAGTAAAGCATGGTATGTCACTTACTCTAGGAACTAAGGTACTCATGGCAATAATCACAAGGTATAAACATGGATACATAACAAGCTACAAAACAGAACATGCTATGGGTATCAAACTGTGACATACCAAAGGTAAACATGATCATTGCTTGTAGCTATAAAATACTATGCATATCCAAATGACAATATCATAAAAGATAAGTCAAGAGGTACCCGCCTCCAATAGAAAGGTCCAATCCAGTCAAATCTAACGTCGAGATGCCCGTCTCGTGTCAAAGTCCTGTAGTACATGGTATCCAGATTTAACTAATTACTTATAAATTAATTAGCTAAATCAAATCCTCAAACCTATTTAGGATAATCTTAATCAAATACGACTATTGATTAACCTCTCATTTATCAATCTACTACAGCATGCATAATCATCTAAAATAATCAAATCTAGTCATGATCTACATCCAAGATCAAAACCTGCATTAAACAAATCAATCACACTAATCATGTATCAACTAGTGATATACTAACCATCTAGAAATCCATATTATCTCCAATTCAACACATATCTAATTCATCAATAATACAAACCAACTACCTTACTTCTTACCTTAATCCATGGCCCAAAAAAAATTGCTGCCGGAAAGGAGACGTTGCCGGAATCTACTTCTCGGCTCTTATCAAAAATGTTGTCCACCAAACCAAATATCCCTAAGTTAGCAGCAAATCCTAGATCAATCACAACAATCAAATTTAGTTAAGGTTTACCCTAATCAACAATAACATAAACATAATCCATAATCCAACTCATACCAAATTCAACCCAACTTCGATCAGGGTATTGTTGTCGAGGAACTAATGGCTATCCGGAGGTAGCTCTTGCGGAAGATCTAGGACCAATGTCAAGGAACCAATGGCTGCTGTGAAATTACTATAAACAACCCCAATTAGCACAATCAATTCTTACTATAATTAAACCCCAAAACACTACAACCTTACATAAATCCGAAGCCTCAGCAGTGTTCCACTGTCGGACAACTTGCCTTTGCCGGAGATGGAAGAACCTCGCTGTGGGGGAAAAAGCAGTGGCGTCGAGTGGTGGATCTGTGGTCACCGAGTGCAGTTCTCGGACTGCTCTATCAGAGATCAGTGTGGCAAAGCCCTTACCAGCGTAGGAAACAGAGGCTAGGGCAGGCTTGGACACACGGTGCCGGAAAGATCAGTGAAAGGGGCAACTGCCGAACAGAACTCGACAAATCGGACTGGTGGCACCGAGGAGATGGGTGTCGCCGGAAACCCTAGATCGGGAAATACCTTAGGGAAACCACCAGTGTGTCCCCGTCGCCGGCTCGGGTGCTCGATGCTAAGTTCCCTGTGTCCGGCGGCACTTGGCAGAGGCGAAGAGAGCTACCGCCGGCACTAAGACAGAGAGGAACAGGGGGTTCCTCGACGGCAGAGGATAGGGAAGAAGAAGAGAAGATCGGGTTCAGGAGAGGAAACCGGCGCGAGGAAGAAGGAGAAAAGGAACGACGGAGAAGGAAGTTAGGGATTCTGCGTCACGCGAAAAAATCGGGAGGAGAAAGGAAATAAAAAGAAAAAGAAAAAGGAAAAGAAATAAAACTTTTCCTCGCTTAAATGGGGTAGCCTATACAGACTTTTCCGGGGTCCCATTTTATCCCCGTTAACTCATCCATACTAGTTTCGAAAAATTTCCAAAAATTTCAAAAAATTCTCTTATTATTATTCTCTATTTTCTGGTATTTTACAGACCTACTTACCTTCTAGTCAAACTTTGACCATCAATCTCACATATGGACAATTGCATTAGCAATCTCCATTTATTGTCAAATATCAAAACTCAAATATCAAGACTCAAACTGACTCAGCTCAAGTTTAGTCAATCTGGTCAACTTTCACTCCGGAAAAATTGCACCATCATATTGAGCACCTTGTCTTGGAGAAGTGAGGAATTGTATATGTCTGACCAACTTTGAGGTCAATCGAATTTATACTAATAGCTTTGTCAACTGAAAAGTGGATGACTGAGCCTTGGTGAAGATTGTTCGCCTAGCTATGCACATCTTGATTTTAATTTTGATTATCACATTATCTTAACCGATTGATCCCACGTTACTTTTGGAGCCCGCTCGCTACCCACCGTATCAGACGAGATACTTGCTGACCATGGTTTTTTTTCTCAACTAACTAATCGCAAAAGAACAAGATTCAGAACAAATATGTAATTATCTGTAATTTGTAATTTTTAGACAAACAAAAAACATGTTTTTAGTTTTCAGATATTGCAGACTGTTTATATTACATATGATGCACTGTTCGTCCTGAACTTTCAGCTACAAACGCTGACCTAAAGGAGTCGTCTTAAAGTTTTCAGTAGGAAGATAATCATTTCAAGTGCTAAGAAAATATAACGAATTGGAGAGTAGATTCTGAATTTGAATACGATTTATATAGATATATTTGATCAGCATATGAATTTATAGGAAAAAGGAAAGCAGATGAGCGCTTGATCAAGTGGGCTGCTCAATGGTGATGGCAGCATTGGCTTTCTTTTTGTTGTCCTTCACTTGCCGGTACTCGCCGTAGGAGTAGGAGGCGAGGCCCCAGAAGGAAAGGACGAGGGCGATGGCCTTCTCGCTGCTAAATTTCTCGTGGAAGAAGATGACGGCCAGCACCTCAGTGACGGGGAGGAAAACGGCGATGAGGATTCCGGCGAGCAGAGTGTTGACGCAGAAGATGGTGCCGACGGTGCCGATGAAGAAGAACTGCCAGAAGATTGCGTTCCAAACGAGGACGACGTAGTATTTAACCTCGCCCAGCTCAAAATTCCTGGCCTCCCTTGGAATCGCCTGCAATTCCCAAATTCTCTCAATTCGTAGTGAAAATCATACCGACAAACTTCATACTGATTGGATATTTGGATGTGTTCGCTCTGTCCATCAATGTAAAGAACTAAAGATCTTCTTTTGCAATCATATAAACATGTTTTATATATATATTATGTTCACTTTGTTTTGTGTTTAGAGGTTAATATATTTTATATTGCTAGCAACTTGTTTATTTATGAGGTACGACTGCTCTTTGACTAAATTTCTACCAATTCAATTGAAATCATTACTTGTTTGCTAATTGTATATGTTTTCTGAATTTAATCGATGAGAAGTCGATTTGAATGACCTGGAAGTCGTGGTTGACGATCATGCCGACGGTGCAGAAAGCGGTGGCGAACATCCCCATCACCAGCTGCATCTCCAGAACCAGCGTGTAGGTGACGGCCAGGCCCCGCCGCCTCGCCACGGTGTACATCAGCTCCACCAGAGGGAGTACGAGGCCGTAGAGCGCCGCCGCCCCCAGCGTGAGGGCGAATCCCATGAAGTACTTCCCCCTGCTCTCCCCCTCCGGCCTGTCCCCGCTGACGTGGAGACCCAGCATGACGGCCCCCACCGTCAGCAGCGCCACCGCGTTGATCGAGTACGCCGTGAACCTCTGCCTCACTAACAGGAACGCGAACAGGGCCGTGAAGGCGAGCTGGGTGGAGATGAGCAGCGACGAGGTGGAGACCGGGAGGAAGGCGAGTCCGTAGGCGTAGAGGAAGTCGTCGAGGCCGGTGAGGACGCCGAGGGCTGCGCAGGCGAGGCCGAGTCGCGGGGTTATGAAGAAGAGAGGAACAGAGGAGGAGCGCCGCTGGCGGCGGTGGATGTAAAAGCATAGTAAGGGGAGGAGGATGAGCGGTGAGCCACTGGTCTGGAGCCAGCTGGATAGCCACTGGCGCTTGCCGCCGCTGCGGTAGTAGAGGCGTAGGAGGAGGGGGCTGCCGGTGTTGCCCAGCGCCATGAAGACGCAGTTGAGGAAGATGAGGGCCCTCCGGAGGCCTTTGCTCATGGTGGCGGCGCCGTCATCCTTGTTGATCTCGTGGTTTGGGTCGGAGCTCTCGACGTCCATGGCGCTGATTGTCACTATCAAGCGCAGTAGCTCGTTCTATACATTCAGCGAGGTCACAGTGTCAATTTAAGAAAAGCCATTCAAGCGGGCTCAAGAATGGACAGGTTCCTTTTTCTAAAAAGATCCTTTAACTTATTCTTGGAAATCATGCAGTCTTTGTCTAGTGATGCAGACAGTTTTCTAATTCTTAAGTTGAGTTCTTCACGACTGACAGTCTTCAGTAACAAAAGAAAGACAATATTGGTGAATCTGTAAGATTTTTTACGAAGAATCTATAGAAAACCCCAAGGAGATCGTCAGTGCTCTATTATCAGTTTCTGAAATGTCAAAGATGTAATAGTTGCCTTTGAATGTTAGATAAATGGCTATTCTGCAAATCAAATTCAATACGAATGGGATATTCTTTTAGGTTGCTTTCAGCTTAAATTTCCACACAAAGTAAATGGTTGCTGTTGATTTGTATGCTGATCAAGTTTGTCGAACATCATCTTCTTATCTTCATATCGGATTTAAAGATGATTAATTTTCTTATGTTCTTTTCTTCAATCATGGAAGGGAGACTATCTTGCAACTAATATATATTTAAAACTATAATATATCAAAAGATAACGTGATAGAAAAAAAAACTTCAGTAGACAAAATATATAAGAAAAAGGCCTTCAAAAATAACATATATAGACTTTATCTTGCATACAAGACTTACACAACTTAAATGAAGATAGAGTGGTCGGTCGGCCAGAGTAGTCGACTAGATAGTGTGACTGATCGGGTAGTATGACCGATTTGGTAGTATGATCGAGCAAGCAAAGCAGCAGATCAGGCCAAGTGGCTGGCCGAGCAGAGCTGCCCAAGCGATAGAGTGGGCGAAGCGGTCGAGCAAGTGAGTGGATCAAGACCTGCGATGGACGTAATTTCCTTGAAACGGATTCCCCCTACCTAGCTCCGGCTGTGTTTCAAGATTTTCTCAGATTGTCTGTTTCTCATGATACAACGATTAACCGTGATACACATGAAGCACTAGTGGTTACGGCAAGTTGATTAGAGGTATTCGATTGCTATCACGGGTACTCCGCCGAGCAAGAGATGCACGACAGAGGAGAAAGGGGAACGTAGATGGAGAGCTTCAGCTTTTTTGTGTGTTTTGCTCAAGATCACGGTCTCTCTTTATATAGGAGCATCATCCCTTACTTGCATTGAATGTCTAGTAATGACCATTTAATACCTAAGGATTAATGATAGTCGGCGACTGATCCGGCGGTAAAAATCCGGAACCCCATAAGAAGTCAACGCTGAGGGGAGGTCAAAGGGTCCAGTGGCTCGCCGGAAAAGGGCGAGCCGACCGGACTCAGAAGAAAGGGAAATCTGATAGTAAAAGGCACCCTGGTAGGGACCAGGGGTCCGACGCTCAAATAAAGCAGTGCGTAATAACCGAGCGGAAGGAGGTGCCGTCCGGATGGCGCAAAGAATCAAGGCCGTCCGGACGACGTCCATCGCCCGCTCGGCGGGCCAGGTACCCCAGTCAGACGGTGGGTAAAAGACGGGGACATCTTCTGACAGCCGTCAAGTCGTATGGCTGTGCCATACTTCTAGTCTGACAACGGGTGGTCCTGCCGTCCCATCAAAGAACATGCTCGGACTGTGGCAGCATGGTGTCAGGTAAGCTCTCTGACAAGTGCATACGACACGTGCGCACCTCGGTGGGCGTGCATCAGTTCCTTCTCCATCTTATATAAAGAGGCTATTACTTCGCCGAAGGTACGTAGAATACGAATTTGGCAGCCACTTTCTCCACCACTTACCTGACTTGAGCGTCGGAGGACCGTCGCCGGGACACCCCTCCCGGCTCGGTTTTGTTGCAGGTTCGCCGGAGCACTTGAGGATCCAGCAGAGAGCACCGCGTGCCCAGCGTCCACTGACTCTTGATTCGGACAGGATCAAATTGGCGTCGTCTGTGGGAACGCTCCTGCATCCGATCGGAGACAATGGACAAGGCTGGACGACAACACACGGTGACGCTTTCAACAGAAGAACTCGAGGCTCTGGTCGAGATGAGGGCCACCAAACTCATGGAGCAAAAACAAAAAGCATCCGCCGAGCGGGCGGAGCAACAAGCAACATCTGCGTCTGGTGGCCGAGCGGAAGCACCTCCAACCACCGTCGCATTCCATCGGGCCTTATTTCGCACCCCTGAAGCCATACCAGCCCGAAGAGATAGAGGATCTTCCTCAGATGAAATGCCAAGGCGGGATGACAGGAAGGGGAAAGCTCCCTGAGCGGACTCCTCCCCCGAGCGGATCAATCGCCAATTTTCGGAGGTTATCCTACGAGACCCTCTGCCCAAGCACTACGTGCCTCCGACGATCGGCGAATACAATGGAACAACAGACCCGGATGATCATCTGGGTAAGTTCGATAATACAGCCACGCTCCATCAGTACACAGATGGAGTAAAGTGTAGAGTCTTCCTTACCACCCTCTCGGGATCGGCTCAACGGTGGTTTCGGAGGTTGCCGGACGGATCCATCACGAGCTTCAAGGAATTCCGAACGGCCTTCCTCCACCACTTCGCCAGTAGTCGGCGTTATCAAAAGACAAGTGTCAGCTTATTCGCCATCAAGCAAGAGCCGAGAGAATCGCTTCGAGGCTATATTCAGCGATTCAACCAAGTGGCGATGGATATCCCAACGGCCACATCGGAGACGATGATGAATGCCTTCACGCAAGGCCTTGTGGATGGGGACTTCTTCCGGTCGCTCATCCGAAAGCCGCCCCGAGATTATGATCACATGCTACATCGGGCCAACGAATATATAAATGTGGAAGAAGCGCAAGCCGCTCGGAAAAAGGAAACTCCTGCCGAGCGCGCACCTGTTCATGCCGAGCGGAAACAGCACACCGCTCAGCAGCCACCCAGAGGACCGAGGGTCGAAGCAATTCGATCCCCTCACGTCAGATCGCACGTACAAGAAGAGGTGGACCCCTATGTTCTGCACCTTCCACCAGACGGATACGCACAACACGAGGGATTGCCGAAGCCTTCCCTTTGTGTCCAATCCTGTTCCCAGGAAAGCCGAACGACGGTCGCCTCCCATCGACAGGAGACGTAGGACTCATGAAGCTGACCGGACCCGCACCGAGGGACGACACCAGCAGACACCCGATCGGCACCGATCCCCGAGGCAGGAGAATCGCCGGGCGTCCAGAGAACGGTCACGACCGTCCGCTCGGGAGGAGGAAAATAGGAGCAATACTTCCCGGGGCGAGATCAACGTTATTGCTGGTGGGCCGACCGGAGGAGATTCCAACCGAGCCAGAAAGGCGGGCGTCCGTCAGCTGCAGATCCACGCAGTCGGCTGCAGCCAAGAGCGGGCAAGTGGGCCGGAAATCACTTTCGGACCCGGGGACTTAGAAGGAGTTGAAGTGCCCCACGACGACGCGCTGCTCATTAAAGCGGTAATAGCAAATTACACCATTCACCGCATATTTGTTGACACAGGAGCTCGGTCAACATCATATTCAAGAAGGCGTCGATCAGCTGCAAATTGATCGAGCCGAGTCGCCATGATGACCCCGCCTACGGGTTTACGGCAACGGTTCACCATCGGACAATCCGCCACCTCACCGGGAGAAGAGCCAGAGGACCAGACAATAAACTTCGTTGTGGTCGACTCTCCTTCATCCTACAACGTCATTTTGGGACGGCCGGCGAATTCCGAGCGGTTGTCTCAACCTTCCACCAGAAGATAAAGTTCCCGTGGAGGACAAAGTAGGAGAAGTGCGGGGAGATCAGCTAGCAGCTCGGCGGTGCTATATAGAGATGATCCGAGCAGAAGCTTGTTCCGCTCGGAAGGCGCCCCGAATTGAGGTACACGCCATAACCGAGAAACCTCCTGCTTTAATTTATGATGAAAAGGAGGAAGTCCAGATCCATCCGACCCGATCGGAGGCCACGACTTTTATCGCCTCTGATCTGGGGAAAGAACAGAAGGAGAAGCTGATTCAATGCCTCCAACGAAATCATGATGTCTTCGTTTGGTCGACACATGAGTTACCTGGAATTTCGCCGAGCCTAGCGCAGCATGAATTGCATGTCCGACCGGACGCTCGACCAGTGAAGCAGAGAAAAAGGGACTTCAGCGCCGAGCAGAATGCCATTATCCGGGCGGAGGTGGAAAAACTTCTGAAGGCCGGCCACATACGCGAGGTGCGGCTGGCCAACGTAGTCTTGGTCTCCAAGTCGGGCGGCAAGTGGAGGGTCTGCATCGACTTTCGAGATTTAAACAAGGCATGCCCCAAGGATTTTTATCCTCTGCCCCGGATAGATCAGCTGGTGGACTCCACGGCCGGCTGCGAACTAATTTGCATGCTTGATGCTTACCAAGGATATCATCAAGTACCGCTCGCCCGAGAAGACCAAGAAAAAGTAAGCTTCGTAACGGCTGACGGCACATATTGTTACAATGTGATGCCGTTCGGATTGAAGAATGCCGGAGCCACCTATCAACGCTTGATGAACAAGGTTTTCAAGGAGCAGATCGGGCGGAATCTGGAAGTTTATGTGGACGACATTCTTATCAAATCCGTCCGAGCGGCCGATCTTTTCAAGGATATGGAAGAAACCTTCCGAACGCTGCGCAAATATGGAGTCAAACTAAACCCCCAAAAGTGCCTGTTCGGAGCCAAAGGAGGGCGTTTTCTGGGGTATATAGTGACCGAGCGGGGAATTGAAGCAAATCCCAGCAAGATTAAAGCACTGCAAGACATGCCGCCCCCAAGAAATACAAGAGAAGTGCAAAGGTTGACCGGTCGGATAACCGCTCTATCGAGATTCATCTCCAGAACCGCCGACGGAGCCTGCCATTCTTCAAGATCCTGCGCAAGGCTACTAAATTCCAGTGGGATGAAGAATGTGACCGAGCATTTGAAGAGTTGAAGACATATCTTAATTCTCTACCAGTGTTAGCCAAGCCGGTCGGGGGTGAGTCACTTTATATGTATCTGTCGTCAACTGAGCATGCTGTAGGCTCAGCACTTGTGAGGGCGAACGGTGAAGAACAGCCGGTGTATTTTCTAAGTCACATTTTAAAAGATGCTGAATCTCGTTACACTGGGCTCGAGAAGTTGGCCTTTGCTTTAGTTCTAGCCGCTCGGCGCCTGCGACCGTATTTCTTGGCTCATACCATTATTGTCCGGACGAACAGTCCACTTGGAAGAGTGTTGTTGAATCCAGAAGCGTCCGGACGGCTTATCAAGTGGACGACAGAATTAAGTGAATTTGACATCCAATATCAGCCCCGCTCGGCGATTAAAGCCCAATCCTTGGCTGATTTTGTGACCGAAGTGCAAAGGCCAGAGCCGGAAGCTATGTGGAGAATATATGTGGATGGATCCTCCGCTCGGCTTGGAAGTGGGATCGGAATATTACTACTCTCACCTCATGAAGAAAAGATGCACCTATCCGTCCGGCTAGATTACAAAACTACTAACAATGAAGCAGAGTATGAGGCCCTCATAGCCGGATTGCAGGCAGCACGGCATGTGGGAGCAGCTCGGGTGACACTCTATTCTGATTCACAGTTGGCCGCTCAGCAACTTTCCGGCACTTTTGAAATCAACTGTGTTCGGCTCAAACTCTACGCTGAGGCATTTGAAAAACTCAAAGCTACTTTCCGAGAGGTGCTTATTCAGAAGATCCCCCGAACGGAGAACCAGGCTGCCGATGAGTTAGCCAAACTCGCGAGCTCAATAACGCCGGTCGCCATTCAACAACCAATTGAAAAAACGCTGCTAGTGGCGCATGTCGACCGGATGCACGGCCTCGCGTTTCCAAGTGACTGGAGGACACCTATTATAGAATTCCTCCGTTCGGGCACCACACCATCCAATGAATATGCAGCCCGACTCCTCAGAAGAAGAGCCGGTCGGTTTACACTAATCGGAGATCAGCTTTACAAGAAAGCTTTCTCGTGCCCTTTGCTGAAATGTGTAAGCTCGGAGGACTCAGCTTACATCCTCCAGGAAGTACATCAAGGATCATGCGGGGGTCATCCGGGCGGACGCTCATTGGCCAAGAAGATCGCCGATAACAATAGTTAATGCTTTCGTTACTTCTTAAGCAGCAAATAAAAAGAATCCATGTGATAAAATATTAGGTGTTCCACTTGGGCAAATTTTGCCCCGATCGGTCTGGCATCCGGTGTGTGTAGGTCGTGCTCACACACGAGTCAACTTAGTTTAATACAATTTGAATCCTGGATTTGCACACCCATGAGTGAGAGAGAGCCTCTCTCCATACATTTATTCACAACATCAATACATGTCAATTAATATAAACAAACCAATATACCTTGAAACTCTCATTGTGGAACTAAAGTCTCATTCATAATGGAGCTTCTTCCCTCTTCCACCTCTTCTCCATTCACATATATCCAACAATCCCTCACATAAAGGGAAATAGGATATGTGATAACATTCAACAGTTAAGTCCACCGTCTGTGTAAATATTGACATATCTCACCTAAGGCTCTCCCTGATACAACTCAGTTCTCATGAGTGTATTTGTTCTTAGCCATGAATACACCTGGTTCTGTGAGAAGTTCTAAGAATTATACCTCCAAGTCTCTTCGAAGCAACCTCACTTCTTTCTCACATAAGTGATCTTTTAAGAGTATTCCTCATTACTCTACTTGGATCATTAAAAGTTGTGTGTTCAACCTCCATCCTTCACTAATCCATTGGGTCATTCCCCATAGTGAGCAATTTTGTCAGTACAATTAGGTTGTCCATTTAAACCTAGTTCTTGGGATCTCCAGTCTGCATAGATTGGGTTTCCTTTGCATCAATATTTCTCATCGACATCAAACTCATCCCTCGCGATGAGCTTGCAACTAACTCTCTGTTTAACCCCTTAGTTAACGGATCTGCTAGGTTAACCTTTGACTTCATATAGTCATCAGTCTCCCGTTGAGAGCAGTTGTCTAATGGGATTATGTATATGACGTATATGTTTAGACTTACCATTATATAGATGGCTTTGCGTCTAATCGATTGCTGATTGACTATCATAATGTATGCAAATTACCAGTACAAGTTTCGGTCATCTCGGAATATCTTCTAAGAATTGTTGTAGTTATTCAGCCTCTTTACCATATTTGTCAAAAGCTACAAACTTTGATTCCATCGTGGATCTAGTTATTACAGTTTGTTTAGAAGATTTTTAGAAAATTACTACACCTCCAAGAGTGAACACATATCCACTCGTAGAGTTAGAGTCTTTTATATCAGATATTCAACTCGTATTGATGTATCCTTCGATCACAGCAGGATATCATATAGTGCAGTACATATTCACGAGTATACCTCAAGTATCTCAGTACTCTTGTTATCCCTTTCCAATGATTAATACCGGGATTATTCATATATCTATTTAGTTTACTTATTGTGTAGGGAAAATCTGGTCGTGTACAACTCATCAGGTATATTAGACTTTCAATCATTCGAGAGTACTCTAGCTTAGAGATATTTTTTCCTCAATTTTTCGATAGATGTTGACTTGTATCTAGTAGTGTTCATGCCAACGCAATATCTTGTCCACGTAATGGGACTGACTAAGAACAAGTCTTGTTGTTTTAAGAATTTTGATTCCTAGAATCACATTAACTAAGCTCATGTCAAATCTTGAGTTCAACATATCTTTAGTAGATTTAATTATCTTATCATTATTAGATTTTGAGAAATGTCCTAAAGCAATCACCTTATAGTTTTACTATTTATTTGATAAATATATATTTACTATTTGAGTGCATATTATATGTTTGAATATTCTTAAACACATTTACTAAATGTCTGCAATACAATTCATAGCATGAGAGAATTTGTGATTGGATCACAACTTAAGATTATCTCTGCATGTGCAATTATAAATGTATTGAAATTTCCCTAGTCGTCGAAATGGTGCATTCAGACATCATCAATTCTGTAAGACTAACACGAGTTATACTCCTTAGTTCGGCCAAGCAATTGTTTCTCACTAGCTGGAGATATTGAGATGTCGAGAGTTAAACGTGGATACTAGTTATAGTAATTAGTTCATTGGAGTGACTTGTTGTATGACTTTATATGGTTCTCTACATATATTGATATGTCTGTGGAGTTCTTACTATAGCTTGAGTGCAAGTTTCCTTCGACTTGAGATATATAAGTCATCTTGGTCATGGAGACTTATACTTTAACATCTTAAGCAAACATCTCTTAGAGGTATGGACACGAGATGATTGGGTATAAGTTGAAGTACCAGAAGGTATTTGGATAGCCCACAGAGGATTCACTACTCCTTACAAGGAGACGTATACTCTATGATTACTCATTAAGATTATTATTCAAAGTCTTTGGTCAAAGCATCATATGTTAAGAATATGTGACTCATGTACACATGTATGAGTAATTAGAATCCGCAGAACAAGGAAGTATTATTTAGGCTAAATGTGACGTAGTCAGCTTAGTGGGGAAGACATATAGTCATGTCCTAAACCAAGTGGGTATAAGACGAGTGAGAGCTGTTGGTTCCGGTGCAACCAGTAAGAGGGGGTGAATTGCCTGTAAAATAAAAAATAACAATTTCCCAATCTTTCGACTTCGTTAGATAACACAATTAAATTAAAGCAATTGAACAACCAATAAAATAAAAGAGGTAAAAAAATTAATTAGTTACAACCTAGGTCGTTGTTAATCTAAGATAAATGAAAGCATTATAAAGTCTCCTTCATTGAAGACGGAGAAGCCTCTTACACTCGTTGAATACTTAGAAATATGCTAGGAAATGGATACAAGAGTTGTTGAATATTTCTTACCTTCAATGGTCTTTTATAGCCCTCGGAAAACTCTATCCGAAACTGAAAACATGTCTTCAATAGTGTTCAAGGCGCCTTCAATCAAAGAAATTTTATCGTCGAAGATAAAACTTTATCTTCAGCTAACGGTCGCTAGAAGGCGCTTTCTATAGGCTGGAAGACGCCTTCCATATTGTTTATCAAATGCGCCTTCCAAGCTATGGAGGGAGCCTTCCATGAGGCTGATAAGTTCTTTAGCTGATCTCTCCTTATGGGTGATGCTTCGGCTAACCAGAGTTGAGCTCACCCAAACCCAACTCTGACCTTCTCCTCAAGCAGGCTTCCTTCTCAGCTTCTCGTCCCTCGAACGTCGCTCACATTCTTCTCGTCCATCGGTGTACTCTTCTACAACACCTCGTCCATCGGATGCACCAAGCCCGTTGGCTCTCTTTCTGTGTCACCCTTCTCACTAGCTACATCTTTTGATTGACTTCTTGTGTTCCTAAGCTTCTGTACACTTAGACACAAGGATCAAATACATAGGACCTAAATTAATTTGGTTGACTATATCAAAACTACCACGGGGTACTTACAATCTCCCCCTTTTTGATATGCATCAATTCAAGTTAAAGTTAGGATTAAACAAAATGTAATAACATGATTATATAAAGTAAATTGTAATTATAACAAAAAATTTCAATACAATGAAGTTAAGTACAAGGATAAAAATTTTAAAATTTCAAAATATTATCCCTAACTCCCCGTCAACTTGTACCTATCTCTCCCCCTTTGATCACATAAATAAAAATTAAAAAATAAAATAAATAGTAAGAAAATTTTGTAATAACTTTCAAGGGGTCCATACAAGAATTACTAGTTAGTTAATATTTTTCAGAAATATTGTCAAAAATATTCTATTTTTACTAATTAATTTTTTATTTTGACAAAAATAATTCTAAAAATTACATTTCAGTTTTGAAAAATTCTAACACTTTTTGTCAAACATAAACAGAATAATCTATATTAGTAGAAAAAATTTTCATAAAGAAAAAATTAATTTATCAACAAAATTGATATATCCTATCAGAACAACCAAACTTTTGAAGATAAATACTAAAAAAATATATTTTTAAACTCTAAAAATTTTGTAATTTTTCTTGGATATGGAAAACAGATTGTCTAATACTAGAAAAATCAAAGTTCCTGAATTTCTATTTTCTTAAATTTTTAATATTAAAAATTAACTTTTTGAAAAATAATTCGTAATAATTCAGATAAAATTTGAAAAATGTCAAAAAATGTCTTATGATAGAAAACATATGTTTGATTACATAAAAATAAAAAATTTCAAAAATATGTTTACAAAATATGTTAAATTTTTAAAATATTATTTTTATTAATAAATTCATAGAAAATAACTTAACGGAAAAAAATTTGAAAAGTTTTTTATTTGTAGATCAAATCATCAGATAGCATAGTAAAAATTTTCAACTCGAAATACAAATAGTAGGCATACTAAATAATTAATTTTTAAACAATGTGGAAAATAAAACACATTAAATGTTAAAGCATATATAAAATTAATTTAAATTATACTAAGCATGATTTGTGGATCCAATACAAATTTTTTCCTGCTCAATTTATTAAATAATTTATAGGAACCCTTCCAAGCACTTGAAACTGAAACTTTATCGAAATAGGCACTATCACGATCCGATGTGATGAGGATAAAATTGTATCCCCCCTCCAGGCACCTGGAACCCTTCCAAGCGCCCCGATCAGGGTAATAAATACAGTCTTAATCCCAGAAGCTTAAAAAACACTTTCCTATTTTTTCTTTTTTCGCGGCACATACTTACTTTATTTTTAAAAGTAAAAGAAAAATTTTTAAAATCACGTGATTCACTCCCCTCCCCCCTCTCATGTGCGTCTCAATCCAACACATCAAACCTTTTAATGTATGCTCTCAGCGCCTCTCTGGGCTCTTACTTGAGGGAAAATAGGCTTTAACATGGGCTTGTGGTATCAGTAGCTACTGACAAAGTGATAAAGGAATGTCTTGCGGAAATCCTTGAAACAGCAAATGGACTCGGTTGGGAGCCAGTTAAACCATCTTTATGCCGAGCCAAAGAGAGTGGTAAAGAACACTCGGGACTTAACATCATCCATGTACTGATGGAGGATAGTGGCATTTTAAAATTTGAGTAGATAGTCTTCTGGGTCAATCACTCCTTTGTACTCTCTAATCGTTAAGGGTCGGAAGTGGCTTGATAATTTGTTCTCTAATATTTCCTAGGAGAACGACATACTGGTTCACTTAGGGGAGCTACTGGCCATCAGAGCTTTCCCCTTTCGAATGTCCCCAGCGGGCATGTTTTCAAAATTTGAGCCTTGGGGTCTCTCCACTTAGCCCATATCATCAAAAGGCATGGAGAATAGCACTTGGTGATATGAAATTGGGGATGGGGACATGAGCGGAAGGTTGATCGATTGTGCAAGCGCTTGTATGAATCCGATTGGAGGAGGAGGAATCAGTTAGAACCATAAGGGTCTATCATCGATACAGTCAGGTTGTTTGGCAAATGACCTCTGGCTACTGCTTTTTGTTGTTGCACGAGCCTCTATGCTTGGGTAGTTATTAAGAGCTCCAAATATTTTTTGAGACAAAGTAACTGTAGTAAGTCGTTCAGTCTCCTCCATCTTCGCATTTCATATTCGGGGTAAGATTCTCACAAATGGCACTAAATTTGATCATGTCTGAAATCGAAGAAGATGGTGCGCTAGATAGGTGGCTTCGGTGTCAGCCGCTAGAAGACTATGGGCTGAAATAAAGTGACGTCAAGCGCTCCTACGTGTCAAAAACAAAAAGTAGAGGGAAAAAATATTAACAACCAGGCTAGGAAGGGGTCCCCCGTGCAAACACTCTGACGCTCAAGTCAGACAAGCGATATCGGGAAAAAGAATGCAAGGAATAGTAGTGAAGAACAATGGACTCTGTATCATGCCCCAGAGGTATACTTGTCCGACAGAATGAATGGTATCCCCTAGTGATAATGTACGATATAACATGATATGAGTCCACAACAAAAACATAAATACACAGCAAAAAATATAAAAACATATAAAAAACCATTCAAATATAAAATGAATAAATAGCATGCCAGCACGGCTTAACTTGACAAGTACCATAAACAAGATAAAGAGCCAACCACGGTCAAAATTCAAACACAAAACGCATATTACACAACCAAGTTCGAAAAACAAAGTGTAAACAAATTCAATACAAAATAACATGGAAAACTCTCAGAGTGACGTGGGACTAGCGAGCAGGATCTCCAAGCAACTCTATATATCATCTATCTACTACCTGAGGAAAAAAAAAGAATACAATAGGGTAGTGAATCCAAAAAAAATCTAGCGGATAATAGAATATAGTGCATGGACTAAGTGTAAGGAGATTCAAAATAGATATACAGTCTCTAAGGAAAATACTCGACATGTAAAGATATCACATGAATGCATTTAATATTTATCAACCTACTCAACTGTAAATGATATCATAAATAGTGTCAAGAAACGTTCATCATGAGTATTGGTTAGCCTAAGCATGTGTCAGTATAAATAACAACAATATATCATCATATGTGAAAGCAATATTCCATCACCAAAAAATATAAATGACCAAAACACCTAGCTATATAGTTATGAAGTGGGAGAGAACACTCTACTATGGATACTCGTGGATAGTCTGAAATGTCAAGGTCTCTGTCTACGGGAGAACGCTCTATTACGGATACCTGTGAACAAACAAGATGTAGTTATCTAGCTACAGGCTGTGGGAGAAATTCTATAACGGATACCCATAGGAAGCATAGGGTATAGCAACCCAAAATGATAGTGTAGCAAACATTTCACAATCACAATCAATAAACATATCTCAGTCACTGTCTACTCTCTACCACAAATGGGAGGCATGGTCGACAGAAAATAAATAGTGCAATGTTACATAGATAGTAACCAACCACATGGAGTATATGAACTCTATGCAACGATATTCGATCACATCTAGCATGATAAACTATCATCAACACACACCGCTCGCCTGTGTACTACTAACAAAATATGCATGGCAATATTGACAAGCATCCTATTGTACACACCACACACATGTACACTACGTGATATATACATAACAAATCATATGCATCTTCCTATGGTACACACCATATATATGCATGCACTACATGATATACATCACATAACATAGTATCTTCTTATTATACACACCATATACGTGTGCACACTGCATGATACGAATAGCTACATGTCAATCATCCTACCATACACACCACATGTGTCTACAACTACAAGATGTTTAAATAAAATGAGACTGCATGGATACAAACTGATCAACTCAAAGATCAAACAAACAAGTATCAAACTCAGGAAAAATACAAATAGAGTTAAGGTAAATACAGTTATTAATCAAAATAATAAGTTATGTACTAAGGTCAATCAACTATAGAGGTCAATGATGAAATATCCGCCTTATGTGTAAGTCGTGTTGAATGTCTTCCAATCAAAACTCCTACCTTGAATCAAAAGCCTACAACAAATAATGCAATCAAAACCTACATCTACCGTAGAACGGATAGCAAAGACCTAAATCTTAAATCGATTAGGAACATTGTTTAACTCAACCTAATGATTCAATTAACCCGAATCAATCTCAATTGCATTCGAACCATCAACGGTGTTAATAGAATGACTAATCCCTTCCATTCAATCACTAATCAAAACCATCTTTACATTCTATGATAAATTCCCATAAGAAACTTAATGAACATATCTTAGGGAGTAAGATTTGTTACCCACGGCTTTTTCTCTAGCAATGATTCACTGTGGTAACAACCAGTGGTTCGGCTCCAAAGGTTTGATCATCCACCAATTGCCGCCTTTTGGTCAAAAAGGAAAGACCAGCAGACGCGGAAGTGGAGCTGGCTGATGGTTGGCAGTGAATTGGGTTGTCTACAGATGAGTCCGACAACTAGTGACTATGAACCAGCTTTGATGGTCGTGGATAGCCACCGACGTCTGACCATAGGGCTGCAGTGGCCGGAGCAAAGGAGAGGCGACATGGATGGAAGTTAGAGCTCAAGGGTGGTCGGGGCATGCCGATGTTGGCTCACGGGCGTTGCGCACTCGGGAAGAGGGTGGACGTGACATTGATAGCTCACGATTGGAGGTATGCAGCGACACTGATTGTGTCGAGGGCAGGGGCACTCTACATCGATTGCACGGCGTTAGATGGAGAATGTCTGGTGGTCGACGTAGAAGTGAGAACCCGAGGCAGAGGGACCCAACGGCTAGGGAGCGAAGAGGGAGAAGCGACGGCTGGTGTCAACAAGGAGACACAAAGATGGGAGGTAGTGATAGATCGAGGAGGAAAAGAGAGGGATTACGGAGAAAGAATTGGGTTCCGGCTGAAATTAGGTTAGGAAAAGAAATTATAACCTTTATTTTATAATCCAAACATTTCCATATATAGCTAAAATAGGTTTTCCTTCTATCCTGCTTATCCCCATAAAATATAAAAAGATTTTTTTTAAATCTAGAAAAATTTCTAAAAATTCTTAGAGAAATCTATAAGGTTATTTTTTTGATAAATCCTTATTTTATTTAATTATCGTATCTTACACTCTGAATGTGTAACCTCGCCTGATGCAATGTATATGCATCTGTAGATGAAAACCCCATTTTATAGTTTTTTTCTATGCACGAATCTCAAGGTATTTTTAAAAATAGACTGATCATTTTGCACACTTTTCTAAAATGGACCCACTACTTTTGTGATTTGAAGAGTAGAAGCTTTCTTTATGATGAATGCATAGAAAATATTCCTTTGTTTATCTGAAACTGTTATACAAAATAGCAAAAGAGAATATTAAGTCGTTGGGTTGATAGGTCGTTGATATGCTTTACTAGCGGCCGACGAGCCGTCTTTGTAGTTTGATGGGCACTTGTTTGCAAGCACGATCATGTCGGAAAAAGGATGGATTTCACTCTTAAGAACTCGGCCTATGCTCGACCTTTATACTTGTGTGTGTCTAGTATGTCCGATCGAACTTCCGGTCCAATCGGCTAACCACTGGCGGAGACACCTGACTCAGCTCTGCATGGGACTAATATAGCTTGAGGTTTCATCAACTCTGAGAGACTCAGGATCCGATCGAACTATCGATCTGATCGACTAAACCAATCGACCAAGACAGGTGACCCTACTAACCTCAATTGTTGACCTCTTCTTGACTCTGACTGTTACGTTAGTCGACTTTTTTAACTTCGACTCCAATCCGAGGCACACTTTATTTGCCGTATCAAAGTGCATTAGTTTAATTATGGCGACTATTCATTTTCTTAATAAGGAATAGAAAAGGATGATCAAATCCAACAAAACTTGCCTACCTTGAAGCCTCAGCCATGCCATTTGTCTCTCACCCCCTACTTAATTTGCAAGGTCAACCCTATTCTTCATTGATTGCAACCTCACAAACCTTGTTTGTATCACATCACATGACTCACACCAACAATATACTTCACCTTCTGAACAAACAAAGACAGAAGGCAACAAAAAATGGACCTTTTATATCCATTCTAGAATGGGGGTTGGGGACTTCTACATAGATTTTATTCACACAATTGGGTGGGCTTTAAAATCCACTCAAAAGGAATAAAATGAAGGGACAAAATTAAATGAACCAAATTGGAATGTTCCCAGAATCATCAAGTTATCATATGCCATTCATTTGCAATTAATGATTCCTTCAGACAGCTATTAAAGGTTGTCGCTAAGCACGCAAAGGTTTAATGATGATAAATTTAATTAAATTCTTTTTCGTTTTTTTTCTTTAAATTTTTTTTATGACTATGTATATGTAATAGCTGTTTTTTTATTCTTAAAGGAAGACGCGTCTTCAATTAACCAAATTTAGATGAACTAACAAAAGCAGTAATGCTCCGAACGTGTCGAGTCTACAAATCCTTTTCTTTTTCTTTTTTCCTTTTTCTTTTCTTAATCGCTCGCACTTCACCTTAAAAAAGGAAGGGAAAAAAAATACAATTTAAGCTTTTTTTTATTACTTTTATGTACATATTTCTGATATGGTCACGAGACACAGCGTCCACGCCGTTTAATTATCCATCTAAGAAATTCACCAAGTAAATTACGAAAATGGAAAAAAAAAATGGTAAAGAATAACACGCAGAAGGTTACTCAATTAGGTCGGCCTTGGCGACTTTGGGCGGCGGCGGCCGACGGGCGACTGTATGTCCCCGGCGGTGGCGGTTGAGGCGAAGGCGTCACTGGCTCCCGGGCCTTCCGATAGCGCTCTCGGATACGCTGCCGTTCCCTTGCCAGAAACGTCAATTTCCCCCTTCCTCACTGAGCCAGAGCCCGATCCGGAGCCCTCGCTCTCCCCTTTCTTACCCGTCGCCCACGCCGGAATCTTGATCGACAGATTCCGGAGAAGGAACGACGGCCAGCGCCCCGATCTACCGAGCTGGATGCTCCTTTCCGGTTTGCCGCGGCCGCGGCGACCTGATCGGGAGCTGCCTTCGTTGGGGGTCGGGAACGAGATGCAACTGGCGGATCGGGAGAACTTCCGGGAGGCGAGAATCTCTTTCCTTATATGTTCGGGGAGCCGAAGGGTGTATCGGTCAGCGTTCTCCACCGGTCGAATCATCGAGTGCCCGGTTGAGTGAGACCGTGGGAAACTCGCCGGCCGCCGCCCGGATCGCGACCGGGCGGCCCGCCGCTGGCTCCCGATCTGCGCCAGTTCCATGGCCGCCTCCTTCCTTTCCTCCTCCTCCTCCTCCACCGCCGGATCGACGGCGATCGCTACGTGATCTGGCGCTGGGGCTGCAGGGGCTTCCTGGGCGACCGCTGGCGGCGCGCCGGGATCCGCGGAGGCGTCGGTCGCTTGCTCGGTGAGGTTCGCGCGGCAGACGGGGCAGGTGACGTGGGCGGCGAGCCAGGCGCCGATGCAATCGGGGTGGAAGACGTGGTTGCAGTGGGGGAGGAGGCGGAGCTCCTCGTCGTCCTCAAACTCGCAAAGACAAACCGCGCACTCCAGCGCGCCCTTCCCCACCTTCAGCCCCTTCACCTCCGAGTACACCATGGTGGGGAACGTCTCGATCACGTCCGGGCTCAGACCCTGCTGCTGCCGCCGTGACCGCGCCGCCGCTCCGCGGCGGCGGAAGCTGAGGCTCTCTTCGTCGCCGCCGCACGAGCGGAGGTAGATGGAGAAGAAACCGAGCATGAAGAAGGCGCTGATCATGGCGACGATGATGATGGCCATAGTCGGACTGAACCTGCCATTGTTGTAGTATCCAGGGCGGTCTTCCGATTGCGGTGGGGACTGAGCGGAGGCGCACCGGGGGGTGAGGAGGAGGAGGAAAAGGACGGCTGCGATGGGCTGCCGATCCATGGGACGACGGGTGCGCTCTGCGTCCATGGAGGAAGCCGTTGGGCGATTTGGACAAGGATTGTGTCAGTGGAGGAGGAGGTTATTATAACGAAGCGGTGCAGCGAACGAAGGCCATGAAGGCGGAAGGAAAGAAGGAAAGGCAGGCGGCGGCCGAGTCTCGGCGGACAGCTTTGACCGCCACTGCCGTTTTCCTCCCCAACGAAAGCAACTTCTACAAGTGTCTCACCCAAAATCTACCTCCCAAGCACTTCGAGAATGGCTGGACCCTTGAAGCGTTTTCGTGTACGAATTCGACAGGTTGCAATAAAATGAATGCGACGGCACGTGGTTACCGTGAGGAGCACGTGCTAGGTCCCCTCGAATCTGATTCCCTCACGAACAACCGTCCGTCGCGTTCACATTTTAATTAATTGCGAAATCGCAGGATCTAAATGGGAGAGGATCCCCAAAGTTGCCTTCCCTATTTAGACCCAACTGTACTGGTCGACCGCGTTCGACTTTACTCTTCGATCAAACGACTTGGTTTGAAATGATCTCCGTCGTTCCAAGTAAACAAATCCCTGGTATCTAAATTCAAAACTCGTTGACTTTCCTCCTAACCAATCCAAAAGATCTCAGGTTAAACATAGATTTCAAGAGTGACGGCTGCCAGTGCGTGTGTGGCTACCGATGGTTAGGGGGTGAGGGAATTGACTTTGAAAACCAAATTAAATTGCGTTTTAATAACAAACAAGTTTGAATTCAATGCTATCTGTCGAAATCAAGTTGGATCAGCGAATGAAGCAGATTGCCTGAGTCATAAAATAATATTCAAACGAAGTAGTTGAGCTATGGGCCCATAGTGTTTCAATACCTAGCCATTTTCTACTCAAATAGGTTTGTCGTGTGCATGCTGAAACTCTGTAGATCGAAGCCCAGCTTCATAGGTCGTGTGCATGATGAACTAATACGTGATCACCTTCATGGAAGAAAGCCTGTATCATTTATTAACTGCGGAGACTTCATCTTTTATTAGTTAGATCTTCCATGTTCTCATGCCATCGCTCAAACTGATGATTCTGCATATGACAGAGGGAGAGAGTTCCGTCAGTGCCATCATCAAAATGAGTGAGATCGTGACCACATGGCCTACTCTTTAGACTACACTCAAAACCATGCTCTGCACTTTGCCCTGCCTTCCAAGTGTGATAGACAAATCAAAGAGAAGCATCTCTCTTCCATGGCTTGCCTCTTTTAACTCTTTCACTACGTCCCAAGCCATTAACACAGCAAGCACGCCCAAGCTTGCGCAAGTGACCAGTCGACCACCTTGTTATTTGTTTCTACCCTTTTCCCTACCTCGCCTAACGTGACGACCTTGTTTTGTTTTCTGTCACTGAGGCCTTTAAAGCCTACTACTTCACCAGTTGCTACTTCCCTTGCTTCCATGGAGGAAAGTTTCTTTTGGTTTTTCTGTGTGTTAGGCTTGAGTCCTCTTTCTTAGTGCTCTACCTGCAGAGCCATGGCACTGGAAGCTGTAGTCTTCCCGCAAGACCTCTGTGGCTGCACCATGAGGGAGTTGTTCGACACCGGAGGGGAGTTCTGGGGCTATGGGGAAGAAGAAGATGATAACGATCTAGAAGGCGATGCAAGTGGCCATGCTGCTGGGGAAGTCGTCAGGGGACAAAATGGGGCTTTGGGCACCTCTTGCTCCACAACGGTGCAAAATGTCGATAATTCCTCGTCGCCGGAGGCTGCCGATGAGGCCTTCGACGTCAGGTCGAGGCCGGCAGAAAGTCGGAGAAAGAGGCAGCGGTGGAGGAGTCAGAAGAACCAGGAGGAGGTGGAAATTCAAAGGATGACTCACATTGCGGTGGAGCGCAATAGGAGGAAGCAGATGAATGAGTACCTTGCCGTGCTCAGGTCACTCATGCCGGCCTCGTACGTGCAGAAGGTTTGCTTCCACCTCTTCTCTTTCTGCTTAATTTCACTGCAAATGCAGATTAAAGATTTCACTTCCCATGTTGCAAGTAGTTTGAGTTCCTTGGTCTCTAACATGGGAAAGATTCTTACTGTCATCCATCAGTAGACAAAACAAGATGGTGACATATTGCTCTTGATTTATTAGCCATCAAGGCTAAAGATCTTGCCCATTCATGCTGTCTCTGAACAGAATTAATTGACAGTTAGCGTGTTGAATTCTCAATGGACAGAGTGATCAAGCATCCATAATTGGAGGGGCAATAAACTTCGTCAAGGAGCTCGAAAAGCTAGTTCAGACTCTGGAAGCCCGCAAAAGAATCAAGCAACGAGCTGATCCTGCTCCCTTTGCTGAGCTCTTCACCTTCTCCCGATACTCATCCAGCTCTTCTCAAAGGGCAAAGTTGGCCGCCGATGAGATAACCAGTGAGACTAAGAAGGCAGAGAATATGGCACCTGCGACTGACATAGAGGTCTCCATGGTCGACAGCCATGCCAACCTCAAGGTCCTCTCACCGCGGCGACCGAAGCTGCTGCTGAAGTTGGTGGTAGGATTGCAGAACCTCCACCTGAGCACCCTCCACCTCAATGTCACCACCATTGATGACATAGTCTTCTATTCCTTTAGCCTAAAGGTACAGTTAGGCCTACTGGCCTCTTTGACCACTACTGTTATCGTGCAGTTAATGGACTTGTGAATTCTACAGGTGGAAGAAGAATGCCAATTGGCTTCAGTGGATAAGATTGCAACAGCAGTCCATCAACTAATTGGAAAGATTCAAGAGGAGGCTGCCTTTGACTGCACCATGTAACTGTGTTTTGAAGGCAACATCTTTACTCTAGTAGTTTAGCTCCAAATTCTTGTTCAGGGTCCCTGTTTCGCTGAACTGGTCTTTGTGCAAATTTGTAGCTATTTAGCCTATGGTTTATCCAGAACATCAAGGAAGATCTATCGAATTGTCAAAAATGTTTTTTTTTTTTGAATAAATATGAAAACTGAACCTGAATGTGCTCGATCCAAGGGAAGCTTGGCTAGCTTTCCATCAACTGCTGCTGTACCTGATGTAAGAGCTCACTAACGCTAAGAGGTAAAAGACAAAAAATGAATAGTATGCAAGTCCAAGAAGGAAGCAATTTGATCACTTTGCAAAAAAGCTACCATGTATCTTGTTGGGATTATCGCAGGGTGCTGACAAGAATGGACAGGGTGGCCAGTGGTGTTGGGATACCATGAGCTTTAAAAGTAGACATGAAAGGATAACATTCTGAGCTATAGGTGTTTTAGAACTTCTTATCTGCATATCATTGGTCCACATCTCGGGAAGAGGGTCTCTGTCTGGTCTTCAAATCCAAGGATTTAAAGGTGAAAAGCTTTGTGATCGGCCCCTCTCCATGGTCTGGCAGCGAGCAGGAAGTCTTGCTAACAGGATCCCACGCTACTGTCCCAGACATGGCAGAGGAGATGAGTAGATTATTAGTGGCCCCTAACTCAGAACCTCACATCGTTGTGCCACGCTTTAATCCATCATTCTATCGGCTAATGGACCAATAATTGATATATTATATTGTATGTTTGATGATATTCTTTCTTGCAGAGTGGAGAAAAGGATTCCCTCAGTAGCAGTGAACCTGTCTGTAAGCCAAGTACTTTGAGCCTATGCATTTGTCCTACACATTGGTATCTTTCATGGCACTGAGTCTATATAAACAAGCTGAGTGCTATAGTCATCTAAGAGTGTGAAATTTTGGATAATTGTAGCAAGTTCCAACTTAATCCAAATAACAAATGCGATAAAGGTCTTTCTACTTCATATTATTACTGTCCTTCGGTAGAAACAGAAAAGTACTACTCTTTTCCTTGCAATTTAAATATTATACTAGATGTAAAACTTCTCCATCCACTGATGTTTCTAAACTGCTGCAGAGATTTAAGGGACTTTGTCCATAAGCTACCATTATGGAAGTATAGATAATTCTGAGAGCCATTCTTGAAGGATTTAATAAGGCATGTATGATATAGATAATAATATAATATAGGAAGAAGACTTGGCTATAATTAGCATTTCAAGATATCAATTTTGAACTTTCAGGACATTGAAAGTCTTGAATCAGAGAATATTGTGTTCAGCTCAGTATGCTGGCAGTTCAAAAGGAATCTCTCACAGGGTGGTTCAGTAAAAACCCCAAATCTGATTTATGCAATTGAATCTCCAAGATCAGATCAAAAGAATATTGAATATACATATGGGAGAATCACAATCTGAATATTTTGAGATGGTATTTGGAAGGACATGGTCTTGCTTGCAGTTGAAAAATGCAATGTTACTTCTGTAAAAGCAAGTACCTACCTTTAAATTGATGACTGAGAAACAAATAGCTGTGCAGCTGAATTTGGGGCTAATATTCTATTTGTTGTTATTTGCTATATTATATACAGTTAAACATACAAATAAGTATACCACTTTCTCAAGAGAAAAAAATACATGACATTGCTCATTTGAAGGATGAGGTTGAGCGCTAAAGAGAGATATATTTGCAACAATTGCTTCTGAAGATGCTGAAAACAGTCATTCTATACTCGCAGCATCTTAGTCATGTTCATTTCTAGCCTATTCATCATCAAAAGGAAAAGATTTCTCAAAAATTCTAAATTCCTAAGTGGGCATTACATTAGTTAACATCTCAGTGGTGCAGTTACATGCCAGATTAGAGATAATACGGGCACTCCAACAACACATTCACATGACATGGTCCCCTCACATGGTACAAAACAATAAGCCTGACGAGTATGTGTGGAGTCTTCTGTCTCCATCTTTTACTTCCAAGGAGATAAAGTGGTGCAGGAAGCCAACTACATTAAGTGGTGACAAAGTGAAAACTGATTACAGATATTGACAGTATTGAGCACGTCAAAAAGAAATATGACACAAATTAGTCGAGTGTTATTTTCTATATTGCGGATGTGGTAATACATCTATCAAGCTGTATTTGCATGCAAACTTGGCTAAGATCCTGTTCACAATTCACCCTCGCTCTCTTGTTTAGCAAATGGATAGTATCTGAACGTGAAAGTGATATTTGAACTATTAGGACCGGACTTAATGTTTAGGACCTCAATACTTACAGAAGAGTAAAAAAATGAAGGATATGGATCTAGCTTCAAAGCTATTTTCACTAAAGTTTTTATATTGGCATGATCGAGATCAAATTCCTCTTTTTTTCCTTTAATACATACAGTACAAGTATCATTCTGTTGTATACAGAAATCTGAAGGAATTTGCCTCCAGATAAAAACAGTAAGATAGAGGTGTAATCCAGACCAAGAAACATTCTCTTAAAATTTATGACTATAGACAACAAATTAAAGTCTACATATCAGCAGTTCCTTGTTGAAAAAAAAAGTTAACCAATGAGACAAAAGAGGTGGTAAATGTAAGATAAGAAAGGCAGCAACTGGACAAGAACAAGCGAAGCAGTTGGGCAATTGCATCAAGTTTCCAGACGTATGTATGCACCCACCCATTAAAAAGCAAAAAGAACTAGGAGCAGGGAAAGGACTATATTCTCTGTGGAAAGACATTTGGGTTATAAATAGCGTTCTGTTCTGCCTGTTCTTGTACCTTCAAGATTGTCTACTTTGCCAAAGGTAGGAGACGAACTCAAACCTAATGCCACTGTTCTTTCTTGTCTACGTCCATGGACGAATTCTGTGGGCATCGGGACGAGAGGGCATGCGTCTCCAGACAGCCCAATGCAAGGCCGGCCCATAACTATTGGACCGGTGGTCCTATCGATTCATTGACCCGTTGACTATACGGATTTTTTCATAGACCGGGGCAATTTCTTTCAGAACCCACATCCCTACCCAATTTCTTTGTTGGCATAGCAAGGAAAGCGGACGGGTGCAAAAGTGGGTGTCGGTGAGTAAGTGAGAATCCAGATTTAGCAAGTATTTATTTATTTTAAAAAGTCACCCTTAATTTTTATAATATCAAAGGATTTTCCTATTTTGCAATAAAATCTTAACCAATTGGATAGCATTTGCACAATGATTAATTGAATTTGAAAATAAAAAATCCAAGGAAAATTTATTTTTACCCCCTTAAGATTTACCTGTTTTCTCAACAAGTCTTCTGGATTTATCTCTTATTTTCCCAAGATATCCCAAGAGTTTTAATATCTTGAATCCTACTTGCTTACTGAAATAAGCAATAACTAAGATGAATATTCTGCAGTGCCATTCTTAACACCAGCAGCCTGATCTAGTTGTTACTGCATCTTGGAATTTCTCAAATGATTTGCATATTTGTAAGAAGATTCACTTTGACACTCAAATGTTTTGCTAATTTGGTTGTGCTCATGGAGATGTTGCTGAAGCCTTTTGATTTCAAGTCTAATAATCTTCAGGAGACATGAATCCAATGCTAAATTTCCCTCTGTTTGTGTTTAGAATTGTCTGTTGATCTTATTTCAGTTCTGCTACAGAATTGTCAGGAACTATATGCAATTGAAAAGTTTCTACCTCTGGTGGGTACTTATCCACATAAGTCTAGGAGTTTCAACTGATAAGGTCATTCATAGGCTAGGAATCTAGGAACCAGTGGTGATCTATTCTGCATTTAGAACAACCATGAAAGTTTCTGACAGGCCTTGCAATTGCATAACTTTTATAAAGTTTTCAGCACTCAATAGACTTTAGGATATGTATTTTATGTGAATCATGATATCCACAAATTCTGAAAGGAAAGATAAGTCTAAATATCCACATCCTTGTCATGGCTGTAAACAACATCCAAAAACTAATAGCTCAACTTCTCACTACTTTTCCTTCTGTCTTCTTCCTGTGGCTCTTCCTTTTGTGCAGGAGCCCACTAGGTGAGGTGCTGCCGTAGGCTCTACCAAAAGGTGCTCTCAAAAGAGGCATCACTTTCACAATCGATCACCTTTGGATAGTGGGAAAGCCTTTGGCCATCTCGTAGGCCTATGCAATTCAAAAGCTTTAGGGCAATTGATTACTACTAGCTTGCCTGCTTGGGTTTTGTTTCAGTCGGTTCATTGATTGGAACATTATAAATACTAATGTTCTTTTTTTTTTAACTTCTCAAATTAAGTTTCTGGAGCAACATAGGATGATAAAATGATAAACCATACCAGGATGTAGAATTACCTAGTGAATTTCTTATAAATTGTTTGCATCAATTAATACGTTTGTGACTTTTGGTGTTATTGTCTGGTGATGGAGACTATGGACAATGAGATATTTGTATCCTCTCACAACACAGTATTATTAAGAAGTTGTAACTCCTTTTTAACATAATACTACATGCAAAAT
Organism: Zingiber officinale; assembly: GCF_018446385.1. NCBI lineage: Eukaryota > Viridiplantae > Streptophyta > Magnoliopsida > Zingiberales > Zingiberaceae > Zingiber > Zingiber officinale. The sequence continues at coordinate 82,922,853 of NC_056000.1, read as the reverse complement.
ACATTATCATGAAGTGGGAACCAAATCAGAGTACAATTCGATAGAAAGGTAAAGTAATTTACATAGGATATGGTTTGTTAATAGCACTTCGTGGCCTAGGGTTCTTCAACCACCAGTCTTTCTACTGGCTAGAATAGGAGCTCAACTCTTGATATCTTGATGACGTTGTTGATAACTACACATAGGTGGGATCAAACACCAAATAGTAAATTTACTCAGACTTAAGATTTTGCCATAGTAATTGAGAACCTTACAAGAAACAGGAGACTGGCAGCGATCCCTTGACATCATTACATGCTAAGAGTTTGCTCCACTGAGACTAGACTTTTATCATTATAGATGTACAGATGCAAGCATCTTGTACATGAATTCAAGAATTTGTGGTTGCATTGTTCCCTTTTTATGGAAATTGTAGCAGTGGTTGCTGTGGTTTTGTATATGCCTACAAACTAAATTTGCAGCAGAGGGATGAAAAGAGTTGTTCTAAGTTAGATATGCCTAGTAATATGATATTTTTGCCCAATCTAGAATTTGGTCAGGTGAAAGAATAAATAAGTAGAAAAAGATCCGGCCCCACAAAAGTTTCCCACCAGCCACCGGATAAATCGGGAAGAGCTCGCGGATGCCCATTAAACGGTCAGTGATCTTATTTCTTAAGTTTGTCGCCCCAATAAAGGAAAATCCCTGCAATACACCACAGCTGGAACTTGAACCTTAGATATCTTGTTAACCGCTTGGAGGGCCTAGTCGCTGCACCATAACCTCGGGGGCACTATTGCATATCCAATGAATGAACTGTTGAATGATGGACAGATCACTTGTGTCCAATCTTTTCAAGTATCAGTTCTTGCAAATAAATGATTGGAACGTAGATGAAGGATTGAACAAAATCCTAATTGAACTTATTTGAAACTCCATCTAATCTCTCAGAACGACCTGCTGTATATGAATTTTATCAAGTCCTCAGGGAGATTTCTTGTTCCTCAGCAAAGACCTGGTGCTTAACTTAATCAACAAAAAGTTCATTATATATAACTAGATGTCAGTCACAATGTACAGTATCATTATTCCATAGATGTGGAAGAAAACTGATGAAACTTGTATGTAAGCAGTAAAGCCATAAAAATCCACAAGGATTTGCACCTAGGGAGCAATCCATTCCAGTTCATTAAATTGTAAAGGGCAATCAATCTTTTCTGAAAAACGTCGGGCAAACTAAAAACATAATGAACTCTGAGCAAACTGATACTTCCTCTTATTTTTCATCTAGAAGGCTTCCACTTCCTTTTCATTTTGTGCAATGGGGAAAAAGGAAAAAAAACATATGTTCAAAAGGCAAAATAATTCTTTTTAAGCACAATTCAACATCTATATATGTCCATATAGTCTACATGCAGCCATCACAACAATCCTTTCAATCCCTATATCTTTTTCTTTGAAAAGAATCCATATACTCCCACTGGCTGATTGGTGCCCACACTTACTGTTGCTAAAAAAGTGAACTCCTCACTCAGGAATTACGTAGCCATACAGTAATTTTACTGTTGAAATAAATCGAATTCTGACCAAATAAGGAATAAAAAAATCCTCTTCATCTTTCTCTTTCACAATCTATTTGATATGCTTACATATCACAATCTTTCAAACAAATATTAATAGCATTATTGAGTCAAGTTCATAATTCACAACTTAGTTAAAACACATACACACACTGTAATTTGTAGATACACATTATTATTTAATTATTTGCGTCTAGTTGTGGAGATTTAATCACCTAACAAAGACAAAATTCTGAGAGCGGCTTATTTGGCATCCTGTGGATGGTATATGCTGCTCTGTGATCGACCAATGGCAAAGCTCTGTTATTAATTCCTTGACTGTGATTGATGGTGGAGCTACCAATTTGTCCACATTACATCCCTTTCAGCATTGAATCATTTGTTTCTTGAGAGAGTTGTCAATTGCGCTTCTCATTTCTTCCCTTCTACTTGTCAATGTATATTTTGGGTGCATCCTCTCTCTGTCCTGGTATCTATCAAGTACAGTGTTCTATTTAGTTTTCTCTTCTGCTTAACAACATTTGATCAATTTTTTAAACAGACTTGTTGTGCACTCTAATATAAGAAGAACCTTCAAGAAATTAGAAACCTTCAATTGGCCTTGTGTGATTTTATTCCTCCATTGATTTAGACCGTCTTTGGTTACATGAACAAGCCACATTTTAATTTCCTTTTAGAAAAAAATTTTTTTTTGCCTTCCCCCAATAGTTTGCTGGATTTTTTGAAATACCCTAAAATTTATCAAATCACCATTTTACTCCTATATTTTTGATCTATTATCAAAATCCCTCTGCCTAGCAAACTAATTTACAGATCAACTTTCGCTTAATAATTTCAAGAAGCTTAATATTTTTAGAGTAAAAACTCATATTATGACTTGCGTCTATCGGCAAAAATCTAAGAGTTCATTGCGTCTGAAATTTGGGTGACAAGCTGTTGCAAATCAACTTCCAACCATTTGCACTAGCACAATGCCAAGTTCTAAGATTAAGAGTAAAAAACTCATATTATGACTTGGTCTGAGTTAGATAACAAAAAAGTTAATGGTCTCTCAAAACTATCCCCTCGAATTTGTCATCGTGTTGAAACATAATACACCATACAGACTAGCTTATGATCAATTTTAGGAGCCTGAGTTTTTTTTTTTTTTTAATTTCTAACTTTAACAAAAGTCATAATATGAGTTTGTAACTAAAAAAATGTTAGAAATCTTAAATTCACAGGCACAAAATGATTTGCAAACCACCTTGTGTCTTGAAACATAACGCTAGCTGACTTACAAATCAACTTGCAACTTGCGATGAAAATTTAGTATAAGATGTAACATGGATTTGTAACTTCAAAAACATTAAAAATCCTAAAATTTGATATAGAAGTTTGTTGGTTGCTACTCGGAAAACCTAGAGGTTCCACTGTACAAAAATTTTGTAATCTGAACCTTTTTCCTAGCTACCATGTGTTCTTTTAAATTAAATTTTGGATCGCCTGCGGAACTTAACACGTTTGATCCAAAACTTAATCTATTTGTTCTTTTAGGTTTTGACTTGGATCTCCTGCGGAACTTAACACGTTCGACCCAAATCACCTTAAGTTATTAATTCCATTAAATATTAATTTCCATAATTGGTTCCCAGTACTGACGTGGCGAGGCACACGGCCTTCTTGGATATGAGAGCAACCACCACCGACTAGACAAAACCTTTTATAGAAAGCTAATATTTAATTTTCTAAAATAACTTTAGGTTAACCGAAAAGAACAATCAAATCACAAGGAAAAGAAAAAATAAAAGAACACAACATCGAAAAACATATTCGAAATTCTAGAATCGTAAGCCTTTTGTATTTGGTATTATTTCCATAAATAACTAGTATGATGCGGAAAGAAAAATTACTAGTTATACCTTGTAGAAAAACCTCTTGATCTTCTACCGTATTCCTCTTCTAACCTCGGACGTTGTGTGGGCAACGATCTTCCGAGATGAGAAACCACCAAGCACCTTCTTCTTCTCCTAGCTAGGTTCGGCCAACACAAAGAAGCTTCACCAAGGACGAAGAACAAAACACCAACCAAGCTCCAAGGGATACAAGCTTTCTCTCCTTCTTCTTCTTCTCCAAGTAGTATCCGGCCACCACAAGAACTCCAAGCAAGAGATAAGTTTCGGCCACCACAAAAGAGGAAGAAAGGAAGAGGATGGCCGACCACAATAATTTTCTTCAAGGATGAATAATTTCGGCCACCACCAATGCTCCAAGGGATGCTAGAGATGAGACTTGCTTTCTCTCCTTCTTCTCCTTCCTTGATCCGGCCACAAACAAAAGCTCCACCAAGAAGATAGGTTTCGGCCAACAAGAGGAGAAGAGAGAAAGGGAAGGGCCGGCCACCACACCAAAGAAAAGAGGGAGAAAAATAATAGAGGTTGTTTACCATGAAGGCACCCCTACCCCTTCTTTTATATTCCTTGGCTTTGGCAAATAAGGAAATTTATTTATAATAAAATTTCCTTAACTTTCCTTGACAACAATTAATTAAGAAAAAATTAAATAAATTTTCCTAATTAATTGTATGTGGCCGGCCACCTCATGTAGAGCAAATAGGATAATTTTAATCAACAATTAAAACTTCCTTTTTTGTCTTTGAAAATTTTAAAAAATAAAATTTCCTTTTAAAATCCCTTCATGGTTGATAAAAAGAAATTTCTATAATTTTAATTTTCAACATGTGAATAATTTTTCAGAGAGAAAAAATAAAATATCTTTCCAATCTACAAATAAGGAAAGAGATCTAATCTCTTTCTTTTAATCTTTTTGTAGATCTTTTTAAAGAGAGATATTTTAATTTTAATTCTCTGTAATAAATTATATCTTCCACATAATAAAAATTAAAATTAAAATTCTTTTTAATTTAATGGGGGCCGGCCACCTAAGCTTGGGTTCAAGCTAGGGCCGGCCACCCATGAACCAAGGCTTGGCCGACCCCTTTCTCATGGCTATGAAGGTGGGTATAGGTGGGTATAGTACTCTATAAATAAGAGGCTACGATAGGGACCGAGAGGAGGAATTGGTTTTGGTCTCCCGATAAAATTAAGCATCCCGTGTTCGCCCCGAACACACAACTTAATTTTATCAATAATAATTCATTCCACTAGAGAACTATTATTGAACTACCGCACCAATCCCAAATTACATTTTTGGGCTCCTTCTTATTATGAGTGTGTTAGTCTCCCTGTGTTTAAGATATCGAATGCCCACTAATTAAGTGAGTTACTGATAACTCATTTAATTAATATCTTAGTCCAAGAGTAGTACCACTCAACCTTATTATCATGTCGGACTAAGTCCACCTGCAGGGTTTAACATGACAATCCTTATGAGCTCCTCTTGAGGACATTATCAACCTAGTATCTCTAGGACATAGTTTCCTTTTATAATCAACAACACACACTATAAGTTATATCATTTCCCAACTTATCGGGCTTATTGATTTATCGAACTAAATCTCACCCATTGATAAATTAAAGAAATAAATATCAAATATATGTGCTTGTTATTATATTAGGATTAAGAGCACACACTTCCATAATAACCGAGGTCTTTGTTTCTTTATAAAGTCAGTATAAAAGAAACGACCTCAAATGGTCCTACTCAATACACTCTGAGTGTACTAGTGTAATTATACAGTCAAGATAAACTAACACCTAATTACACTTTGACCTTCCCGATAACATGATCCTCTGTGTGTGACACCACACACCATGTTATCTACAATATAAATTAATTGAGCAACTACATTTATCATAAATGTAGACATTTGACCAATGTGATTCTTATTTCTTGATAAATATTTATACCAAAAGCTAGGCTTTTAGTATACACTCTAACAAAGCTGACCCTGAAACATAGCAATGTGCTAGAATAGTTTTGTGACCCTGGAATTTGTAATGCCACCTCTACTTAGTGAGTTCCACTATTACTTTCCTGGGAGCAAAATCAGATTAATGTCCTATTCTACATCATAAATCTGTCCCACTTTGGCTCCACATACATAAAAGCAGTCATGCATCCTACATGTAGCATGCCAAACTTTATACAATTGTCTTCCTTTTCTTTTATTGCCTTTTCCCTTTTGCATATTCGAAGTATAAGCTATATAAGCAGATACACTCAGGAATAAGTTAAGAAGACACCCACCACTATGGCTAATGCCAACATCACTACTAATTGTATGGTTGATGGCATCCAAAACTAGGATTCTAGCTGCAACACAATGTATTAATTAATTCTGTACATTATTCCACGCAACTTTGATCCTTAATTATCCCTCCTTGGAGCCATGCATGAAGACATGGGCTCGCAGTGGGAAAGCATAGGATGATAGGAACCTGCCACCATAATACAATGAGAGGTGGGGCAGCACACAATATAAATCCTCGATTTAACGCTTCATGCATGCACATGCTCCTTTCGGCAGTGATCTATTTGAAGTTAACAGTGGAAACGTGGAACCATAAACCAACACAATCATGTAACTTAAAAACCAGAGATATCTTCTAATAAGAGGTTGTCGTTCAATAAGCTGTCGGGGAAGAGATTGTGTGAGTTGAGAAGTTGTGTGTGCATGCATGCTCCCTCGTGTTTGAAAAAACAATGCAATAAATCCTATCAAGCACAACTCATCATGCTTTTGTAATAAGATGGCCATCAAATCTCTTAGTCAAAGTCGCACATGGTGGGCTGTGCCCCAGAAATGTTTATGGTATGCGTAAGATCAAAGACTGCCTTTAATCGTCCCTTAGAAAGACGGCATCTAAAGTCAACTTAAAAACTCATATAATAGGGAGAAGATAGGTCCTGGAAAAAAAAAACACTGAGGAATTTTAATAAACGTGATATGATGGTGTTGATAACCAATTAAACGCTGGACTAATATGATATGACAACAAATTGTGTAAAGCAAAAGTTTCAAAACGGTCCTCAAGGTTTGGTTGGTTGCCTTTAGAAATACTTTAGACTTTTCAATATAGACTTCCATTCTCTAGGTTAAATGGTGATTGTGAAAGCGGTTGTGTTAAGGATACAAAAGGGAACCCCGAGGGTATTTTGACAATAGTAAAATTTTAAATGGTAATTTTGAAAAGGCAACAAAATTATGAAGGGCATTATGAAAATTTTCCTTTCATAGATATAGTACCAATTTACTGAACAAAGTTCCAGAATACCTAAAAAAAATCACATACGTTAGTTTTAAAATTACCAAATCATATACCGAGCTCTCATTTTACTCCAAATGCTTTCCGCATTACCGTTCTAAATCGATTGGTTAGTCAAGTTTCTGTTAGACGAAATTGATTGGTAACATGATCAACCACTTTTAGACAAAATTGGATGATGAACCTATGTCATTCAGTAAATCAAAATTTTGATATTGTCTGACAGATGGTAGGAACTCATTTGTGGTATCAGTTAGTGAGTATCATCGTCGTAACACTTATAATAAACATTTGATATAATTTTTCATGCGGATAACGATTTGGAAAATTACAGTTTTTAATATAGTACGTCACATTGATATTTGAGGGTAAGAATATATTCAGAAGCCTTAAACAAGTACAAAAGTCTTGGTTTAAAGTGATTCAGAGTTCTCTAGATCCATTAGCTACTTTTGGATAAAACGAGCGGATAGACCTACGTCATTTAGAAAATCAAAATTTGATATTTTCTAACGGAGGAGAGTCCTAGGAACTCATTTGTGATGTCAGTTAGTGAGTATCATCATCGTAAAACTTGTAATGAGCATTTGATATAATTTTTCATGTCGAGAGCGAGTTGAAAAAAATCAATGCTGTCAATATAGTGTATCATATTGATGTTTGAGGGTATGAATATAATAAGGAAACTTAGACGAGTACAAAGGTCTTGATTTGGAGTGATTCAGAGTTCTCTAGGTCCATTAGCCATTTCAAATGAAAATAGCTAATGACCTACACCATTCAGAAAATTAAAAATTTAATATTGTTTGACAGAGGGGAGTTATAGGAATTCATTTGTGGTGTAAATTAATGAGTATCATCATCGTAACACTTATAATGAGCATTTGACATAATTTTTAATGTCAGGAACGAGTTAAAAAATTACTATTCTCAATATACTGTATCACTTTGAGGGGATGTATGTATTAAGAAGACTTAGACGAGTACAAAGGTCTTGATTTGGAGTGATTCGAAGTTCTCTAGGTACATTAGTCACTTTCAAATGAAACCAACTGATTGCCCACAAATGTATCATGATGGTAGAAATCGATTAGTGAAACTTGTTCACGGCCACAAAATCATTCAGAATTGATTGGTCGATCGAGCTATTGTTACTAATCAATTGCTATAGTGTAGCAATCGAGTGGTGGAACTTCTTCACGATCGCTGCTACCATTCCGATTTGATTGGCCGATCGAGTTACTATTGTGATTGGTTAACTCGACCGGCCAATCGATTTGGAATGATAATACGCAAGGGGCAAGGGGTAAAACGGGAACCGAGTATGTGAATTAGTAATTTTGAAACTAACGTATGTGATTTGGGTATTCCATTGTAGTAAAAGGTGATTGCGCCCACCCAAAGCATCCCTCACGAATCATCCTGAGGTTGTGTGAAGGAAGGTAAGTCGTGGGGTCAACTTATAGTCGACTACTAAGTAACTAGGGAGTGAGAGAAGTTTTTTTCTGAGGCTATGCGACCACTGAAAATTGATCTGATCTGCCTCATTATAATAAATTTGTCACCTTTAACCTAGATGTGATTTGGATATTTGGAACTTTAACTACCTGGTTTATTAAATTTCCCTAGATATAAAACTATGCTGCCACTTTAAAAATTATAGCATATATTAAAATAATAATAAACTGAAGTTTGATAATAAGATGATCCCAAAATTAAATTATCACTATGGATTATTAATATATCCTACGTACCCTGTATTCAAGGTTGCAGCAATATAATTATAAATTTTGTTAACAATACACAATTAGTCAATTACAATGCTTTTTAATGATTAAAATATTAAAATAGTCATCTCAGTGTTCATACATATGATTATATCTCAAATTCAGTAAATTAACGGATAAATTTTTTTCATAGACGGTTAACTTAAGAAAGTTAATATGATAGACCGCCTATTGTAAACGCTTCCCGATATATCCTAATATCCAATAGGACTTCGATGGGAACAAACCAATCAGTTAAGATTAATTAATAAAAGTTGAATATATAATATCAACTAAAAAATTATTATTAAAATAGTCGAGTCACGGGGAACAAAGTGTCAACAACATGCTATTTAGTTTTTTTTCAAATATCGAGTAATAATACCATATAATATTAAAATTTCAATAGTTTGGAAAAAAAAATCAAATACTAATGGTGTAATTTATTTCTGGCATCTATAAACAACTAGAGTTCTAAGTCAGGAAAGACTTGGTCCATCTAGTGGTCCATACACATGTAGAAAATTATATAAACAGTTTAGTTGCATGCATTCTTATCACCAAAGGAATGCGCACCAATCAGAGGTATCGTAATAAAAGAAAAGGAATAGGAAATGCATATCTTTGAACTTCATTTCATCTCTCCTCATTTCTCATTTCTCATTTCTCATTTCTCATTTCTCATTTCTCATTTCATGGTCAACTCCAAAGTCTCCTAACCCATGTCACCCTAAACCCAACCCCAAACCAAACCAAAGGCTTCACATCTCTCTGCTTTATAAAGGCATAGAGCCGATAGCCTGCTGTTCTGCCATTTTCCTACCTATTCTCTCTTATCCATACCTTTCAGCTCCAACCTCTTCTCTCCCTGATCTATGAGTACTTATGCTTCAGGGCACAGAGAGATCATTCTCCATTGATGGGCTCTGAAGGAGAGGGTATGGATCAGAAAGAGAAAGCAGAGGGAACATGGAAGAGACCACTGCCCTCTCCTCTTCCTCTGTTCCCCACACAGCTACTCCCCTTTCTTCCGTTAAGAGTGCCACAAACCGAATTCTTGAAGCTAAGGTGATCACCCTCTTTGCTTCTTGAGAACTGCCTAACCATCTTCTCAGACCATCAACTACGTTGCGACGGCATGAAGAGGTCGCTTAGTTACTTGGATCATTTGATACCCACTGGTATAATTCAATGATCTATAGCTAAATCATGATAATAAATTTTGAAAAAGTTGAACTTTTTAAAGTAATTGCTCTCTAACCTGGACTTGCTTGGTGAAGTAGAAGAGAGAAGCAGATTCCGGCCGTTCATGGACGAGCAAGAGGAGGACGAGAGTATGGAGGATATGTACGGCGTCGGCGGAGAGTGCGGGGCCAAGAAGCGGCGTCTGAGCGTGGAGCAAGTGAAAGAGCTGGAGAAAAACTTTGAGGTGGACAACAAGTTGGAGCCGGAGCGGAAGGTGAGGCTGGCACAGGAGCTCGGCCTTCAACCACGACAGGTGGCCGTCTGGTTCCAGAACCGCCGGGCGCGGTCGAAGACCAAGCAGCTGGAGCACGACTACGCCGTCCTCAAGGCCAGCCACGACGCTCTCCGCCTCAACTGCGACGTCCTCCTCCGCGACAAAGAGTCCTTGCTTGCCAAGGTAACCCAAATCCCGATCGTCATTTCTTAGGGCTTTCCACGAAAACCTTAATTTTGAACTCCAATTTCCAAAGGGGATTTTTTTTTTTTTTAACTCGTTGTCTAATCGATTCAAACGCAGATCAAGGATCTGAAAGCCAAGTTAGTGACGGAGGATCCAGTAGCTTCGGTGGCCGAAAAAGAGCCGATTTTGGCAGCAGAGGAACCTTTTCCTCCAGAGTTGGCGTGCAAGGACGGGTCATGGGACAGCGACTCCAGCGCTGTCCTCTACGACGGCGTGCTCAACGACGAAGACAGCCCGCGCGGGATATCATCGTCGGATTCTGCCACCCACACGGCGACGGGGGTGGACGGCATCTTGACTTCTTTCCCCGATTCGCCGCAACAACCTTTGCTGAATCTGGATTGGAAGACGTCGAGATCGGTGGGAGTAGGAGGGATTCACTATTACCAGAATCACCAAGTGAAGATGGAAGAGTTCCTCGATGGGGAGGTGGAGTGCACCGGCTTCTTTGCCGACGAGCAAACGGCAGGTCTCAATTGGTTGTATTGGAGTTGAGTAATAATCGTAATTAGAGTTAATTAAGTGGAGGATTTGAAAAAAAAAAAGTGTGTAATTATGCTATTTTATTTTGGAATTAAATTGCTTGTTAAAAGTAGCATTTTGGAGCTCGAATAAAAGTTTTAATCTCGTTGTACAACTTGTACTTGTTAGTTTCCGTCGCCCCAGAACCGTCTCATGTCATTTAGAAGGGAAATAAACCAGAACACTAAATTGGATTCGGATCACATGTCGTATCTTCAATTTCAATATCCATGGAAGATAAAATAGATCTTCTGAGAGATATCTAGCCTGGGAGCTGCTAATGATAGGAGGCATCTCCGAATGTGAGAGGTGGCTACGCGCGTCGTCCATCGACATCGTCCAAGATAAAAAACCTCTCTCAAGAAAAGATCCGATTTAGTTCTAAACGTTGTGTCTAATGCCCGGTTCATTCTCAAACATTTTGAAGGGTCAAATTAGTCCTAAATGTTATTATTTTTCTTTTTATCAAATCGGTCCTTCCGTTATTTTTGGAGTTAAGTTAGAAAGAAAATGTACACGTGACTCGCACAAGTCACCGATTTCATCATCTAAAATCCAATTCCATAACTAAATCTTCATTTCCCCAATTTCACTCATGGAACCCTAAATCTCACTTTCTTTTCTCCCAAAAGCCTATCAGTGAACTCCAGACTTCACACGTCAAAAAGAAAGTCATGGTGGATTCGAACCGTTGTTCCACCTTCGACCGATGAAGTTCATGCTCCTATGTGGATGAACCTTTCCGTCTTGGGTTCGAACAAGTAAAGATAAATATTTTTAGAAATATCATAGATTTTTTGTTATCTTTTCTGGACCTAATAATGGTTAGAAGAAATGTGTCTAATTTTATAATCATTTTGACATGGTGGTTACAACATTCTTTTGTGATATATAATTTAATAATTTATTTTTATAAAGAAATTTGCCGATTGATGAATTAGTCCACATCTTGGCAAAGAAATAATTGCATAAGACTACTTTTTGGCATTTGATTTGTGATCTATCAATGATAAAAAAAATTTCTAGGTGTCTTCAGAGAATTGCATCTCTCGTAGATCAGTCTTGGAGGATGGAAATTGGGGGAATCTTGAGAAGTGAATACTTGCCTGATTGAACTTCATTACATGCTTTTGTTGTCTAATCTAATTACAAAGCTACAATTTAGGTAACGCTATTAAGCTATAATTCATTACTTAATATTGTTCTAGGTAGTATATATTCAACAAAGCTAGAAATATATAATATATAAACAGATAAAAATACATCTAACTTCCCATAAAAGAGTGATGTAGAAATATCAAAAGGTTAGTATTATTTTTGATGGTGATGGTCTTTCATACAATAGAAATCATTTGGAGACTTCAAGTGAACATTAATGCGCTTTTCTATTGTACAAGGCTAAAATTAGGAATAAAAATTTTTATTGGGGTGTTTCGTCTGTGTTTGGAGAGGGGATAAAAAAAACTTGTGTACTGAGTATTGGGAATAAAATTTACTTCAAATTTTTGATTGGATTGTGTTTGTTACCAAGTTGGAAGCAATTGACTATATCTATCTATCTAACGGCTAGAAGAAGTAAATTCTTGCTGGAATCACTCCAAATTATGGTAATTTATTTTTTTATTTTTTGCACTAATGCACACTTATTTTGATACTTATTATATTATGTACTTTTTATTGAATATTTTTTTTTCATAGGGTCAATTGAAGAATCCGATTGTGTTACAATTAAACTGTATTACAATGGAAGTTTGAAATCAAGTGGTATACAAGATGAATACATTGGTGGAAGTGTTGAATACTTTGACTTCGTTGATCTTGATAAGTTTGGAATGATTGAGTTATGGGGATTTGCAAAGGATCTTGAGTTTAAAGACAAAGATTCTATTAAGTTTTGGCACAAAGTTAGAGGAAGATTTATAAATGGGAGATATTTAGAAAGTGATTTAGATGTGTTGAATATTAAAAGTAGTATTCAGAGAAACTACGAGATTGAAATTTATATAGTACACTTTGATGCTTTGAGAAACGACCTTGGAGGATTCATAAATGTTAGTCATTGTCAGATAGATGGAACAAATGATGAAGATGACAATGATTTTACAATAGTGAGTATGATTTTTTAGAAGATGGCAGGATGTTTGATAAGTTTGTGGACCATGACGTACAATCTCATAAGGGAAAAAATGTTTTTGACGAGAGGAAAATTGTAGAAAACTTGTCACATAGTTTACAGGAAGGCGACATTTATACGAATAGTGATGGTTTGAAGAGTCATAATGATTCTGATGAGGAGGATGAAGTTAAAAATTATCCCTAATTTGATTCGAAGAAGGAATCTGAAGACCCAAAATTTAGTCTTGGTTTGATTTTCAGCTCAAAGAAAGAAGCTAAATTTGCAAGCAAAACTTATAATATCAAAGAGGGAAGGGCAATCAAGTTCACAAAGAATGATAATATTCGGTTGTGGGCTAATTGCAAATAAGATGATTGCCCATGGATAATTCACGTTGCCAAGATGAGTAACGATAGTTATTGGCAAGTGAGAACTTTATCTGGGATGCATGATAATTGCTTTTGGGATTATACCAACAAGTCCATAAACTCAACTTGGTTAGGGAAGAAGTTTGTGAAAAGATTCACCACAAATCCTAAATTGGGAACCAAGGAGTTTAGGAAGGAGGTTTGTACGATGCTGAAGGCCAATATTTCGAGGAAAGTGGCTTACTTAGCCAAGAGAAACACACTATAGTTGGTTCAAGGACTGTCGAGGAGCAATTTAGTAGAATAAGGAATTATTGTGCTTAGCTGAAAAGATCTGATGAAGGGGTCGCGGTTATTTTAAAGTTGACAGAGAATGACCAAGGTCCAAGGTTCTAAAGATTGTATGTCTATTTTTAAGCGTGTAAGCAAGGATTTAAGGATGCTTGTCAGCCTATCATTGGTATTGACGGATGCTTCTTAAAAGAAAAACATGGCAGATAGTTGTTATTGGCTATAGGGATAGACCCAAACAATAATATATTTCCAATATGTTATACATTGGTTGAGCATGAGATGAAGGATAGTTGGACATGGTTTCTACAGCTCTTAGATTCTGACATTGGTTTTGTTAATCAGCATGCATGAACCTTTATGTCAGATAAGCATAAGGGGTTGATTCTTGCAATTAAACTTTTGTTTCCTGATGCATAACATAGATTTTGTGTTAGACACTTACATAGCAATATGAAACATGATGAATTTAAGAGTCTAGTAGTTAAGATTGCTTTATGAGTTGTGGCAAAAGCAACTAGGATTGAAGATTTTTGACAGCGAATAGAAGAGCTCAAGAATATTGACCACAATGCATATGAATGGCTGGCAAAGAAGCCTGAAGATCAGTGATCAAAGTCATATTTTAGCACCATTCCAAAATCTAATATATTGTTGAATAATATGTATGAAAGCTTCAATAATTACATACTAGTTGCCAGGGATAATCCTATCATTGAGATGTCTTAGTCAATACGAAATCTTTTGTTGAACAAAGAGAAGGTTGAGAAATGGAAGAGCCAAATTTGTCCCAAGATTAGAGATATGTTGACGAAGATATGTATGGATGTTGTTGCTTATTCTCCCATGAAATCAGATGAGATGGATTACCAGATAACGAGGTCAGATGATCAACTTAATCAATATTCAGTTGACTTATTGAGTAGGACTTACAGTTGTAGAAAATGGGATTTGACAGTAATTCCTTGCAAGCACACTGTATGTGCAACTTGGTGCAAAAAAGACAATCTAGAGGCATATGTCCATCACTATTACTTGATAGAGATGTATTGAAGGTGTTATGCATTGCCAATAATGCTTGTCAATGGACCAAATTTGTGGCCTGCTTGTGACTTGCCCCCACCCTTACTACCCTTTTACAAAGAAAAAATTGGAAGGCTGGTGAAACTACAGAGAAGAGAACCAGATGAATCTCCTCCTACATCTTCTAAAAAAATGCAACTTCTCAAATATATATATATATATAGCAGCTCAAGATAATAAATTGAAAGGTGCAAAAAGATGCAACAAATGTAGGATTTGCGGTGGATCAAGACATAATCAAAGGGTTTGCAAGGGGAATAATGATGTCCACTAATGGGTAATAACACTTCAAGAAGACGACACACAACAAAGCAGTGCTTTATTGGATGAAGCTCCAACGGATCTCAGAGACAAACAGAAAGGAAAAACTATAGGCAATCTCAAATCAAAGCAAATCTATTACTTTTTTTTTTTTTATGTTTTAGTTGTATATATTCTTCTATGTAATTATATATAGGTGAGAAGACCACATCAAGATGGGGTGTATATTTAAGGGAGCTCATGCTCAATATTCTCTATAAATGTAAGTTACTTTAATTCTTTGATACTAGTTTTAGTAGTTGTATAAATTATCAAAACAGTTTTTCATGTTTTTAATTATTCTGTCTTGACAATTATAGGTTAACCAGTCAATTAATATTCAGAAACTTGCTCTTGTGAAACGCAGAACTAGCTTAACAACAGTCTCAGGACTGAGATCTTACACAGATGCTCAACATAGAATGAGACCATCAGTGACTTTACCAGTAATGTTGTCTTGAAGCCTAGCTCTTCTCAAGGATTTACAAGCAAGAAATGATTTTGTTTTCATGTAATGATGTTTTGGGTGTTTTGTCATCACTTTCAATGCTATACATATCTATGGTTTGATCATGTAGTGGATTGTGGGATTGGATACAAATTAATGATACTATTATATGTATAGATAGTCAATTCCATAGTCAATTGGATGTATATTTGGGATCGATGTGTTTTTTCAATGATGATTCTAATAATATTTTGAACATGCATATTGTTTAAAATAATTCCAAGTTCATAATAGTGGATATAATTGAAAGAGATTCAATACATTAGCCTTATATCATATCCAATAAAGTTTTATAAACAAGATAAGCATGTCTCAATTGTAATTTTTTTATCTCCTCAATTATCCTTGCAACCCTAGAGGCATGATTACGATTCTTGTTTTCTAAACCTAACAGCAAAGCTTTTAATTTATCTGTTCTTTCTGATTGCTCAAGCTTTCTCCTTGAACTTGAACTGCAAGATACACTTGAACTTCCTTTCACACTAGATGTAGAGAAAACATATGCACTTGAACTTCTTGTGACACTAGACGTAGAGAAAACAGATGTTATTTTTTCCTTCATATGAGTGTTAAAAGCTCTTACGATCTCCTCCCTACTTGAAAAATAACATATGGTAAGCATCGCTAAAACCTAGGCATTTGCTTCGTTCCAACTATGATAAATATCAGGATTACATCAAACAAACATAACATATATTTTCCCCTGACTAAAAAATACCAATTCATTAATTTTTTCAAATAAAACACTAAAAAAAAAACATGCACAATCTTAAAACAAAAAGCTCACCATTTAAAGAAAATTGATATAGATCAAAATTATGTTTAACAATTTCTCTACAACAGAAAAATGAAAAAATAATCAACATCAAAATAATCATACAATATATCATAAATGAGATCAATATGACTTGTAAAGTAAAGAATGTAGGTTACTCAAAAAAAGTTAAATTATTCTCAATCAAATTGAAACTGTAGTTTTTTCTCCCATTGTTAATGTAATCATACTTTCTAAATACAGACACAAATAAATTTTTATATCACAAATCTTATGCAATTATTTCTTTACCATGAATCAATTCATCAGTTGGCAAATTTTTTTATAAAAGTATGCTGCATCCACCATGTCAAAATGATTACAAAATCAGATGCATTTCTTTTAACCATCACTAGATCTAAAAAAGATAACATAAAATCTATGATATCTCTAAAAAATATTTATCTTTACTCATTCGAACCTAAAACTGAAACGTTCATCCACATAGGAGGAGCATGAACTCTATTGGCTAAATGTGGCGCAGCAATTCAAACCCACCATGGTTTTTTTTTCGACGTGTGAAATCTGGAGAAATCTGGAGTTCACTGATAGGATTTGGGGGGAGAAAGTAAGATTTATGACTCCATGAGTGAAATTAGGGAAATAAAGATTTAGTAGAATTAGATTTCAAATGGTGAAATCTGTGGCTTGGGAAAGTCATGTGCACATTTTCTATCTCACTTAATCCTAATAATGACGGAAGGATCGATTTGGTAAAAAAGACAAAATAAAAAAGTAACGATTAGAACTAATTTAGCCCCTTCAAAATGTTTGGGACTAAACCGGACATTAGACACAATATTTAGACTAAATCTAGTCTTTTCCGAACCCCTCTCTCTCTCTATATATATATATAATTAAACATATTACTCCTAATTTAATCATATTCAACAAAAATAAATTAAATACCAACAAAAATAAGTAATAATTTTTATATATAATTTAATTATGTATTCAGGTATGAAGGTAATCCTTCCATTGTTCAGGTCAAAAATAAATCCTTACTCGAGTTCGAAAAAAATTGTCATCTCTAGACCTAAATTACGAGAAACTTTACCAGCACAATACCCCTTTGCATGAGGGGTCAGGTGATCCTAAATAATAATATCCTTGATCTTATATGAATCTTAATTCATCTTTCATGTAACACTTACACTGGTAATAGAATTTACTAGGGAACTCATTTTCTTTTACCAAAAATCCCACGCAATCAAAACTAAAATCCCACAAGCTAAGAACTATGAGAAGCTTCTTATGGGAATACAGGAATATTCCAAGTGCAAATGAGCAGATACAGTTGATTCCAATATTAGTTGCAACTTCTGGACAAGCAAGCTATATGATCAATTATTTCATTTGGAGATGTACTGTGGGTGGCAGAGTCTTCCTAAGTATCCTGGCACATTCCCACTTTCATCCTGCAAAAAATGAACATTTTGATCTAAATAACTTGGAACCAATTTCCAGGAAATAAAATATGGTGCGAGTACTTGAACAGAATCACCCTGTCAAGTAAGGATGAGAAAATGCTACTAGAATAGTAGTATTCCAGAAATGGCTTTAGGGGCAACCTCAATATTGAGTACTAAGAGCCATGCCTATGCACACAAGGATAAGCAAATCAGAGTGGGATAACCATGCATTGCATACCTTTCCAATCTGAAGGATTCCTCATCGACAATAACTGGAGGAATATTCCAGGTGCCAAATGCATGACCAGAAGTTAACCCTCCTGAAGGAAAAAAAGAAATGTGAAAGTTACACCAATTAGTATCGATGTTAAATACATTTGTTGGCAGTCTGGTTTGCTCAGTAAAATTGCCTTCTCTTGTAGCTTCTTCACATCTTCTCCAATAATTTGTTGACAATTCCTGATCCAAAGTCCTCGACAGGCACTCATATTTCTTTTCCGCATCGGTAATACGTTGTGCCTAGTAAAAAGGATTAGAACAGTTCAGACACTACATCATATTTGACCTTGTATTCCTTCCAGATTTTTTAAAATGCAGTCAACTTGTGCATGCCAGATTGTCCTGGTATGTACCCTCAGAACAAACGAAGAAACAAGCATAAGCTTTGTTCAGTCTTAAATTAAAGTAAGATACCCCTATGCACTTTCTGACGATGGCAAGTTTTTCTACGTTCAAAATGCCATGTCATGTAACTTCGCAGTCTACAAGATTACATGTTGCATATACATATGACACTGAAGTGAATTTAAAAGGAATACTAACTCACCAACATACATGGTGCTGCTGAAGCTCCATATATCCTGACAAACATACGCAGTACATTGAAGCTGTTCTCCATAACATCATCCTAAATATACAAGAAATGTTTGTCCAATGGTAACTTCACAAGAGTTAGATTTATCTGATCCTGACATGCTCCAAATGTAATTTGATAAATATAGACACACCTCATAGTCATACCTACATTTTCAGATAATCATTAGTAAAAGTGGGCCAAATAGAGGGAAAATAGTAGTAATGAATCAACAAACAGTAGTTTGTAAATAACAATAGAATGAATTATGTGTATGTGAACTGAATGACAACCGATTAGTGGAAGTGTGATTCTGACTTGGGGAAAACTATTGCAGTCATCTCAGCAATGGTATCCATAGTTGGGCAAACCTCATGATATATTATATACGTATTGACTGTTGCATATTGCAAATACCAGCTAAAAGCTGTCTAGAAAATACAAGTATACGCTTAACCCTACAATATTCCTAAAGGTGCACTTTGTTGTTTACATAACTGCTTATGAGTCAAGGGCATGTTCTGTATGGTACATGGCAAAGACATGGACTGTAAGTTAAACTAAAAAGACAATTTTCCTATGACTTGGCAAAGGTGGACTTTCTTCACATCCATTGCAGGAACTAATGGACCGTTAACAGATAGAAATTATTCTTCTTTTAAATCTGTCAGGATTTTGTAGCCATACTCAGGCAATTCAAAATTGAGAGAAAAATGAGAAAACAGATAGAAACTATTCTTCTTTTAAATCTGTCAGGATTTTGTAGCCATACTCAGGCAATTCAAAATTGAGAGAAAAATGAGAAAACAGCTCCTTGCACCTTCATAGGTGTTGGAAAATCATATTAAACTGCTGTTCAGTTTTGCACATTTTTCAAGTGTTCACAATCAATTTGATATGTGGCCATGAGGGTAAAATGGCCTGACAAAATATAAGCTATAAGCATTTCATCAATCAATGTGCTTAAGCTAATAGTGGAGGCAATTGACAGCAAATACTCACAGGTCGTCTGCTAACTCAACCAAATACTCTGAAACTGATAGAAACTCCATATGTAGTTCATTGACCTTAAAAATGATAGACAACTATATTAATTAAGAATGAACAAGAAAATCACAAATCAATCTTCATATGGATAAATGAAAAACAGAGTTCTTGATGAATAGTTGACCTATTTGAACACAGAGAAATTTTCCATGGTGATTGATAGCCCATTCTATTATTATCAGATTAACACATATTACGTCAAATAAATATTCACTCTAAATTGTTTGAAGACCAAGGACTAAAATCCCATTCTGAGCTGGGGTTTTAGTCCCCAGTCGAAATTAAAGATTTTTTTGTCATTTCGTCTTGTGTCAGCAAATGGTTCTAGTCACTTTGACAAGTAGGAGAGTAAAGAAACAGACAAGAACGAGGGGAAAGAAGAAAAGGAGCGGGAGGAAGTTCACTTACTGAAAAGGAGGTGTCACTGGTGTTGGGTGAGTCATGAAGAGGGCACAAAATAGGCAAAGAATGAGATTGTGGCTACGTAACAAGGGCTAGGGCTAGGGCTAGGGCTAGGACATCCCCATCTTGGAACAATGAACTTGCAATGAATGGATGAAGGATGGGCTCATAACTTGCTTGTGGATGAACTTGTAGATGATGAATGAACTTGCATATTGTGAACAAACTCGAAATGGCAGATGAACTCATGGGCAAACTAGTAAATGGTGTCTAAACTCACAAATGGCAAATGAACTTGCAGATGATGGATAAACTAGTGGACGAATTTGTTGATGGCGAAGGAACTCATAAAGAACAGATGATCTCACAAACGATGGACGAATTGGCAAACAAACTTGCAGATGAAGGATAAGCTCAGGAGGAAGTAATCCCTCACATACTGAGGATTTTGGATCCTCTTGTGTCATGATCAGTAAGCGGAACAAAATGATTTGCACATACTGACAGGTATAAAATGAATTTGAAACATTGTGAAGACAGTATAATAGTAATGAGCTGTTCAACACCCATCTACTTATTTCACAACTAAAGCAACCAAACTAATCAGAATTTGTAGCAAAAGACAAACACCAGTCAAACTTAAATATCTTGGAATATCTCAAATTATTGTAAGGCAGTATTACGATGTTAAAAAGCTCAATCCAATTCAAAATGCTTAGGTGCTTACATGGGAGACCTCTTAAAATTAAAGAATATTTTTAAGAATCCTCATCTGAAAAATGTTAATTAAGAGGTAGAGTTTTATGCTCTCCTCACTACGCAATCTCTTTAACAGACCTCTCCTCAGTGTTGTAAATAGTGGTAGGCGGTGGCGAGGCGGTCAGTGACCGCCTACTGCCTTAGCCGCTTAAGCGGGTGCCTAGGCGATTGAGTTTTTTTTAGGGTTCCTATAATAAAGATAATCTAACAATATAGTTAATAAAAATTCATCACTATATTAATAATAAAAAAGTAATATCATTATTCATACCAAAAGTCTAAATTAAAAAAATTTAAAGTTTCAATTCAACATGACAACAAGTCAAGAAGGACTAGGCCAAACATAACTAAGCTTCTAAATTATCAACACATCCACCATCAACTACATCCATAATCCTCTCATCATCGGACTCAAAATCAACATATCCTTCATTCTCCTCCTCCGATGTATCTAGATCTTCATTAAGTTCTCTAATGGAGATGTTCCTTGCGCTCCTCCTTGGTTGTAGCATTTCATCCACTCTCGAGACCTCCGCCACCTTTCTCCAAGTAAGTCCCAAACCCGACTCGACCTCATCTTCATCACGACCATCAACAAGCCAACCTTGAGCTTCACTAGCTTGAGAGGATAAAAACAAATCTCCACCCATTTCTCTTTTACTTTTTCCTTCATAAGATTGACGTTGAATTTGACATATACAAGATCATTCAATCTTGATGTCTCGAGTCTATTCCTCTTCTTAGTATGTATCTAAATAATTAGAAAATTATTAAAAATAATAAAAATAAAGAATAAATAATACACTTATCCCTTTAAATTAGCTCCAATTTCTTTCACCCCAATGAACTACTTGTTAAACAGAGAAATCGCATTGCCATTTTTTGTAAGTTTGGAGTGTCACCACCGTTATTGGACCACAATCCAACTTAAAAAATTAAAGAAGCAAATAAATAAATAAATAATCCAAAAATAAGTAAAAGAGACATATATGCTAGTGAATAGAAATAAAGAAAAGAGATACAACCTGGATCAAAGTTATGGTACACATCCACCTTCTCATATGTCGTGACCGTCATTTTTCTTCCAAAGTTTCCAGATTTATTTGTATACTTTAACAATTCTTCATTAGAAATGGTAGATTGTATATCCAATTCAGAGGGAAAAATTCTCTCAACCCAATTTAAGAACTCATTTATAACATTGATGTCATTTTGTATGCTTGGATCTTTGAAGTAAAAAATTGGATTCAACAAGTAAGCGACATAACGCAAAGGACTATCAAGTCTACCTTTAGACTTCTCATCAATAATCTTTAAAATAGGGATGACAATTTCTTCATTTTTGAAAGTCTTTCTAATCTCTTCCTTTGCTTGTTTAAGTGCACCCAATAAAAAGGCTATTGAGGGCTTTTTGTCACCGTCAACAAGGCGTAAAACTTTCACTAAAGGGGCCAGAACATTCAAAGCCAAAGAAACAGCATTCCAAAAAGAGATACTTGTTCCCGTTGCCTCCGCCGCTTTCCCCTTCACACTACTCCTTACTTTTGCGTTGCTCCACTCCTAAGATGTAAACATAAGTCTCAATTGATCTTTCTTGTCTTTGAGACTTCCCAAAACGAAGTAGCAAATCTAGTCACCTCAAATCTCACAATATCCCTCTTCTTGGTATATTTCCTCATAATAGCCAAAGTTCTATGATGTGCATAGATGAATATTGTTAGAGCCTTTGCTTTCAAGTATTCCGTTAAACTTGAGTAACTTTCTAATTGCTTCAAGCATGAGATTGATTGTATGAATTGCCAAAGAAGTCCAAAAAAATTGAGGTTGTGCAACCTTCAACAACTCCGCTGCTGCCATATTGTCATTATTTGTTGCATTGTCTATCGCTACTTGAACCACATGTTGAGGATCAATTACATTGATATATTTTCCCACAAACTCAAAGATGTAAGTCCTAGTGTGTGTGCCTCCAAGGATTTTTCAATAGAACCAAAGAATGAAATACCTAGTTTGCAATTAACACATAAATTCATAATGCTTCTCCTCTTGCGATCTGTCCATGCATCAGTCATAATTGAAGATCCATTTTTCATCCACTCTTCTTCATGCTTTTTAAGAGATAATTTGGTTCTCTCAACTTCTTATTTCAAAGGTGGCTCTCTTGAAAGATATTGACTTGGAGGTTTGTAGCCCAGATCGAATTGACCAACCGCCTCTATAAATTGTCTAAAGCCTTGATTGCCAATTGTATGAAAAGGAATCCTCGCCTCATAAATCCATCTTGCAAGGTGCTCATGCACATCGTTTGTAAACTTTAACTTTAATGCATCATTTATGTTTTGTTATCTTGCCTTTATTGGATCGATTGCAAATGTCCACTTATCAATAGGTCCGAGGTGCTTTGACTTGTTTTTTAGAAGAATCTCCCTCCACTAGACCATCTTCATCCTCTACATCAACACCTATATTTACTTCCATCCTCTCTTCTTTTAGTTCTTCCACCCTTTCTCACTTCTTATTCTTGTTATTTTCAAAATAAACTCTTACTCTTTTTTTGTCTTCATTAGATGCTTTAGGACATGCTTCAACTTGTCTCACAATACCTGCAATATGATGCTTCATTCGATAAACACCTCCTTGATAAGTCTCTTACATAATTTGCATGTGATCCAATCTCTTTTTTCTTTGCAATACTGTACCCCATATCCAAACAATATCATTACTCTTCTTCTTCAATTTCACCTCCGGTTGTTTCTCATTTTCCGCCATTAATCTTCAATAATAACAGAAAAAATAAGAATTAAAAGTTAGCGCAACAATTTAATCTAAATATTAGAAAATTAAATATATAATAGACTAATAGCTATGTATATGTGATCAGTGCATTTGAGATTTTTTTTTTATTTTTCAATTATTTTTTTTAGCTTGTGGGTATGTCATTTAGGATTTTACCTTTACGGTTTAAAGGTTGGATTATGATATTAAGCACAAAAAAAAATTAAATTGAAAAAATATCTTAGGTGGGGACAAGGTATGCGGTGTAAGTTAAATTTTAATTAAGTCTATTTAAATTATTTCAATTATAGCTAGGAGTTGATTAAAATTATTAATATTAAATATTTGATTAAATCCTAAGTTTAAAAACAAAACAACACAAAAAAAGAAGCCTAATCGGTTTCTGCTCCATGAGAGCATGCGCGATGGACAGCACGTGCAACGAACGCTAGCTGGACAGTCTGCCGCGTGTGCACAGAAGCCTCGCCGGGCCCGGGCGACACGTCCGAGCCTATCGTCGGGCCCGGGCTATGCATCTGTGCCCTCGCATGGGTCTGGTGAGGCGTTTGTGCCCTAGCGACAGGTCCGGCGAGGCGTTCTAGAGTTCTTGCACGAGCCTCCGAAGGAAACTTTGAAATCTAGGTTTTTGAAAACCTTATCTGATAGCAACAGCGGCAGCTGCGACAGGCAGCAATGGCGAGCAGCCGCGCAAGTGGCTGGCGGCAAAAGCTACGGACGGCTGGCTACAATAGTTGCCAAGCGGCTGCAGGCGGAAAGAGGCAAAGGAGGAAGGCAATTAAGTTTTTTTTTACCTACTTGTTTTACCCCGCCTTTTAAGGCCGCCTCCGACAAAAGCGGGGCGAATGACCTCCATCTCCTGTCTGAGCGCTGCCTAGGCGGCCGCCTACAACGCCATTTAGAACACGACCTCTCCTTGTGAGAATATTTGGAAAAGGAAGAATAAAAAAATGATGAATGTAAACCTTTTGTGTGATAGTAAATGATTGACACAAATTCAAAATTCAAAATGTTAATCATTTAAACCAAAAATGCAAATTTGAAACAACGAGATTAATTATGTCACCAGATGTAGGCTTGTGATAATGTATACCTGTTCACCCCTTAATTGGTACAGTAACAGATTGAGAACTCTGTAATCAAATGATTTTAGATGAATGGCTTTCAGAACATCTTCAACTACTATCTGGCAGAAAAATATATTAAGCATGACATGTCAGGTTGATGTTGGTGAATACTCAAACAAAAAAGGAGACTGGCAGATGTCATTCAAATTATAATGTCATTGAAGCTATAATCTCACGCATGATTCAAGTTTCTTAAATTTTTACAAGTTATAATTGCATGGTCTATTAGCAATAAAACAAGATAAATCCAGCCTTCTCATTGTAAGTACAAGCATGGAAGTAAATTGATTTTTGAAACCGATGCCAGTTCCTTTGTCATACTCATAACAAACTTTATAGTATTATGCTGTTAATTCAAAGAATGACAAACTCATCTTTAAAGTGTTCATGCTTTGAGATAATTACGAGGATTTGTATTCCTGCCTAAAAACTTATCAAATTGACAATTTAGAATGTTTGATCTGTAAAATTTTGTAAGACTAGTCTATTATGGTGATTATAAAGGGATCAACTAAATGAACAGAGATGGCTGTATGAAAAAGAGATAATGAAAGACTACTACAACCCTATTAACATAGTCAGGAGGGCACAAGAAAAGGCAATAAAGAAGAGAATTAGCGAAAACAAGAGGAGAAAGAGGACTAAATATAAGAAGGAAAAACTGAAAATGGAAAAAACAACAAAAATAGTAGAGCAGTAGGGCACAAGAAAAGACAATGAAGTACGGAAAGCAAGAGGAGAAAGAGGACTAAATACAAAGGTCAATACTGAAAATGGAAAAATGAAAACTGTCAGAGATAGAAGTATTATGAATATATATTTTTTAGTCTATTATGGACTTAGGCTTACATTTATGTAATAAATTCAAGGATTCTAGATCTTGAAGAAATAGCATTATTATTTTTTTAATAACTTCCGCAATAGTTCTACCTCACTGTGATTTGGTGTATAGCTATTATGCTCAAGCAGAAAAACTGCCATTGGTGGGTGAATCCAAAATGCTTCCTATTATAGTCATCTCTGCCTAACAAATTATGCTAGTTTTCCATAAGTATAACATGCAAACAATGGATTCATACAATATCCTGACAAATCATAGCATAATATGTTCAATGAGTAATAGATTCCAGTCTTCTTTTGTGGCTAGGCTCTGTTAATCCTAGCAGATAAAGAAGAGAGTAGATACAACAATGAATAACATTGCTCAAACAAATAAACAACGATTCAAAATTCAAAAAATATATAAAAATATTTAAATGATATTTATCTCTTCCATTCTTAGTTTATTTGCCTTTTTTGTACTACTCATCCTATTTCCTTTTTGTGATCACCATCAGAGCTGCAATTAATGGACAGAACATAGCATACAAAAATAAGGACAAAAATAAGGGCCACTGATGAACCTTTTTGTTTCTTGACAAAGCATGACAAAGTTTTCTTTCAAGTGACCAGTACTCAAGACCTGAATTAAGCTCTTTTCTTATCCTATAAGAAAATTGAAAGAGAATTTAGTCACAAGAGCATCAAAATTTGTAATATAAACTCCTGCAACAAAAGCTGCATGATAGAAGGTACTGAACCTCACAGTTAGAAGCCCATGAAACTGCAAAACACTAACAAGAGAGTCAAAAGGATCGCCTCTGCAAAAGTTGCTCAAACTGTTTCCCAGTGTACAACCTTTAACCTTCACAGTGAAGCATTTGTTAAATCTGATGTCAGAAGTGAGAAGTTGGAGTTATGAACTAATCTACAACGCCTCCAATGAAAACAAGTTTGATGTTCTTGTTGACAATCTTTAGAAAAATTGGTGATGCTATGAAGTCTGTTCCTGGTGAAATTACCTTGGATGGTAATTGCAATTCCTTCTCATTCAATGTGTCTAGCTGCAAAGTGATAGACAAAAAGAGCAATCTACTTCATCCTTCCAAATAATTAATGCATATTTCTTTCATGGGATTCAGTATACCTGATATATGTAGCTCTCCGTGAAAGAAAGAAATGGTAAGTACTTGAATATCTCCTTTGGATTGTTACCATCTAGTCCATGAAACATGAAATAAGACCTGCACTGTAATTTTATAAGGAAATATTTAGAATGCCATGAACCATGGGATGGCTATATATGTTTCAACTTTCAACAGGATAGGAATGATACTGGTGTTAGTTTAATTCAATACCAGCAGTGAGTCCAACAAGGTGCAATTTCTATGATGATGATATTGATACACTGATATGCGTTTATTATATAGGTTGTAATATAATTTGTCCATAACATTAGTGTTCTTAGTGACTAAGGTAAGATTGCAAGTTAAAACTATTTGTAATAGAGACCAGGACAAGGATTGACTAATCAATTAGTAAGTTTATCTTTAAAACTATTTGTACACAACTTCTCTGATATTAGAGATTCCAAATGAGCCATCAAAAGAATAGTTCAACCAGATAATTTATATTGTTGCTCAAGAATTTCAAAATGGTGATACGTAAGCAGCAAGCCATGAGTCTCAACTACATCTCAGTGACTTGGGTCAACTTCTAAGCTGTGTGAACCTTATCTTAAAACACCCACTACATATACACACAAAAAAAAAGAGAAAAAAATGCACCAATATGTAGCTCAATCAGGGAATGAATTGGACAAATCAATTATTTATATAGACAAAGAGGTAAAGAATATAAATTGTATTGTCATTTGACGATGCATGGTCTTCACAGAATGCCAATAGCATGTCAAACCAGGCAACCTTTTTTGTGATTATGTTTCAAATGCCTCTTTTCATGATAATAGTTTGAAAGGCAAACCAATAACTTAAATTTTACAGCCAGCACAATGAATCAAGACAATATGTACTAAACAAACTGGATTAAACTCATCAAAGATATGCATGGCGAGGATATGTTTCACAAACACAATAATTAATGTATCTAGTCAACAAATTTCAGGAGCCTCTATAAATAGAAAACATATAATTTATTTCATTGGTTTCAGTTTGTCTTTTATGTTCATCTCTTCTACCCAAAGAAATTATATCAAATTTGAGACGAGAATGAAGTTTGCCATTGACAAGATTGAAGTGTCAAATAACAATGCAAACTAATTTGGTTGCATCGGTATCGAGTTCAAGTTGGCAAAAACCTAGTGAGCCTAGTTATAGTTTATTAAAACAGAAAATTTTCACAAGTGTGTCTAGCCATCATCAAGCTGTGTAAGTTCTAGCACTATCTACTCATTCTCTCTCTTTTTTTCCTAATTAGAATTTTTAGATGTAGTGGCGGAGTTTAGTTGATAAGATGCGTGCTTTCAATTAGGTAAGTATCTCCAACAATCTTTAAATTTTTTATTTTTTTTATAAAAGTGACATGTGTCAAGATCTATTGTTCTTTTGTGTTTCTTAGAGGAAAATAAGAGCATTCAAGAAGGTAATTATATTCAAATATTATGGTTGTGTATGGTTTAGGGAAATTTTCAGTTTTTTCATTTTCTAGAAAATAGATCACAGAAAAATGTGAAAATATATATCAAATTATCCCTCATGATTTTTGTACAAAAATAAAAAAAATTCTCGCAATTTTTAAATTTCTATTTATAATTTGATCAATTTTCACATTTTTGTTGTTAACTATTTTCTAGAAACTGAGAACAGAAACTGGCAAAACTAAAAATTTTCCTCAACTAAAAAACAAGATAAAGTTTCCTGACCTTTCCTCTAAAATGGATTTCCTAGACAATGGAACAAAAATCTTTCCCTTACCTTCCAAATAACTCAGTATATAGATGCCAACCCTAAAGTTGTTTGGCTTTGTCATCATCTTTGTATGATTGTTTTTTCTTCATCTTCTAATATATTTTTCTTCATGTTGATAGTTTCCCCCCATCACTCACAACGCTTACAGGTTATCCCTTGTGGGCTACATTAATTTTGTTATAAAGTAGATATTGAAATGTTATAGCAGCATAAACAATAAAAAGTAGGATGAAGATCAAGGAATTTACAAATAAATGCCTTACAAAGTCCTCTAGGGTAGAATTGGCACGTTTCATTGCATCGAGCCCAATCATGGGAGTTTCTTCAAATTTTGATTCTTGAGTATCCAAACTTTTTTGAAGAGAAGACTGCAATGGAAGTTCAGTATCAATCTGTTGGCAATCTGCACAATCAAATATTAAATGATGGAGAAATTCTTGCAACTAAAAATGATTCCAAAGGCTACGTCAACAATATTTAAAATGTGTCCTCCGGTAAAAGGTCATTCTTAGTGTATTCATAAACTCAAAAAGTAAAAGTTCAAATTCAATGTTCTAATTTTAGCCATTTGATCCCCAAAAAACACTGATATAAATAACAAGATTTAACATCAAGGCTTGCATGATATAACAAATAACCTCAAGACTCAACATATTCAATCAAAGTCATCTCAATCATAAATGGATTTCAAGCACCATCAAAAGGCTATTAAACATACATTTATCACCTTTTGTTATGGACATCAAAAATTGAAATAACAATTTTAAGGCTAAAAAGAAGGCATATCTCAATCTTATTGAATAGAACCACTCTATTTAATAAGTAAAAATCACACAAAAATTCAGTAATAATCTGACACGTTAGTATGCTTCAGTTTATCAAAAGGCCATCTTAACATCTGGTATATTGAGGTAAAACCTAAGCACATACACAACAAAATAATTCCAAGGATATTGATCAAAGTTGGTGTTTTGACCAGGAGTCACTAAAAAAACAAGCAACCAATCAAAGCAAAGGAGAAACTTTAATAAATTCAGATTTGGTGAGCCATTAAATTTCTGAATGTATCGGGCGTTTGTCTTTTTATACCTTCCTCATTAGCAAAGAGAAAAACTTCATCACAAATCTTCGGTGAAATCTGCAGAAAGGAAAAGGTGAAGCTCATTTAGGATAGTGGAAAATGAATATATGAAAAACTTGAATCTTTGAATGAAGCAAATGCAACCTTTGGTAAGAACTCAGAAATTATTTTGAGTTTCACATCCATGGTGACAATTCCGCATGGCTTTACCTGCATTCAACTCTTTAGCATGTCCATAACATACTACTATATTTTGCATGAACGTGTATCAGTCATATTATTCCCACCAGAATTCAATGCAACTTTTTTTTTAGGATGCCAAACTGACCATATCAAAGGAAAGATGTTTTCTTCCGGTAAATATATTCTGCAATTCTAGTTATCAAAATAAGAAAAACAACGTCAACGCTAGAAATTATAGACGGCGAAAGTAACTGAAAATTTAATTACATTTTTTTTAAAAAAAATTTAGAAGGAAACAAGTGGCTGGAAAACATAAAATCTCTCAAAAAATTTGACATGGAAAAGTTCTAGAAGCCTTTAGATTTTTGTGTCAATCTGCTTTTATTGGGAACAAATTCCAGGGCAAGTCATATATCACTGGAAAGCCACTGATGTCTAGTTTCCAACAACAAAAAAGAACTAAAAAATAATGGACAGTGCTAAATGACCAGAATCTGGCCAGCTAGAATGAGTTTTTTAGTAATTTTTAGGGTTATTATTAAGGGTATGCAAGTAATATCATATTTTATAAGTCAATTATACCCTTTCCACTTATTTTAATATTTAATTTTTAAAAATTATCTCTATATATTAATGATTAATTACATTTCCAAATGACATGCATTTCTAAGAGACATGCAAATTATCTCTCTATATTAATAATTAATTACATTTCCAAGATGACATGCATTTCTAAGATACATGCATTGATTAAAGGAATCCTTTATGAATACATATTTTCATTAAAAATTTTCAAGAATCTTAAAAATTTTTAAGAATATGAAATGTTCTTTTTTATTGCACATGCTCTATTCTTAATGAACTGAAGTTGTGGTAAACCAAAATACACGGGAGACCATGCTATCATTAAGAAACTTATCTTGGGTGCAAATTCTAAAAAGTTCATTCTCTCAATAATCTAATCCTCAATATTCTGCCGTGTTCCATCGTTTCCTTACCCTTGCCAATAAATATTATTTTTATCCTTATTTTTGAAATGTTATTATTTTATATAAATTTGATATGGATTATGAGATATTCCTCTGTGTGATAGGGTCACCTCCATAATTTATGGAGCCAATCCAAATTTCCATAATATATAACATCTAATAATACGGATTATTGAATAAAATCGATCCTTATTTTATCTGAGCAAATCAAAAATATGTACTTGCAATATTTTTCTCATAAATAACAATTCATTGGATAAGATCGTTGGATAAGATTGGTTGATTGTTTACTTTGAGCCGAATATTAATTTTGGATTTTTAGTCAGATTAATATATATCTTAAAACTCAATTTCGAAATAAATAATACGGGTTGGATTATAGCATAAAACATATTTTTATTCATAGCGCAAAACAACAGAGCAACACCATAATGTAAACCCAAATAAAATCACTGCGTAGAAGAGCTATCAGAAACCACAATCACAGAGACATGTTTACGATCAACTTCTTCTTTCACGCATTCTAAAAATAGCTCATACGTCTTCGGCAGAGGAAAATCCTCCAGCAACATGTCCCTGACATATTCCTCTGTGGTTTCTTTGCAACTCCTAATCAGAAACTCCTTCATCTCGTCCTTCAGATCTTTCATTTCCTCCACTAGCTTCTTTTGTTCCTCCTTGAGATTAAGATATAGCGTCTCCATGCTCTTAGGCGATGGAGGAACGAACCACTCGTTGCTTCGAATTTTCTTGATTGGTGTTCTTTGTGCCATTATCGTATAGGCAAATGGTAGATGATGATTTAGTTTAGTTTGTTTAGATAGGATTAATATTTGACCATTAATTTACAATTAAGATGACATTTTGTATTATCTAGTCAATTTATATTTCCCATGAATATATTGGAATAGAGCACATATTAATTTTGTATACCAAATTAAGATGGCGTTTTATATTCTCTAATCAATATATACTTCCCAAGAATATATTGAAATTGAAGACTAGTTATTGATATTAATTATGTATACCATATATTTGAAGGATTAACTTTTTAATTTAATTTTAAAAAAATAAAACGCACGACATATCAAACATACAAAATTAAATAAATAAATATATATATATATAACTTTTTAATTTAATTTTAAAAAAATAAAACGCACGGCATATCAAACATACAAAATTATATATATATATAATGGTAGATGATGATTTGGTTTAGTGCGTTTAAATAGGATTAATATTTGACCATTAATTTACAATTAAGATGAAGTCAATTTATATTTCCCATGAATATATTGGAATAGAGCACATATTAATTTTGTATACCAAATTAAGATGACATTTTGTATTCTCTAGTTAATATATACTTCCCAAGAATATATTAGAATTGAAGACTAGTTATTGATATTAATTATGTATACCATATATTTGAAGGAATAACTTTTTAATTTAATTTTAAAAAAATATAATGCATGGCATATCAACATACAAAATTAAATAAATGTTTATATATATATATATAACTTTTTAATTTAATTTTAAAAAAAATAAAACGCACGGCATATCAAACATACAAAATTAAATACATGTTTATATATATATATAACGTATCTTGTGAGATGGTGTCACGGATCGATTATTACTAGGGTCATTGCAATTTCTATGATATATGATGAATAGTAATCGAGTAGATCTCTTGTCTTGTGAGATGGTGTCATGGATCGATTATTACTAGGGCATTGTAATTTCTATGATAAATGGTTATCAAGTCAAGTAGGTCTCTCGTCTCGTGAGATGGTGTCATGGATCGATTATTACTAGGGGCATTGTAATTTCTATGATAAATGGTTATCGAATCAAGTAGGTCGCTCGTGTGATAATGTCATGGATCGATTATTACTAGGGACATTATAATTTCTATGATGTATGATGAATGATTACCAATCGAGTAGGTCTTTCGTCTGGTGAGATAGTATCACAGATCGATTATTACTAGAGACATTGTAATTTCTTTGATGTATGATGAATAGTTACCAAGTAGGTCTCTCGCTGGGATCTCCTGGTCCACATTTTTGTGGACCAAAGGATGGACCACTTCCAATTGTGGTCGGATCATGGCCGCGATCCGGTCGCAATTGGTTGCGATCCTTCCCTGGGTTCACCGTCCCTCCGAAGTTATAATTTGGTTCAGAGCGGGCGACCGGAGGCCACCCAAAAGCTGCCCCCTCGCTCGGCGCCCAGCAATCTAGTTACTTGCCCACCACCGGTGGCTTTTGGGCGACATCAAAATATAACCTAGATGGGACGGTGAACCCAGAAAGGGATCGTAACCAATTGCGGCCAGATCGCAACCACGATCCAATAAAACAAAATAATATCTCATTAAAAATTAAATAATTCAACAATTTTATCAATTAAAAAAATATTATGAATCTTAAATATAAAATTTTAATCAATATTTTTTTCATCTAAAAACTAAAAATATTGATGTGGTGTCATGGACGGAGATTGGCCTTCGAGTGCAAAGGTAGAAGGTAGGGGTGAGCAGTCAACCCGTCAAACCGACCAACCTGCTCATACCAACCCAAAGCAAACCGAAAAAATAAACCCGTCGGATATAGAGCCGGAAGTAGGGTCCTGATATTGTATCATCTGATATAGTAGAGTCAAATATTTTTTTACCTTAATAACTGAACTAACCCTATCCGTGATCACTCCTAATCAAAATAATATCTCACTTATACTAATGAAATGTTCACGAAGGTCGTGTAGATTTGAAGATCAACAGAGAAAAATTAATGTATTAATGATTCGAGTGCAAGTCAAAAAGAGCGGCGTAACGTCCAAGTAACTGATAAACCGCCAGATATTTGATACATAAGAACCGCAAGATATAGGGTTGGATGTAGAGTCCTGATATTGCATTATCTGATCTAGTAGGATCGGATAATTTTTTACTCCAATAACCGAACCAACCCGATCCGCGATCACCCCTAGCAGAAGGGAGCTTGACTGGAAGACCCACCCGTCGAGCAGGGATGAAAGTCGACCTTAGTGATCCGACGGTGCCGAGTGGAAGGGTCGTCGCTCAATGGTAAACGTTAGGTAGCCAAGTGCGGGAAGGACGCACCTCTGGTGTCCCAATTACCATGCCCATAATAAACACTGGGTAGCCAAGTGCGGAGCGGATAACTGCTGAAAACAGCTAAGTAGCAAGCCCACCTCAAGATGAGTGCTCTCTTATTCCGACTTCCCCAGAGTCCCCGATAACACAGCCGAGATAGCGACGGATTCTCTATCCCACCGACGGGTTCTATGGATCAAAAGTAATCGACCAAGATCATTCAATACAACAGTATGAACACGATACCAAGGCAAACCCATGGAAATACCCCTTTATAAAAAAACTAGACACTATGTCACTTTATTTTATGTATTGGAATTGGAAAAGACTATACTATGTACCTAACTTTTCAGTAGATTCTGTATGAGAAAAGGTTAATATTTATTTTGTTTCATTGAAAATAAGGTAAAAATTCTGTTCGTAAGAACAAAGAGAAGCAGATCTATTCTGTTCGTAAGAATCGACACATTGATTCTTTTTTCTCAGTTTCATTTTGATTTTGAACCGTTTGCATCCAAAGGTGCATGTACAGCTCCTAAAGGACTAAAGGATAGGATTTTTTTTTTTTGTCCAAATCAACCGACTTTATCGAGAAAGATTATTTTTTTTTAGGACAAGAGGTCAACGAGGAGATCTCGAATACTATTATTGGTCTCATGGTATATCTCAGTATAGAAGATCAGACTAGGGATCTCTATTTATTTATAAACTCTCCCGACGGATGGGTAATATCAGGAATAGCTATTTTTGATACTGTGTAATTTGTGACGCCCGACGTGCATACAATATGCATGGAAATAGCCACTTCGATGGCATCTTTCATCTTGGTCGGAGGAGAAATTACTAAACGTCTAGCATTCCCTCACGCTTAGCGCCAATGAGTTTTGATTTGAAAAAAAAGAAACACTATGCCTTCGCCATATTGAATATGAATAATATGTAATAATAGCATGGCACTTCGAGTTTGATCTAAATAAATCATTATTTTATTTTATTATTTTTCATAACATAAGATTTTGTATCGAGATAGTAGTATGAAACAAAGAGTATTTCCAATTTGTTGATTTTATGTGTCGGGAGTACTTTTAGCGTCACAAACTTTTTTCCTTATTTGATCATATCAGAAGGGAACTTTGAAATTGCTAAATCATAGATAAAATATCTATTTAAAGCAAAAGAACCATCATAGTATTTTTTTACTCCTACGAAAGGAAGAGTGGTAAATGGATAGTTCAACGATTTGAATCAGATAAATTCGATTTCTTCGATAGAATAGAAGAGAAGAATAAAGTAAATTCCGTTGCGTAGCCGTATGCAACATATAAATGCTCGTACGATTGTTCAATTCTATTTTCTTCTTTTTATTTTTTTATCTTTTAATTTAGCTCAATCATGCGAGATAGAAGAACCTGTTATATCAATAACATTAGGTTAGGATTATGATTCATAAACCTGCTAGTTCTTTTTATGACGGAAGATTATGGGACTTTTTCAGGGAAATGAGACAGATAGTGAAACTTCGCGAAACCCTCACAAAGGTTTATGTATAAAGAACAGGTATGCCTCTTTGCGTTGTAGCCCAAGACATGGAAAAGAGATATTTTTATGTCAACAAAAAGAAGCCCAAGCTTATGAAATTATTGATCTTGTAGGGGTAGATCCTAAGGATGTATGATGTGTGATCAATGGTTGCTGAATAGATCTCGTCTTATAAGATGGTGTCACATTATTATTATTATTCATCTTAAAACTATCATATTAGAATAATTTTTAAAATAAATTTAATACTAATCAAAAAACAAAATGATATATTTATAGCTTTTCATATACAATATGTATATACTTATGTATTATAATATAATATAATGATTTTTAAGTCAATGGTTATCGCTTTAAAAAACTTCTCCACCCATTATTATTATTTTGAAATTTCCACTTATTATATCATTATTAGGGTATACGAACCGTCCTTATATCTTCATTTTGGATCGTAAAGATCTCTCAAATATTAGAACCGTATTTTCACATGCTCTACTTTTCATTCTCAGAAAAATGGTTGTACAAAGACAATGGACTGAAGATGAAGAGTCTCAATTGCTCTTCTACATGGTTTGCAATGGCAAACGAAAAGATACAGGAGACCATGCTGTGGTTAAGAAACTCATCTTGGGTGCATCGAAGTCGATTTTGGAGTTTTTCAACAAGACTATAACGGCTGAGGATATTACGTTGAGGCTTGAAAAGTATCAAGATACTTTCGACAGGTTCAAGTGGTTCTTGGCATGCGAGGGAGTCACCCATTTGTTACCTGAAAATGTAATTTTCGTCGGACCATCATATTACAAGAAGTTCAAGTTCAAAGAGGTACTAACTTCATTCTTCCTCTATTGTTAGTTTCCTTTATTATATATTATTCTACTAATTGAATCTTCTCTAGTCCAATGAGCCTGAAGCATTCCGCCACTTTAGAATGCATGGACTGCCCTCTTATCATCAACTTGAAATTCTATTTGGAAAAGGGGGGATGGCAGCCCTTGATTATCGTTGGCTGTTTCTATCTATGCATGGGGACGAGGCGTGGTTGGGTGAACCAAGCCATAGAAGGATTGACTGGTGAAGGGGCTGATCTTGTATTGATGTTTTGGTCATTGGAAAAACAAAGATTTGCCTGTTATTTTGTTATGTTTCGTTTATAAACTATATCTATGTTTTCTCTTGTCCAAGATGAATTGGGTAGTTGCATATCTATTGCATGTTTTATTTAAGCTGCAAGTTTTTATTTTGGGTTTACTTTATATGTGCTACGCTGCAATCAGATCAGCTTGTTTTTTCTTGTCAGCAAAATTAAGTACAGATTTTTAATTTTTAACTTAAGTGATATTAGTACATAAAAATATATTCGATTAAGATATATTTCAAATCCAAATTTAATGTACAATTTTGGCCAGCATGTGTACTACATTGGGATCAGCTCAATTTCTCGATTTAGATCAACTTGATTTTTTAGTCAACAAAATTAAGTATAAATTTTTTATTTTTAACGTAAGTGATATTAGTATTCGATTAAGATATATTTTAAATCCAAATTTAATATACAATTTGTCTCTCATGTGTACTAAGCTGGGGTTTCAAATTAGCTGGATTTTTTTGTCAACAAAATTAAGTATAGATTTTTTTTATTTTAACATAAATGCTATTGGTACATAAAAATATGTTCTATTAAGATATATTTCAAATCACAATTTAGACAATCATGTGTACTACATTGGTCCAGATGATTCTTATTTCGATAACCGTTCAGATCAATTTACATGGATCAGCTCAGTTGCTCGATTCAAATCATCTTGATTTTTGGGTCACCAACATTTTTTACAATTTATTTTTCTTTTAACATTTGTGGAAATACTACATCAAAATTTGTTTAACGCCCTCTATCCATTGATACACTAATTGACTTGGCTACTTTGTGTATCAATGACTGGTTGATTCAAGTCTAACACGTACATCTCTTGTGCAAAATTTCTCCTACCTCTCCCTCCATTGCCTCCACAACGCCCACCTCTTGTGCCCCTAATATTTCTCCTACCTCCTCCTACATTAGTTTCACTTGCAGAAACGAATCGATTAGTCCTCGGTCTACCACGGGGGCGGGTAACTCGAGGATCCAACACAGGTGTACCACCAACTGCTTGTGTTGGTGCGGTTAGTACTAACGGTCTAACTCAGGTTTTGATGAATGACAAATCAGGTTAAGTTAGGTCTGTTGTTCTATTGAGTGTGCTGAACTAGCAACTTCCACAATTGGATTCCAATTTAACAACTCCTTCAAATCAATTAATTTTTGTTTAACGAACTTCATCTTCTCTGCACTGCCAATGGATAAATCACTACACTCCTGGAAACATCATTCAAGTTCTTGGAATTTCTTATACTCGTCTGTCATATGTGGATAACCTCCAGCGAAAAATATACTTGAATGTCATCTAGGGACATCTTTCCTCCATCTCCTTAACAGATATCTTTCATTAACAGTATGAATGTCTTTCATAGACATTACCTTCAAAATATGACAACAAAGAATTCCCTTGAATTCAAACTTCCTGCAGTTGCAACTTATATACTTCCCATTCGGTCTGTAGTCAACAGCGTATGTAAACTCCTTATGATACCAGTTGTTGACTATGCTTCTCTCCAGAACTTTGTATTTTTCAATGCCAACATGATTGACTGCTTCAATTAATTCCTCTTCAGTTGGTGGAATAAAATGACAATACAATACCCTCATGATCTCTTTTTGAACTAAATTGAATATCGAATTTGTGTATGACCTTTGAAATTGATTCTCCCACTCAAACTGTGATATGCACTTCATTACTTTGCTCTTTGATTCATGGTCTGCACGAAACTCCTTCTGAATAGTATTACTTATTGCGATCTCATATTGTTCAACAAATTGTTTAAGTGTACTCATAGAGTGAACATAACCATCAAAATAAGCATGCATTCCCTCACTTCTTTGTGTAGAAATCATACCTGCCCAAAAAGTGTGATTCAAGTAATCAGGCACCCAGCTTTCTCTGTCGTCGTATAGAGCTTTCAGCCATTCACTTCCTTCCATTCCATGACTCCTTACAAATTCAGCCCATTTACTCTCAAAAGTACAATCGTAATGCTGTCATACACCATTGCTTTGAACTCAACAACTACCTTGTCAAAATCAACCACATTCTTGAACTTCTGGGGCACTTTCGACAGAATATGCCACAAGCAAAATTGATGAATAGTGTTGGGCATCACATCCCTTAGGGCTATTTTAATACTCTCACACTGGTCCGTTAATATAGCAGTAGGATGAATGTTTCCCATTGCCTCGAGCCAATTCATGAAGAGCCACTTGAATGATCTTGCATCTTCATGTGTAACCAAGGCACACCCTAATAAAATGGACTGACCATGATGATTGATGCCGACGAAGGTGGCAAAAGGCATCTTATATTTACTCACCAGGTAAGTTGTGTCGAAGCTTATAACATCATGATATTCTTCATATGCAGCTTTGCTTCGGGGATGAACCCACAACACATTGCATAGCCTGCCTTCATCATCAACATCCATCAAATGAAAGAAGTTCCTGTCCCTCAATTGCATTGTTATAAAGAGCTTGCGAATGGCCTCAGCATCTCCATCACCAAGTCTCAACCTTCTTCTCTTCTTGATAAAATTTCTGCAATCTTTAGGAAGACATCCTAAATTCTCAGGTCCACCAGCTTGAACTTCTAATAGCTTGATATTCTTGCATGGCCTTAGACCGGCAATGTCATTAGCTTCTAATTGTCTCTTCATGTTCACTGACAAAGACCTATGTCTTAGCATTAAAATTGACATTTCAAGATTAAGATCATGACTGTGGTTTATGCATATTTTTGAAACCACCCAACACCCGTTTACTTGCTTGATTGCATTAATTCTAGCTGGGCAATCTATTCTCTTTGAAGAAATTTCAAACCGTCGTTTTCTACCCCGATCACAAATAATCACTACATACTTATCTTCTCCACTAACCTTGTGAGCTGCTCTTTTCGCAATGCTAAAGCCTTTGAGTCGGGCGTGTTCTTGATAAGCTGTGAACATACTATCAATACTATCAAATATCATACCAGGAGAAGGTCCGACTTCAACATTTAAATTATTCGAAAATCCTTTCACAATCTGGGTACTGTCGACTTTGTCTAAGTTGGATTGGTGTCCATGCTCTGAATTTTTCTCGAACAAACTTTCATCATCAGAACAAAAAATTCTGCCATCAAAGAATCCCTATTTCTGAAGTTTTCGATCTCCATAATTTTTGATAGAGAAGAAGAAGAGAATAATTTTTGATAGAGAAGAAGAATAGAATTGATGTTGTGATTTTCAATTTTAATATCAATTTTAACTCTAAACTAATTAAAGTAACCATTGAAAAAAAGTAGTATAATTAAGAACTAATTATTAATTTTTTATAGGAAAATGTCATTAACAGTTTCCAATAAATTCTCTAACTGATTTCAAGTTCCTAATAAATTTTCCGACTAATTTTAAAATTTTCAAGATAAGAATAATTAATACTTTAATTAAGGGCTAATTAGTAATTTACTATATATAAATATTATTAATAATATTTAATTAATTTTCTAGCTGGCCAGATTCTGGCCGTATAGATTTACCGAAAAATAATATTCCGAAGTTATGACCATTTTGGTTGAAGTATGTTAGGTTGGAAATATTGTTCGAAAAAGATTACTCGGGAAAGACATATTGCTTGAGAAAGATATTGCTTAGGAAAGATTTCTCGAGAAAGACAGATTGCTCGGGAAAAGCTGGAAATCTACTCAAGAATTCAAAGATTAACATACTACTCGGGAATTGGAAAGGATCAACCGGTGTTTGGTATTCTTGAATATTTTCTTGGTACTTACAAGATAAAAAAGTTTTTACTGTCTTGCATTTTCGTTTCATTATTAAACACACTTTTTATTTTCGAGGCTCTAGGGAATATAAATTGCATTTAAAATAGTTTGACTCTTCTTGGAAGGTTGTTCCAAGTCTCCCCTATAAAGGGTCATCATTTGTATTGTTGAGCAGATGATTGTTTTTGAGATTGAAATATATTAATATATTTGAGCTTTTAAGCTTGTTAGAAGATTTATCTTCTTAGTTATTTCTCTCAACTCTTTGGTGGATTCCCTAAAGTGGTGAGTATTGAGTGCACCTTGTGTTACCTCCTATTTCTCCTACACTTTCCGGTGTCAAGTTGGTATCAGAGCTTTGGTTCCCAATGGCTAGTCGTAGAAGACAAAGGTCAAATGGTGATGATCCTGCAACTCGTCAAAGAGACCTTCATGATATTGAGTTGGTTGACTTGAGAAGACAAGTGCAACAATTCGAGTAATGTCTTGCACGTGGCGAACCTTTGAAGCATGATGTTGAGGGTCATGGTTCAAAGGCTGGTTATGCAAATTAGGAAATGGGTTTTAGTCCATTTCATAGTCATGGAAATGATGATTCAAGTGATAATGGGCATGTTGCTGCATATTGTCCAAATCACAGTATTATAACTTTTGTTGATAAAGAAGACGATGAGGAACCTTATGAGGTAGCACCTATCTAAGATGAATACGATGAAGAAAGAAAGATTATTTATGAAGATCATGGAGAATCTTTGGTGGTACGGCGTAGCCTCAATGCTACTTATGTTGAAGATCATGTTGTCCCTTTCCAAGTGCAATCTCTTCTCCAAGAATTTCAAGTTGTGATGCAGAAGAAAGATGGTACATGGCATATGTGCACTCATAGTAGAACAGGGAACAAAATCACTATCAAGTATTGCTTTCTTATCCCCCGACTAGATGATCTTTTCAATCAACTTCATAGGTTCAAGATTAATTCCAAAGCTGATCTTCAAAGTGACTATCACACAACCGCAAAAAGATCGGTGATAATGCTTATAAAGTTAAGTTGCCCAATGGTTATGGCGTTTTCACAATTTTTAATGTTGCTGACCTTTCTCCTTATATTGAATCTAATTTTGATTCGAGGGAAAATATTTTTCAATCGAGAGAGAATGACACAGAAAAGTTCAGAAGCCATCGGATTGGTGTCAACTTCAAAGATTAATCTGCTTTTATTGGGAACAAATTATAGGGAAGTCATATATCATTGGAAAGCTATGGATGTTTAGTTTCCAAAAAAAAACGGTGTTCAAAAATAACTTTTCTACATGAAGTTATGACCATTTGTTGAACTCTGTTAGTGTGAAAATATTGCTCGGAAAGATTGCTAGGGACAAACATTGTTCGGAAAAGATTGCTTGAGAAGGATACATTGCTCGAGAAAACACATATTGCTCAGGAAGTGGAAAGAGTCAATCTACATTTTTGGTATTCTTGATGATCTTCTTGAAAACTTGAAGAGGTTGATGAGCCTTTAATACCTTTGCATGCTTTTTCATTATTAAACTCACTTTTATTCTCAAGACTTAGGAAATATAAACCTAGTTAGGTTTAATAAGGCCTTAGGAAATATAAACCACATTTACTGCATTTTAACTCATCTTGGAGGGTTGTTCCAAGTCTCGCCAATAAAAGTTCTACTTTGTATTGTTGGGAGCAGAGATTGTTTTTGAGATTAAAATATATTTGAGCTTTTAAGCTTGTTAGAAGATTTATCTTCTTGTTATCTCTCTAAACTCTTGGTGGATTTCCTAGAGTAGTGAGTTTTGAGTGCACCTTGTGTTACCTCCTACTTCTCCTAAGCTTTCCGGTGTCAGTTTTTCTTCACTCTATAAGTACAAGTGGGGGAAAAAGAATCATACGAATACGTTCACAAGTGCTTGAAGCCCAGCACACTAAACAGCCTCAGCTTACATTCATACAATGGCAAGTCCCTTTCTGTCTAATAAGGGATCATGCGTTCCCTGGTTACAAAGCGAGAGATCAACCAGGCGATTCAAAAAATGCAAACACCACCGTAGGGCTTTTCATCTCATAGAGACTCAAATAAGCACGCAAAAAAACGAAGGGGACGAAACTAAAAAAGGGAAGAAGGCAAATGTCGAGGTACCAACCAAGAAGAAAATGAAATCGGCGAGGAAGCGATCAGTATCTGCGTGACCGGAGGAGATGCCTCGTCCCTCCATCAAA
Organism: Zingiber officinale; assembly: GCF_018446385.1. Lineage (NCBI taxonomy): Eukaryota > Viridiplantae > Streptophyta > Magnoliopsida > Zingiberales > Zingiberaceae > Zingiber > Zingiber officinale. Next base: position 82,880,417 of record NC_056000.1, on the reverse strand, counting down.
GACAGAAGGCTCTGCACCCTTTCCAGCTTTCGCAAGGTTTCCATTTTCCTCTTCCCTCCGACGCTTCCACCCGATCGAGAGGTCTCTCTTTCTCTCCTCGAAACGATCTATAGTTCGTCCCCTTACCTTCGATGGCTCGACCCGAAATATATGCTCGAGTAAATCTTCGGATGACCAGGGCCAATGGGCTTGGGCTATTTTTCGTGGGTCCCGGCAGAATGCAAATGTCCGTTCAAAGTCCGAAATATGTACTAATATTTTATTTTATCCCCGATATTTTTCTCTTTTTTAAAAATATCAGTTTGAAAAATACAATATAACCACATTGTACCTAATTATCATTTTAAATTAAAAAAAGGCTTTTTCCGTTTAACAAAAATAATAGAGAACGACTATCCACTGCCAAAATAAACCATTTAGTCGTCAATGCAGCTGTTGGCTCGATCAATGCAAACAATTATTTCCTTCTGTTTTTTTTTCCACACCGATGCTTACTAAACAGCTAAGTTAAAGAGAGACAGTGATCTATTTAGTTCAGTGTGAAAAATCGGTGGTGGTGACGGATAGCTCTTTTGCCTGTCATTGTTTCTTCTCTTTCTTCTTATGGACCTCCCACTTCTTCTTAGATGGATACAGGCATCGCCTTTGTCATATTTTCCTCCAAAGTGATCTTCAGGGGCTGTTTGACTTGTGAGTTGCATTTCCTTGGAGAAAGTTTGGATTTTTTTAAGAGCGATGATGAGGTACTTCCTCTGTCTAGGTATATTGGCAGCAGCTGTTCTGGTTGATGGTCAGCCGGGTACGTGCTTACTTCAAAAACTCTTCATTCCTGATGAAGAGTTCATAGATACCGGATCAAATCATGAATTAGGTGAAACTGATATCACAGTTAAGCCAACTCAGGCTCGTAACCTGCAAAACTTCCGTAACGGTATCCGTAATTGCTACACCATAAAGAATGTTTCTCAGGGTTATAAATATCTCATTCGAGCTTCCTTCTTGCATGGCAACTATGATAAAGACAGTTCCTATACAGACAATGGATCCTTGACATTTGATCTCTATTTAGGTGTTAGTTTATGGAAAACAATGAGAATCATTGATGCAGATCAACTTTACATTGCAGAGATAATAACCTTTGCCTCTATGATTCTTTCTTGATATGTTTGTTAAGAACAGGCAATGGGACCCCATTCAGATCTGCTCTTGAATTGAGTCCAATTGATAATGGAATCTACCATGATGTGAATCAAACAGTTTCTTTGCTATTATGGGAAAGGTGGGACATGGGTTCTCATCAAACATTCAGGTAACTAGACATGAAAAAAAAAAATCGATTACAAGTTAGAATTTGAAAGATAAAAGTCATTTCCTCATTAACTCTTGTATAATATCACTACATGTGACTTTTTCATGATATCTTGTTTTGAGTTTTTGAAAAGGGTTGAGCCAATTATTCAGTTCTAATCTCTTTTGTCGTTCATTGGGAACAACATAGATGGGTTTTGTTGTTCTTTGATGAATGAGGGATGCATTGCTAGGTAGACACATCAAATAGAATAAGTTGAATTAGCCATGTACAAAAAATAAGCCTAAATTCAAATGTAAGTCTTACAGAAGGGTAGTAGATTTGAACTTAAGATGCAATCTGTCCCATCTGTGACTTTAAAGTTTCTTCTGTAAAATTAATGGTGGAGTTGATCACTCCTACCGAGAATATAAAATGGTTTTCTGGTGACAAATTGTTTTTCATCATCTTGATTAAATACGCTACCATTATCTCCTGAAAAATAAATCACTAACCAATCAATTAAGCAATTCATACTTATCACTCTAGTAGTTGATACATAGTTGTGTGACTGGTCTTGGTATCATTTAAGCACAATATAGCTAATTGATGGGCTAGAATAAATTTTTAACTTGAATCATGGACACACAGATATGTATATATATAATAAACAACAATCAAGTTTTAGTTTTTTCTATCTAAAACTATATCTAGATATGTGATATATAATTATAGCAATTAAATTTAAAAAAATTGGAACAGTTAAGTTGGATGGATTCAGATATCTTATTAATCATCCATTTTTCAGCTATGAAGTCTATGTAGAATCGAAAAGAATTTAGATATCTTCATAATGGTATGATATTATCTATTTGGGTCTAAGCCCTCATGGTTTTACTCTTGGGCTCTACCCAAAATGTCTTATGACAATAGAGATATCTTTTCTCTTATAAACCCACGATCTTTCTCATGTGTTTTCAATGTGGGACTATATTTGTAACGTTGCAACCCCAACAATCCCCCCCCCAAACAAAGGACCATAGACTTCCCACATCCGATCCTCGACCCACCAGGTCTTCCTGCCCCTTGGTCCACCTGACCTACTAGGACTTCCTTACCTAGCCGCAACTAGGACTTCCTACCTGGTGTTTGATCCTCTTGATCCGAACATAGGAGCTCCCACTTTTTTTGTTCGAAGTCAATATTGTACCCACATGACTCAATCAGACCATAACTCTTGTGCACAGTCGGCGGTTAAACCTTCTGACAGTCCGGGCTGTGATACTACTTGTAGAATCGAAAAGAATTTAGATATCTCCACAATTGTATGTGATCCGGTGGTAAAGACGGGGGATCATTCGTTGGCGGGAGGTCAACGACACGTGGAGGTCAATGGTCAAGAGGGTCAATCCCAAGGTCGTGCCGAGCGGCCCGCGGTCGTGCCGAGCGGAGTGGCGGGCCGACCGAGCATCCGGCCGATCGGACATCTGGCCAAGGGTCTCCCGGACCGGACGAAAGACAGCCCGACCAGGGGTCGGGTTTCCGATGCTCAAGGTAAAAGGGTCTATGGGCCGGGCGGACAAGCCGCTCGGCCGAACCGGAGGACAATAAGGCGTAATTCCATCCGAGCATATGAGCAGAGCTTCCCGGAGGCCATGAGCGCCGAGCGGCTGGTCCGCTCGGCCCAGGAACAGGTAAGAGCGCTAGGAGACAAAAAGGACAACTGGTAACTTCGTCCTCGAGACACCTGCCGCCGACAAACAGCATAGTCGGCGGTTAGAGCGGACAGAGAATCGTACGGTGGAAGCTTCCACCGTCACATCCGGGATATGCTCGAACGATTGCGGAATGGCGTCAGGCATGGTTTTCTGACACAACCTTACTGAGGTATGTTTAGGGAAGCACGCACGTATCGAGAAGCGTGCTCGCGTCTCCCCGGAGTCCTATATAAGGACCCCCAGACTTCGACAGAGGTAGGCAATTATCATCACTGTAGCCACAGTAACGTTGCCTTGTTCTTCTTCTTCTTCTTCGTTGCCTGACTTGAGCGTCGGAGGGTCGTCGTCGGGAAACCCCTCCTGGCTCGGCTTCTTTGCAGGTCCGCCGGAGATCCACATCATCAATTGAAGACAGCGGAGAGCACCACGTCCCCAGCGTCCATCGACTCAGTGCTCGGACAGGATCAAATTGGCGTCATCTATGGGAACACACCTGAATCCGGACAAAGACGATGGAAGAAGCTGGACGCCAACTCACAGTGACACTCTCTCCCGAAGAACTAGACGCACTCATCCAAGCGCGGGCGGCCAAGATAGTCGACAAACAGCAAAAGACTCAAGCCGATCGGATAGCGCAACAGGCAACATCGGCATCAGGCGGTCGGGCGGCACTAGACGACCGGCCGGAGCAGCTCTCAATATGGGGCCAGAACAAAGGCCCGACCGGCACTCAGGTGGAAGCTCCACCCGCCCCGATACCATTCCATCGGGCTTTATTCCAAACGCCGTCAGAAGTCGCGCAAGCCAACCTCGATCGGGGCTCTTCGTCTGACGAGGTGCCCATCCGTGACGCAAGGAAGGGTAAGGCACCCCGAATAGATTCGCCCCCTGAGCGGATCAATCGGCAGTTCTCAGAGGCCATCCTACGTGACCCACTACCGAGGCATTATGTGCCCCCGCCGATCGGGGAATACAATGGGACCACTGACCCGGACGACCATCTGGGTAAGTTCGACAACACCGCCACATTACATCAATGGCAGATTTTGTGACCGAGGTACAAAATCCTGAGCCCGAAGCTATGTGGAAAATATTTGTGGACGGATCGTCCACTCGTCTCGGAAGCAGAATTGGTATCCTGTTACTTTCCCCTCAAGAAGAACGGATGCACCTGTCTGTTCGGTTGGACTATCGAGCAACCAATAATGAAGCGGAGTATGAGGCCCTCATAGCCGGCCTGCAGGCCGCACGGCACGTGGGAGCCAGCCGGGTGACGCTATTTTCAGACTCCCAGCTGGCTGCTCAGTAACTCTCAGGGTCCTTCGAGATAAACAATGCGAGGCTCAGGCTCTACACGGAGGCCTTTGAAAAGCTCAAGACCAACTTCGTCGAAGTTGTCATACAGAAGATCCCCCGAGCCAAGAATCAGTCTACGGACGAGCTAGCCAAACTCGCCAGTTCGATATCGCCGGCCGTCATCCAGCAACCAATCGAGCAAGTGTCCCTGGTGGCGCATATTGACCGGATGGAAGGCCTCACATTCCCGAGCGATTGGAGGACATCCATAATAGAATTTTTACGATCGGAGGTCACGCCGTCCGATCGGGAGGAAGCCCAGCTTTTAAGGAGGAGAGTCGGTCGGTTCACGCTCATCAGGGATCAACTTTAAAAGAAGGCGTTCTCCCGGCCGCTGCTAAAGTGCGTTAGCTCGGAGGACGCAGACTACATTCTTCAAGAGGTACACCAAGGATCTTGCAGAGGTCATCCGGGCGGCCGGTCTTTGGCTAGGAAGGTCCTGCTGGCCGGATACTTCTGACCAACTCTACAGGAAGACGCCGCTCGGACCGTCGCTACCTGCCTTTTCTGTCAAAAGTTCCACAACTTCTCCCATAGACTAACGGAGGAGATGAAGGCGTTTGCTGTGTCCTGCCCATTCGACCAGTGGGGTATGGATATAGTGGGACCTTTCCCTATGACGACCGGGCAACGAAAGTTTTTATTAGTGGCGGTCGACTATTTCTCCAAGTGGGTCGAAACTGAACCACTAGCCAAAATAACCGAGCAGATGGTCACAAAGTTCATCTGATAGCATATAATCTGTCGGTTCGGCATCCCTCGTCGGCTCATCTCGGATAACGGGCGGCAATTCGTCGGTCAGGAGCTCGGAGAATGGTGCAAAGGGTACGACATCGAACAACACTTCACTTCCGTAGCATATCCTCAAAGCAATGGTCAAGCCGAAGTAGCCAATCGGGAGATTCTGCGAATACTTCGGGTTCTGCTCGACCACATGGGAGGAAGCTGGGTGGACGAGCTGTCCGGCGTGCTATGGGCCATTCGCACAACCCCAAAGGAGGGAACGGGGGTAACACCATTCCACATGGTATATGGGGGCGAAGCGGTCGTCCCTGTGGAGATCGGAGTCGAATCCAATCGGATCCAAAACTACGATGGGGGCAATGCCGAGCGGAGACAGCTAGAGTTGGACCTAGTTGACTAAGCACGAGCTAAAACAGCCGTCCGGCTGATGGTGTACCGGCAAAGAATGAAGCAGAATTACAACAGGCGTGTTATTTCCAGAACATTCCAGGTCGACGACCTAGTATGGAAGAAAGTGAAGTATGTCGGCGATGTGAATAAGATGGCAGCTCCCTGGGCGAGACCCTTCAAAGTCGTCGAGAAGCTCCGATCGGGTGCATACTACCTAGAAGATGAGGACGGACGACGGCTAGATCGACCATGGAGCGCAAACCACCTCCAACCGTACCGTGCTGGATGAAAGGTGCACCAGTGTAATTCATTTCATATATGTTCCGTTCGTCTGTATTCTTTAGCTGCAGGATTGAAGATAAGAAAAATTACTGAGTCTAAGCGTTATTCGTCGAACGACAAACTACTTGAAGACCGTCGAGCGGCGATATTAAACTCTAGAGTCGAACCGGAGACTATAAACCCCCCGGCTCGAAGACCGTCGAGCGACGACGTTAAACTCTAGAGTCGAACCGGCGACTATAAACCCCCCGGCTCGAAGACCGTCGAGCGGCGACGTTAAACTCTATAGTCGAACCGGCGATTATAAACCCCCCGCCTCGAAAACCGTCGAGCGGCGACATTAAACTCTAGAGTCGAACCGGCGACTATAAACCCCCCGGCTCGAAGACCGTCGAGCGGCGACGTTAAACTCTAGAGTCGAACCGGCGACTATAAACCCTCCAGCTGGAAGACCGTCGAGCGACGACGTTAAACTCTAGAGTCGAACCGACGTCTATAAACCCCCCCGGCTCGAAGACCGTCGAGCGGCGACGTTAAACTCTAGAGTCGAACCGGCGACTATAAACCCCCCAGCTCGAAGACCGTCGAGCGGCAACGTTAAACTCTAGAGTCGAATCGACGACTATAAACCCCCCGGCTGGAAGACCGTCGAACGGCGACGTTGAACTCTAGAGTCGAACCGGCGACTACAAACCCTCCGGCTGGAAGACCGTCGAGCCGCGACGTTAAACTCTAGAGTCGAACCGGCGACTATAAACTCCCCGGATCGAAGACCGTCGAGCGGCGACGTTAAACTTTAGAGTCGAACCGGCGACTATAAATCCTCCGGCTCGAAGACCGTCGAGCGGCGACGTTAAACTCTAGAGTCGAACCGGTGACTATAAACCCCCGGCTCGAAGACCGTCGAGCGGCGACGTTAAACTCTAGAGTCGAACCGGCGACTATAAACCCTCCGGCTTGAAGACCGTCGAGCGGCGACGTTAAACTCTAGAATTGAACCGGCGACTATAAACCCCTCGGCTCGAAGACCGTCGAGCAACGACGTTAAACTCTAGAGTCGAACTGGCGACTATAAACCCCCTGGCTCAGAGACCGTCGAGCGGCGACGTTAAACTTTAGAGTCGGACCGGCGACTATAAACCCCCCGGCCCGAAGATCGTCGAGCGGCGACGTTAAACTTCAGAGTCGAACCGACAACTATAAACCCCCCGGTCGGAAGACCGTCGAGCGGCAACGTTAAACTCTAGAGTCGAATCGGCGACTATAAACCCTCCGGCTTGAAGACCGTCGAGCGGCGATGTTAAACTCCAGAGTCAGATTGGTATAAACTCCTCGAACGGGACAGTGTCGCGCAGACAGACTAAGGCCCAGCATCTAGGGCCGATAATCAGCAAGCCTTAATCCTAAGGACAGGGAGAAAACAATGGTGTGCGCTTACCAGCGCCGATCAACGGAAAACTAACGGAAGTTCCATGTGGAATGAAGATCGTTAGACTGAGCGGCGCAGTCGAGAAAGACACTTAACAAAAACCTAACGGAAGTTCCATACGGAATGAAGGTCGTTTGACCGAGAGAGGAAGATAAGAAATTACATGCGGAAAAAAGGTCGAGCGACCTGTCAGCACAGTTACAAGGGGCACTCGAACGAAAGGCTAACAGAGCAAAAGTTGGCATTCCAAAGATACATTTAAAAGTTCACCGACCGGGGACAAAGTTACAGATGTGATTCATTAAAATTAAGGTTTAGCCGATCGGGAGAATTACAGAAAATACTTCATTCAAGGTAATCGAAAACATTCTTCGGAATGGTGGTGAGAAGCATCGCATGCTCCGTAGCAGGGATGACCACGGATTCGGGAAGCTGACCCTTGGACTTTAGATAATCCGCTGTGGCAGTGATGGTCAACTCAAAGGAGATGACCATCCGATCGCAAACCTTCTCCACAAATTCCGTCGAGCAGATGTAGTTTTGCCTCAAGGTGGCGACGCGGTCTGGCTCCGCCTCTTGGTACTCTTTGAAGGCGGCACGGGAAGCATCAAGAGCCTCCTGCAAGGCCTTCAAATCATCCTTGAATTTGGTCACCTCGATCGAACGACCCTTCTTCTCACGGTCCAGCAGATCCGCCAACTCTTTTACCCACTATTCCAGGGCGCGGGCCTCCACGTTCTTCGCTTCCAAATCGGAGATGGCGGTATTCTTCCGAGTGGTTGCTAATTCTATCTTGCGGTCATAAGTTTTGGCCTGTTCGGCCGTCTTCTTCCGCTCGGCCTCTAACAAGTCCTTGGTTTTTGTGAGCTCCTTCTGCAGCTCGGCATAAGAAGGGCCTTGAGAAGAAGATGGGCTGCCCGGACTCCTCAGTCTCTTCAGCTCCTCCTCCACCATTGCCAAGCGGTTGGCGACAGCAATGTTTTCCACCCATCTCTGATATACACAGGAATATTAAAAGGCCGACCGGGAAGGTTACATAAAAGAGCATAAATGAAGCTTACCCCTGTGGACTGCTGCATGTGACTGTCAGCCAGTTTGTCGAGCGATATCATGGCCACACGGGCCCGGGCATCCGCCCACATCTTAGCAAGGGGCCCCTTAATAGTGATCATATGTTCAGGAGCCGTCGGCTGATCGGACTCGGCCATAAACGCCTCAGTGGGGAGGTGCAGGGTGACCCTAATAGTGCGACGCCGACCCAGAGTCGTGTGAGCGAACGCCGAGGGATCGGAGGCGGGGCTGGACATGGTGGATAGAATGCCCGAGAGGCGAACCCGGTGGGGTACAAAAGGAAGAGAGCTGACCGACACCGCTTCGAGGGGATTCACAAGCGAATCCAGTTGGGAGGGGGTCCGGTCGGAGGAGAGCGCCTCGACCGATGGCGCTTTGCCGAGTTGAGAGGTGGTGCCCGTCCGCTAGGATGCTTGCACTGCGGAGGTGGTCGAACGGAGAGGCACCTCAACACGCCGTCTTTTCCTGTCGAGCAGGAGCTCGTCCTCCGGATCGGAATCTTCCTCCCGAACGGTCAGTTCTTTGCTAGAAGTTGCACCGCCAGCCGCATCCACAGGTGAAGCCTGAGTGGCCGACTCCCCTGCATTTGTCTCGCTCTCACCCTCGTGAGAGCTGACCAGAGCAATGCCCAACTGCTCCATTTCCTTGGCCGCTGCCACCTCGACCGCGACCGCTTTTTTCTTCAAAATCCCGAACAGCACAGACTCCATTACAATGTTCGCTGCAAGGAAAGGATAAGGAAATCAGTTAGAACACAAGGCAAAGGTACAAGTGAAGTTCTTACCAAAGCTGCTCGGGAGCGGAGTCCGGCTCGGATCAAACCGAATATATACATCACTCCTTCAGGTAGGAGCTTATTGATGTCGAGCTTCAGACCGACTAGCAGATTCGTTGCTTGAAGATAGTCCGATCGGGTCTTAAACGTCTTCAGCTCGAGGGAGGTGGGCGGTCCGACCTGCCATTTGGTCCGGAAAGGAAGCCGACCGGGGATACGAAGAAAAAAGTAATTCTCTTTCCAATGTTTGTTGGAAGAGGGCAGTTTATCAAAAAAAGACCAAACCAGGCCGAGCCTGAAACAAATAAGTGTCCGGCTCAGACTGCTTGGGATAGTAGAAATAATAGAAGACTTCCGGGCGGAGGGGAATGTTGTGTATCTTAAATAATACCACAACTCCGCACAAAAGGTGAAAAGTGTTGGGAACCAACTAGGCGAGCGGAATGCCAAAGAAGTTGCAAACTTCAACGATGAAGGGGTGGAGAGGAAACCGCAGACCGACTGTGAATTGGTCGCGAAAAAGACAAAAAGCATCGCGCAGAGGTTTGTGCGGCCGAGCTGAAGGCGAAGGTAAAATCAATTCAAAATCAGAAAGGGATGTCGAAAACGTTAATAAGGCTCTCGGCATCACGTCGATCGAACCGTGACTCCATGGTGGTATACCATGGGCCGAGAGCGAGATCCGTGGGTTGAGAAGAGCTTGCCATCGCCGGAACAACGGAGGAGGCAGAAGTCGAAAGGAAAGGCAAAGGCGCGAGCGAGAAGATGAGCGAAATGGTAACCGAAAGACAAGAACGCGGCCAAGAACGACAACACGGGAACCAAAGAGAGAAGGGGAGAATAACCTTATAGAAAAGATGATCGAAGGAAGAGGGCGAGGGGTCGCCGGAATGCCGCGGAACAAGGTCACCAGAGCGAGGAGCGCAGGGAGAGGCTTCTGAGCACGCGAAGGCAAAGGTGCGGCGGAGGAAGGCGGCGAAAGCCTTATAAGGGTGGGCTCGATCCGCCCGAACCGTCAGATACAGGTCACATAACCCGAGGCCCGCATCCAACCGTCCATTTCAAACCGGCGGACGTCGCATCGGGCGTAAGGCGGTGGTCGTACGATGACGACGATAGTGCCACATAGCACTCGGTCACAGGAAGACATTTAATGAGATCCATCACGAGGCAGAACCCGCGTGCTCAACCATAATGGCGGAGATTTGCATGCATTCTGAGAAAATCCCGAGGACGTCATCACAGGCCAGTGGGGCAGCCTCGGCAATTAGCCGACCGTCTCTATTCGACCCCAAAGGGGCCGAGCGGAGGTACATTTTCAGGTGTGGCGGGTCGGCTGTCGCTTGGCCAAACTCATAGTACAGTTAGTCGAACTTAGGCCTCCTTCGACTAGACTTGAGAGGAAGGCATGTGATCCGGTGGTAAGGACGGGGGATCATTCGTTGGCGGGAGGTCAACGACACGTGGAGGTCAATGGTCAAGAGGGTCAATCCCAAGGTCGTGCCGAGCGGCTTGCGGTCGTGCCGAGCGGAGTGGCGGGCCGACCGAGCATCCGGCCGACCGGACATCTGGCCAAGGGTCTCCCGACCGGACGAAAGACAGCCCGGCCAGGGGTCGGGTTTCCGATGCTCAAGGTAAAAGGGTCTATGGGCCGGGCGAACAGGCCGCTCGGCCGAGCCGCAGGACAATAAGGCGCAATTCCATTCGAGCACATGAGCATAGCTTCCCAGAGGTCATGAGCGCCAAGCGGCTGGTCCGCTCGGCCCGGGAACAGGTAAGAGCGCTAGGAGACAAAAAAGGACAACTGGTAACTTCGTCCTCAAGACACCTGCCGCCGACAAACAGCATAGTCGGCGGCCGGAGTGGACAGAGAATCGTACGGTGGAAGCTTCCACCGTCACATCCGGGATATGCTCGGACAATTGCGGAATGACGTCAGGCATGCTTTTCTGACACAACCCTACTGAGGTATGTTTGGGGAAGCGCGCACGCATCAAGAAGCGTGCTCGTGCCTCCCCGGGGTTCTATATAAGGACCCCTAGACTTCGATGGAGGTAGGCAATTCTCATCACTGTAGCCACAGTAGCGTTGCCTTGTTCTTCTTCTTTGATGCTTGACTTGAGCGTCGGAGGGTCGTTGCCGCGAAATCCCTCCCGGCTCAGCTTCTTTGCAGGTCCGTCGGAGATCCACATCACCAGTTGAAGACAGCGGAGAGCGCCACGTCTCCAGCGTCCATCGACTCAACGCTCGAACAGGATCAGTATGATATTGTCTACTTTAAACCTAAGCTCTCATGGTTTTGCTCTTAGGCTCTACCCAAAAGACTTTATGCCAATGGAAATATCTTTTCTATTATAAACCCATGATCTTTCCCATATGTTTTCAATGTGGAATTATATTTACAACTTTGCAACCCCAACAGTCTAGACGGTTAGTCTTGTATAGTTTAATAGGAAATATTTATAAGAATGCTATGAATTTTAATGCTTTTTTAAATTAGAATATTTAGTAATGGGAAATATAACAGATAAAAGTTAATATACCAATGATATGAATGTTGAAGAGGATTTGCAGTAGTTAGCAGGACTGAAAACAAATATTTTAACTGGGAGTAGTTAAGTGTTGCTTTTGTAGATGATAAAACCAGAGAAAATCTGTGAAGAATATATTGATATGTCCAAAATTCATCTCAATTTTAGTTCCAAAATTTGCTCTCACCTCTACCTGAGTAAAAATTCTAAGAGGTTTTCTTGATATTTTTTATCTGTTTATGCAATTTACTATGCCAAAAATATTACCATGAGTTTTGACTCTTCTATGATTTTGTTCTTTCGTGAAAGAGAATTTTTTTGCATTATGTAGCATGTGATGTGTTAAAATATCAAAACAATAAAGAAATCATATACATTCCTTAGTCTAGTAATATGTTTTTTACTAAGGCAATAATATCCACTAAAAAAACAACCCGATGTACGAAACTCCCGCCATACGGGATCCAGGGAAAGATCCATTATACGTAGTCTTACCCTACTTTTTGCTAGAGACTGTTTCTAGGATTCGAACCCGTGATCTTTTGATCACATGGCAATAACTTTACTGATGCGCCAAGGTTCCCCGATAATATCCACTGATCCGGCGGTAAGAACAGGGACCCCCCCTCTGAGGGAAGTCAACGCCACGTGGAGGTCAATGTGCCCGACGTCCGATCAGAGAAGGGGAGACCGGTCGGCCGAACGGGGTCCCAGCTGAACCAAAGACGACCCGACGGAACTGAGGATTCCGACGCTCAGGTTGAACAGAGTCATATGGTCGAGCGGATAGCCCGTTAGGCCGAAGGCATAAAGTAGCATACTGCAAGCAGTCCCCACAGAGCACATTACCGGGAATCTCCTAAGTGGACCAGTACATATGACCGGTCGGACGTGAGGTGAGTGCCGACCGGCCGGAAGCCCGGCATGGAGTAAGGAGAAAAGGACAAGGAACATCTTCTGACAGCGGGCATGCTCTATGACCAGGCCATACTCCAAACCTTACGGCAGAGGGTTCCGCTGTCCCATCAAAGACGTGCTTGGACTGTAGCAGTATGGTGTCAGGTAAGCTTTCTGACAAGCCCTTACTGAGGTATGGGCTGAGGACACGTATTTGCCTCGGTATGGGTGCATGAGCTTCTTCCCAGCTCTATATAAGGAGCCTCGCACTTCACCGGAGGTACACATTCTAGGATATTTGGAGCCACTTCTTTGTTGTCTGCTTGCCTGACTTGACCGTCGGAGGGTCGTCGCCGGGAACCCCTTCCCGGCCCGACTTCCCTGCAGGTTCGCCAGAGGACCGTACGATCGACCGGGGATCTACGGCAGCAACGCGGAGAGCGCCACGTGCCCAGCGCCCGTTGATTCAGCGTTCGGACAGGATCATCCACTATTTTCAAAAATTTTGTATTGATTAGAAATAATTTTGTCTCACTAGTCATCAACTATTTATGTTTGAATATTTAGACAGATATTCGGATGACAAGTATGACCATATGGATGTTGACAACTATTTGTAGTAGAAACTATTATCGTTGATCCTGTCTGAAAACTGAGGAGATGGCGCGCTGGCTCAAGTTGATGGTTTATTGACAGATAGTTGATTCTTCGATCTAGGATGAAGTTTCTTAACTATCCTGCGCATAATCAGACGATTCAACAAAGTGTTAGTGACCAAAGGTCAGGGAAGGAATCCCTAGCAAGGTCCTTCGACGCTCAAGTCAGTAACCAGGAAGAAGAACAGTAGTGGATGTGCAAATGAAGGTCTCAGATATGAAAATTGCATGTCTTGCCAATGGGGAGGACTCCCTTTTTATACTGCTTCTCACGATCTCCATGATCATGAGGCGGCTTCATACGTCAGAGTTGGTTAGGTAGTTTCTCGAAGAGCTTCCGATGAATCTTTTTTGTACCCACAGATGTATCTCTTTTGTCATTTATAACTTAACCCTTTTCTGATGTCGGTGGAGGAAGATGTCGTTATAGATGAATCACCAATGAGAAACCAGATAGACTCTGGAGGAGCTCCTAAAGGAATATTGTCCAAAAATTATGCCAAACTGTTAAAATGTTGTCGGTTGTTTGTCTGCTAAATATATCTCGACTGGTCTACAAGGTCGGTCGTATTGCTTGTCATTGTATTCTGTCATAGTATCTCGACCGGTCTATAAAGCCGGTCGTATTGCTTGCCATTGTATCAATCTAATTTGTCATATGTTAAGTACTATAAAGATCTATTCAGAGACTAATATAGTACCCATAGTGTGTCAAAGCTTCATTTAGGAAGTCATATGATAAATTAATATATATTAGAGCTTTATTTTAGGGATAATATGACATTAGGTAACTTAAACTTAGGAGACCTGTGCTCGACTGAGTGGAATGTAGAGTTTCCTAAGGATAAGTGTTTTTAAGTCTGTCTGATCTTTTCCCAGCTGAGCGCACACGGATATCCTTATGCTCGACCGACTTCTATTCGACCAACCTTATACTAAGAACTTTATAAGGCCAAGTATCCTTAAGCCCGCTCGATCTTTACTCGGCAGGGTGTATACAGACAACCTTATATTCGATCGGCCTTCATCTGGCTGATCTTATACTAAGACTTTTATGAGGTCAAGTGTCTTTACGCCCACCCGGTCTTTACCCGGCTAGGCGTATACAGACGACCTTGTGTTCGATCGACCTTCATTCGGTCGATCTTATACTAAGACTTTTATAAGGTCAAGTGTCTTTAAGCCTGCCCTGTCTTTACTCGGCTGTGCATACACAGACAGCCTTATGTTCGATTGGCCTTCATCCGGCCAATCTTATGTTAAGAGTTTGTATAAGGCCTACGCACTTAGAGCTTGGTTAGATTTTCACCTGGTCAGGCTCCCTTGCACTCAGTCGACTACTCGACTAATCAGGTGCATTATTTCCTAACTTTCAAAATAAAATACTAGAGTCCTTATATCTGACCAAATTTGCGTCCGATCGTCTTTATTTGAGTGTCCTACTTGGTAGCCACTTGGGTAGGACCTTAGAGTTTTAACACAGGACGATCTACAAAGTCATCTAGGAGGTGCTCCTCTACTCTGACTTCGACCCTCACCTTACCTTAACTTTGACCACCATGCCATCTTTGAGGTTAGCTCGTTATAACCCGTATCACTAGCTTCCCCTTCAAGTCTATTCGAATGAGATGTAAAAGACTGACTGAACTCGAGTTATATTTTTTTGCATGTTTGCCCTCTCATTTAGATCGCTCGGTAATTTGTACTCTCACTCATACCAAAAATACTTGGTGATTTTTTCAAGAATCGTGCATTGATAATTGACCATTTAAAAAGGAAGGAGTATCAAGGACCTGTAAAAAGGCATTTTGTTTTCAAAAAATACGTCGCCCGTCTTGTCTATGCCCATTTATCGGTGAGTGTCACGTGGCACCACTACTCATTTTCTGTGATGTCTTCTGACATTCCCCACTTCCTATGACGCAATAGCACGTTAAGCACACCCCCCTTTGCAAATCAACGACCCTCCTTAATCATGTAGTTTTAATCTAACGGTGGTAATTGAACTCCCATTTTTATAAAACCCGCGACACTGTGAGTTCTTCGCCCTTCGTCCTTTCTCCTTTTGAATTTGTTTTCTTTGACGACCTACCTTCCTCCATCTATTTTTTCCGGCGATCTTCCTTGTTCTGCATTCCTTCTTGTTCGAATTTCAGACACTCAGTAAGTTGTTTACTTTCTGTCTAGGATTTGTTCTACCATGGCTCAAGAGTAGGGGTGAGCAGTCAATCCGCTAAATCGACCAACCCGCTTATACCGACCCGAACCGAACCGAAAAAAAAATGATCCGCCGGATATAGGGCCGGATGTAGGGTCCTAATATTGCATTATCTGATTTAGTAGGGCCGGATAGTTTTTTATCTCAATAACCGAACCAATCCGATCCGATCACCCCTACTTGTAGCAACTAATGTTGATAAGTTGTTACACGTTGTAGCAACTATTGTCGATAAGCTGTTACACGTTATAATAGTTATTTCCAATTAGCTGCTATAACGTGTAATGAGTAATGTCTATTATCATTTTAAAAAATTTTATTTTTTTTGTTATATTTATATTTATATTTTATATTTCATTGGATATAGGGTCGGATATCCAAATAACTGACAACCCGTCGGATATCTGAAACATAAGAACCGCCAGATATAGGGTCGGATGTAGGTCCCGATTTTTCATTATCTGATCTAGTAGGGCCGGATAATTTTTTACCCCAATAACCGAACCAACCCGATCCGTGATCACTCCTACTCAAGAGTCTTTCTCCCTATGGTATACTTCTACTTCCTCAAGCTTCGACGCCTCTGATCGAGCTTATCATTATTCCTGATATGAAATCCCCTATAATTACCGCATTTGTCTTCCTTCCCCAACTGATCGTCCTCACCTTCCTCCTGATACCATATTACTTTCTTTTCTGACCAATTAGTGGTCGTTCTTCATTTTCCCATTCACCCTTTCTTATCAACAGTAAGTCAATATTTTCACATCCGGCTGCAACAATTTATGTTGAATACATTCCGTTATATGTGTGGAATGTTCATGTTATTCCGTCTATTCGGAATCCCTCCTATTCTCCGCAATCTTTATCTGTTTGCCTATTCTAAAAAATCAGAATTCAGGATTTTCCTCTTTCAATTCCGACTAAAAGTAGTCTTCTTTGAGGATATGTCGTCCTCGAATAAGGGCTGAAAATCTCATTTCTTCTTCATAGAAATATCTTATTCCATTACTTGGCCTACTGCTTGGCAATCTTTCTTTCCTCCTCTTCCTGATCCTACAAAATTTAAAAAGGATTATGTCTTTATTACTTATCCCTCAAATTGAGCCATCAACATTTTAAAATTCACAAATGGTTGCAGGAGGACTTCTTATATCTTTTTTATTTAAGCCCCATTCAAAAGATACTACCATGTCCCTTTGGTAAGTTTTGGTGATTTTAATACTTATCCTATCTCTAACTAAGGTGTTTTTTTGTTGTATGCAGTGAAAGCTATTCTCTTGCCCCTGATCGATGAATCAATCGATTTGAAAAAGGCGGAGCCATGTGCTAAGGAATAAGAATTATTTGTTGAGCGGGGTTTACCAATACCCCCTCCTTCTGATGAGGCCTCTGAAGATCGTGGGGTCGAGATGAGCACAACTAGGGTATCTGAGGAGTTACCTTCGAAATCTTCTCCAACCCCTATGAGCTCTTCTCTAGAGAAGGTAGCTTCTCCCAAGAAACAACGCAAGAAGCACAAGTTAACCCTTGCTCCTTCTCCTATGAGGCAAGTTATCTCTGCTCAATCTACTCCCGCTCAAGAAGATATATAAGGATAATCCCTCGAGCAGACCGTGGTTGTCCTTTATCCTACCTTATTAAATTCTGCTCTTGACCAACCTCGAGAGGACACTTCTTTACTAGGTTATTCTCCAGATCCCATCCTCTATATCTCCGGGCCTGAGTACTATCTTTCCTGCTCCAGATGATCCTCCCCAATCATCAATCATTTTGTCTTTGCCTGCTGCCCAAGCTTCCCATAATCTAACATCTCTCCTTCCTTTTACCCTCCTGATATTATTAGGTCACTTAATAGATGCTTGGACATAAGCCAAAGATCAGCTTAGCAAACTCACATCCACAAAGCTGGCAGATGAATTTTCATACTAGCCGACCAAGATATCATTACTTAGTCAATTATTTTTATCCCCTTTTTGAGACTCGTAACTGTGTTCATTTTCCATCGCTGGGCAATCAGTATGAGCGTCACTTAACAATTGTATGATTTGGCGAAAGAGAACGAGTTGCTAAAACAACAAACCTCTATAGCAATCTCCACACAAAACTCTGAGTGAATCAAAGAATTATCTGCTCAACTAAAAGAAGCTCAAGAGCTAGCTGAAGCTGACGTGAGAAAGTGACACAATGGAAGGCCACCTCGGAAACTCTTAAGGCTTGACTTCAATCAAAAATGAACTTTAGAGAAGACATAAAAACGAAGCTGGGCGAGCAGATTATCGAGAATGAGCGGTTATACACTCAGCTTCATGAATTAAAGTCTATTCACGCAACCAAGCTAGCTGCCAAGGAAGTTGAGTTGCTGACCCAAAAAACTACGCAAGATTCCTTACTCATCAATTTACTGACTGCTCAAATGGAAACAACAATCGCTCGAGCGACGTTGACAACTTATTGGGCGGGAGAGAATGAGTGTTTTAAAGTGAGGAAGACTTCCCTTTTCCACACCCACGAGTTCAATATGCTCATTGTTGATTCCCTTTTTAAAGCTCTTTTTCTCGGAGCTGAAGGAGCGATGACGCGACTAAAAAAGGGTGGATATCTAACCTCTGATCCTTCAGCCAACTTTCTAGATCACAAGAAGATACTACATGCTGCCTTGTCTGACTTACTTTCTCACTTTTAATTTACCTTATTTTTTTCTTGTATGTTCAAGTTGGTTCTTAATACCTACTAAACTTTCATTGCATGTTCAAATCTTTGGCTAGACTTATCAACCATACTTTTATTTTTAGCAATTTTTTATTTTTTATTACAAAATTTTGCTATGTTACTACCACCGTTTTCAATATAGGGTGCTATAGCAGAGATAATCTAGCTCTGTTTGGGCAAAAACCTAAACAAAATAAGACAATACCTCTCAGGATTACTCACCCGGGCCAAATGAACTGTCGCATGCGACGTCTTTCTGGACAAAGATGTTAATCCCTATGGCCGACCGAACTAAGATTCATTTAAGTTCATACTTGTTCGAACGTAAACCTTAAAAAAGAACTAGCTATAATATGTTCACCTAGTATGTAAATATTATTTACTCAAGTAAAGGAATTTGTGATTGATCGAAATTAAACACGTTCAGTATAACACCATTTAGTATGTCTCAGACTAACGTGATCTAATCTAATATGTTCACCTAGTATTTCTCGGACGAGTTTTGAAAACTCATTCGAGCTTAAGACTAGTAAGGATTAGTCATACTCTCCCCTTAAGGAATTGCACAGAAAATTGTGCTTTCCAAATTGTGCTTTCCTCAGTAAAAATAATGACTTTGCCAGTTAAATGTCGGTTGTATCAGTTAACATTGCTGGTTTTTCATTGGTGACACGTGTATATAGATCATCATAGGTGTATCACAGTTTACTTATCTTTTACTTTTTTCGACCATCTGATGATTCACATCCAAGCTCGCATTTGCATCATTATAATCTACGTTTCCAAGGAACCCTTATAAAATCTTTATGAGAAAGAGATAAAGCCCTAAAGTTTTATTTCTTCCTGTGTTTTGTTGCTACCTCTCCTTCGACCCTTGGCCTCTCTTTTCCTCTATATGTTTCTATAACCTTTTCTTTCGCAAATGGATGTGAGTGATGAATGGTATACACAGTGTTCTTCTAGTTTTACCATCGAGAATGCATACTACCTTACCATTAACTATGATCTCCCCACCTTCATAGTTATTCCTACTGAAAAAATCGCCCCCACCTTCCTCCACCAGAAAGTGTGGTCATCTTTAAGGAATAAATCTTATCCGGGCTCCATTTTCCTCTTTATTCGTTTTTTTGTCAATGTTAGCCAATATTTTGGTATTCCGTATTAGAGTGTATACTAAAATCCTAGCTTTTGGTATAAACATTTATCTAGAAATAAGAATCACATTGGTCAAATGTCGACATTTATGATAAATGTAGTTGCTCAATTAATTTATATTGTAGATAACATGGTGTGTGGTGTCACATACAGAAAATCATGTTATCGGTTTCTTATAAATTATAAACAGTAGCTCACGACCAAGATGGAAAGGAACAAACCATTGGAAGGTCGTAGTGTAATTAGGTATTAGTTTATCTTAACTATATAATTACACTAGTACACTTAGAGTGTATTGAGTAGGACCATTTGAGGTCGTTTCTTTTATACTGATTTTATAAAGGAACAAAGACCTCAGTTATTATGGAAGTGTGTGCTCTTAATCCTAATATAATAACAAGCACATATATTTGATATTTATTTCTTTAATTTATCAATGGGTGAGATTTAGTTCGATAAATCAATAAGCCCGATAAGTTGGGAAATGATATCACTTATAGTGTGTGTTGTTGATTATAGAAGGAAACTGTGTCCTAGTGATCTAGGTTGAGAATGTCCCCAAGAGGAGCTCATAAGGATTGTCATGTTAAACCCTAGTGGACTTAGTCCGACATGACGATGAAGTTGAGTGGTACTACTCTTGAGCTAGATATTAATTAAGCGAGTTGTCGAATTTACTTAATTAGTGGACATTTGTTATCTTAAACACGGGAGACTAACACACTCATAATAAGAAGGAGCCCAAATGTAATTTGGGATTGGTGCGTAGTTCAATAATAGTTCTTTAGTGGAATAATTATTATTGATGAAATTAAGTTGTGTTTGGGGCGAACACGGGATGCTTAATTTCATCGGGAGACCAAAACCAATTCCTCCTCTCGGTCCCTATCGTAGCCTCTAGTATATAGAGATTTATACCCACCGCATACCCACCTTCTTACCCATCTAATGGGGCCGGCAAGCTAGCTTGGAACCCAAGCTAGGGCCGCCAAGACCAAGTGGATGAGCCATGTAGGTGGCTGGCCAAAGCTTGGGTCCCAAGCTTAGGTGGCCAACCACTAGAATATTAAAAGGGATTTTTATTAAAATTATTTCTTATGTGGATATCATAATTTTAAAGAGAGTTTAAAAATTAAAATGTCTTTTATAGTTTTCTACAAAGATTAAGAGAAGAGATTAATCTCTTTCCTTATTTGTAGTTTAAAAGGATGGTTTTAATTTTGGTAAAACTTTCCTTATTTGTAAATCATCTACATGTTTAAAAGAGAGTTTAAAATTTGAAATCTTTCCTTATTTGTTGATTAAAGGAGAATTTTAAATTTTAAGAAAATTTTCCTTTTTAACCATGTTCATGATTTAAAAGAAAGTTTAAAAATTAATAATTCTCTTTTATTAGTTTCTACAAAAGATTGAGAAAAGATTTGATATCTTTCCTTATTTGTAGATTAAAAGAGATTTTAATTTTTAGAGATAGCTTTCTTTTTATCCACATATTAAAAGAAAGATTTTAATTTATTAAATTTCCTTTTTATAAACCAATCATGAAGGGATAAAATTATTGGAGAAATTTTATAAATTTCCGGAAGCAAATAAGGAAGTTTTAATTGGTGTTTAAAATTTTATTTGCTTGGAAGTTTATTGTTGTGGCCGGCCATTGAAATTTGAAAAGAAAAAAATTGTTTTAATTAAATAAATTTTCCTTTTCATTGGCAAAAGAATTAAGGAAGTTTTTTATTAAATTTTCCTTATTTGCCAAGACCAAAGATTATAAAAGAGGGGGTAGAGGAGACTTCAAAGTAAACGACTCTATTATTTTTCTCCCTCTTTTCTTCCTTGGGTGTGGCCGGCCCTTTCTTTCCTCTCCTCTCCTTTGTGTGGCCGTAACCTTCTCATGGTGGAGATAGCTTTGGTGGCCGGATCTAAGAAGGAGAAGAAGGAGAGAAAAGAAGCATCTTTTCTAGCATCCCTTGGAGCATGGTGGTGGTGGCCGAATCTCTTCATCCTAGGAGAAGTTTTGATGGCCGAAACTTGCAAGGAAGAAGAAGGTGCTTGGTGGTTCTCATCTCGGAAGATCGTTGCCCACATAACGTCCGAGGTTAGAAGAGGAATACGGTAGAAGATCAAGAGGTCTTTCTAAAAGGTATAACTAGTAGTTTTTCTTTCCGCATCATACTAGTTATTTTTGGAAATAATACCAAATACAAGAGGCATACGATTCTAGAGTTTCGAATTTGTTTTCGATATAGTGTTCTTTTGTTTTTCTTTTCCTTGTGATTTGATTGTTCTTTTCGGTTAACCTAAAGTTATTTTAGGAAATTAAATATTAGCTTTCCATAAAAGGTTTTGTCTAGTCGGTGGTGGTTGCTCCCATATCCAAGAAGGTCATGTGCCTCGCCACGTCAGTACTGGGAACCAATTATGGAAATTAATATTTAATGGAATTAATAACTTAAGGTGATTTGGGTCGAACGTGTTAAGTTCCGCAGGAAACCCAAGTCAAAACCTAAAAGAACGAATAGATTAAGTTTTGGATCAAACGTGTTAAGTTCCGCAGGCGGTCCAAAATTTAATTTAAAAGAACACATTGTAGCTAGGAAAAGGTTCAGACCTTTGTACAAAATTTTTGTACAATGGAACCTCTAGGTTTTCCGAGTAGCAACCAACATTCCGCTCCACCAACTTATCCCCCAATCCTTCCGTATCTTAAGTGGTATTGTTATCATTTTTCGTTTGTTAAACATTCCTCTATCTCTTTGTCTATTTCACCACTATTTTGCTCCCCGACAAGTAGCAAATAGGCTATTCAAGTTTCAATCTCGTCCCAAAGCAATTTTATTTAACAAGGTGCCCGCTTAGGAGGAGTGGAGGGATACATATTTTTTAATTCATCTTCCATCCCCTACACTTTTTGTCACAACTTGGCAGCAACATCTTCCACCGATCCCATCCTTCGAGAATCTTTAGGAAAATTGAAAGGCACTAAATTCAACCTATTGACGCTAACCATAGATGATTTATTATTTTTTTGGGTTAACTCCAATCAATCTAGAATTTAGTGCCCCCTTCCGTAAGTAAAAATCTCTGTTGTAAAATATGGTGCCCAAATAATAATTAAATAATAAGGTTATTTGACAAATAATCTTATTGAATTTTTCAGGAATTTTTAGAAATTTTCTGGTACTTAAACAAAGTTCGTATGACATGTTTTGAGTGGATAAATTGGTTGGGTGGAAAAAGTCTGTTTGGATTATCCAAAGGTGAGAGTTGACTGAGGAATTTAACTTAGGGTTTAATTAAATACCTAAGTTTATATTTTATTTCTTTTTCTTTTACTTTTCCTTTTTCTTCCGTTTCTCACCCGACCCAAGCGACACTGCCCTTTCTTCTTCCCCGTCTCGCCGATTCCCTTTCTCCTCTTCGCTACCTCGCGCCACCATCCGAAGCATGAAACGGTGTCGGCCGATCACCGGCCTCGCTCACCCCACACCAGCTGTACCTCCCTCTCCCATTAACTCTTCGTTGCCGCCGCACCAGTCACTTACCCACCGACCCTCTTTCCCCTCCTCTTCGTCGTCGGCACAGTCCCTAGCCGAAACCGTCAGCCGCAACAGAGGTCAGTATCGCGACTAACCAGGGCCAGCCATCTATCCCTTCATTCCTGATCCGTGCCCTAGATTTGATTCATCATTGCCGCACTTGCGCGCTGCAACTCCGATCAGCGGATTTCCCTATTATAGCCGAGCATTTGCTGATAACCTGCGCCCTCACTTCCGATTCCCTCCTCATTGAGAAGCTTGACATCGGCCATGATTTGGCGACAGATAGCAATTGTCTCCACTTGGTACACTCTTTTGGCTGCCCTTCTGGCAAGATCCAGTGCTGGACATCACCTCCGATTCTGACATGAAGTTGTTGGGCATCTTCTAAGCGTCATTGCTATTGGCCAGACCTAGGGATCAATAAAGAGGTAAGATGTGTTTGATTAATACAGAATTGATTCAGTACTGCACTTGATCTGTAGCTAACTGAGTGTTTGGTATTAGGTTAGCAGGTAAAGGTAATGGGAGTAGCAATAAACCACTACTGTTGGCTGTGAACCACCGTCAAACACCTTTGAATTTGGGTACGATCTGATCAGTGTATGATAATTTGATTGTTGGTTCCATTTCTGTGTTAGATTGGTTGTTTGTTTACGGTTTAGTTAGGTTGTGATAGAATCTGATTAAGGGAGATTTGATCTCTTGTTTAACAGATGGATGAATTGGAATTGAGGTTTCTACTGGATTCTGGCTTATGTATTGAGGATTGTGATAATGTATGGATTAGTTGATAGATCGGTAGATTAACGGAGGTCTTTTGGAGATTAACTCGATTAATTTGTTATCCAGGTTAGTTGATTTCTCTAATTGAATTAATTCAACTGGATTTTATCTATGATGAAGAATTGGATTATCAAATGGAATGGAAACATAGTTACCTAATCGAATGAAGATTGAGTTTTGGGGTTTAGCGAGTTGTTGTATATATGATTAGCTAAACCATATACATCATACTATTTGCAGGACGTTGATTCGAGACGAGCGTTTTGACGCGAGACTACTTGACACGATCTACGTATAAAGGCGGGTACTTCTTGCCTTATCTCTTTAGTATTTTGACTCTAGTGCATGAGCTTTATATTCGGATAGTTGTTGTATCTATCTTAACTCCACTCGTATTTTCCTTGCGTTTGATACTTCCACTCAATCTTTGAACTACTCGTTTCTGTTTCTATACAGTCTCATGTTGCTATCTCTGATATTTAGCAGATACCAGCACCAGATGTTAGATATTAGGTATTCGATACCAGATACTAGATACCTGATACTAGATGTTAGATATTGGATATATGGATACTAGTTACCATGTTTACCTGCTTTGTATGTTGTACATTTACATACCTTATTGAGCATGCTGGCTTCATGTAGCATACATATTTTCTGTTTACATATATGATGACTGCTGCATATTACGCATCATGTCATTGCATGCATGCCGGTGACCATGTCTCCCTTGTGGTTGACAGGGGTGTTGGCTAGGGCCGCACGCTCGACCACTCATGGGTAGTGACGGCTGGAGCGTGCCGCTTGTCCTGTCGTGCAGTACTCGACCACTCATGGGTAGTGGCGGCTGAAGTGGTGAGCAGTAGGGACCCTATTGCTACGTAGCTAGATAGCTACTATGCAAACTGTCCACTCGGTCACTTGAGAGTAGTGGCGGCTGGAGTGTCGTACAATTGTCATCGATCCGATCTCTAGATCATACAGGGGTCGTGGTGCAGAGAGGTGGGCAGGGTGACTATCCATGCATACGCTGTTGTTATTATACTTATATTGCTGCTGTTTACTTATGTTGTTATTGCTAGTTTATGCTGTTGTTGCTTATGCTATTATGCTTACATATGTTGAGATATGCATCGGTTGTAGGTGTTGAGACACTGACTCACTTATTGGTATTATGAATATACTGTTGGGTTTTTCGGGCCGCGAAAACTGCTTTTCGCGTCGCGGAAACCCCGAATCACCCAAAGCCGTAGATCCGTGCAAGAAAAATTTCCAGAAAACACGAGTACGAGTTTTAATACTTTGATCTACAGTAGATCTACAAAGAAAACATTTTACCTTCGATGCGTGCCCTCGCAAAATCCCGCTTGTCCAAGGTACGTGTCGGATCTCGAAAGTATCAAGATAGATACTTCTCTAGTGATATCCACACGAACAAGGAGTACTCTCTAGCACTCAAGGATGGAGAAGAAAGACCCCAAGTGTGCTAGCACTCTCTCTAGGGCTCTCGGATGGGAATGGAAGAAGAAAGGAAAGCAAAGAAGAGAATACAATACACTCCTCTAAAAATATTACCTTTCTTCTTGAACTTCTTGGATTAACTCACTCAACCATCTTCTCCTCACCATGGAAGTCACGACAACCACTAGCCAAGAGAGGGGAGAAGCAAGGAAGAAGATGATAGAATGAATGCACACATAACTCCACAAAATCAAAAACCCCATTTCCATTAGTGTGGCCGGCCACACAATGTAACCCCCTTCATTAATGTGGCCAGCCACATTAAAACCAAGGGAAGAGTGTAACCCCCATGAGGTGGCATACCTCATGAGGTGGAGGTGATGTGGCAAGGATGAGTCATCCTTATGATGTGGCAATACATCAAGTCAAACTTGATGTTTCAAATTCCATTTGGTCAAGTCAAAATTGACCAATTTCTTCCTTGTTGAGTTAAATCCAACCTTTGATTCAAGTCAATTTTAATTTAATGAATCTCAATTCATTAATATAAATTAACTCAATAAATCAAATCTAAATTAGACTCATTCAACAATTGAATCTAATTGAGTCTAACTCAATAAGTCTAATTTGAATCCAATTGGTTCATCATATGAACACAATCCAATTGGTTCATCATATGAACCTAATCTCCATCCACTTGTTCTTTGTGTGTGACCCAATAGGTTCTTGTAACGTTGGCAATGTTTCTAAACTCCTTTAGAAACATAAGCAATGAGCGGCATCTAGCAATACATCATTGCTACCCAAGTTACAAGAATGTTGAGATCCAACATCACCTTGTGACTATTAATTGTGACTTCTCACAATATATGACAAGTGTCCTTCTATCCTAGACATCTAGATTGATCAATGTGAGGCATAGACCGTGTCATCCTCTGACCAATCTAAATCTTGAACTCCAAGTAGACTCACTCAATCAAATGAGCTCAATATCTCATATTGACTCATTTGGGTATGGCCATACACTTCGTGGTCTTACTCTATCAAGAATATCGATGTCGCTCCCGTCATATGGGAGGGATAGATCCCATCTACATCACTCACATCCCTCTGCATAATTCGTTACATACCCAGTAATCGCCTTTATAGTCCACCCAGTTACGGGTGACGTTTGACGAAACCAAAGTACATAACTCCTTATGTAGAGATGCATGGTGACTTCAGGTCTAAGGACTAATAGTCATACTAATAGCCACATGAGAAAGTATATGACACTCATATAACGATCCATGATACTTTCTCATGGCGGGTCATTCCGTATACATTCTCTAATGCATACCCATGTGTCAGCTTGATATCTCTATATCCATGACTTGTGAGATCAAGTCATCGAGCTGACCTACATGCTAGTCTTATTGTATTAACATTGTCCCTGAATGTTAATACTCGACTAGGAATGATTTAGAGTAGTGTTCCCTATATCATCTCACTATCGATTCAACTAATCGATTGATATAGGTATGAACCTTCTACTCAAGGACGCTATTATACTTAGTCTATTTGGCACTAATACAAATAAGTATAATAACCAAACAAATGCCTTTATTAATATACAAGAATATGATACAATGAGTCCATACAATCATCAAATGATTGGCTCTAGGGCTCTAACTAACATATACCTCACATGCTATCCTTGTAGTATGAGCAGTACTGTAGCAGATCTTTGCTACTTATGGCCTATTACTAGCCTAGGATATGGTTTTAGGTATGGACATTTACTATAATATCACTGTAGTATCTGCTATATTCCCTATGAGACTGTATATCTTTGTGTATCTCTAGTTCTTTACTATACTCATGCACTATCTGTCTATTACCCGTTAAGTCTTTATACTCACCACCCCATATATTGGTAATTTCACCAGGTAGCAGGTAAAGTAATTATGGAGTCGCCTGGAGATCCTGTCTGCTAGTCCCACGTCACATTTGAGGACGATCTTATGGTTTCGGTATTCCTTACGCTATTAGTGTTTTGGTTTTGTACATGTTCTTGTATTTGTGTATTCCTTTTATATGGAGTTTAGTTTGGTGATATCTTGTATTTGGTTTTGGTGATGTGTCAAGCCGAGTCGGCTCGTAGTTGGTTGTATTGTGTTTTGTGATCGTTATTTATGATTTCCGCTGCGTTGGTTTTAGTACAGCCATGTGAGCTGATTAATATATATATAACTGCGTGGTTGTGTTTATTTCTGTTCTAGCCGAGTGGGCTGATTATATAACTGTGTGGTTGTGTAATATATTCCATCCGTATGTGGCTGATGTATTTTGTATGTATGTATGCCTCAAATTGTCACCGGTACGGAGAAGATTCTGTCGAAATTTTTCGGTAGGTACTCCTCTGGGGGAGTGACAATTTATTGGTATCAGAGCCACAGGTTTACGAGGCTTATTTTCTGTGATTTGGATTTTTACGATTTGGTTTCTCGATGTGACTTTTTGGGTTTTGGGACCAGGCAACGACAGGAATCTCCAAGCTATAGGAGGTATGTTTGCATATTATTAGCTTACATTTCTGTTAGTACATGCATAGTTGTTCTGATAGTTATGTTATGTATTAGTACTCTTTTGTTAGTACTTGTCTAGTTGTTTGTAGCATACATCACATATGTGGGTCAACCATTGATCACGGTTGATCCTACTAGAGATCAAGGATTACAGTCTCATGAGATTTCTTTTACCATACCACCAGTATTAGTAGTTTCTGTTATCACTAGTTTAGTAGTGGATAGTATCTGCTAAATGTCATGTTGGCTTGTCAGTTGAGTATCGAATTACTCGTGTTGGTTCGGTCAGCGGAGGACTGATTTATTTTTGGTAGTTTGGTCAGTAGATGACCAATTTACTCTTGTTGTTTCAGTTAGTAGAGGACCGATTTACCTTTGTTGACTTGGTCAAGTGAAGATTGATCCATTCTTGTCGGTGTATTTAGTAGAGTACTGACTACTTTTATTAGTTAGGTCAGTAGGAGATCGACTCATTCTATTTCATGAAGATTTTGACCTTTGAGTTATTTGAGTCTGGTTAGATAACCTAGAGGACACGTATGAGTATATGATTTTTTACAGATGTGGAATGGACTGAAATAGCCATATACTATTGTCAGTTTGGCTAGTCTATAGAGAATCGATATATCCTATTCCATGGGGACTTTGACCATGGACCGTATATATCTGGTTGGGTTACTTAGAAGTACATTTGGATAGATGCCCCACTGATGTGGAAAAATGTAGAACTAGCTGCTTAACACTTATGCGATACATTTGTTATATAAGTGAATCAATTGGTGAGTATACTCAGATACATGACTTATACTGATGCGAAACAGATAATGTTTGCTGCGTATCCTTTACGTGACCAGACATCATGTAAAGGAAGATGCAGAAGATGATTTATAGGAGCAGTGTATCTCTTGTCGATGATTCTGAAATGCTCTAGAGAGATAGTGTTTCTCCACCTCCTTCGGATTAGCTTGTCAGGAGTTCTGGAACCGAAAAAGGAGGGATTGCGATATAATGGTTTATTGGGCGATGATCAGTTGACTTGTCTAGCGTTGTTCCTTGGGAGGTCCTAACTCATGGATCGATTAGATATGGGTAGATATCCTCGATAGTACATATAGATATATGATCTGTAGTGATGCAGCGTATGTGGTGTTAGTTGCTTAACACCTACCAAGTTCCGCCATTACCGAGTGAAAATATCGGATGATAATCTTCAAGGAGCAGAGTGATGATCGACAATTATGTTGTTTAGCTATTTGTTGATGGTGCTCCT
The DNA here is from genome assembly GCF_018446385.1 of Zingiber officinale. NCBI lineage: Eukaryota > Viridiplantae > Streptophyta > Magnoliopsida > Zingiberales > Zingiberaceae > Zingiber > Zingiber officinale. The sequence continues at coordinate 82,851,575 of NC_056000.1, read as the reverse complement.
CTACCCTTGTGTCCATTGCTCGTCACTAAAGGTTACTGAACCTCAAGTGGAGCAATCGTAGTATGATGGGTTACAAGACATCAGCTAACATTGTCTCTGTAAGTAGCGCAAGACTTTGAACGCACGATCATTTACTAAAGGTCTTGAAGTCTATATGTTGGATCAGGATGTTCGATATTTTTATCAACATTTTTCGGACATTTACGGTATGACTATGAGAGTTGTGGAGATATTCTCTTGATGGGTAGACTTTTAGTCAGGAGGTTGAGTGACCCTTTGGATTTTGGATCATCATGTCCCTTACGATGGATTTTTGAGTATTTGAATGGATGAGATTAGATCTACTTTTTGGATATTTTTGGATAAGAATAGTAGAGTTTTGTATACTCATGTCACATGGATTGACCATATCTCTACCATTTAGAGAGTTGTTGGTCATCGATCAGGAAATGAAGGGACGCCCTTGGATTTTCGGTTGTGCTACACTTTTGGTAGGATGGTGATATATTTCCACATCTTGATTGTAGCTCATGATGAGAGTGGATCAGTGGGAAAATTAGATTGGTGAGTACATGACTGGTCTATCTCACTAAAGATATACGTGAATGGATTTTCCCACTAGATATAGTACTTGTAGTGGTACAACATGACGACGTGCAATGTTGAACCATAGTGGATATGTTGAAGTTTGTTTGCAGTGAGTGTTGAAGGATGGATGCATTCCTCTTCTCGATCATGGTACAGGAAACTATTAGGTTGATTGGTGTTGTGGATGATTTCAGGTTGGTGATTTTAGTTGGTGAGTCGATTACAGACTTATTGTTAGTGATCTGATTTTGAGTATGCTTGTTGTACGGACATTAGGAGTTTTTGATATTTCCATTTAGGCTACAGTACCCTAGATATTGCCATGGATTTGATGAATTTAGTATTCTTAGGGTAGTTGGATCAGTTGATGTTGTCTTCAGTGACAATATTGTGATCTATTCCAGATCCGAGGTGGATCACGTACACCATCTTCGCATGGTTCTAGAGATGTTTTGACGGGAACATCTATATGCGAAGTTCAGTAGTGCGTATCTTGATGTCTTCTGTGTGATTTCTAGAACACATGGTTACCAGTAGAGGAACACCTATGAATTCACAGAAGATAAAAGCTGTTACCAGTTGGGAGTAGCCAAAGTCTACATAGGAGACTCGCAGCTTCCTTGGTCTAGCTGGATGTTACCGGGGATAGATTGAGGGTTTCTCCAGCGTTGTTATGTCGTTGACTTGACTGTCTAGGAAGAGTGTGAAAATTTCCTGAACATATGCTTACGAGACTAGTTTCGGGAGTTAAAACGAAAAGTTGATAATTGCACCCGTCTGAGTGTTACTTTCTAGTGTAGTCAGATTTGTACTCTACACAGATGTATCGTATATGGGATTTGGTGCAGTTCCGATGTAGCATGAGCGGAGTAGTCTCATACCAGTAGTTAGAATTCTCGTGTGATGAAAATGAGATTCTTTATTTCCATGGGAGACTATGTGTGTTTCCGAGTTACTTCTTATCCGGAAGAAGTTACTACAGGAAATACATCGATCTGGATTTGAGATACATCTGGGTGATACCCAATGTATAGAAACTTGGAGTGTTCCGGTTGGTTGGATGACATGAAGAAAGACATCGCGGGTTTTGTAGCTTGATGTCTAGAATGTCAGCCAGTGGAGGCTGAACATTGGATACTAGCAGTATTATTCCAATTGATTCAGATACTAGAGTGTCAGTTGGGAGCATGTTACGATGGACTTTATTGTGAGATCACCCAGGACTTGTAGAAGATATGTTGCGAATTTGGGTAATCGTTGATTGATTGACTAATTTGCTTCCGTTCTACCGATCCATAGGACAGATTCCGTGGATCGATTATTAGAGTTTTACTGTAGAGAGATTTCCTGACAGGATGGTATATCTCTTAGTATTGTACCGGATGGAGATCCATGATTTATATTACAATTCTAGAAAAGTTTATAGTAGATCGTGAGTATAGAGTCTTGTTGTAGTAGGGGTTTCCAACCCCATACAGATGGACAACATAAGCGCACTATATAGATATTAGGGGATATGTTGTTAGTGTGCGATATGGATTTCGGAGATAATGGTGGAGACCATTTATGTTTAGTAGATTTTACCCAGTCGGCTAGGTAGTAGTGTAGAGTAGCGGAAGTAGAGTGAGCTCATAACCCATAGAGTCATTTTTTATGGTTGAAGATTTGCTTATGATATTTGGATGGAGTGGTATATGAGTATGTTGTTTGGTTGTTACTCTTAGACGAGGATCCCTGAGTTGAGCTATAAATTTGGGGACCAAATTTTTATTAGTGAGGGAGAATGTAAAATATGGTGCCCAAATAATAATTAAATAATAAGGTTATTTGACAAATAATCTTATTGGATTTTTCAGGAATTTTTAGAAATTTTCTAGTACTTAAACAGAGTTTGTATGACATGTTTTGAGGGATGAATTGGTTGGGTGGAGAAAACATGTTTGGATTACCCAAAGGTGAGAATTGATTGAGGAATTTAACCTAGGGTTTAATTAAATACCTAAGTTTTTATTTTATTTCTTTTCCTTTTTGTTTTCCTATTTCTTCCGTTTCTCACCCGACCCAAGCCACACTGCCCTTTCTTCTTCCCCATCTCGCCGATTCCCTTTCTCCTCTTCGCTACCTCGCGCCACCATCCGAAGCACTAAACGGTGTCAGCCGATCACCAACCTCGCTCACCCCACACCAGCTGAGCCTCCCTCTCCCATTAGCTCTTCGTTACCGTCGCACCAGTCACTTGCCTCTCAGCCACCGACCCTCTTTCCCCTCCTCTTCGTCGTCGGCACAGTCCCTAGCCGGAACCGTCAACCGCAACAGAGGTCAGTATCGCGACTAACTAGGGCCGACCATCTATCCCTTCATTCCTGATCCGTGCCCTAGATTTGATTCATCGTTGCCGCACTTGCGCGCCGCAACTCTGATCAGCGGATTTCCCTATTGTAGCCGAGCATTTGCTGATAACCTGCGCCCTCACTTCCGATTCCCTCCTCATTGAGAAGCTTGACATCGGCCATGATTTGGCCACAGATAGCAATTGTCTCCACTTGGTACACTCTTTTGGCTGCCCTTCTGGCAAGATCCAGTGCTGGACATCACCTCCGATTCTGACATGAAGTTGTTGGGCATCTTCTAAGCGTCATTGCTATTGGCCAGACCTAGGGATCAATAGAGGGGTAAGATGTGTTTGATTAATATAGAATTGATTCAGTACTGCACTTGATCTGTAGCTAACTGAGGGTTTGGTATTAGGTTAGCAGGTAAAGGTAATGGGAGTAGCAATAAATCACTACTGTTGGCTGTGAACCACCGTCAAACACCTTTGAATTTGGGTAAGATCTGATCAGTGTATGATAATTTGATTGTTGGTTCCATTTCTGTGTTAGATTGGTTGTTTGTTTACGGTTTAGTTAGGTTGTGATAGAATCTGATTAAGGGAGATTTGATCTCTTGTTTAACAGATGGATGAATTGGAATTGAGGTTTCTACTGGATTCTGGCTTATGTATTGAGGATTGTGATAATGTATGGATTAGTTGATAGATCGATAGATTAACGGAGGTCTTTTAGAGATTAACTCGATTAATTTGTTATCCAGGTTAGTTGATTTCTCTAGTTGAATTAATTTAACTGGATTTTATCTATGAAAAAGTATTGGATTATCAAATGGAATGGAAACATAGTTACCTAATCGAATGAAGATTGAGTTTTGGGGTTTAGCGAGTTGTTGTATATATGATTAGCTAAACCATATACATCATATTATTTGCAGGACGTTGATTCGAGACGAGCGTTTTGACGAGACATTACTTGACACGATCTACGTATAAAGACGGGTAATTCTTGTCTTATCTCTTTAGTATTTTGACCCTAGTGCATGAGCTTTATATTTGGATAGTTGCTGTATCTATCTTAACTTCACTCGTATTTTTCCTGCATTTGATACTTCCACTCAATCTTTGAGCTACTCGTTTATGTTTCTGTATAATCTCACATTGCTATCTCTGATATTTATCAGATACCAGCACCAGATGTTAGATATTAGGTATTTGATACCAGATACTGGATACCTGATACTAGATGTTAGATATTGGATATATGGATACTAGTTACCATGTTTACCTGCTTTGTATATTGTACGTTTACATACCTTATTGATCATGCTGGCTTCATGTAGCATACATATTTTCTGTTTACATATATGATGACTGCTGCATATTACGTATCATGTCATTGCATGGGTGATCATGTCTCCCTTGTGGTTGACAGGGGCGTTGGCTAGGGTCACACGCTCGGCCACTCATAGGTAGTGACGGTTGGAGCGTGCCGCTTGTCCTGTCGTGCAGGACTCGGTCACTCATGGATAGTGACAGCTGGAGTGGTGAGCAGTAGGAACCCTATTGCTACGTAGCTAGATAGCTACTATGCAAACTGTCCACTCGGTCACTTGAGAGTAGTGGCGGATGGAGTGTCGTACAATTGTCATCGATCCGATCTCTAGATCATACAGGGGTCGTGGTGCAGAGAGGTGGGCAGAGTGACTATCCATGCATACGCTGTTGTTATTATACTTATATTGCTGCTGTTTACTTATGTTGTTATTGCTAGTTTATGCTGCTGTTGCTTATGCTATTATGCTTACATATGTTGAGATATGCATCGGTTGTAGGTGTTTAGACACTGACTCACTTATTGGTATTATGAATATACCTCACATGCTATCCTTGTAGTATGAGCAGTACTGTAGCAGATCTTTGCTACTTGTGGCCTATTACTAGCCTAGGATATGATTTCAGGTATGGACATTTACTATAATATCATTGTAGTATCTGATATATTCCCTACAAGACTGTATACCTTTGTGTATCTCTAGTTCTTTAATATACTCATGTACTATCTGTCTATTACCCACTGAGTCTTTATACTCACCACCCCGTATATTGGTAATTTCACCAGGTAGCAGGTAAAGGATTTATGGAATCGCCTGGAGATCCTGTTCGCTAGTCCCACGTCACATTCGAGGACGATCTTATGGTTTCGGTATTCCTTACGCTATTAGTGTTTTGGTTTTGTACATGTTCTTGTATTTGTGTATTCCTTTTATACAGAGTTTAGTTTGGTGATATCTTGTATTTGATTTTGGTGATGTGTCAAGCCGAGCCGACTCGCAGTTGGTTGTATTGTGTTTTGTGATCGTTATTTATGATTTCCGCTGCGTTGGTTTTAGTACAACCGTGTGAGCTGATTAATATATATAACTGCGTGGTTGTGTTTATTTCTGTTCCAGCCGATTGGGTTGATTATATAACTGCGTGGTTGTGTATATATTTCAGCTGTATGTCGCTAATGTATTTTGTATGTATGCATGCCTCAAATTGTCACTGGTACAGGAAGATGCTGTTGAAATTTTTTGGTAGGTACTCCTCTAGGGGCGTGACATCTGTCTTCTTCGCACTTAATTATTTATTATCCACTGATCCTTTGTGGTATATGCTTTTAAATTTTACTTGTTTTTATAGTTGAGGTCATTCTCCCAGCTTTCTTGTATAAAAACACCCGGTCAACAAGAGCAGCTTTAAACAAGATGGGGGAGGATTTATTGAAGGAGTGTCAACTTGAACAAACCTCTACCTCTGAGGGTCTAACCCCCGTAGCTGAACCCATTCATGAGTCCCCTTCCAACTCTGACACTCCTCTCGTCATCAAGCTCCAAAAACCTCAAACAGAGGCTTCAGGCCCAGATATACGTGAGCAACCCCTCCCCAAAAGGTCTCGCCTTGCTTTGGCCGAGACTCTTATGATCGAGGTAAAGAGCCCAAGTCTCAAAAACATAGTCGTTCTCATTTTACACTTGCTATAATGAGGTCAGGTCTTCTCATATCTATGTCTCATGCAATTCTCCAGTTATCCAACCTCCCGAGATAACAACTTCTACTGCTACTCAACCAATTACTCTACTAGCTTTGAGCGTTACTTCAACTACTCCTCGCTCCAAGCGTTCGTCCACTAAGAAATCGACGAGCCATGTGTCTAAAGGATTAGTACTTGATCAAGGTTTCGTATTAGCTGGACCAACATCAACATCTTTACCTATCCAACTAGCTCCCGTTCATTCACGACTATCCGAGATCCCTCTCACTCTTCTCCCAGGGGGCACGTCTTCAGTTAATCCCCCATGTCTCTTCAAACATCCCATTGGGTTATCATCCCAACAGGGAATGGATGTCACTTCACCCTTACCCTATGGGGTACTCAAGTTGAAAGGCTCATTAGTCGAATCATGGGTATAATTACACAACCAAGCGCAAGGAACTACGATCTCCAAGTGTGCTGAAGAACACAACCCAAATGCTACCGTGGTAAGTATATAACTAAGTTTTCTTAAGTTATTTTTATGAACTATAGCTCTATCATTATTCTGTCCATCTATACGCCTCTAGATTACACTTGAGCCAACTAGTTGTGGATCTGGAAAGGGCCAACAAAGTTTTGAAGGATCGCATGACAGAACTACAAGCTACTCCCACTGGTTCTGATAACGAGAAGATCCTCTTGCAAAGGAAAATAGGGGAGTAGGCTGACCTTATTTCTAGTATGGAAAAGACTTTACAAGATTGTTAGCGTTTATTAAAATCTCAAGCAATGGACAAGTAGACTTTAGAGCTTCAGTTGCAAAGCACTGAGTCCACGCTTCAAGTGGAGAGAGCAATGAAAGAGAAAGCCCTTTCAGATCTACATCACATGACTACTTTATTAGAAGAGTTGAGGGTTAGACATTCGTCCCATTCTCCTGAATTAATCCAGGAACTATCTTGTAAGAATTTTGTGCTGCTACAGCAACAAACAGAATTAGATGCGTGAGAAGCTCAGATAGAATCCCTATAAGCCTAGTTGGACGCTGCAAAGACTGAAACGAACGCCACCTAAGCCGAATTATCTACTTACAAAGCTGGGGAGTGTGAACACATAAACACAGGGAGGAAACTTATCTAGACTCCCTTGATTTTAAAAGAAAATTAGCTAAGAGATTTTCCGAAACACTTGACCATACCGTGGGGGAGTAATTCGACAACTACAAGAGAGCACTCATCTATCCTCAAAACCTTCTCACCAATCTATAGACCAACACCAACTCCTCAGAGAGCTCCCAGGGGATCTCTTAAGCAAATTCGATTGAAGTTTTTCATGCAAAACATGTAACTATGTGTAGTTATTGAAAGAAAATCGCAATTGAATACTAAATTGTGTATGAAGTAGTATTGGATGACACCTATTCTCCTTACGTATCTTCAGAACTACCAATATTACCAATAAGTTAGATCCCACATACGTTCCTTATTCAGCATACATTAATCTGCCTAAGATATCAGGCGAGGCAATAACCCCAAGTAGAATAACTTAGCTTCCATATATCACCAAGTAGTCTTCATAATGAATTCTTGGACAAAATAATGAACCGGTCAAACACATAGTACCAAGCAAAATAAATTAACTGAACTTTTATGAGCAATATTCATGAAGGGTTCCCGGACAGAATAATGAGTCAGACGAGAATATAATGTTGAATGACATAAACAGGCTGGACATTTATAAGCAATCTCCATAATGAATTTCCAGACTAAATGATAAGCTGGGTGAGATCATAATACCGAGCAAAATAAACACGTCGGACATATATAAACAGCTTTCATAATGAATTCCCGGACTGAATTATAAGCTTGGTGAGAACATAATGCCGAGCGAAATAAACAGGTAGGATATATATATATAAGCAGCTTTCATACTGAATTCCCGGACTGAATTATAAGTTAGGTGAGAACATAATGCCGAGCGAAATAAATAGGACGGACATTTATAAGCCCTTAATGTTAGAATCCGTCCATAATGAATACTTGTTTATAACTTGAGTTTAAAGTCACAATTCGACTGTATAGAGTTTAAAGTCGTCGTTCAACTGTATAAAGTTTAAAGTCAAGTTCGAATGTATAGAGTTTAAAGTCGAGTTCGACTGTGTAGAGTTTAAAGTCACAGTTCGATTGTGTAGAGTTTAAAGTCGTGTTCAACTGTGTAGAGTTTAAATTCGCAGTTCGATTGTGTAAAGTTTAAAGTTGAGTTCGACTGTGTAGATTTTAAAGTCGCAGTTCGACTGTGTAGAGTTTAAAGTCAAGTTTGATTGTATAGAGTTTAAAATCTAGTTCAATTGTATAGAGTTTAAAGTTGCGTTTGACTGAAATGAATCCACCTGTACTTTTTATTGAATGTATAAAAGTCGTACAAAATACAGGAGTAAGTTACAAATGTACTTGTTAAGCTCTATAAGGTTGTAGATGATTAGCACTCCATGGTCTGTCCAAGCTCCGACCCTCAGTATCTTCAATATAATAATAACCAGAGGCGAGCTTTTGTACCACTTTGAATGGTCCTCCCCATTGTGGTTCTAGTTTATTAACGTCCCCGACCGACTTGATGTGCTTCCAGACTAGATCACCTAGAAAAAATCTAGGAATAACTCGTCTGTTATAATTATGCCTCATCCTTTGACAGTATGACATATGTCGAGCTGCTACCTTGTCCCAAACTTCTTCTATCAGGTCGAGCATAAGACGTCGGTCGGTATTATCTTCATCATATAAATGTCTATGATTGGATTCTATCCTTATCTCAATCGGGACCATGCCTCACCACCATAAACCAAGTGGAAAGGAGTTATACCTATCGATTCTCGGGGAGTTATGCGATATGCCCATAATACACTAGGTAATTCATTCACCCAACTACTTCCAACATGATCTAATTTAGTCTTAAACTCTCTAATAATTTATCTGTTTGTTACTTCAGCTTGTCCATTGCTCTGCGAATAAACTACAGAAGCGAAGGCCTGTGTAATACCATACCCCAAACACTATTCTCTGATCCTTCTACCTTGGAATTGTCTTCTATTATCGGAAATCAACTTATGCGGAATACCAAATCTACAGATAATATTTTGCCATAAGAATTTAATAACCATGTGCTCAATTATTTTAGCTACGGGCTTAGCTTCCACTCATTTTGATAAATAATCTGCTACTATTAGGAAAAATCTCCTCTAAGCATATGCCAAGGGAAAACACCCTACTATATCTATTCCCCATTAATCAAATGAGCATAAAATTATGGATGTTTTAAGCAATTCTATGGGGTGATGCGGGATGTTCTGGTACTTCTAACAAGATAAACAGGTCCTTACTAATTAAGATGCATTAACTTGTAGAATAGGCCAAAAATACCCAGCCAATAATTTTTTTCGAGCGAGAGAACGACCTCCTACATAACTTCTATATGAATCCTAATGTACTTCTTGCAAAATGTACTACACTTCGTTTGACCCAATACATTTAAGTAAAGGATAGGAAAAGACTCTCTTATAAAGATGATCCCCAATCATAGTAAACCAGTTAGCCCTCTTCTTGAGCACCCGTGCTTGTTCCTCGTCAGTGGATAGAGTACCTTGTTGTAAGAATAAGATGATCACTCTGTAGCTCTAGGTTGGCCTGCCGCTCAATGTAAGCCACTAATAATGTTTGCTCCATAGGCTTATCCAAATTTCAGGAAATTATGGCAGAAGCTAATTTGGCTAACTTGTCTGTTATTTAATTATCTAATCGGGAAATCTTTTGTATGGTCACTTCTTGGAATTCAACTTTGAATTTGTCAAATACTTTTGCATATAACTTAAGACACTCATTGTTAATCTCAAAGTTATCGTACAATTGTTGAGTCGCCAACTGAGAATCTGAGTAAATTAAAATTCGAGCGACTCCAACGTGTCATGCAACCTACATTCCTGCTATTAATGCCTCATGTTCTATTTCATTATTGGTTGCTCGATAATTTAATCAAACATATAATTTCATTCGATCTTCCCTGGGTGATATAACAAGAATATTTATCCCACTACCCTGCCGAGTAGAGGATCCATCTACATATATCTTCCACATTTCCTCAGTTTCAGGACCTTGTACTTCTGTTACAAAGTCGTCTAGGCATGAGCTTTAATGGCTACACGAGGTTGATATTGTATATCATACTCACTGAGTTCAGTTGTCCATTTGATCAATCTTCCAGACGCCTCAGGGTTAACGAGCACTCAATCCAAGGTGCTGTTAGTCAGTACGATTATTGAATATGACAAAAAATAAGGGCGCAACCTTCGAGCAGCTAAGACCAATCCATACGCTAATTTCTCGAGTGCGGTGTAGCGAACTCCCTTTAATAAATGACTCAAAAAGTATATAGGTTGTTGTTCTTTTCTCTCCTGCCTCACCAATACTGAATCAATAGCATGTTCATTAGTTGACAAGTAAACCCATAAAGTTTCACCCACTATTGGCTTAGCTAGGATGGGTAGAGCCGACAAATAATTCTTCAGCTCCTCAAACATCTTGTCGCAATTAGCATTTCACTGGAATTTGGTTGCTCGATGAAGTATTTTAAAGAAGGGTAGACTTCGATTAGCCGATCAAGAGATGCAGCGAGACAACGCAGTGATTTGGCCAATCAATTTTTGGGCCTCTATCAAGTTATGTGGAGAAGACATGTTCTGTAGAGCTTGTACTTTGCTAGGATTGACTTTGATCCCTCGCTCGATAACTATGTAGCCCAGGAACCTTCCACTTCTAGCTCTGAACAAGCATTTGCAAGGGTTGTGCTTGAGCTCATATTGCCTTAAAGTTCTGCAAGTTTCTTCTATATATTTGATTAAATCTGTAGCCCAAAGAGATTTAATGAGGATATCGTCCACGTAGACTTTCATATTTCACCCAATTTGCTTTTGAAAGACCTTGTTCATAAGTCTTTGATAGGTAACTTTTGTATTCTTTAGTCCGAATGACATAACATTATAACAATAAGTGCCCTCGGTAATTATAAAGCTGATCTTTTCCCGATCCTCCTTGGTGAGCGGAACTTGGTGATATCTTTGATAAGCATCCAGCACATAGATGAATTTGTAGCCATAGATAGAATCAACAATTTGATCGATGCGAGATAGGGGATATAATCCTTCGGGCAAGCCTCGTTAAGATCTCTGAAATCAATACAAACTCGCCACTTGTTTCCAGGCTTAGAAATCAGGACAATATTAGCCAGCTAACTCGGGAACTGCACTTCCCTGATGTAGCCCGCCTCCAATAACTTGTCTACCTCTTCTTTAATGATTTTATTTTAGTCGGCCTCGAAATCTCACTTTCTTTATTTGACTGGACGAGCGTTAGGATAGACATGGAGTACATGCTCCATGATTGTTGGAGACACGCTCGTTACTTCTTTGGGTGTCCCGGCAAACACATCACTATTACGTATCAGACACTCCACCAGTTCAACCTTAAGCTTAGGAGCCAGGTCGTCCGCTATCTGAGTAGTGGCCTTCGGTCGACCAGCCTAAATTTGTACTTCTTATTTTTCTTCATACACCAGGACGGGCGACTTTTCTTGAGTAGCATTAACCTCCATCCTTTGCATTTTCCGAGCAACATTGGCCTCTGTTTTTACTATCTTCACGTAGCACTTGCGCGCTACCAATTGATTACCTTTGACCTCCCCCACTTGGTTGTCTACAAGAATTTTTATCTTCTGGCAGAAGGTTAAAACGACTGCCCGGAATTCATTTAGAGTCGGTCGACCCAAAATAACATTATAGGCAAAAGATGCGTCAACCACTATGAAAATCGATCGACACGTTCTCATCAAGGGTTCCTCGCCTAAGGATATGATCAACTTTATTTGGTAGAGCGGCTGGACCTCATTACCCATGAACCTGTACAGAGGAGTTACTATGGGCTGAAGCTCACTTAGGTCAGTTTGTAGCTGGTCAAATGCTTATTTGAAGATAATGTTAACTGAGCTGCCTGTATCAATAAAAGTGTGAGACATATTGTAATTGGATATAACAACCTTAATTATTAATGCATCATCATGGGATATTTCCATTCCCTCTAAATCTCTGGGCCCGAAGCTGATCTTGGGCCCAGCCACCCCCGATCTGCACTATATCCGACTTCATGAATAACCAGACGCCGAGCTTATGACTTCCTCATTCAATTGAAATCACCATCGGTTGGTCCTCTAGCTACCATGTTAATATTACCTCGAGCGGCATTACTGCAGTTTTCTTCTTGCAACGTGGAAGGCTATTCTTGTTGAACTTGGGCGAGCACTTGGGTTTGCTCGGCTTGGAGCTGTAGGGTTCCCTATTGCGGCTTGGTCGCCCAGTACTCAATCTTGAGCGAGCTATTTTGTCGTGTATACGGTCGTCGGTTTGGGGTTGGTGAATGCCGATGATATCTGGGGTTATCATTTTGCCGATTCTGCAGAGTATAACAATCCTCCGTATTATGAGTAGTTGCCCGTATTATGAGTAGCTACCCGATGATATGTGCACCACTTGCGTGGAGCTTCCCAAGGGACCTCCACATATTACATGGCTTGAGGCCGCGATTCTTGATGAAAATATTGAGGACCTACCCGGGGTCCTTTGGGTGGAGGGGCAGGTAATGTCGAACGCTCGATGGCTGGAGCGGGAGAGGGTGTGGTGACCTCCTTCTTTCGGGAGCCTGGGCTTCTTCAACATTGATGAATTCAGTTTCTTGTTCGATCAGCAAGTCAAAGTTAGCTGGAGGTTTTCTAACCAAATCTCGGAAGAAATCATTATCAGTGAGTCCCTGAGAAAAGACACTCACTAAAATTTCCGTGATGACCGTGGAAACATCCATAGCCACCTGATTGAACCTCTTGATATAGGCTCGAATAGTCTTTTTGGGCCCTTGTTTGAGTGAGAAAAAGGCTCTAAGGGATTTTATGATACCACCAGTTGCTGGAGAAGTGGTGAAGAAATACTTTACGAAAGTCCTTGAAATGGTGAATAGAGTTGTCTGATAGCCATTTGAACCATCATTGGGCTGCTCCACCGAATGTGGTGAGGAACATTCGACATTTAACGTTGTCCATAAATTGATGAAGGAGGACAGCGTTCTCAAACTTGAAGAGATGATCTTCCGAGTCGGTTGTCCCCGAATACTCTCCTATGTTCATATTCTGATAATGTTTTGGCAATGGATTGTCCAACACCCGTTGAGAGAATGGGGTGACGATCCGCTCAAGGGAGCTATTGTTAGCTATGACTTTTCCTTTGCGCTTATCCCGCGCAGGTGCTTTTCCAGAGATTCCTGGAGTGCTCTTCCTTGGCCCAACTGTTCTAGCGGTGTGCGAAAAAGTGCTCAGGGGTGTCGGGTTGGTGAGAGCGGTGCAGGAAGCAAGCGAGCAGGGCCTTCCTCTTGAACTCCTCTTTCTCTTTGATGGGTTGTTGTTGACGCTGCCGGATTTGGTGGCGGCAGCATACCACCAGTGTTGGCTTGCTGTTGTTATTGAAGTAATTTTTGTGCTGGGCGTTAATAAGCAAATCCAGATCTTCTTGTGTTAAAGTGACGGTAGCGAGTTTTCCAACCTCCTTCATCTCTTAGCTTTATATTCAAGTGAAGATTCACACAGATGACGCCAAATTTGATCCTGTCCGAAGGCTGAGGAGATGACACACTAGCTCAAGTGGATGGTTTGTTGACAGATAGTTGATTCTTCGATCTAAGATGAAGCTCCTCAATGATCCTGCACAATCAGACTATCCAACGAAGCTTTAGTGACCAAAGGCTAGGGAAGGGATCCCTAGCAAGACCTTCCAACACTTAAGTCAGTAACCAGGAAGAAGAATACTAGTAGATGTGCGAATGAAGGTCTCAAATGTGAAAATTACATACCTTGCCAACAGAGAGTACCTCACTTTTTATACCACCTCTCACGATCTCCGTGACTATGAGGTGGCTTCATGCGTCAGAGTTTATTAGGTAGTTCCTCGAAGAGCTTCCGAGAAATATTTTTTGTACCCACATATGTACCCTCTTTTGTCTTTTATAACTTAACCCTTTTCTGAAGTCGTTGGAGGAAGATGTCATTATAGATGAAGCACCAATAAGAAACTATATAGACTCCGGAGAAGCTTCCAAAGGAATATTCCCTGACAATTATGTCAAGCTGTTAAAATATTGTCGGTTGTTTATCTGCTGAATATATCTCGGCCGGTCCGTAAGGCCGACCGTATTATTTATCATTGTATTCTGACATAGTATCTCGGTCGATCCATAAGGTCGTCTGTCTTGCTTGTCATTGTATTAATCTACTCTGTCATATGTTAAGTACTACAAATATCTATTCAGAGACTAATATAGTGGCCACAATATGTCAAAGCTTCATTCAAGAAGTCATATGATAAATTATGTATATTAGAGCTTTATTTTAGGGACAGTGTGACATTAGGTAACTTAAACTTGGTAGACTTGTGCTCGACTGAGTGGATATGTAGACTTTCCTAAGGATAAGAAATCATCATCGCCCGAATTTTCTAGGGAAAGGTCCTTGGACCGGAGTACAGTGGCCCCTGGGCTTATATCTCCTACAAGGTTTTCTGTTAGAGCAGTCGAAAGAGATGCATTTTCCTCAAGGAGCATTGAGATAGCGTGCTTCTCCTTTGGTAGTAGGGTATCAAAAATGCTTGGCCGAGAACTTGTTGAGGCTTCGGTGGATCCAAAGCCCTTGGCTCCACGTGTAGTGTTAGAAAGTACTGAAGCTTGGTGAATTTCAGGTAGTATTATTTGTTCGAAAATAATTTGGGCAATAGTCATACCTTGCTTGATGTTGACAAGTTGGTCAGAATGATTGAATACCATAATCTTGATTTCTCCCCAATAGTCTGAATCAATTACACCAGCTCTAACATTAAGGCCAAGTTTCCATGCAGCACTAGATCGTGTAACTAAGCGACCATAAGTTCCCCAGGGGATTTTCAGGCTGAGTCCTACGGGAATCAGGGCTCACCCTTTGGGCTCTATGATGCAGTCAGCGTCGACCGCTAAGTCAAATCCTGCTGCTCCAGAAGATTTTCGTTCCAACATGACTGCTGCGTTTGTTAATAAATGGATGAGAACATGTGGGAATTCCTCAATCTCTGTTGGAACTTGGATTTCATTGAGGTCCTCTTCATAGTCTTGGTAGACATAGATACCAGGTTGCTTTTGGATGAGGACCGCAAGGGTGTTGACTTCTTCTTCATCACTTTCCTCGTCCTTTTCATTATAATGGGGTGGCCGACTTGTTTGTGATGCCACGTAATTAGAAAAGCTTATATAAATGCGCCCATCCATAAGGTTTCAACTAGTTACTTCTGTTTGTTGCATTGGGAGGACAACCTGGGTTGGCATAATAATCCAGTTTAATCCTTGAAGGGAGGTGGTTGAGTACCATCTTCTTGGAAGTGCTTTGACTCCATGGCTCGTTAAGTAATCAACGACGCCTTGCACCTTATAGGCAAAACCTATATTTGGTGTGTTGGAAAGTCTCCCAACCATGCCTCTGGTAATTAGTAGGTTGGCTTTACCATTTGTCCACTGCTCATAGCCACGGGTTAAGATAGAAACTTGTATGTTTCTGTAAAAGTCACCGATTGTTAGCAACATATCAGGTATTATATATACCAGTTGGCTTCCCCAGGTTAGGTCGACTTCCATTGTGGCTAAGATTGCCTGATCACCTCGCCACCTGTTATCTCTAAATATTATTAATGTCATGACACCTTCCTCCTGTTGATAAAGTGTCTGTATTCGTAATTGGAGGATGCCAATATGTATGTATTGCATCCTACTTCATTGTAGTTGATTGAAGCTCTCCTCATGAATAAAGCTTTTATCTATTTGATTAATTTCAGTAACTAATAAAGGTTCTTCTGACCTGTGTACATACACCCTATGGTGTGCATCATCTCACCTTGAGTGATATAAGACCTCCGCCAGTACTACAGATGCTCTTTCTTGCATTGACAATCGTAATTGAACTTGGGGGTCAATCTGTTGTTCCAGGGTGTGAGCCAGAGTTGATCCTCCAGTTAGACGTCTTCCCATGCGCCTTGTGGCCCGTTCAGCATTATAGATTCACCTTTGGTTTTTCTATATTCTCTGATATGGTCCTCAAATAAAGGGGTTGATGAAGTTAGAGGTTGCTCAGTTACTGTTCTGGTTGCCATTAGTCTCTGAGCTTATCCTGTTCTTCCTTGAGGATTTTGTAGGGGTCCTTGAAGACTCGGATTTTGCCAATTACTTCTTTAGGTTTTTTAGCTGCTCCCAAGGATAGATTCTACAATTTTTGTATTAGTTATTTAGGAAAAGGAGTTGAAGTAATACCTCCTTTCGTCTGCTCAATTATAGTTTTTAAATCTGCTTGAATGTCCTTTAGGCTTTCAACAATCTGAACCAGCAGTTGTAATTGGGCATTGTTTTGTTTTAGTATTGCTGAATTTCCAGAGGTGGGTCCTTGGTAGTCGCTTGGTTTCGCAAAGTCAACTGATGGAGACTCGATTGGGTCTGTTGCCTTGATAGCTCCTCGGTAGGACTGCATATTGTAGGGGATCGGTGGTCGGCTTAAAGGGGGGTTGGATAGCTAGGTCACCCCCGAATCGTTTTCTTCTCTACAAGGTTAGTGCGCAAGCGGAATTTACTAAAACTAAAACAATGAAAGCAAAGCAAGAATACAAACGCTAACACAATTCCTTTACGTGGTTCGGAGATTGCTTGCTCCTACTCCACGGCGTGCCCTTGAGATGGATAAACCCTTAATTCTTCGGTGGATCAATCCCCGACAATCTCTAGCTAGAGCTTACTCCTTCTCGGTGGAGTACAACCTCTCACAAATCACTCTTCTTCTTTTACAAGATGGAGATTAAGAATAGGAAGAAAAGTATGGCTTGGAAGCTTTGGGCAATGACTTAGGAGTTATTCAACAAACATGATTACCCTCCTTCATGTCCCAAAGCTTCCTATAAATAAGAGGAGAGAGTTGATCAATATATCAACTCAACCCCGACATCAGTCAGCTGGTCCATGCACCAGTCGACTGATGTAGCCGTTAGACACAGCCAACGGCTCTCTGCAGAAGTCATCTTCTGCCAACGGTCATATACCAGTCGACTAGTCATGGGACCAGTCGACTGGTCCCCTTAGTCGAAGAGCACAGAAGCATTCTGTACTTTCTGTGAAGTTGGATCAGTCAACTCCTATGACTAGTCGACTGGTCCATTACATTCTCACACACTCATCCTTTCCAGAGTCGCCTTTAAAGTCCTCTTCCTCGGCCTTCGTCCCTTAGATGCACCCAAGCCCGCGGCTCCTCTTTGTGTCATCCTTCACGTTGCCTTGAAGTCTACTTCCCTCGGCTCCACTCCATTGCTCCTCGTCCAGCGGTCCCTCGGATGTCTTCCACACCATCCTTCACCGACTCAAGAATCTGAGCCCTTGGATGAGATTTCCAATCTTGGCCGCACCAAGTTCCTCATATGTTTCACCAAGTCCTACAAGACTTAAACACATATCAAACACATATGAAAGCCTAACTTAAACTCTTTGACACACACATCAAAACCATGATCATATTGATCAAACTTGGGTCGATTGCACCAATAATCTCCCCTTTTTTATGTGTGGTAATATGTTTAAGTTAGACACAAATAATAACTTTGAAAATTACAAGCAATATGTAAACATGAAGCATCAAACCAAACTCCCCCTAAACACATGCTCTCTTCCTTAATTTTCAAGTTTTTCACACAAGTATGGGAATAAAGGTTTCTAACTTAAACTTACCCATTTCTCCCCCTTTGATACCATCAAAAAGATTGTACCAAATAATCATACACTATATGGTATCAAGTATGACCAAATTTTGACCAAAAAATTTGATTTCAGAAAACAACATAATGCTGGAAGGCTGGTACCAGTCGACTGGTACACACTGAAACTAAATTTCAACCTTCTGAAGTCAAGTTCAAAAATTCATAAAAAATTCCAAAAAATTTGAAAAATCATGAAATTTGGACAACATATTTCTTGAAATGTCTTTTAACTAGGAAAAATATGTTTTCATGAAAAGTCAAAGTAATTTTGAAATCTTGACCAAATCTCAAAAATCATAAAATATGCAAGTTATGTATCACCCTAGTTTTGCAATCATATGTTTCCAAATAACTATTCACGGTAAATAAAATATAGAATTATTTTCAAAACATTTGAAATATTCAACTATGATCTATGGGCAAGATGTCCATTAATTAAACATTTACTTTCCCCATAGTTGGTCTATGATTACTTAAAAATTTGATACATTTCATAACTCATCAAATGTCATAAGCATAAGTGAATTATAAGTATCATCCTATCATCTCACATTTATATTTGGAAAATAATGCAAGTCATTGTGAGATGAGATAAAGGTAACCTCTACTTAGCCCTCTTGATCATGAATCTCTATCAAGGTTAAGTGCTCCCCTTTAAGGTCTCAAATCAACCAAAAAATTGGGATTTATGATTATCATGGTTGACTTGACTCAAGATCCTCTAACCCTTGAGGATTGATTTGGGTACCCAATAGAGGTTCTTCTTAATTGGGTTTACCAAATACTCTTTAGGAATCCATTTCCTATCTATGGTCTGTCTTGGGTTGCCCCCTAGCAATTAGATAATGATAGGATTTTTCATTGTTGGATTCCTTATACCCTAAACCTTGTTTGTTGAAACTTGCCCTTTGGCTCCCAATTATCATGTTTAGGGTTTTGGAGTGAATTTCAAATTTTCTAAGGGCTTTGCTAAGGTATTCTACCTTTTCCCTTAGTTTCCTATTTTCCTCTTCTAGACATGAAACATTTGAACTCGAAGAAAAAGAAACATGCATATCATCTTCCTTAAGAGTCATAGATTCTAATTTTTCTTCAAGGCAAACAATATCATTTTTCAAAGACTTATTTTTCCTTTTTGCCTTGAACAAATCCTCATTAGTACTTTTAATAATCTTAATTAAAACATGGGGAGGAAGATTATATACCTCACTTACCGAGAAGTCCGAATCCGAAGCTTGACCTCCCCCTTCACTTGAGCTCCCTTCTTCATCTTCACTTGAGCTCTTTCCTTCTTCATTTTCGGATGAGGTGGAGGCAATGCCATCAACTCCCATTAATGCAAAGTGGGAGACATGATGTTCTTCTTCCTTCGATGATGATGGATCATCCCATGTAGCCTTTAGGTTTTTAACCTTCTTCCCCTTTTCTTTTGACTTCTTCTTCTCTTCCTTCTTCTTTTCTTCTTTCTTCTTCAAGAGAGGACAATCATCCCTCATGTGTCCTTCTCCTTCGCAATTATAGCAAATGACCTTCCTATTTCTACTCTTGCCCCTTAAACTTCTCCTAGCATGTGATTTATTAATAGGAAAAAAATTAAATGTTTTTCTCATCTTCCTTACCATATATGCCTCTTGATTGCTATCCATTGAGGCACTTGACTCCTCAGAATCGAAAGATGATGGAGATAGAGCTTTCTTCTTCTTCCCCTTTCCTTTGTTTGTCACAAGGGCTACTCCTCTTGATCTTTCTCCATCTAGCCCTTCAACTCGTGTCTCATGAAGCTCCATCGTTGAAAAGACTTCATCTAGAGAGCTCTTCTCTAGGTCCTTTGAAATGTAGAACGAGTCTACAATTGAGCTCCATGTTGAGTTTCTTGGGAAAGCATTGATGACTTTTATTATGATGTCTCGCTTTGTAAATGTCTCTCCTACACTTGTTAGTCCATTTAAAATTTCCTTAATTCTAGAATGCAAGATTGATACATTTTCTCCTTTTTCAAGCTTGATATTGGTGAGTTGAGTTCGAAGAAGGTCTCTTCTTGCTAATTTTGTTTCCGATGTCCCTTCATGAAGCTCCACTAGTTTCTCCCACAAGTCATTGGCACTTGTGCAGTTTCCAATCCTAGTCACTTCTTGTTAGGGAAGAACATTTAGTAGGTGGTGTATTGCCTTTGAGTTTGCTAAATGCTCTTCCTTTTGCTTCTTGGTCCATCTTGTTATGTCGATTGTCTCATTGTGTTCATCCTTAGGTGCTTCAAAACCACTTCTCATGATTAGCACTATATCAAAGTCGGTATAAAAAAATACCTCCATTCTTTTCTTCCACCAATAGAAATCTCCTTTAAATTTGGATGGATGGATGTTTGAGCCGGCCATTTTGATAAGTGATCTTCTTGGCGATTAGTCCATTGAAGGGCGTCCTCGCTCTGATACAACTTGTAGAGGATCGGTGGTCGGCTTGAAGGGGGGTTGGATAGCTAGGTCACCTCCAAATCGATTTCTTCTCTACAAGGTTAGTGCACAAGTGGAATATACTAAAACTAAAACAATGAAAGAAAAGTAAGAATACAAATGCTAACACAATTCCTTTAAGTGGTTCGGAGATTGCTTTCTCCTACTCCACGACATGTCCTTGAGGTGGACGAACCCTTGATCCTTCGGTGGATCAATCCCCGGCAATCTCCGGCTAGAGCTTACTCCTTCTCGTTGGAGTACAACCTCTCACAAATCACTCTTCTTCTTTTACAAGATGGAGATTAAGAATAGGAAGAAGAGTATGGCTTGGAAGCTTTGGGCAATGACTTAGGAGTTATTCAACAAGCATGAGTACCCTCCTTCATGCCCCAAAGCTTCCTATAAATAAGAGGAGAGAGTTGATCAACATATCAACTCAACCTCGACATCAGTCGACTGGTCCATGCACCAGTCGACTGATGTAGCCGTTAGACACAGCCAACGGCTCTCTGCAGAAGACATCTTCTGCCAACGACCATATACCAGTCGGCTAGTCATGGGACCAGTCGACTGGTCCCCTTAGCTGAAGAGCACAGAAGCATTCTGTGCTTTCTGTGAAATTGGATCAGTCGACTGGTCCATTACATTCTCACACACTCATCCTTTCCGGAGTCGCCTTTGAAGTCCTCTTCCTAAGCCTTCGCCCCTCAAATGCACCCGAGCCTGCGGCTCCTCTCCGTTTCATCCTTCACGTTGCCTTGAAGTCCACTTCCCTCGGCTCCACTCCATTGCTCCTCGTCCGTCGGCCCCTTGGATGTCTTCCACACCATCCTTCACCGACTCAAGGATCTAAGCCCTTGGATGAGCTTTCCAATCTTGGACGCACCAAGTTCCTCATGTGTTTCACCAAGTCCTGCAAGACTTAAACACATATCAAACACAGCCTAACTTAAACTCTTTGACACACACATCAAAACCATGACATATCGATTAAACTTGGGTCGATTGCACCAACACGTATTTCTTGTGATGACGTAGTTGGTCATGAACCAGTCTACAGTTCCAGTTGGTGAAGCAAGGTCTCCACTCGTGCAAGCTTCAGATTAAGCTCCTCAGTGATTCTGGGGGCTTCTTTTATCAACTTCGATTGTTCTGTTATTTCACTAACAAGCTCACGGACTTCCTGTTTTGTCAAGGGTTTATCCTCTGCATACAGAGCTGTTAGATTTTCTAAAGTAGTTCTTAATTTCTGGGTTTCCTTTTTTAATTCTTGAATCCTTTCTAGGATTTGTTTGAGATTTTTTATATGGATTTTAGATGACAGGCGGGTTCTATCATATATGATAGAAAGGTTATGGGCTAACTAGTTTGTTGAAACTTTAGGGGTTGAAGATAGATCAAGGTACTCTAGGTTGGATGTTCGGGAATTATCATACCATTTTTTAATAGCATTTTCCCATATCTCAGACATCTACTTCATACTTATAGTTATATTGTCAAGGCAATTCCTTACCAGGTTCAGCTCACATAAGCGTGCCCTTGGGCTTACTATGGCCTTCTGCCTTGCTGCGAAGTTAGGACTTGTTCTTTTGCCTTCCCTAGTTTGCATGATACCAATAGTCAATATAACACATAGTTAATAAGACAGATGTCTGGGTTGGTAAATGTTAAATAAAATGGGATAATTACCTTAAATCCACACTATTGTACCTTAATCTACTGGTTCTAGGCTATCATGGGTTAAAAACCTTGCTCTGATACCAAAAGAAAGAAATCATGGTGGGGAGGAGGGAGGTTGTGAACTGCGGATCGAAACAGTGACTTAAAATAAAGTGATAAGGAACTTACTTTGATCACAGACTCTTCTTACTTTAAGCCAATACAACTTCCTTCCTAACTAGAGCTCAAGTTATTCTTGAATTGCTCTGCAAAGGAGTGAGGTTCCCTTTATATAGGAGAGGAAAAGGAACGTCGGGTGCTCAGGGGGCCCCATCATCACGTTCGTTTGTCTCTGAAGATAAGAGGGAATATCTTCTTTACAGCTAGTGCCTTGCTCATTGATCACTTTACAGCTCGTGATCACCCTTCTTATAAGAAGGAATATTTTTACAGTGCATTTGGACACATCTCTTTACAGCACACTTAGACACGTATATAGACATGTATTAGTGGGTTAGGTTATGGCGGGCCCACTACTCCCGTAAAAGTACTTTAGAGTCTGAAGGAGTCCATCCTCCGTATAGCATCGTGCAGGAGGTTAGAAGTGGTCATGAGTTGTTGATCAACTTATTTTGTTGCAGGATACCAATCGGACCACCAATTATCAAAGGTGCTCTTTTTCTTACATTCTTGTATTTTCAGGGAATGTAGCAGTCTGAGCTGCTGAAGGCGTTTGCCGCCTGGACTGCTGCTTGTTGCTGAAGCTGATGGAGTTGTAAGTCAGCTCTGGTGCAGTCCGCCAGTGAGATTGGGTATTGTCGGTGCAGGAGTTTTTGGTATTGTTCAGCGATTTGGAGAGGTTGTTGAGAACTAGCATCATCTGTGCTTAGGCCTCCTTGCTGGGCTTCTCCTGAAGCTCCTGGAGGGCTAGTGATACTAGTTCCAAGTGTCCAAGGATTGGTTCCGACCATTCTGAAATAATAAGATAATTTATTAGTCTAGATAAAGCGTCTGCTAATTGGTTATCTTTTTCTTCAATGTGTTCAAACTGGATTGGGATGTCGATTTCGGTGATATAATCCGTAAAGGCTAACCAACGAATTCATGATGGTTTATTATTAGCCGTTTTACCAAAAAAACTGATAATTGCTTGACAGTCAGTCCTGATAATTAATTCCTTTTTGTCTAAATAATAAATCTTCAGAGCCTCCAGAGAATTCATAACTGAGTGTATCTCGACGTCTATGGTGGATTTGATAGGGCAGAACTTTTCACTAGCATATGCACATATTTTTTCAGTGGACCGAGGAACAAACTTGTTTTTCTTCCATTTACAAATGTCACCCCATCCTTCTAGGCAACCGTCGACTTCTAATATAATAAAGCAGTCTTCTGGAAGAACCTCAAGGTCTGGTAATCTTTGGACTGTTTCTTTTATTTGCTTTACCAAGGACCAGTCTTGGGAATTCATTCTCCTGTCTCCGGTTGGGCTTGTCTTGGCGTATAATGGGCTCAATAGTTTGCCAAGATTAGGGATATAGTTTCTTGCATAGTTTAAAAGCTCGAGCCAGGATCTGAGACCTGACTTAGTTAGAAGATCCTCATCCTTGAAGTCAGTGATCTTTGTAATAATATGGGGTTGCAACTTAACCTTACGATTACCCAAAACTACCCCTAGGAATTCTATTTCTGGAACAATGATTTTCATTTTGGTTGGGCTCAGTATCAACCCATTTTGCTGACAGATCTTTAGCATAGCCTTTAGATGCTTGACATGCTCTTCTTGATTCTAGGAAAAGACTATGTCATCGATGCAAACAGCAGTGAAGTCTTCTGTCCCCGAAAACAATTGTCCATCTTTCTCTGAAAAATGATAGGTGCATTTTTAAGGTCGAATGACATTACTAGCCATTCATACAATCCGTCAAGAACCCAAAAAATTGTCCATTCTATTGACTCTGGATGCATTTCTACATGGTGAAAGTCACTCTTTAAATCAAATTTTGAATAAATAACACTTTTACTCACCTTCTGGAGTATTGTATTAATTCCAGGTAAACTGTACTTGGTCGAATACTATTCTCTTCTTTCCTTTTGTTTCTTTCATAGTGCTGGGATCTATTGTTGTGCCTGAATTAACAATTATTGTTGTTGTTCTGTGTCGGCTCTTGCTTGGTCAAATTACTCCCAACGTCAAGAGGGCTTGAACGTGCCATGAAAAGGCTTCCTTCTGGCTTGGAGTTAAATGCTTTAGTCGCTGATCTTCAATAATAAAGTCTGGATTTTTGATACCTAGATGGCAAAGAATCTTATTTTTAGACCACTATAAGAGAGGATTTTCTCCTATGAATCCTTGTTCTTTGAGTTATTATAGGAGTGGACCAAACTGCTCTCTGAATTGTTTTGAGGATAGTCCAGCAGAATAATGTATCATTTCTTTGATTTGAATATATTCATTTTCTTCAAGATCAAGTTCTTCAATGGCTGCTGCTGTGGTCACAGATCAGGGTAAGGTATTAATAACAGTTAAGTTTTTGTAGAAGGTGACCACATTGCCTTCTATGCATACTCCTTCATGCATGGCCCGGATAAAGTTGCACCCAATGATCATTTGGATCTTGCCCCCTAACACCATTCGAAAACTGTAAGTATAAGGAATATGAAAGATATTCTCACCAATAAACATTTTTCCAGGTTTTAGCCTCTTCCTGGATGTCTGTTGAGAATTTATTCCACTGAAATGAACAATGAATGTATTGTCTTCCAATGCTTCCTTAGGGACTGAATTTTGATCGATGCAACACGTAGTTGCACCGGTGTCGAGAATAGCTTTTACTGAGAACTTGGGAATACCAGGGACCTCCATTTCCACCTGGAGATTATATAGCATGTTTTTTACTAGTCTAGACCCTTGAATTTCTTGGGTTGAAATCACTTTCTCCGTTTTCTCGGAATAAAGCACATTAGCATTGCAAAGTCTTTCTCCATTAGTAGCTGTTTAAAAAGGGCTTTGTAATATGCCACTTCCTTTTGCAGTCGATTGATTTCTCCATCACACCAGGAGATATAGTGTTGCTGTTCTTGCAAGAGTTTGTTAGGGAAGAAAGGAGCAGGGGTTGCAGGGGCGACGGGTACCTCCTTTTTGAAATAGTATGGGCCACAGAGGTTACATGTCGTCACTAGGCATCTTGGGCAATGGACTCTGGCCCTTTTTATTTTTTAAGCCCGTCCGGTCTTTGCCCAGCCGACCACACACGGATATCCTTATGCTCGATCGGCTTCTATCCGGCCAACCTTATACTAAGAACTTTATAAGGCCAAGTATCCTTAAGCCCACCCGATCTTTACCCGACCGGGTGTATACAGATAGCCTTGTGTTCGATCGGCTTTCATCTGACAGATCTTATACTAAGACTTTTATGAGGCCAAGTGTCTTTACACCCACCTGATCTTTACCCGGCCGAGCATATACATATGGCCTTGTGTTCAATTGACCTTCATCCGACCGATCTTATATTAAGACTTTATAAGGCCAAGTGTCTTTAAGTCCGCACGATCTTTACCCGAACGGGCGTACATAGAAAGTCTTATGTTCAATCGACTTTCATTTGGCTGATCTTATACTAAGGCGATTGTTCGATTGGCCTTCATTCGGCCGATCTTATACTAAGACTTTTATAAGGCCAAGTGTCTTTAAGTCCACCTGGTCTTTACCCAGCCGGGTGTACACAGACAACCTTATGTTCGATCGACCTCATTTGACCGATCTTATACTAAGACTTTTATAAGGCCAAGTGTGTTTAAGCCCGCTCGATCTTTATTCGGCCGGGCATACACAGACAGCCTTATGTTCAATCGACTTTCATCCAGTCGATCTTATACTAAGACTTTTATAAGACCAAGTGTCTTTAAGCCTGCTCGGTCTTTACTCGGCCGAGCGTACACAGACAGCCTTATGTTCGATCGATCTTCATCCGACCGATCTTATACTAAGACTTTTATAAGACCAAGTGTCTTTAAGTCCGCCTGATCTTTACCCGTCCGGGCGTACACAGATAGCCTTATGTTCGATCGGCCTTCATCTGGTCGATCTTATGCTAAGAGTTTTTATAAGATCTATGCACTTAGAGCTTGGTCAGATTTTCACCTGGTCAGGCTCCCTTACACTCGGTCGACTACTTGACTAATCATGTACATTATTTCCTGACTTTAGAATAAAATACTAGGCTTTGTGTCCAATCGGCTTTATTCGAACATCCTACTTGGTAGCCACTTGGATAAGACCCTAGAGTTTTAACGCGGGGCGATCAACAAAATCATCTGGGAGACGCTCCTCTACTTTGACTTCAACCCTCACCTTACCTTAACTTTGACCACTACGTCATCTTTGAGATTCGCTTATAATAACCCGTATCAACCGTGATATTGACCGTGACTACAAACCAAAATCAAATGTCATAGCAACTACAGAGTAATTCTTGGTTGCTCCTGATGATTCTTATGCAGTGTCATCAATATTAATGGGGATGGCAAAGATGCCGCCAGATAACATCACTCTGATGCTTGATTTTGATAATGGAAGCACTAGTTTAATCCCTCCCTTGTTCTATATCTACTTGCACTTTTCTGAGCTGAGCATGCCAAAGGCCAATGACAGCAGAGTATTTCAAGTTGAATTACCTGGTACTCAGCCCATTACTTACAACATGACCTCAAAATACTTGGTTGAAAGACACGTTCCTATAGTCTACCAAGTTGGCACAGACCCCAGCACATATTATTTAAATCTGACAAAGATGCCAGGATCTACACGTCCTCCCCTGATCAATGCCATGGAAGTTTATTCCAAAATAAATCTTTCAAGTATTGCAACTGATGGAGGAGATGGTGTGAACACTTTATACTGACTTGATCAAACATCCATTTCAATTGAAGTTCCTCGTTTGATATAAATATGCATTCAAATGAAATCTAACTGACTTATTTTAATTGGAAACTTAAAAGTTTATAATTCAAGTTCATGAAA
This sequence comes from Zingiber officinale, assembly GCF_018446385.1. NCBI lineage: Eukaryota > Viridiplantae > Streptophyta > Magnoliopsida > Zingiberales > Zingiberaceae > Zingiber > Zingiber officinale. The sequence continues at coordinate 82,824,608 of NC_056000.1, read as the reverse complement.
TTTCTCCACATTTATTTGTTTGCATATCCATATTTTGGAAATTTTAGAAAGTCTAATTATGTTAAACCTGCAGCATGAATGACCATGTCATGCTGCGAACACATAGTACGTTTATGGTCACTGAATTTGAAAAGACAATTTTACCTTGGGATTGCCTCTAGCCGTGTGATGATTTCACATCAGTTTCTAGTCTGGATTCAGTTGGAAGTTAATGAATTGTTTATATTAGTCAATCTTTTGGATTAATAGGAAAACAATATGAGGTTGAAAGGAAAGATCTAAAATTATAAGTTGGCCATAAATATGCAGACTTCTATGTAGTTTTCCCAAGCATTATCTCATAACTTATTGTAGTTTAATTAATGGTGCTAAAATTACTGTTATTTCCTTTAAAATGTGATTTATTTTCATTAACTAACTAAATATCTAGTCCTTGGACCTTCTTCGTTTAATCAACTGTTAGACCTTGATACCCATATGCAAGGTTTCCAATGCTAGGGAGGTGCATCTCCTGCAACCTGCACATTCTGTTTGTTAACATTGGATAATTGAAAGACAATGACTTGTTGAGAATGTACTGTTAGTGCAATCAAGCTTTCAGTGGTCATATTCGACTAAGATGTTTTGATGTGTTTGACAAAAAGTTTAGGCAAGGTTTGCCTGCATGACTTATGTGTGCATGACGTTTGTAGGGACTTAGATGCACACGAACCTTACAAAGCTTGACTTGGCGCAGCCAAGTTGATGTTGGCTTGATGTTTTGAAGGTCTGCTAGAGATTAAAGAAGAATGGTATGAGGCATCTAAGGACCACAAGATAAGGAGCATTGAGGTAGTAGCTTTAATGATAGATGGAGAAGGCAAACTATATAGGTGATAGAGTGAAGGATATCACGAAGAACAAGCTGAGGGTTCTGTGCATTTGACAGAAGATGGCTTTGTAGGTGAAGTGAAGCTTCATATGTAAACTCTTAAGTGAGTTGTAAAGTCTAAGTGACATGTACATTGGGGTTTAGATATATTTTTACTTAGGTGTAGACTTACCAAGAAATTGTTGGACCCCGTGGTTGTTTTGATGTGATCGACCAAGTTTAGGTTATGTCCTATTTGTCTGATCCCTGTGTCTAAGTGTGCAGGAGCTTAGGAGCGCAGAAAGTCGAGTGGAAGACGCAGCTAGCGAGAAGGACCGCGCGGGAAGAGAGCCGACGGGCTCGGTCGTCCGAAGGGCGAGAGAGCTGCGGAAGAGTACACCGGTGGGCGAGAAGAACGTGCGCAGTGTTCGAGGGGCGTAAAGCCGGGATGGAAGACTGCTCGAGGAGAAGGCCGGGAATTGGGTTCGGGTGAGCCCTATTCTGGTTGGCCGAAATCACCCAAGCAAACCGAACCAGAGCAAGTCAACCGGGAGTTGACTTGACAAGTGTTCGATCGACCGAACGCCATGATCGGTCGACCGAATCCCTATCTGCAGAAGCCAGCCGTCACAGCCACGTCAGCATCCAGCCGTTGGTTGATCGGTCGACAGGACCCTCTAATCGGTCGACCGAACCGAAGATAAACCAGAAGACCTAGTCGAGCGTGCTGATCGGGCCAGCTCAGGGAGACCGTTGGTTGATCGGTCGACCGAACGCAAGGATCGGTCGACCGAACCTAAGCTTGATCCACAGAGCCTGCATCCAGACGGAAAGCTGGGAGAGTTCATCAGGTTCAGTTGACCGAACCTGGGGATCGGTCGACCGATCCCTCTTGAGTCAAAACTTGATCCCGAAGATCAGGTGATCTGATAAGTTCTGGAACCCCTATATAAAGGGGTCTCAAACAGCTATTCGAAACAACCAACTCTGTACTTTCATTCTTAGCAACTTCTGTGCTCTCAAAGTGTAAAAGGCTTCTCCGCCTTCAAAGAATAAGACGTTTCTAGTGCGCTTTCCAACCGCCTTGGATTAACAACTGTCTCGGTTGTAACCAAGTCAAATAGTTGAGTCGTCTCTCTTTTTGTTTCTGTCATTTAATTTATAATACTCTTATTGCTTTCATTTTGAGTTAAAGTTCTTTGAGGAGTGTATACTTTTTGAGTTACAGGCAATTCATCCCTCTCTTGCCGGTCCCGCTGTACCAACAAGTGGTATCAGAGCCCAACAACCTCAGAAGGACTAACCGCCGTCTGAAGCATAAAGATAAGGACAATGGCCGACGTGAACATTCATCCCCCAAAGTTCGACGGAGATTTCGCTACATGGAAGCGAAAAATGGAGGTATTCTTTAAAACGTATTTTGACATTCTTATTACAATGAAATATGGTTTTGCAGCTCCAAAAGACAAAGAAGAATGCCAATGGACGAAGAAGGAGCAGACTGATTTCGTGGCTAACGGAAAGGCTGAGTTCCACTTGCTCAGCATTCTTCCGCCCTAGGAGGTAAGTCGGATCGGAAGCTAAGACTCCGCAAAAGACCTCTCGGAGAAATTCCTAGAACTCCACGAAGGTACCTCGGAAGCAACGCTAGCGAGGCGCGACATCCTTCGAACACAACTAACGAATCTCCGGATGAACACCGGCGAGAAGGTAGCGCAACTCTAAGCAAAGATTAAGGAGCTAATAACTCAACTAAGCAACTTGGAGAAGAAGTAACGAACCGAGACTCTATCCGGTACGCGCTCAACGCCTTCCCCAGAACTCTAGAATGGGCGTCCTTAGTAGATGCATACTACATCTCTAAGGACTTCGAGGTAAGTACTTTCGAAAATTTGTTTTCTACTTTTAAACTTCACGAATCTCGAGTTGCAGAGCCCAATATAGTAGAGAAGACTAGTCAGAACATTGTCTTAAAGGCAAAAATAAATGGTTCTGACTCCGAAACCTCGATCGATGAAAACGAAGCAGCATTATTGGTAAGAAAGCTAAATAAATTTGTTAAAACTAATAAATTTAAATCGCAGTCGAGAAAGCATCAATGCAACAGAAGGACAGTCCGATACTACAACTGCAACGAGGAAGGGCACATCAAGGATGACTGCCCCAAACTGAAGAAAAAGAACAAAGAGAAGCCTCAAAAACCTGTTGGTGCAGCGGGGACCAGCAAGAGGGGGGTGAATTGACTGCAATAAAAAATTATATCCTCCTCAAACTTTCAACTCTAAAATAAAGCAACACTAATAATTAAAGTAATTGACAGAAAAGAAAAGAGAGACGACTCAGCTTTTTGACTTGGTTATAACCGAGACGGTTGTTAATCCAAGGCGGTGGAAAGGCGCACTAAAAGAGTCTCCTTCTTTGAAGGTGGAGAAGCCTTTTACACTTTAAGAGCACAGAGGTTGCTTAGAAAAGAATTACAGAGTTGATCATCGTTGTTCTATTCGAGACCCCTTTATATAGGGGTTCCAAGACTCATCCAGAGCCCCTGATCTTTGGGATCAGGGTTTGACTTCGAGAGTGGGATCGGTCGACCGATCCCCAGGTTCAGTCGACCGATCCCCAGGTTCGGTCTACCGAACCTGTGTACTTTCCCAGCTTCCCGTCTGGATGTAGGCTCTGTGGATCGAGCTTAGGTTCTATCGACCGATCCTTGTATTTGGTCGACCAATCAGCCAACGGTCTCTGCTCGATCTGACCTGATCAAATCGCTTCGACTAAGTCTCTGATTATCTTTGGTTCGGTCGACCGATCAGAGGGTTCGGCCAACCGATCAGCCATTGGTTGTTGACGTGGCTGCTGACGTGTCTCCAACAACTGGCTTCTGATAGAAAGGGGTTCGGTCGACCGATCAGAGGGTTCGGTCGACCGAACACTTGTCAAGTCAACTTCCCGATTGGCATGCTCTGGTTCGGCTTGCTTGGGTGATTTCGGCTATCCGGAATAGGGCTCACCCGAACCCAGTTCCCGGCCTTCTCCTCGAGCAGTCTTCCGTCCCGGCTTTATGTCCCTCGAACGCCACACACGTTCTTCACGCCCACCGGTATACTCTTCCACAACTCTCTCGTCCTTCGGACGCACCGAGCCCGTCGGCTCTTTTCCCGTGCCGTCCTTCTGGCTAGCTGCGTCTTCCGCTCGACTTCTTGCGCTCCTAAGTTCTTGCACACTTATGTTGGGACTTTCGGGCCGTAAAAATCACTTTTTGCGTTGCGAAAACCCCGAAGTCTTGCCACGGATCCGTGCGAAGATATAAAAAAATTTACATGTACATGTTTCCTGTCCAAGATCTACACTAGATCTACAAGAAAGTGAGTATACCTTTGAAGCGAAGCCCTTCGCAAATCCCGCTCGTCCAAGGTTCTTCGGATCTCAAGTGTGTTCAAGCGTACACCCTCTAGAAGTATCCACACGGACAAAAAGGGGTGGAGAGAAAACACTTAGAGTGTGCTAGCACTCTTAAGGTGTTTCAACCAAAGAGGAGAGGGAGAGTAGAGAAGAAGAAAGGAGGAAGAAGATGGAGTTACACCAAGCACACCCGATGCACTAAAAAAGTGACCGACCACATTAAGAGGTTATTATACCTCCATGTAATACCAAGAGTCATGACTCTTGGTATTCCTCATGAGGTGGCACACTCTTGATGTAGCCATGATAATGTGGAACACCATCATTGGCCGGCCCTATGCCAAGTCACAATCACATGGTATTTGGTCAAGTCAAGGTCAAGTCAAACTTGACTCTTCATCTTCCCTCTCAAGCCAAGTCAAACTTAACTTAAATTCTCTCATGGTTGATCAAATCTAACCATTGATTCAAGCCAATTTGATTTAATGAATCTCTATTCATTAAACTAAATTGATTTAATGAGTCATAATCTAAATTAGACTCATTGGACACATGAATCAAATTGAGTTCAACTCAATTAGTTTAATTTGGATTACTCTTGATCCAATTTGGTTCATCACATGAACCTAATCCTCTTAGTTCATCATATGAACCTATTCTCTATCTAATTGCCCTTTATGTGTGACCCTATAGGTTCTTGTAACGTTGGCAATGCTCCTAAACTCATTTAGAAGCATAAGTAATGAGCGGTATCTAGCAACACATCATTACTACCCAAGTTACAAGAATGTTGAGATCCAACATCACCTTTGTGACTACTAATTGTGACTCTCACAATATATGACAATGTCCTTCTATTATTGACATCTAGATTGATTAAATTGAGGCATAGACCATGTCATCCTCTAATCAATCTATATCTTGAACTCCAAGTAGACTCACTCTAAACAAATGAGCTCAATATCTCATATTGACTCATTTGAGCATGACTATGCACTTAATGGTCTCACTCTATCAAGAATGATGATGTCACTCCCGTCATATAGGAGGGATAGATCCCATCTACATCACTCACATCCCTCCGCATAATTTGTTACATACCCAGTAATCGCCTTTATAGTCCACCCAGTTACGGGTGACGTTTGACGAAACCAAAGTATGCAACTTCTTATGTAGGGAACCATGGTGACTTCAAGTCCAAAGACTAATAGTTATACTAATAGTCACATGAGAAAGTATATGACACTCATATAACGATCCATGATACTTTCTCATGGCGGGTCATTCAGTATACATTCTCTAATGCATACCTATGTGTCAACTTGATATCTCCATATCCATGACTTGTGAGATCAAGTCATCGAGTTGACCTACATGCTAGTCTCGTCACATTAACATTGTCCATGAATGTTAATACTTGACTAGGAATGATTAAGAGTAGTGTTCTCTATATCATCTCACTATCGATTCAACCAATCGATTGATATAGATAAGAACCTTCTACTCAAGGACGCTATTATACTTAGTTATTTGACACCAATACAAGTAAGTATAATAACCATAATGAAAAATACCTTTATAAATATATAGGAATATGATACATTGAGTCCATACAACAATCATCATATGATTGGCTCTAGGGCTCTAACTAACAATCTCCTACTAGCACTAGTGTCAATCAATGTAGGCTCTAAGGCCCAATGACCTAGTGTGACCATCATGCTTTCTCTGTGCCAAAGCCTTGGTCAAGGGATCAGCGACGTTAGCTTCTGTGGGTACTCTGCAAATCTTCACATCTCCTCTATCGATGATCTCTCGAATGAGATGGAAGCGCTGTAGTATGTGTTTGGTCCGCTGGTGTGAGCGAGGTTCCTTAGCCTGTACAATTGCTCCATTGTTGTCACCATAGAGTTCCATAGGATCGGCTATGCTAGGAACCACCCCAAGCTCAATAATGAACTTGCGGATCCAAACTGCCTCCTTTCCTACTTCTGATGCAGCAATATACTCGGCCTCTATTGTAGAATCAGCAACTGTGTCCTACTTCGAACTCTTCCAGCTCACAACACCACCATTTAGGCAAAACACGAACCCAGACTGCGATCTATAGTCATCCTGGTCAGTTTGGAAGCTGGCATCACTATAACCCTTTACAGCTAGCTTATCATTACCTCCATATATCAAGAAATATTCTTTAGTCCTTCTCAAGTACTTAAGAATATTCTTGACCGTTATCCAGTGACACTCACCTGGATCTGACTAGTATCTACTCGTCATGCTCAAAGCATACGAGACATCAGGACGAGTACATAGCATGGCGTACATGATAGATCCTATGGCTGAAGCATAAGGGATCTTATCCATACGGTCTCTCTCCTCTCTAGAAGAGGAACTTTGAGTCTTCGAAAGACTCACACCATGTGACATCGGCAGAAATCCTTTCTTGGAATTCTGCATGGCAAACCGTAGTAATACCTTGTCAACATATGAACTCTGACTTAGGCAAGACAATCTCTTAGATATATCTCTATAGATCTTTATGTCTAGAATGTAGGCTGCTTCACCTAAGTCCTTCATTGAGAAACAATTCCCCAGCCAAGTCTTGACAGACTGCAGCAAGGACGCATTAACATTGTCCCTGAATGTTAATACTTGACTAGGAATGATTAAGAGTAGTGTTCTCTATATCATCTCACTATCGATTCAATCAATCGATTGATATAGATAAGAACCTTCTACTCAAGGACGCTATTATACTTAGTTATTTGACACCAATATAAGTAAGTATAATAACCATATTGAAAAATGCCTTTATAAATATATAGGAATATGATACATTGAGTCCATACAACAATCATCATATGATTGGCTCTAGGGCTCTAACTAACAACTTAGACACAGGGATCAGACAAACAGGGCCTAACCTAAACTTGGTTGATCATATCAAAACAAGCACGGGGTCCAACAATCTCCCCCTTTTTGATATGCATCAACCCAAGTTTAAGTTAGGGTAAAAACAAACAAATAGTAATTTTAAGAAAATTACTAAACTAACATTTTAAGCACAAAAATAATAAAATTTGCAACATAAGTTAGAAGGAAAAGAAATATTAAAATTTTAATTTTTCCTAACTCCCCCTAAACTTGTTACTAAACTCTCCCCCTTTGATCACAGCAAAAACGGGGTAAAAATAATTTTCTAAGTCATTTCGAATAATTTGCTAAGTAAAAATTTAATATTATTTAAAAAAACTTAGCTTAGATAATTTTAACAAATCTAATTTCAGAAAAGATCTTTAAAAAATGAGAATTTTTCTACGTAAAAAATTTAAAGAAACAAAAAATAATTTTTGAAGGATTTCTAAGGAAATGTTTAAAAACTTTTCAAAGCATTATTTAATTCTAATTTTAATACTTTTATCAGAAAGTTAATTAAACATTTTATTTCAATATTTCGGCTTCCAAGTCGTGGCGAGGCACTAGGCCTTCTTGGTTATTGGAGCAACAACCACTTCCTTAGACAAAGCTTCCATACAAAAAACTCATTGTTTAATTTTCTCACTGTAAGCTTTTAACTAAAAAAAATTTAAACTAGCAAAGATTTTGGAACCCAGTAAAGGTTCCTTCCTACAGGGTTGGTCAAAAACTTAGGGGGTACATATCCTTTAGGTATTCTTCTAAGTTGACCCTGATGTTTTCTTATATACCAGTTTAATTTTCCATAAACATTAATTTTTGATTTTTGAAAAGCATTAGTTTTTAAACATGCATTTTCAGTTTTCAGTTTTTCAATTTCCAAATCTAATTTCTCATTTTCTAAATTTAAATTTTCTAACATTGTTTTTAAATTGGCAATTTCTTTTTATGATTTGATTAAGTCTTTAGTAAGTGCTTTGATAAACTTAAAAGACTGAGAGGGAGTGAGATCACGTACCTTACTTACCTCACTTGGTGATGCTCTCCCTTCATCGTAGCTCTCTTCTTCTGATTCTCCCCCTTGATCAATGCTCATCTCTGAGTCCGAGTCATCTTCGAAGAGATGGTTGGCCACCAGTGCTAGTCCCGAGAAGGCTTCGGCTTCTGACTCGGAGGATGAAGAATCATCTCATGTAGCCTTCAGGCTCTTGCGTGTAGAGGACGTCGGTTTTTGAGGCTTCTCTTTGTTCTTTTTCTTCAATTTGGGGCAATCATCCTTGATGTCCCATTCCTCGTTGCAGTTGTAGCATCGGACCGTCCTTCTATTGCGTTGATGCTTCCTCGACTGCGATTTAAATTTATTAGTTTTAACAAATTTATTTAGCTTTCTTACCAATAACGTTACTTCGTTTTCGTCGATTGATGCTTCAGAGTCGAGATCGTCCTTTTCGGCTTGTAGGGCAATGTTGAGGTTCGACTTCTCTACTGGTTTCTCTGCAAGTTGAGACTTGTGAAGTTCAAAGGTAGAAAATAAGTTTTCTAAACTACTTACCTTGAAGTCCTTAGAGATGTAGTATGCATCTACTAAGGACGCCCAATCTGGAGTTCTGGGGAAGGCGTTGAGCGCATATTGGATGGAATCCCGGTTCGTTACTTCTTCTCCAAGGTTGCTTAGTTGGGTTATTAGCTCCTTAATCCTTGCTTGGAGTTGCGCTACCTTCTCGCCATTGTTCATTCGGAGGTTCGTTAGTTGCGTCCGAAGGATGTCGCGCCTCGCTAGCTTTGCTTCCGAGGTACCTTCATGGAGCTCTAGGAATTTCTCCCAAAGGTCTTTTGCGGAGTTGTAGCTTCCGATCCGACTTACCTCCTGGGGTGGAAGAACGCTGAGCAAGTGGAACTCAGCTTTTCCGTTAGCCACGAAATTAGCCTACTCCTTTTTCGTCCATTAGTTTTCTTCTTTGTCTTTTGGCGCTGCAAAACCATATTTCATTGTAATAAGAATGTCAAAATCCGTTTTAAAGAATACCTCCATTTTTCGCTTCCATGTAGCGAAATCTCCGTCGAACTTCGGGGGATGAATGTTCGCGCCGACCATTGTCCTGATCTTTGTGCTTTAGACGGCGGTTAGTCCTTTTGAGGCTGTTGTGCTTTGATACCACTTGTTGGTGCAGCGGGGACCAGCAAGAGGGGGGTGAATTGGCTGCAATAAAAAATTATACCCTCCTCAAACTTTCAACTCTAAAATAAAGCAACACTAATAATTAAAGTAATTGACAGAAAAGAAAAGAGAGATGACTCAGTTTTTTGACTTGGTTACAACCGAGACGGTTGTTAATCCAAAGCGGTGGAAAGGCGCACTAAAAGAGTCCTTTTTTGAAGGTGGAGAAGCCTTTTACACTTTAAGAGCACAGAGGTTGCTTAGAAAAGAATTACAGAGTTGATCATCGTTGTTCTGTTCGAGACCCCTTTATATAGGGGTTCCAAGACTCATCTAGAGCCCCTGATCTTCGGGATCAGGGTTTGACTTCGCGAGTGGGATCGGTCGTCCGATCCCCAAGTTCGGTCGACCGAACTTGTGTACTTTCCCAGCTTCCTATCTGGATGCAGGCTATGTGGATCGAGCTTAGGTTCGGTCGACCGATCCTTGTATTTGGTCGACCGATCAACCAACGGTCTCTGCTCGATCTGACCCGATCAAATCGTTTCGACCAAGTCTCTGATTATCTTTGGTTTGGTCGACCGATCAGAGGATTGGGTCGACCGATCAGCCATTGGTTGCTGACGTGGTTACTGACGTGTCTCCAACAGCTGGCTTCTGATGAAAAGGGGTTCGGTCGACCGATCAGAGGGTTCGGTCGACCGAACACTTGTCAAGTCAACTTCCCGGTTGACTTGCTCTGGTTCGGCTTGCTTGAGTGATTTCGGCCATCCGAAATAGGGTTCACCCGAACCCAGTTCCCGGCCTTCTCCTCGAGCAGTCTTCCATCCCGGCTTTACGTCCCTCGAACGCTGCGCACGTTCTTCACGCCCACCAGTGTAATCTTTCGCAGCTCTCTCGTCCTTCGGATGCACCGAGCCCGTCGACTCCCTTCCCGTGCCGTCCTTATCGCTAGCTGCGTCTTCCACTCGACTTTCTGCGCTCATAAGTTCCTGCACACTTAGACACAGGGATCAGACAAACAGGACCTAACCTAAACTTGGTTGATCACATCCAAACAAGTACGGGCTCGGTGCGGAAGGACGAGTGGTGTCGGCCTTTTGCATGTCACGAGGCACTCCAAATTAATAAAGATTGGAACTCACATAAACTAAATGAAACATGTGTAGTAAGGAGTCCCAAGTCGTATTTTTCCAAGGTTAACTAGTGAGTGTGTATATGAATCCTAGAAGTGGTTCCAATCAAAATCTAATTTCAACTCAAATTCATGTACTTCTCCTAAATGCACTAGAACAATTATAAATGGAATCAAGTAATGTTATTCTCATTTAATATCAATTAAGTTCAGTTCCTACTTATTACACCAAATCAATCGATGACTACATCTTCAATAAACAATAACAATTTAAACTAAACTCTTGAGCCCTCACTCACTTGGAGAAACTGAAACATAATCCATTCCATATTCATAACCAACGTCAATAGTAAACAAAATAATGTTGAATGAAGATAACAATCAAAAACTCAAGTAAGCATTTATCATTCAAGCAAGATCACAATCACAAGATCAATTGTATAGATGCAAGGAATCGCTAACTAATTCACCAAATATCAATCTAACAGTAACAAAATTACAAGTTAAGAATGAACGTAAAGTGCATACAATTAAGTAGCTACAAATGTAGAAACTTAAACGAAATCTGAATTGCTAAAGAATTTCAGTTACAGAATTGCAGAAATAAACTCAAGCAGAAATCGAAATGGAAAATGCAAAACAAAGATCAAGCATGCAATCTAACTATCAGATCTTAAGATCTGATGCAAGTTCATGGATAATTCAAAAGCAAAGATAAGGGAAACAAAACCTAAATGGCATTCCACTAACAAACCCGAAACTAAACCTCTCCTCTCTGCCAAAACACAGATCTACCTCAGAGAACGCCCTTGTGGCAAACACAGCAACCCAATGAATCCATAGCTCATCCAGGTGAAGTCCAGAGCTACTGGGAACGCCTCTTGAGCTCGGAATCATCTGAATTCTCCAACCGACAAAGAAAACAGAGCACTCTTGCTGAACCGGAATGCGAGGTAGAAGTGAAGATGGATTGATCTCTAGAGAACCGGAGAACGCCCCTAAATCCCCCAGAGAGAATGGCCGAAGCTCAGATCGAAGAACGCCCCTAAATCTGGCTTGGATGAAGCTCGCGGACAGCAGGATCACAACCAGAGAACGCCCCTAAATCGTTGCTCTGCGCTTCGTTTGCTAGACGCCGGATCACTAGGGTTTCGTCGGAGATGAGTAAGGATGAAGTTCAGATCTGGAAGTGGAATGGGAAGCTGCGACGGGGACGAAGACGAAGGGTGAACAGTGGCGGTGTCGCAGAAATCGCCGAGCTCTAGCTTGCACTATAGCTTCTCAAAGCCTTTATACCCTTTTTCAAATTTGATCGGATGGTCCAGATTAATTAGAGCTTGATCAGCGGTGGAGATGTCTCAGATCGGAATAGAAAGCTCTAAATCTTCATCAACGACTGAGATGTGCTCCTCATTAGGTTGGATGGGTCATATCTTCAACGAATGTCCTAGATCTGCTTAATCTTCAATGGACGGTCCAAAACACTCCAAGGCTTGATCGACTTGATTAACCCTTGATTTGAGCCCAAATGTGGCTTGATCTGATCGGGTCCATGACCCTTTTGATGCCTACAAAATAAGAATCAAATATTAGCACCAAATACCATGAAAATTAGCTAATTTGTAATTAGGTCCAAAATCAAATGCAATATTGAAATATGATGTAAAATGTAAAATTAAGCTATGAAAAGATCATGAAAAATATGCATTATGAATTAAAACAATATAGCCAAATCATAGTTATCAACGAGAGAGCTGCGGAAGAGTACACCGGTGGGCGAGAAGAATGTGCGCGGCGTTCGAGGGACGTAAAGCCGGGACGAAAAACTGCTCGAGGAGAAGGCCGGGAATTGGGTTCAAGTGAGCCCTATTCTGGTTGGTCGAAATCACCCAAGAAAACCGAACCAGAGCAAGTCAATCGGGAGTTGACTTGACAAGTGTTCGGTCGACCGAACGCCATGATCGGTCGACCGAACCCCTATCTTCAGAAGCCAGCCGTCGCAGCCACGTCAGCATCCAGCCGTTGGTTGATCGGTTGACCGAACCGAAGATAAACCAGAAGACCTAGTCGAGCGTGTTGATCGGGCCAGCTCAAGGAGACGGTTGGCTGATCGGTCGACCGAACGCAAGGATCGGTCGACCGAACCTAAGCTCGATCCACGGAGCTTTCATCCAGACGGAAAGCTGAGAGAGTTCATCAGGTTCGGTCGACTGAACCTGGGGATCGGTCGACTGAACCTGGGGATCGGTCGACCGATCCCTCTTGAGTCAAAACCTGATCCCGAAGATCAGATGATCTGATAAGTTCTGGAACCCCTATATAAAGAGGTCTCGAACAGCTATTCGAAACAACCAACTCTGTATTTTCATTCTTAGCAACTTCTGTGCTCTCAAAGTGTCAAAGGCTTCTCCGCCTTCAAAGAAGGAGACGTTTCTAGTGTGCTTTCCAACCGCCTTGGATTAACAACCGTCTCGGTTGTAACCAAGTCAAATAGCTGAGTCGTCTCTCTTTTTATTTCTGTCATTTAATTTATAATACTCTTGTTGCTTTCATTTTGAGTTAAAGTTCTTTGAGCAGGGTATACTTTTTGAGTTACAGGCAATTCATCCCTCTTGCCGGTCCCGCTGCACCAACAAAAATACGGTATTGCAGAGTTATAGCTGATGATTCAATCAACTAAAGTTTGTGTTGAATCAACAAAGGAGTTGACTTGGGTTGGATGTTTTTTTCTAAAGTTGAGTCAATTGGTCAGTCAACTATCGGGGATTGAGTCAATTGGGCATTTGATTAGATTCTTGTTTGAATTTGAAAATAAGACCGTTTGAAGAAGATTTTATTCAGTGTAGTAGCTTGAATCGACTGGAATGGTTTCAAATTGACTGAATAACTGATGAGTCAATTGGAGACAACAACTAGCGGTAACATTCTCATGATCTATGCTTTAGTCAGCTAGCGAAGGAATTGAGTTGACCGATATTAAATAGAAGTATATAACAAATGGGTTATTTGATTTTCTTAACATTTCTGCTTCACTTAATTCTTATACTTGGTCAAAGATTTTTTATCAGCTCAAGCATTATTCATCCTCCTTTAGTCATGTGATGTATCTAAGATTGATCCCAGAATCTACAACTTTTATCAGTTAATATTTTTTGTTCCATTTAATCAAAGCATAGATATAAAAAGCTAAATTTTAAATGTGACCAATTGACAAAGGAATGGTACCTCGCGTGCTGCTCGTACTATTGTTGCATAATTTTCTTAATTTGTGTGAGGCTACACTGGCTGGTATCTACAAGGTGTACCGGTACAATAGACAGGTATATTAGGATCAAGCGAAACTGGCATGTATACTGGTCGAACTTTGCTCCACTGCTACCTAGGGCTCTAATAAATGCTAGGTTACAGCTACGATACGTTTGTTGTTGTCCATTTAACATTGACATGTTCTTAGATCAAAAAACAAAGTTGGTGCTATTTGTGCTTTTAACATCTCTGAACTCATGAAACAACAGTTGATGCTATGATGATCATAAAGAGGCGGGTATGATGACAAGCACAATTGGCAAGATGGCCCATGTGTTCCTGCAAATTTGTGTTGGAGCATAGTTGATTGCACTTCTTCTAGCTCAACATCCTTTAGGGTTACATCCCTGTACGTATCTCAGAAACTAGAAAGAATCTTTGGTCAATATCACATGAGGAAGGGAATAATATTGCTTCTTTGTACTGTGTGATAATTTTTGCAGAAACCTTTCTTATAAAGGACTAGAAGGTTCTATATCAACTGCCATTGCAAACCTAACATGGGTCCTTGTGTGATCCTTTTCATCTCCATAAATATTGGTTTGCAACTATCATCTTCTGCACATTCCATTTGAGCATGCATTTTTTGTCGGCAATAATTTAATATGATTGTACAAGCCATTATGCATGGCTGAAGGGTTGAACGTTCATACCCATGTATAGTACAAGGGAGGAGCTGAATTTCAAAGAAGCGCATACCTCGACTTAATTGCTCATGGGTTTATCAAAAAATGCCTTCTCTGGTCCTAGTCCCTTGTTTTCTTGTAAATTAATTATCTGTAAAGAAAATTGCTTTCCTTCTTTGTGGCAGGGACCTATCGAACAATTACTTGACTGGAATTATTCCTGATTTTCTTGCAAACTTGAGTTCACTCCAAAGTCTGTAAGTGTTTATACCTTCTCTTTGGGAAACCCAAGTACCTAGTTTTGACTAAAGTATCTGATAACCATGTTGTTATCTTTTCGTATGCAGAGATTTATCATCCAACAAACTTGATGGTCCTATGCCAGCTGACTTGTGCCATAAACAAGCAAAGGGCTTACTGTCGCTGAGGTACGTACAATCCATCTTCCAGGAATTTTGTCAACTAATTTATGAACATATAATCTAATAACTGCTCTTATAATTAAACAATTGCCACATCAGACTAGAGGGCAACCCATGTAGCTCAGGAGGCGCCTGTGAGTGTAGCAAGCATACAAATAGAACTCAGGTTCGTGTGATTTCCATGGCTGTTACTGTGGTTGTAGTACTCATTCTACTCTCTGCGTTCTTCCTACGGAGGAGGAGAAGAAGAGGTAAAAGACAACCATGTAAGTTAACTCATGCTGATCTTTCACCAATTATAACTATGTTTTGTTTAAATTAATGCTTTGCACATCATTTAACATAATTGTGAAGTGGTTTTTTTTAATAGAAACTCAAAAGCTTCAAAATATACCACTCTGACTCTAACCATTTTTAAATTTAATACTTGTGTTGTGTGCATGCTAAAAAATAATGAAATGATAATACTTTGTATTTGGCAACTTGGAACCTTAAGAGTTATTAGTGAGGTTGGAACAAGCTAACAAGCCAAGACTATGCACTAGCCACTTGGAATAGAAGAACCGAGAGTACTCTTTTGTAAGAATTAAAGCAGTGGTACTCGATGAATCGAACTAAGGAACCTTAGCTGTGGGAATCATATCAGTTTGTACAACATGAGTGGTGTGAGAAGGATGACCAAGTGAGAATCCATGAATAGTGTAGCAAGTATCTTTGACATGCCCAAATTCAGCTCAGTATAAACTTGTCTATTCAAAATAATTTTGAATATCCCAAACGTCTTAGTAAATCTTCAGTAACAATAACCTAGAAGCAACCCACGTTGATTGATCATTTCAATGTCGCCTTAACACAACTGGAAGAGGCTCCAAATAACTTCATAAAAGACCTGATTTCTCGATACTGATAAACAATGTGGACTGGGTGTCAAGAGAAGACAACATGCAAGAGATGAATCAATAGAGGGATTGCATTGTGCTGATCCCCTAACAGTTTTATCTACCATTTTATTTTTAGAATATTATTCTCTTAGCTTTTTAAATTTTTTGATGCTGGCCTTGTGGTTTATCAGCCAAGCCACAACTAAAATGGAAGCAGATTGGATGTAGTTCCTTTGGTTTATCAGCCAAGCCACAACTAAAATGGAAGCAGATTGGATGTAGTTCCTTCCACACTGACAATTCTCGTTTCACATACCAAGATCTGAGGATGATCACCAACAATTTTGAGAGAACAATCGGCAAAGGAGGCTTTGGCACTGTTTACTACCTTATGGCACTGAAGTTGCAGTCAAGATGCAGAAGCGGTTGCTTGCAATTGATGAAGGTATTACTGAAGAGCTGAAGAATGACGAACGGTCTTCATATTCCCATACCATCAAGGAGTTTCAAGTTGAGGTAGGCAATTCATAATCTACCTTTAACGACAGTAGAAATTAGTAAGTTATTGATTTCTAGTATTTGTGGCTTCCCTTTGAATTTTGTTAGGCCCAACTATTATCGAGGGTGCATCATAGAAACTTGGTGTCCTTGATTGGTTACTGTAATGAAGGGTATTCCCTTGGACTTGTCTTTGAATATGCAGCTCAAGGAAGTCTCAGAGACCATCTCTCAGGATTCTGTAGGTTATGTATTTCTTCAAGAGTACCATGTGCCTTTTAGAGGCTCACTAGCATTGATTTCATTTTTAACAGTAAATATATATGCCATTCAGATACATAAATTCTCAAATATAATGATACCAGTCAACTACCTAACATGGTATCAAAATTAAACACCCCAAAAGTTAAGACTCAATCATTCAATGCAGAGAGGTGCTCTCCACAAACAATCCATTCTGTATTCTAAATCTACTCAAAGATTCATGCTTCAGTATTATACAAACAGATTTTATTTTTGAACTTGTTTACTTAACTTGGATGTTACTGGTAATGTAATCTTCCATAGATTTTTGTTGCATTATCAGTCTTTTCATTCCCTTTCTTGCAGAAATGGCATCCAGTGAGAAACATCTGAGTTGGAGAGAAAGACTTCGTATTGCAATTGATGCAGCACAAGGTTTCTACCCATGCTATTGCTGGAACTCCAGGATATGTCGATCCCGAATATGTTTATCAATCTTGGCTTAGGTTTAGTAAGTTAGTTGCGCTAAAGAAACTAAAGCTGCACTAGTATACATGCAAGTAATCAAGGAGGGAGCCAGAAATTTCATATGGAAGGGCTGTGTTTACATTGAGGGGGGCCCATTTTATAACCCTACACGTCTTTTACATTAAAAAATTGAAGGGGGCGGCCACAGCTCCTTGCTCCGTCCCTGCAAGGAATACATATTTAAAGTTCAATGAGCATGTCACTGAACTAACAATTTCTCTCAGGTATCACAACACATTCCGTTTTAACGAGAAGATTGACATATATGGTTTTGGAATTGTTCTGCTGGAGCTAGTCATAGGTCTTCCGGCCGTGCTGAAGTTTCCCGAAACAGGTCACATCCTTCAGTGGGTGAGGCAGGGGCTTGCTTGAGGGAATGTGGCTGATATTGTTGATTTGAGATTGAAACGTCAATACGACATCTATTCTGTTAAAAAGATCATTGATTTAGCATTGAATTGCACTTCCATAGATGCCAATGAGAGGCCATCCATGACTCCATTGACGTGTTTTGGCATCTCCTTCCTAAAGTAGGTAGATAGAGCAAATATGCTGAAAATTTTGTTTAGTAAACTGTAACATAGAAAGTTAGTAGTACAAAAATTTGAGTATTTATTATCAGTAACTTGTACACAGAATTATAGCAAATGCAATGTACTATTGTGGTTTAAAATAAGGTATTTGTAAATATAATATTAAACTCATTGGAGTTATAAAATATAAATCATGATTTGCTATTACGATTTAGCTTAGATGCTTTTAAATATGAAGTTGTCTTGTTGGTCTCTTGACTATGGGTTGGGGGTGAATAGTTTGTACAGTAAAAACAAACAAAATTTCTCATCGAACTTTACCATTTTAATAAAATAAACACTTGCGTCAAAAGAAATTGATTAATTAAAGAAAGAAAAGAGGCACAAAAAAAGTTTCTTAATTTGTAATCAGGGGATTACTAATCCAATGAAGTTGAAGCTCGCTAAACAATCTACTTTAGGTGGAGAAATCTCTTACAACAGTTGAAATACTCAATTATAGAACAAAACTAATGAGGAATCAATTACACGTGTTGTGCTGACCTTCTGGGACCAAGGCTATATTTATAGCCCTGGTCGGGGTACTTGGAAGGGGTCTAAACGCCTGGAGAGGGATAAGCTTTTATCCCCATCGTAACAGGACACACCACGTCTCGTTTGGATAGTTTTTCTAGTTCGGGCGCCCAGACCAGTTTAGGGTGCCCGAACTGTGTTGAACCTGCATCCGTGACGATGTCGAAATAAGGCACCCCCGGGCTATCCCGGGGGTTCGGGCCCCTGAACCAAGTCTGGGCGCTTGGACCAGGTCTGGGCACCCGGATCGAAAAGTCAACATTTTGTTGACTTTTTAGTTTCAGTCTTCCACTTTGATTTCGCTCGCATTTGTCCGGGTCTTTTTCTCCATTTCCACTTGCTTGGGTGATTCCGGCCATCCGGAATAGTGCTCATCCAAACCCATTTTCCGGCCTTCTCAAGCAACTTTCCGCTCCGGCTTCTCGTCCTTCTAATTTGATGTTGCTACTCTGATTCCTGAGCAGATCCCGTCTCGCAGGTTTTACCTTAGAGATTCTTTCGTGTAGTTCCAGGAATTTCTCCTAGAGCTTCTTGGCAGACTCGTAGGCTCCGATCCGGTTGACTTCTTGTGGCAGTAAGACGCTCAATAGATGGAACTATACTTTGCCGTTTGCCATGAAGTCGGCTTGCTCCTTCTTCGTCCATTTATATTCTTCTTTACCCTCAGGTACTACAAAACCAAATTTCATTATTAAAAGTAAATCGAAATTTTTCTTAAAGAATACCTCCATCTTTTTCTTTCAGCTCACGAATTCCCCCTCGAACTTCGGTGGGTTGATGCTCGGTCCGACCATCTCTTATACTTCGTTCGGCGGTTAGTCCTCCTGAAGCTGTTGGAATCTGATACCACTTGTTGATCCCTTGGCGACTAGCTAGAGGGAGTGAATAGCCTACATAGTAAAAACAAACAAAATCCTTTCTCGAACTTTACAACTTGAATAAAACAAACACTTGCATAAAAAGAAATTGATTAATTAAAAAATGAAAAGAAGCACAAAAGAAGTTACTTGATTTGTTATCAGGGGATTGTTAATCCAAAGAAGTTGAAACTTACTAAACAATCTCTTCCAGGCGGAGAAGTCTCTTACAATAGTTGAAGCACTCAATTATAGAACAAAACTAACGAGGAATCAATTACACATGTTGTGTTAACCTTCTGGGACTAGGGCTGTATTTATAGCCCTAGTTGGGGCACCTGGAAGGGGTCCAGGTGCCTGGAGGGGGATAAACTTGGCACATCGCGTTTGGATAATTTTTCTGGTTTGGGCGCTTGGACTAGTTCCGGGCGCCTAGATTGTGCTGAACCCGCATCCGCGACGATGCCTAAACAAGGCGTCTCGGGTTATCCCGGGGGTCCAAGCCCCTGGACCAGGTTCAGGCACTTGGACTAGGTCTGGGCACTGGGACTGAAAAGTCAACATTTTATTGACTTTTTGGTCCCGGTCTTCCGCTTTGGTTCCGCTCACATTTGTCCAGGTCTTCCGCTCCGGTTCCACTCGCTTAGGTGATTTCGGTCATCCCGAATAGGACTCACCCGAACCCATTTTCTGGCCTTTTCGAGCAACCTTCTGCTTCGGCTACTCGTCTTTCGGAAACGTCACGCGCCTCCTTCTCGTCTGCTCGCGTACTTTTCAGCAGCACCTCGAACCTTGGATGCACCAAGCCTGTCGCTCTCTCACGTGTCGTCCTTCTCGTTAGCTGCATGTTTCGCTCGACTTCCTATGCTTCTAAGTTCCTGCATATTTAGACACAAGGGTTAAACCAACAAGACCTAACTTGACTTGGTCGATTACATCAAACTACCTTGCGATACTAACAATTTGGACTCATTGGAGTCATAAAGAGAGGATCAATTGAGAATATGCGTGTAGATTTTATGTCAAGCAATTCTTATAATACATATTCACTCGTATTTATATCATTAATGATATTAATATTATAATTACTATTTGATTTTATTACCAGTGTGGTAATTATGACCATTTTAATTCTGTATCAATAAAATTAATAAGTCATATTATTCTAAGGGATAATTTTTACCCGTTGCATTGATGAACTTAATTAAAGATATTTATCTATGTTATGTGCAGAATCACACATAGTCTGAATGGAAGATTATTAGATTTTTTTTTTTCGTTTGGTGGGTTTCCGTGTTAATTGATAACACACGATATTGCCATTATATATGGATTTAATCCAATAAAATAATCTAATGGATGGTTAATTATAAGTTTAATTTAATGGATGTGATTATGTACATAGAAACTCGTTAATTTACTTCTTCTTGTTGTTGTTATTGTTGTTATTGATGTGGTGATAAAGAGGAGTCATATTTCGTAGAGGATAGCGGTCACGGTGGAGTTCAAAGTTAAAATGGTCAACACGCAGATAGCATTGGTCCGTCGGGCGAGTATGCCCCGACCGAGGGGAAAAGGTCCCGATCCGATCTCACCTTCGACACGGGGAGGTGTCAAACGACCGTAACTCAATGGAGTAGGGGGTGCCAGACGGAGGAAGAGATGATGAGTAGAAGCCGGGTCGAGCGGCTACCCCGCTCGGCCAGGCAGCAAGACTCAACATTGGTAGAGCGGAACTTCGGTCGAGCGGTTACCCAACTCGACCAGTCAACAAGACTCGACATTGGTAGAGCAGGACTTCGGCCAAGTGGGCGTGACATAAGCACAGGGGAGTTTCGGCCTAACGGATGAGACACAAGAGCAACGGAGTTACAGCTGAGTGGACGGGACACAGAGCAGCGAGTCTTCGGCCGAGCGGCCAACCCGCTCGGCCTAGCAGCATACTCCTTCTGTTATCCATTGACATCCTTTTGGGAGTTAGTGTCGCTGACACCGGACATGGACAACCAGAAGATCGTACGGCGGAAGCTTCCATTGTCACTTCAGAGATATGCTCAGCCTATTAAGGTACTATATTAGAGACACTTCACTACAAGTCTTTTCTGGAAAAACTTTGGGAAGTGTGCTCACCTTGAGGAGCATGCACACGTGCTACAAGAGCTCTATATAAAAGGGGGGGGTCTAAGCATCGGCGGAGGTACGCAATACGTGACAGACACTGTTCTCGCTAGTGTTCATTCTTGTTGCTCCGTCTTCTACTTCATCACCGGTTACTGACTTGAGCGTTGGAGGGCCAACGCTGGGACCCCTTCCTTGGCTCAGCACTGACGTAATTTGTGTTGCAGGTCGGAGTGGAGTCTACAGGCGGTTAGCGAGAGCGCCATATCCCCAGCTTTCCATCTCATCGACTTTCGAATAGGATCATATTTGGCATCGTCTATAGGAACTTAGCCTGCATCCGAGTTGAGAAGATGGAAGACGCTGGACAACTCACCACCGTGACGCTCACTAAAGAGGAGCTCGACATGCTCGTTCAAGCCCGAGCGACGAAGATGTTCGAGCAACATCAACAACAGACATTAGCCGATCGGCTACTACAATTGCCGGCGACGTCGGTAGCAGGAGGGCGAGCGGGTCTGGAAGACCGACCGAAACCAGTTTCCATATGGGGGCAGAATAGAGGTCTGACCAGCACTCAGGAAGCGCCGCCCGCGCCTATCCCATTTCATCGCGCCTTGTTCCAAACCCCCTCAGAAATAGCTCAGGCGAACCAGGAAAGGGGGACATCTTCGGACGACGCTCTTGTTCGAGATGCGTGAAAAGGAAAGGCGCCCAGAAGTCACGCCTTGCCCGAGCAGATCAATCTGTAGTTCTCTCAGGCGATCTTTTGTGACCCTCTACCTAGGCACTATACCCCACTGGCGATGGGGAATATAATGGAACAACCGATCTAGATGATCATCTGGATAAGTTTGATAATGCGGTCACACTTCACCAGTATATAGATGGGGTGAAGTGCCGAGACTTTCTCACTATTCTCTCCAGCTCGACGCAGCGCTGGTTCCGAAGACTGCCGGACGGCTCAATACGTAGCTTCAAGGACTTTCGAGCTGCATTCTAACATCATTTCGCCAGCAATCGACACTATCAGAAGACGAGCGTCAGCCTCTTTGCCCTAAAGCAAGGGTCCAAGGAAGCGATCCAATCGTACATCAGGTGTTTCAATCAAGTAGTCATGGATATCCCCTCGATCTCATCCGAGACGATGATGAACGCCTTCACTTAAGGGCTGGTTGAAGGAGAGTTCTTCTGATCGCTCATCCGGAAACCGCCCAGGGACTTCGACCACTTGCTCAGGAAGGCCAATGAATACATAAACGTGGAAGAAGCCCTGGCAGCAAGGAAGAAGGAGACGTCGATCGATCTAGCATTGGCGCCTGAGCGACGACCGTTGAGCAGCCATCAACCGCCCAAAGGGCTAAGAGCAGAGGGAGGGCGGCCGCACCAAGAGGCCAAGACATATGCCATGCAGCATGTGACCTCCAGTCGGCAAAAGACAACAAGAGACAAGGTATGGACGTCAATGTTATGCTCCTTTCACCAGTCGGCGACACATAACTCTCGATTGGTGACACTGATCTCTAACTCTCGATTGGCGACATAGACAACGATCTGCTGGGTGATGAGAGGACGAAAGAAGAGAACCTGAGCGGCACAATCGGCACCAGGGGAGGGATAATGCTGATCCTTCCTGATTCCCGACTGAGCGAAATAGACTCTCCACTCGGGAAGAAGAAAACAGAAGCAACGCCGCCCGAGGAGAAATAAGCATGATCGCCGGTGGGTCGACCGACAGTGACTCCAATAGAGCCAGGAAGTCATACACTCGACGACTGGAAATCCATGTCGTAGGATGCAGCAGGGAGAAGGCATAAGGGTCCGAGATCATCTTCGGCCCCAGCGATTTAGAGGGAGTGGAGATCTCTCACGACAACGCGCTGATCATTCGTACGGTAATTGCTAATTACACTATTCATCAAATTTTTGTGGATATAGGGAGTTCGGTGAACATCATCTTCATGAAGGCGTTCGATCAATTACAAATCGATCAAAATGAGTTGTTGCCCATGACGACGCCTCTTTATGATTTTACGGGCAATGAGGTACTGTCACTCGGATAGGCCCGACTGGCTATCTCGCTCGGGGAAGAGCCACTGAGGAGAACCAGGACCACAAACTTCATCGTGGTGGACGCATCGTCGGCCTACAATGTCATCTTGGGCCGACCGACCCTCAACGAATTTCGGGCGGTGATGTCTACATATTGCCAAAAGATCAAGTTCCCGGTGGACGATCGGGTGGGCGAAGTCAAATGCGATCAATTGGCCGCTTGGCAATGCTACGTCGAGATGGTTAAGTCCGAAGCGAGAAGCGCTCGGAAGAATCCGCGCTTAGAGGTGAACACAATCACTAAAAAGCCTCCTACATTGGTGTACGAAGAAAAGGAGGAGGTTCAGATTCACCCCAACCGACCGGAAGCAACCACTTTTATCGTCGCCGACCTGGAGGTGGAGAAGAAGGCAAAGTTGATTGCCTGCCTTAGACAAAATCATGATGTGTTCACATGGTCGACACACGAGCTTCCCGGTATCTCCCCAAGTGTGGCTCAGCATGAGTTTCATGTCCGACTGGGCGCTCGGCCGGTGAAGCAAAGAAAGAGGGACTTTAGTGAAGAGCAAAATTTGATCATCCAGGCGGAGATAGAGAAGTTGCTAAAGGCCGACTATATTAGGGAAGTTCAATTCCTGAGCTGGCTAGCCAATGTCATGTTAGTGTCCAAGCTGGGCTATAAATGACGGGTCTGCATCGACTTCCGTGATTTGAACAATGCATGCCCAAAAGACTTCTATCTGTTACCCAGGATAAACCAGATGGTGGACTCAATGGCGGGCTACGAGCTGATCTGCTTACTCAACGCATACCAAGGGTATCACCAAGTGACGCTCGCCCGAGAAGACCAGAAGAAGGTTAGCTTCATTACAACCGATGGAACGTACTGCTACAACGTCATATCATTCAGACTCAAGAATGCCGGGGTCACTTACCAGAGGCTGATGAACAAGGTGTTCCGACGGCAGATCAGCCATAATATGGAGGTATACGTCAATGACATATTAAAAAAATCCCTCCGAGTTGCTGACCTATGCATAGATATCAAGGAGACCTGCCGAACGCTGAGGGCTTATGGCATAAAGCTGAACCTGAACAAGTGTCTGTTCGACGCGAAGAGTGGCTGCTTCCTGGGTTACATTGTCACCGAGTGGGGCATAGAAGTCAATCTAAGCAAAGTTAAAGCATTGCAAAACATACCGCCGCCTAGGAACTTGAAGGAAGCTCAACGGCTAACCAGTCAAATCATGGTGTTGTCCAGATTCATATCCAAGTCGTCCGACCGGAGCCTGCCATTCTCAAAGTGATTCTCCGAGCTACAAAATTCTAGTGGGATGTCGAGTGCGATCAGGCATTGGAAGAGCTTAAGGAATATCTTAACTCCTTGCCTGTATTAGCCAAGCCAATTGTTGGTGAGCCGCTCTGGATTTATTTATCATCCAATAAGTATGCGGTTGGGTTGGCTCTAGTTAGGCAGAACGACCAAGAACAACAACATGTATACTTTTTAAGTCATATATTGAAGGATGCAGAGTCTCGCTACACCGGTCTAGAAAAATTAACTTATACTTTGATTCTCGCTGCTCGGAGGCTTTGTCCATATTTCCTCGCACACTCAATCATCGTACTAACTAACAGCTCCTTGGGACGGGTTCTCCTCAACCCCGAGGCATCAGGAAGACTGATCAAATGGATGACTGAGCTGAGCAAATTCGATATACAATATCAATCCCGAGCAACAATCAAGGCTCAGGCCTTGGCAGATTTCGTCATAGAGGTCCTGAATGACGAACCGGAGGTAACGTGAAAGATATATGTTAACGGCTCACCCACTCGGCAAGGTAGCAGAATTGACATATTGCTCATCTCACCACGGGAAGACCGGATGCAGCTTTCCGTTTAGCTGCACTATAAAGCCACCAATAATGAAGCAAAGTAAGAGGCATTGATAGCCGACCTACAAGTAGCCCAGCATGTGGGAGCTGTTAAAGTCCTCATCCACTCGGACTCTCAGCTGGCTGCTCAGCAGCTATCTGGGACATTCGAGATAAGTAATGCCCGACTCAGGCTCTATGCGGAGGTCTTCGAGAAGCTGAAGGCTAATTTCAGGAGCTCATTATACAAAAAATCCCTCGATCAGAGAACCAGGAGGCAGATGAGTTGGCGAAAATAGCCAGTTCGTTATCACTGATCGTCATAGGGAAACCGATCGAACAGGTCTCGCTCGTGGCACATATTAACCGAATGGAAGGAATAACCTTCCTAAACGACTGGAGAATGACTTTGACAGAGTTTCTACAGTCAAGAGTTACACCTGTCGATCAGGAAGAAGCTCGCTTGCTGAAGAAGAGAGTTGGACCAGCTTTATAAGAGAGCCTTCTCTAGGCCCCTACTCAAATGCGTCGGATTGGAAGATGCCGAATACATTCTGCGGGATGTACACCAAGGTTCCTGCGGAGGCCATTCGGGAGGTCGTCCGTTAGCTCGAAAAATACTCTTGGCCGGATATTTTTGGTCGCCCCTCCAAGAAGATGTCGCTCGGACGATGGTCACCTGCTTGTCCTGCCAAAAGTATCACAACCTTCCACACCGACCGACCGACCGACCGAGGAAATGAAGGCGTCCACAGTATCTTGCACGTTAGACCAATGGGGCAAGGATATCATTGGGTCATTCCCCATGGCGACCGGTCAGCGGAAATTTCTACTTGTCGCTATCGACTAGTTTTCGAAATGGGTGGAAGCCGAGTCGCTTGCAAGAATAACCGAGCATATGATCATTAAGTTTGTTTAGAAGAACATCATATGTCGATTCGGCATCCCACGCCGGCTTATATCAGACAATGGGAGATAATTCACAGATTAGGGGCTCAAAGAGTTATGCAAGGGTTATGACATCCAACAAGCCTTCACCTTTGTGGCCTACCCCCAGGATAATGGACAAGTCGAAGTCGCTAATCGGGAGATCCTCAAAGTTCTATCCGCTCGGCTCGACCACGTCGGAGGCAGCTGGATCAAAGAGCTCCCCAGTGTGTTGTGGGCCCTTTGCACGACCCCGAAGGAGGCGACCGATGTAACCCCCTTCCACTTAGTATGCGATGGCGAAGCAGTCATCCCCATGGAGGTTGGAGTATAATATGATCGGGTGCAATACTACTGTTAGAGTGTATACTAAAAGCCTAGCTTTTGTAAACATTTATTTTAAAATAAAGAATCACATTGGTAAAAAATGTCTACATTTATATGCTAAGTATAGTTGTTCAATTAATTTATATTGTAGATAACATGGTGTGTGGTGTCACACACAGAAGATTATATTATCAGTTCCTTATAAATTATAAATAGTAGCTCACGACTGAGATGGAAAAGAACAAACCATCAGGGCAGTCGTAGTGTAATTAGATATTAGTTTATCTTGACTATATAATTACACTAGTATACTTAGAGTGTATTGAGTAGGACCATTGAGGCAGTTTCTTTTTATACTGACTAAATAAAAGAACAAGACCTCAGTTATTATGGAAGTCTATGCTCTTAATCCTAATATAATGACAAGCACATATATTTAATATTTATTACTTTGACTTATCAAATGGTGAGATTTAGTTCGATAAATCAAAATGCCCAATAAGTTGGGAAATGATATTACTTATAGTGTGTGTTGTTGATTATAGAAGAAAACTGTGTCCTAATAATCTAGGTTGATAATGTCCCTAAGAGGAGCTTATGAGGATTGTCATGTTAAACCCTGCAGGTGGACTTAGTCCGACATGACGATAAGGTTGAGTGATACTACTCTTGGACTAAGACATTAATTAAAATGAGTTGTCAGTAACTCAATTAATTAGTGTACATTCGATATCTTAAATACAGGGAGATTAACACACTCATGATAAGAAGGAGCCCATAATGTAATTTGGGATTGGTGCGGTAGTGCAATAATAACTCTCTAGTGGAATGAGTTATTATTGATGAACTTGAGTTGTGTGTTCGAGGCGAACACGGGATACTCAAGCTCTTTGGGAGGCCAAAACCAATTTCTCCTCTAGGTCTCTGACGTAGCCTCATTAATGCCTCATATCCACCCATGAAAAGCCCATCTTGGTGTCCAAGAGGGGGTCGGCCCAAGGCTTGGTGACCAAGCCAAGGGCCGGCCACTATTTTCTCAAAGGGGGCCGACCACAAGAAGTTTGAAGGGGGTCGGCCACATAATTCAAAGTATGAGGGGTGTTTTGAATTTTTAAAATCTTCTCTTTGTAGATATCTACAAGTTTTAAAAGAAAGATTTTAAATTATAAAATTTTCCTTATTTGAATTAGGTCACATGGTTTAAAAGAAAGTTTAAAAGTTTTAAAACTTTCCTTTTTTAACCATCCTTATGGTTTTTTAAAAGGGAGTTTTAAATTTGAAACTTTCCTTTTTTTGTAACCATGTTAAAAAAGGAAATTTTAAATGAGAAATTTTAAATTTTAAAACTTGTTTTAAAATAAAGAAAACTTTCTTTTTTTTAAACATCCACATTAGGAAATTAAAAGAGAGCTTGTAAAATTTTATAAGAGCTTTCCTTCTCTGCTTATAAAATTTTTACAAAGTTTTTTTTGTTTCTTTTCTTTCCTCTTAGGGCCAGCCACCCTTGCTTGGTGCCCAAGTAAGGGGCCGACCAATCCAATTAAATCAATCAAGAGGAAGAAAAATGAAATAAAAAGGAGGAAAGGAAAAACAAGAGGAAGATTTTAATTTTTTGTAAAAATCTTTCCTTGTTTGCCTTGAGAACGTATTATAAAAGAAGGGGAGGAGAGGCCTCATGATACATCAATTCTTATTCTCTTGCTTATGCTCTCTCTTGTGGCCGACCCTCTCTTTTCCTTTCCCCTTGCTCTCTTTTTCCTTGGTGGTGGTGGTGGTCGAATATTAGAGAAGAAGGAGGAGATTTTGGGTGTTGTTCATCTTGGAGGATCGTCGCCCACACGACGTCCAAGAGGAGTCGAGGAATACGGCAGAAGATCTCGAGGTTATTATCATATAAAGAAAAGATATAACTAGTAATTGTTTTCCGCATCATGCTAGTTTTTCTTTGTATGAATTCCAAACATAAGAGGCATATGATTCTAGAGTTTCAAATTTGTAATTCGAGTTTGTGTTTTTTTTATTTTTCGAATTTGTGATTCGATTGTTCCTTTTGGTTAAACCTAGAGTTATATAAGGAAATTAAATATTAGCTTTCCTTAAAAGACTTTGTCTAGGCGGTGGTGGATGATCCCATACCCAAGAAGGACTAGTGCCTCGCCATGCAGTCCTGAAAGTCAATTTTAGAAATTAATATTTAATTGAATTTATAACATAGGTGGATTTGGATCAATAATGTTAAGCATTGTTTGCGATCCAAATCTAAACCTTTAAGAATAGATAAGTTAAATTTGGAATCAATAATGTTAAGTTCCATTTGCGATTACTAATTTAATTTCTAAAGAACACAATAGGTTGTTTAGGAAAGGTTCGACACTTGTATAAAATTTTTGTACAGTGGAGCCGGTACGATCTTCCTTGGACCAACCAACAATTGGTATTAGAGCTAGGGTTTGCCTCTGTGTGTTTTGGTTTTCAGTTTAATTATGCACATGTCATACATAATTTAGGCAGGATAATAGTAGGATGTGCTAACTCTGTGGTTGCAGGCTCCAACTATTATGACTTACAGATATTGTGTGTGATTGGACCCTTGGACATATCAAGGGCATTTTATTGTGTGTGCATGATTGTAATATTAAATACAACAGGAGTTGTATTAGTTATTAGGAATTTACATTTTTGTTTCGATCTAGATTATATGTACATTCCTTTGTGGAATATAGGATCGATATATGTAAAATTTTATTTTTGTCGCGGATCGTATCCTTGCAAGGTGTGGTACTATTGGAGGACTAGAAGCGCAGCGAAAAAAGGAAGCTCGACAGCATGAACCCTAGGGGTGGCAGCACGCGAAGGACAGTGATGGAAAAGGCCATAATAGTTGGAAACTAATTTCCATATTTATTGCTTTTATTTACTGTTATGTGTGTGATGTAACTTACTAGGTTAAAATTCCTCACCTTAAATAACTAAGTGGGAGAGAGATTTTTTTAATAAATTTGACGGTCTCTATTACTGGTTTGTAAGAGATGCAAACAAACTTGCACGTTGGCTCTGAGTGTCTTCCTCCATATCGGATGAGTTTGTTTGTGGATCACTAGATCAAACTTCCATTTTTGGATGACTATAGGAAATTAATTAGGAGCGTGTGATCTTCCTCATCGGAAGGGGCACAATCTTATTTAATGGACTAAGTGTCAAGTAATGGTATACACTTAGACACATCTAATAATATCCTCCTCATCGGAGTCACTGCTATTATTTGTGTGACCGAAGGAAAACCAACTATTAGTTTTATTTGTCATAAAGTTATGTTGACAAGAATAAAATTAATGGGTAAAACCTCCTCTTACAAATGTTTGATTTTGTATACATCCACACTATCGTGGCATACAAAATTCACGGTATACATCCACACTATCTATTGCTGTCCTCCGTGTGTCGCCAACCCTAGCTGCTGCCATCTTTGGCCACTGCCATCGGGTCTAGTTGTCACATCCATCTTGCTCCTAGTTCCGCTGCACCTCTGGTCCTCAAAAGGTTCCACGCCTTGCAAGATTCGATCCGCGACATAAATAGAATTTTACATTTTTCGATCCTATATTCCTCGAAGGAATGTACATGTAAACTAGATTGAACATAAAATAAAATTTACGTCCATCGATCATATATTCCATAAAAGGAATGTATATGTAACTAGATCAAAAAATAAACTCCTAATAAAACTAAATACAACTCCTGCTGTATTTTATAATACAATCATGCACACACAATAAATGCCCTTGACATGTCCAAGGGTCCAATCACACACATAATAACTATAAGCCATAATAGTTGGATCCTGCATCCACAAAGTTAGCACATCCTACTATTAACCTGCCTAAATTATGTATGACATGCGCATAATTAAACTAATACCAAATACACAGAGGCAAAACCCTAGCTTTGATACCAATTGTTGGTTGCTACTCGGAAAACCTAATGGTTCCACTGTATAAAAATTTTGTACAAAGGTCTGAACCTTTTCCTAGCTACCATGTGTTCTTTTAAATTAAACTCGGATCGCTTGCGGAACTTAACACGTTTAATCCTAAGTTTAATTTATTTGTTCTTTTAGGTTTAGACTTGGATCTCCTACGGAACTTAACACGTTCGATCCAAATCACCTAGGTTATTAATTCCATTAAATATTAATTTCCAAAATTGGCTTCCAAGACTGCATGGTGAGGCATATGGCCTTCTTGGATATGGGAACAACCACCACCGCCTAGACAAAGCCTTTTAAGGAAAGCTAATATTTAATTTCCTTAAATAACTTTAGGTCAACCAAAAGGAACAATCAAATCACAAGGAAAAGAAAAACAAAAGAACACAACATCGAAAACTAATTCGAAATACTAGAATCGCATGTCTCTTTTATTTGGTATTTTTACATGAAGATAAAACTAACATGATGCGGAAAACAATATTAGTAATACCTTACTTAGAAGATAATGACCTCTTGATCTTCTACCATATTCCTCTTCTAATCTCGGACGTTGTGTGGGCAACGATCTTCCGAGATGAGGACCACCTAGCACCTTCTTCTCCTTCCTTCAAGATTCGGCCATGCTCAAAGCTTCCAAAGGATGAAGATCTTTTTCCACCAACCAAGCTCCAAGGGATGCAAGCTTTCTCTCCTTCTTCTCCAAGCTAAAATCCGGCCCACCACTTGATCTCCAAGGAGGAATAGAGGTTCGGCCACAAGGATGGAGAGAAGAGAAAGGGAAGAGGCTGGCCACACCAAGGAAGAAAAGAGGGAGAAAATAATAGAGGTTGTTCACCTTGAAGGCACCCAAAACCCCCTCTTTTATAATCCTTAGCTTTGACAAATAAGGAAATTTAATTACAATAAAATTTCCTTAACTTTCCTTGACATGAATTAATTAAGAAAAAAATAAATAAAATTTCCTAATAGATCATGTCATGGCCGGCCACCTCATGGAGAGCAAACAAGGTAATTTTCAATCAACAATTAAAATTCCTTATTTGTCTTCGGAAATTTTTTAAAAAATAAAATTTCCTTTTAAAATCCCTTTATGGTTGATAGAAAGAAATTTATATAATTTTAATTTTTCGACATGTGAATAATTTACAAAGAAGAAAAATAAAATATCCTTCCAATCTACAAATAAGGAAAGAGATTTAATCTCTTTCTTTAATCTTTTGTAGAAACTTATAAAAGAGATATTTTAATTTTTAATCTCTCCAATAAATTATATCTTCCACATAAGAAAATTTTAAAATTAAAATTCTTTTTTAATTTAATAGGGTCGGCCACCTAAGCTTGGGTTCAAGCTAGGGCCGATCACCCATGGACCAAGGTTTGTCCGGCCCTAGCTTGATCCTCAAGCTTGCTTGGCCGCCCCTACACCATGGGTATGAAGGTGGGTATAGGTGAGTATAGTACTCTATAACTAAGAGGCTACGATAGGGACCGAGAGGAGGAATTGATTTTGGTCTCCCGATAAAATTAAGCATCCCGTGTTCGCCCCGAACACACAACTTAATTTTATCAATAATAATTCATTCCACTAGAGAACTATTATTGAAATACCACACCAATCCCAAATTACATTTTTGGGCTCCTTCTTATTATGAGTGTGTTAGTCTCCCTGTGTTTAAGATGTCGAATGTCCACTAATTAAGTGAGTTACTGACAACTCATTTAATTAATATCTTAGTCCAAGAGTAGTACCACTCAACATTATCGTCATGTTGGACTAAGTCCACCTACAGGGTTTAACACAACAATCCTTATGAGCTCCTCTTGGGGACATTATCAACCTAGATCACTAGGACACAGTTTCCTTTTATAATCAACAACACACACTATAAGTGATATCATTTCCCAACTTATCGGGCTTATTGATTTATCGAACTAAATCTCACCCATTGATAAATTAAAGAAATAAATATCAAATATATGTGTTTGTTATTATATTAGGATTAAGAGCACACACTTCCATAATAACTGAGGTCTTTGTTCCTTTATTAAGTCAGTATAAAAGAAACGACCTCTAATGGTCATACTTAATACACTCTAAGTGTACTAGTGTAATTATATAGTTAATATAAACTAATTCCTAATTACACTACGACGTTCCAATGGTTTGTTCCTTTCCATTTTGGTCATGAGCTACTGTTTATAATTTATAAGGTACTGATAACATTATCTTCTGTATGTGACACCACATACTATGTTATCTACAATATAAATTAATTGAACAACTACAAACAAATGTAGATTATTTGACCAAATGTGATTCTTTATTCAAAATAAATGTTTACAAAAGCTTAGGCTTTCAGTATACACTCTAACAATCTTCCACTTATACTAATTAGTAAGCTGTCATATCTGCTGCCATACATCTGATTCCCATTCCCTCCACATGCCGATCGAAAGCTTTTGCTAGAATGGTCTTAGTGAAAGGATCTGCCAGGTTATCTGCTGATGCAATCTTGACGATGACAACTTCTCCTCGCTTCACAATATCTCGTATCAGGTGGTACTTGTGCTCTATATGTTTACTTGCCTTATGAGTTTGTGGTTCCTTCGAGTTTGCAACTGCACCGCTATTATCACAATAAATTGTGATGATTTTTGGACAAACCAGGAATCACATCTAAGTCCATTAGAAAGTTCCTGAGCCATATTGCTTCTTTAGCTGCCTCAGAGGCTGCTACATACTCAGCTTCCATGGTTGAGTCCGAAACGCATTTCTGCTTAACACTCCTCCATGCAATGGCTCCACCTCCTAAAGTAAATACATAGCCTGATGTAGACTTACTGTTGTCCCTATCTGATTGGAAATCTGAATCCGTGTAACCCACAGGGAGCAAATTGTCTGCTTGGTAAACTAGCATATAATCTCTAGTCCTTCTCAGGTACTTTAATATATGCTTTACTACAGTCCAATGTCCTTGTCCAGGGTTACTCTGATATCTGCTGACCATGCCCACGGCAAAACAGATATCAGGTCTCGTACATAGCATTGCATACATTAGGCTTCCTACAGCCGAAGCATAAGGAACTGCTTTCATGTCTTCTATCTCCTTTGATGTCTTCGGAGACATCTCTTTAGATAGAGCTATTCCATGCCTAAAAGGTAAGAAACCTTTCTTGGAATTCTACATGCTAAAACGAGCAAGGATTGTATCTATATATGAAGCTTGGGACAGACACAACATTTTTTTCTTGCGATCCCTTATAACTTTGATCCCAATAATGTGTGCACAATCTCCTAAGTCCTTCATATCAAATTGTTTGGACAACCATACCCTTACGTCCGATAATACCTTGACATTGTTGTCAATTAACAAAATATCATCTACGTATAGTACAAGAAATACCACCATATTTCCGTTACACTTCTTGTATACACAAGACTCATCCGGACACTGAATCAATCCATATGACTGGATTACTTCATTAAACCGGATGTTCCAAGACCTTGAAGCTTGCTTTAGTTCATAAATGGACCGATTGAGCTTGCACACTAGATGCTCTTTGCCTTTTTCAATGAACCCTTCTGGTTGCTTCATATGGATGTTCTCTTCAAGACTTCCATTAAGGAAAGCTGTCTTGACATCCATTTGCCAAATCTCATAATCTATATGAGCAGCAATGGATAAGAGTATCCGAATAGACTTAAGCATGGCTACCGGTGAAAAGGTCTCCTCATAATCGATTCCCTCTTTCTGAGTGTACCCTTTCACAACAAGCCTAGCTTTGAAGGTTTCTACCTTCCCGTCTGTCCCTCTTTTCCTTTTGTAGATCCACTTGCATCTGATGACTTTTACACCATCAGGTGGTTCTACAAGCTCCCAGATCTTATTAGAGTACATAGACTCTATTTCAGAATTCATTGCCTTTTGCCAAGATGCTGCATCTATATCTGGAGTGCTTCGTCATATGTTCGGGGATTAGGTTCATGTTTACTCGGGATCAAGTCCGAAGACTCTCCCAAAAACATGAATCTCTCAGGTTCCCTCACAACTCTCCCACTACGATGAGGCACCGTCTGTGGTTGTGTATCATGTGTGACACGTGTTGCAGTCTCTTGTGGCACTTCATCTTGTACTATTGGTACTAAAGTAGACGTGTCCTCTCTAAGTTCTTCTAGAACAACTTTTCTACTGAGCTTGTGATCCATTGTATAGTATTCTTCTAAAAACTGGGCATTGGTGCTAACAATGACCTTCTGGTCTTTAGGACTATAAAATAAACCACCTTTCGTTCCTCTGGGATAACCCACAAACATGCGAACTTCTGTACGAGATTCTAACTTATCAGCATCTGGTTTCAGCACATGTGCTGGACTACCCCAAATTCGAATATGTCTTAGACTGAGTTTTCACCCATTCCACAATTCTGTGGGAGTAGAAGATACTGTTTTAGAAGGTACTAAGTTCAGAATATGCGCTGCAGTTTCCAGAGCGTATCCCCAAAATGAATTTGGTAATTCTGAATAACTCATCATCGATCTAACCATCTCCATAAGAGTCCTATTCCTTCGTTCTGTCACACCATTCTGTTGGGGTGTACCAGGTGCGGACAATTGGGATTGAATCCCGGCCTCTGATAAGTAATTCCTAAACTCTCCTAAGAGGTATTCGCCACCACGATCAGATCGTAGTGTCTTGAAACTTTTACCTAGTCGTTTCTCCACATCAGCCTTGTACTCTTTGAACTTATCAAAGCACTCAGACTTGCGGTGCATTAGGTAAATGTATTTGTATCTTGAATAATCGTCTATAAAAGAGACAAAATATTCAAAACCACCTCTCGCCTGGATTGACATAGGACCACACAAATCAGAATGAACCAATCCTAACACTTCTTTGGCTCTATACCCCTTGGCCTTAAAAGGCCTCTTGGTCATTTTACCTTCCAAGCAAGATTCACAAGTTGGAAAAATTTTCAACTCTAATGAACCCAAGAGTCCATCGGCTATAAGCCTTTGAATCCTACTTAAGTTAATATGATCAAGTCTTAGATGCCAAAGATATGCTTGGTTCATTTCCGAAGGTTGTTTTCTCTTCTTAGTGTTAGAAGATGTGTTATAAATTTCCATATTTTGCTTTGTGAGAGAAATTAGATTTAAAGTATATAAATTGTCAACTAATGCACCAGAACAGATAATCACTTTATTTCTCTTTATAACTACATTGTTATTAAAAGAAACAGAATATCCATCCAAAAATAGTTTAGAAACTGAAATTAAATTCTTTCTAAAACTGGGTACATAAAGACAATTTCTTAAAACCAACTTTCTATTTCTATCAAAAGATAAGTAGACGTCTCCCACTGCAACAGCCGCCACCTTAGTAGCACTGCCCATGTAGACGGTTATCTCCCCTTCATATAGTCGTTGGGTTTCCTGGAACCCCTGCAAAGAATTGCAGACATGATCAGTGGCTCCCATATCTACACACCAGGTGCTGGTAGATAACACCGCTAAACATGTTTCAACAACCAGAGCATGAGATATACCTTTGTTGTTTTGATTCCTACGAGGACAGTCCGCCTTCCAATGCCCTGACTGCTTGCAGATGAAGCACTTGCCCTTTGGCTTCTTCATTCCAGCTTTAGCTCCTGTACTCTGAGATTTATTTACCTTCTTTGCTGAGTGATAACCATGATTTTACTGCATTATTATGATTCATTTATGCATGGTTTTGATGTTGGTTTCCTAGTTTAAATCATGGTTACATTACATTTTGTGTATTGTGTGTATTTTTGGACCTAATTACAAATTATCTTATTTTTGGTATTATTTGATGCTAATATTTGATTCTTATTTTGCAGGCATCAAAGGATCTTAGATTTGGATCTATTTGGACCGAAATTGGGCTCGAATCGGAGTTCAAACAAGAAGATCAAGCTTTGAAGCATTATGGGTCGTTCATCAAGAATAGCACAGATCTGGACCATCCGTTGAAGATCTGGCCGATCCAACCTAATGGGGAGCAGATCTAAGCCATTGATGAAGATCCAGAAGTTTTGATCCAGATCTGAGTTCATCTAGCCATTGATCCATCCGGATTAATCTGGGCCGTTCATTGAAGATCGGAAGATCTGGGCCATCCAGTGATGATCCGATCGATCCGACCTAAGGGAGGGTAGATCCAGACTCTAGATCCAGATCAGTACCTTCGGATCAGATTTTGGATGACTTTTTACCGTTGATTTAGCCCGGAATCATCTCAGTCGTTCATTTCAGATCCAGATCTGATTTAAATCTGGGAAGCTACAGTTAGCTTCTTCGTCGACTCCTCCATGCGCAGCTTCGTCCCGCGACACATTTCCAGCGGATTTCGGCCCCTTTCTCTTCTCTAATCAATCTCCCGAGCTTCTATCTTGGTGGTGAGCTTCTCAGCGGCGACATCCCGATCATCTGGAGCCATCGGAGAGTGTTCTCTCCGGTGGAATTTGGCTCGCGGCATCTTCTTTTTCCATCTCGATTTGGCGGTGGTCCTCCAAATCCAAGCTCCGATTCCCATCAGCAACATTCAGAGGTGGTCTTCCGGTGTTCTTGAGCTTCACTCGACGTTCATCCGCGTTCCACAGCCTTCCATCAGATCCAGAGCCAGATTTCCATATTTTCGGCATTTTCTTGGGTTTAGGGTTGTTTCAGCTCGTCGGGGGTGGTCCGTCGGCGTTTTTGAACCTTCCTTGAGCTGATACGCAGCTGAGACGATCCATTGAGGTTCGAAATTGGGTGGTCACAATTTCGGCCTCTTGTGTGACGGCTTGAGTGTGAAGTTTGGTGAGATTGGTTGTGAGAATGGATTGGTTAGGGTTTATTTCGTTTTGTTTCTATTTTTTACAGATTTTTATAGATTTATTTAGTGGTTGTTATGTTTTAGCAAGTAGTTTAGCATTTCTTTACTTAGTTGAAGCTTAGTTTAAGTTTTATTTGTGCTTGGTTAATTGTTTAGTGTTTAAGTGCTAAATTAGGTTTACATTTTGCTTTAGATCAGATTTATTTGAGTCTCGTAATTTCATCCTTAGTTTGATGTGTGTTGATGGATTTATCACAATGTAGTGTGACAATGCGTAATGATTTGTTCATTGGCACATAGTTATGTTTCACTCTTGCTTTAGATTAATTTCTTAATTGCTGTGTTTTTCCTCTGTTAGATTTAGATTTAAAGCTTTTAAACCCCCAACTCCATTTTTATATCGAAAACCCCAAAAAAAAAAATTGGAATAAAAGACAATCCTAAATTACATTCTACCGTTGGTTCCTCGGATCAATCCTGGGCTCGTTACTACAACATTATCATTTAGTTAAGGGGTTCAGTGAAATATACATTTGTACAATTTAATTAGCGGATGTGACAGATTAGCTTACTGTTGGAGTGTATACTGAAAGCCTAAGCTTTGTAAACATTCATTATGAATAAAGAATCACATTTGGTCTAATTATCTACATTTGTTTGTAGTTGTTCATTTAATTTATATTGTAGATAACATAGTATGTGGTGTCACATACAGAAGATGATGTTATCAGTACCTTATAAATTATAAACAGTAACTCACGACCAGAATGGAAAGGAACAAACCATTAGAAGGTCGTAGTGTAATTAGGTATTAGTTTATCTTGACTATATAATTACACTAGTACACTCAGAGTGTATTGAGTAGGATCATTTGAGGTCGTTTCTTTTATACTGACTTTATAGAGGAACAATGACCTCGGTTATTATGGAAGTGTGTGCTCTTAATCCTAATATAATAACAAGCACATATATTTGATATTTATTTCTTTAATTTATCAATGGGTGAGATTTAGTTCGATGAATCAATAAGCCCGATAAATTGGGAAATGATATCACTTATAGTGTGTGTTGTTGATTATAGAAGGAAAGCGTGTCCTAGAGATACTAGGTTGATAATGTCCCCAAGAGGAGCTCATAAGGATTGTCATGTTAAACCCTGCAGGTGGACTTAGTCCGACATGACGATAAGGTTGAGTGGTACTACTCTTGGACTTAGACATTAATTAAATGAGTTGTCGTAACTCACTTAATTAGTGGACATTCGATATCTTAAACACAGGAGACTAACACACTCATAATAAGAAGGAGCCCAAAATGTAATTTGGGATTGGTGCGGTAGTTCAATGATAGTTCTCTAGTGGAATGAATTATCATTGATAAAATTAAGTTGTGTGTTGGAGGCACGGGATGCTTAATTTTATCGGAGACCAAAACCAATTCCTCCTCTCGGTCCCTATCGTAGCCTCTTATTTATAGAGTTCTATATCCACCTATACCCACCTTCTATACCCACCAATAGCGGCCAAGCTAGCTTGGGATCAAGCTAGGCCTAGGTATGAGATTGGGTGGCGCCCTAGCTTGAACCCAAGCTAAGTAGGGCCGCCAAATAAATTAAAAAGAAATTTAATTTTAATTTTATTATTATGTGAAAGATATTTTAAAGAGAATTAAAATTAAAATATCACTCTTGTAAAAGATCTACAAAAGATTAAAGAAAGAGATTAGATCTCTTTCCTTATTTGTAGATTGGAGAGATGTTTTATTTTTTCTTTAAAAATTATTCACATGTAGATAAAATTAAAATTATAGAAATTTCCTTTTATCAACCATGAAGAGATTTTAAAGAGAAATTTTATTTTTTAAAATTTCCGGAAACAAATTAGGAAGTTTTAATTGTTGATTAAAACTTGTCCTCTTTTGTTATCCAATGATGGTCGGCCACTTGAAATTAATTGAGGAAATTTTATTTTATTTCTCTCAATTAAATCATGTCAAGGAAATTAAGGAAAATTTATTGTAATTAAATTTCCTAATTTGCCTAGGCCAAGGAATATAAAAGAAGGGGTGAGGGTGCCTTCACAAGACACAACATCTATTATTCCTCTCCCTCTTTTGTTCCTTGGTGTGGCCGGCCAACCTCTCCCTCTCTTCCTCTTGTGGTGGCCGAACCCTACCCTTCTATTGGAGCTCTTGTGGTGGCCGGATACTACTCGGAGAAGAAGAAGAAGAAGGAGAGAAAGCTAGCATCTCTTGGAGCTTGGTTAGTATTTTGTTTTCTTCCTTGGTGAAGCTTCCTCTTTGTTGGCCGAACCTAGCTAGGAGGAGAAGAAGGTGATTGGTGGTTTCTCGTCTCAGAAGATCGTTGCCCACACAACGTCCGAGGTTAGAAGAAGAATACGGTAGAAGATCAAGAGGTTTTTCTACAAGGTATAACTAGTAAATTTTATTTCCGCATCATGCTAGTTATTTATGGAAATAATACCAAATACAAGAGGCTTACGTTCTAGTATTTCGAATATGTTTTTTCGAAGTTGTGTTCTTTTGTTTCTTTCTTTTCCTTGTGATTTGATTGTTCTCTTTGGTTAACCTAAAGTTATTTTAGGAAATTAAATATTAGCTTTCTATTAAAGGTTTTGTCTAGTCGGTGGTGGTTGCTCCCATATCCAAGAAGGTCATGTGCCTCGCCACGTCAGTACTGGGAACCTTTTATGGAAATTAATATTTAATGGAATTAGTAACTTAAGGAGACTTGGGTCGAACGTGTTAAGTTCCGCAGGAGATCCAAGTCAAAACCTAAAAGAACAAATAGATTAAGTTTTGGATCAAACGTGTTAAGTTCCGCAGGCGATCCAAAATTTAATTTAAAAGAACACATGGTAGCTAGGAAAAGGTTCAGACCTTTGTACAAAATTTTTGACAGTGGTACCTATAGGTTTTCCGAGTAGCAACCAACAATTGGTATCGAGAGCTAGGCTTCCTCTTTATAAGTATTTGATATAAATTACTTGAAATCAACAAGATAATAGGATCTTTACGATCTAAGAACACAGTATGAATTAAGTTAATGTTAATGATTGGACCCTTGGACATGTCAAGGGCAATTTATATGTGTGTGCATGATTGTATTAAAATACAGCAGGCTGTATTTAGTTTTATTAGGATTTTATTTTGATCTAGATACATGTACATTCCTTTTATGGAATATAGGATCAAAATGTAAATTCTATTTATGTCATGGATCGAATCTTGCAAAGCGTGGAACCTTCTAAGGACCAGAGGCGCAGTGGAACTAGGAGCAAGATGGATGCGACAGCTAGACCCGGAGGCGGTGGCCAAATATGGCAGCAGCTTGGGATGACAACACACGGAGGATAATTAGAGATAAAAGCCATAATAGTTGAAAATTAAATTTTCTATTTATTGCTTTTATATTGTGTGTGTGTATGTTAGTTTATAAGTTTAAGTAGGCTAGCATAGTTAAAATTCCTCATTTATAAATAACTAAGTGGGAGAGGGATTTTAAATAAATCCCATGGTCTCCATTCTTGGTTTGTAAGTGATGCAAACAAGCTTCGCGTTGGCTCGAGTGCCTTCCTCCATAACGGATGAGCTTGTTTGCGGATCACTAGAATAGACTTCTATTTTTGGATGACTATAGGAAGTTAAATAAGAGCGTGTGATCTTCCCCAAGAAGGGCATAATCTTATTAATGGACTTAGTGTCAAGTAATGGTATACACTTAGACACATCTAATAGTATCCTCCCAACGGAGTCACTTGCTATTATTTGTGTGACCAAATGATACCAACTATTATTTTTATTTGTCAAAAGTTAGGTTGACAAGATAATAAAATTAATGGGTTAAACCCCTCCTTTACAAATGTTGAATTTGTATACGTCCACACTAACGTGGCATACAAAATTCACGGTGTTATGAGGTGTTGGTTAATTTAAAATAGTATTGTTTGAGGAATCAATATTATTCTAAATTTAGAGTTCTGACCAAAAGTTATTTGTGATTCTTAGGATGACTTTCAACCCACTGTCCATCATACTTCAACAGAATAGACTTACTGGACCAAACTACATAGATTGGAAAAGAAACCCGGACATTGTTCTTACTGCTGAAAGATATAAATTTGTACTGACTGAGCAATGCCCTGATGCACCTACTGGTGAATCTACCCAAGAGGAGATTGAATATCATAGGAAATGGGTAAAAGCAGATGAGATGGCGCGGTGTTACATTTTGGCTTCAATGTCAAATGTATTGCAACATCAGCATCAAGATTTACCAACAGCCTATGATATTATGAACAATCTCAAGGAACTCTTTGGTCATCAGGATAGGGCTTCTAGGTAAGAAGCCATGAGAAAGATAATGACAGCCACCATGCAAGAGGGTACTCCTGTAAGGGATCATATCCTAAAGATGATGGCTTATCTGAACGAGATACAGATCCTTGGAGGAGAAATTGATGGGGAAACCCAGATCGATATGATCCTCCAAACGCTACCTAGAAGTTTTGAGCAGTTTCGCCTGAACTATAATATGAATAAGAGGGCTTATTCATTAGCGGAACTACTGACAGAACTTCAAGCAGCAGAAGGATTATTTCGTCACAATGCTCATATTCACTATGCTGAAAATGGTTCTACTTCTAAACCGAAAGGAAAGAAGAAGAAGAAACAAGCTGGTTCAGCAAAGAAAGTGAATAAATCTCAGAGTACGGGATTTAAAGCTGGAATGAAGAAGCCGAAGGGCAAGTGCTTCATCTGTAAGCAGGCAGGACATTGGAAGGCGGACTGTCCTCGTAGGAACCAAAACAAAGGTATATCTCATACTCTAGTTGTTGAAACATGTTTAGCGGTGTTATCTACCAGCACCTGGTGTGTAGATACGGGAGCCACTGATCATGTCTGCAATTCCTTGCAGGGGTTCCAGGAAACCCGACGACTATCTGAAGGAGAAATTACCGTCTACATGGGCAATGCTACTAAGGTGGCAATTGCGATGGGAGACGTCTACTTATCTTTTAGTAGAAATAGGAATTTGGTTTTAAGAAATTGTCTTTATGTACCAGTTTTAGAAAGAATTTAATTTCGGTTTCTAAATTGTTTATAGATGGATATTCGGTTTCTTTCAATAACGATGTAGTTATTAAGAGAAATAAAGTGATTATCCGTTCCGGTGCATTAGTTGGCAATTTGTATATTTTAAATCCAATTTCTTCCACAAAGCAAAACATGGAAATTTATAACTCATCTTCTAATTCTAATAAGAGAAAAGAACCTTGAAATGAACCAAGCATATCTTTGGCATCTAAGACTTGGTCATATTAATTTAAGTAGGATTCAGAGGCTTATAGCCGATGGACTTTTGAGTTCATTAGAGTTGGAAAATTTTTCAACTTGTGAATCTTGCTTAGAAGGTAAAATGACCAAGAGGCCGTTCAAGGCCAAGGGGTATAGAGCCAAAGAAGTGTTAGAGTTGGTTCACTCTGATTTGTGTGGTCCTATGTCTGTCCAGACAAGAGGAGGTTTTGAATATTTTGTCTCTTTCATAGACGATTATTCAAGATATGGATACATTTACCTAATGCGCCGCAAGTCCGAGTGCTTTGACAAGTTCAAAGAATACAAGGCTGATGTGGAGAAACGATTAGGTA
The DNA here is from genome assembly GCF_018446385.1 of Zingiber officinale. Taxonomy (NCBI): domain Eukaryota; kingdom Viridiplantae; phylum Streptophyta; class Magnoliopsida; order Zingiberales; family Zingiberaceae; genus Zingiber; species Zingiber officinale. Next base: position 82,781,886 of record NC_056000.1, on the reverse strand, counting down.
AAAGTATCAAGACACTACGATCTGATCGTGGTGGCGAATACCTCTTAGGAGAGTTTAGGAATTACTTATCGAAGGTGGGATTCAATCCCAATTGTTCGCACTGGAACACCCCAGAATGGTGTAGGAGAACGAAGGAATAGGACTCTTATGGAAATGGTTAGATCGATGATGAGTTATTCGAATTACCAAATTCGTTTTGGGGATATGCTCTGGAAACAGAGTATCGTTCCGAACTTAGTACCTTCTAAATCGTTTCTTCTACTCCCATAGAATTGTGGAATGGGCGAAACCCGTCTAAGACATATTCGGATTTGGGGTAGTCCGGCACATGTCTGAAACCAGATCTTGATAAGTTAGAATCTCGTATGAAGTTCGTGTGTTTGTAGGATATCCCAAAGGAACGAAAGGTGGTTTATTTTATAGTCCTAAAGACCGAAGGTCATTGTTAGCACCAATGCCCAGCTTTTAGAAGAAGACTATATAATGGATCACAAGCCCAGTAGTAAAGTTGTTTTAGAAGAACTTAGAGAGGACATGTCTACTTCAGTACCAACAGTACAAGATGAAGTATCACAAGATCGCAACACGTGTCACACACGATACACAACCACAGATAATGCCTCGTCAGAGTGGGAGGGTTGTGAGGCACTGAAGATTCATGTTTTGGGAGAGTCTTGGACTTGATCCGGCAAACATGAACCCGATCCCTTATAATGAAGCACTCCAAGATATAGATGCATCTTGGCAAAAGGCAATGAATTCAAATAGAGTCCATGTACTCTAATAAGGTCCAGGAGCTTGTAGAACCACCGATGGTGTAAAAGCCGTTGGATGCAAGTGGATCTACAAAAGGAAAAGAGGGATGACGGGAAGGTAGAAACCTTCAAAGCTAGGCTTGTTGCGAAAGGGTACACTCAGAAAGAGGGAATCGATTATGAGGAAACCTTTTCACCGGTAGCCATGCTTAAGTCTATCCGGATACTCTTATCCATTGCTGCTCATATGGATTATGAGATTTGGCAAATGGATGTCAAGACAGCTTTCCTTAATGGAAGTCTTGAAGAGAACATCCATATGAAGCAACCAGAAGGATTTATTGAAAAAGGCAAAGAGCATCTAGTGTGCAAGCTCAATCGGTCCATTTATGGATTAAAGCAAGCTTCAAGATCTTGGAACATCCGGTTTAATGAAGTAATCCAATCATATGGATTTATTCAAAGTCCAGATGAGTCTTGTGTATATAAGAAGTGTAACGGAAACGTGGTGGTATTTCTTGTACTATACGTAGATGATATTTTGTTAATTGGCAACAATGTCAAGGTATTATCAGACGTAAGGGTATGGTTGTCCAAACAATTTGATATGAAGGACTTAGGAGAATGTGCACACATTCTTGGGATCAAAGTTATAAGGGATCGCAAGAAAAGAATGTTGTGTCTATCCCAAGCTTCATATATAGATACAATCCTTGCTCGTTTTAGCATGCAAGACTCCAAGAAAGGTTTCTTACCTTTTAGACATGGAGTAGCTCTATCTAAAGAGATGTCTCCAAAGACATCAAAAGAGATAGAGGACATGAAAGTAGTTCCTTATGCTTCGGCTGTAGGAAGCCTAATGTATGCAATGCTATGTACGAGACCTGATATCTGTTTTGCCGTGGGCATGGTCAGCAGATATCAGAGTAACCCTGGACAAGGACATTGGACTGCGGTAAAGCATATATTAAAGTACCTGAGAAGGACTAGAGATTATATGCTAGTTTACCAAGCAGATGATCTGCTCCCTGTGGGTTATACGGATTCAGATTTCCAATCAGATAGGGATAACAGTAAGTCTACATCAGGCTATGTGTTTACTTTAGGAGGTGGAGCCATTTCATGGAGGAGTGTTAAGCAGAAATACGTTTCGGACTCAACCATGGAAGCTGAGTATGTAGCAGCCTCTGAGGCAGCTAAAGAAGCAGTATGGCTCAGGAACTTTCTAATGGACTTAGATGTGATTCCTGGTTTGCCCAAAATCATCACAATTTATTGTGATAATAGTGGTGCAGTTGCAAACTCGAAGGAACCACGAGCTCATAAGGCAAGTAAACATATAGAGCGCAAGTACCACCTGATACGAGATATTGTGAAGCGAGGAGAAGTTGTCATCGCCAAGATTGCATCAGCGGATCTTGAGGATCCTCTAAGCTCAATAAGGGTGCCTCCAATAGGAAAAATAATCTGAAAAACTTTAGTATTGATAAGTGGGTAGATGTGTTGGAGTGTATACTGAAAGCCTAAGCTTTGTAAACATTCATTATGAATAAAGAATCACATTTGGTCTAATTATCTACATTTGTTCATTTAATTTATATTGTAGATAACATAGTATGTGGTGTCACATACAGAAGATGATGTTATCAGTACCTTATAAATTATAAACAGTAACTCACGACCAGAATGGAAAGGAACAAACCATTAGAAGGTCGTAGTGTAATTAGGTATTAGTTTATCTTGACTATATAATTACACTAGTACACTCAGAGTGTATTGAGTAGGACCATTTGAGGTCGTTTCTTTTATACTGACTTTATAGAGGAACAATGACCTCGGTTATTATGGAAGTGTGTGCTCTTAATCCTAATATAATAACAAGCACATATATTTGATATTTATTTCTTTAATTTATCAATGGGTGAGATTTAGTTCGATGAATCAATAAGCCCGATAAATTGGGAAATGATATCACTTATAGTGTGTGTTGTTGATTATAGAAGGAAACTGTGTCCTAGAGATACTAGGTTGATAATGTCCCCAAGAGGAGCTCATAAGGATTGTCATGTTAAACCCTGCAGGTGGACTTAGTCCGACATGACGATAAGGTTGAGTGGTACTACTCTTGGACTTAGACATTAATTAAATGAGTTGTCAGTAACTCACTTAATTAGTGGACATTCGATATCTTAAACACAGGGAGACTAACACACTCATAATAAGAAGGAGCCCAAAATGTAATTTGGGATTGGTGCGGTAGTTCAATGATAGTTCTCTAGTGGAATGAATTATCATTGATAAAATTAAGTTGTGTGTTAACACGGGATGCTTAATTTTATCGGGAGACCAAAACCAATTCCTCCTCTCGGTCCCTATCGTAGCCTCTTATTTATAGAGTTCTATATCCACCTATACCCACCTTCTATACCCACCCAATAGGGGCCGGCCAAGCTAGCTTGGGATCAAGCTAGGGCCGGCCTAGGTATGAGATTGGGTGGCCGGCCCTAGCTTGAACCCAAGCTAAGTAGGGCCGGCCAAATAAATTTAAAAAGAAATTTAATTTTAATTTTTATTATTATGTGAAAGATATTTTTTAAAGAGAATTAAAATTAAAATATCACTCTTGTAAAAGATCTACAAAAGATTAAAGAAAGAGATTAGATCTCTTTCCTTATTTGTAGATTGGAGAGATGTTTTATTTTTTTCTTTAAAAATTATTCACATGTAGATAAAATTAAAATTATAGAAATTTCCTTTTATCAACCATGAAGAGATTTTAAAGAGAAATTTTATTTTTTAAAATTTCCGGAAACAAATTAGGAAGTTTTAATTGTTGATTAAAACTTGTCCTCTTTTGTTATCCAATGATGGCTGGCCACTTGAAATTAATTGAGGAAATTTTATTTTATTTCTCTCAATTAAATCATGTCAAGGAAATTAAGGAAAATTTATTGTAATTAAATTTCCTAATTTGCCTAGGCCAAGGAATATAAAAGAAGGGGTGAGGGTGCCTTCACAAGACACAACATCTATTATTCCTCTCCCTCTTTTGTTCCTTGGTGTGGCCGCCAACCTCTCCTCTCTTCCTCTTGTGGTGGCCGAACCCTACCCTTCTATTGGAGCTCTTGTGGTGGCGGATACTACTCGGAGAAGAAGAAGAAGAAGGAGAAAGCTAGCATCTCTTGGAGCTTGGTTAGTATTTTGTTTTTCTTCCTTGGTGAAGCTTCCTCTTTGTTGGCCGAACCTAGCTAGGAGGAGAAGAAGGTGATTGGTGGTTTCTCATCTCGGAAGATCGTTGCCCACACAACGTCCGAGGTTAGAAGAGGAATACGGTAGAAGATCAAGAGGTTTTTCTACAAGGTATAACTAGTAAATTTTATTTCCGCATCATGCTAGTTATTTATGGAAATAATACCAAATACAAGAGGCTTACGTTCTAGTATTTCGAATATGTTTTTTCGAAGTTGTGTTCTTTTGTTTCTTTCTTTTCCTTGTGATTTGATTGTTCTCTTTGGTTAACCTAAAGTTATTTTAGGAAATTAAATATTAGCTTTCTATTAAAGGTTTTGTCTAGTCGGTGGTGGTTGCTCCCATATCCAAGAAGGCCATGTGCCTCGCCACGTCAGTACTGGGAACCTTTTATGAAAATTAATATTTAATGGAATTAGTAACTTAAGGAGACTTGGGTCGAACGTGTTAAGTTCCGCAGGAGATCCAAGTCAAAACCTAAAAGAACAAATAGGTTAAGTTTTGGATCAAACGTGTTAAGTTCCGCAGGCGATCCAAAATTTAATTTAAAAGAACACATGGTAGCTAGGAAAAGGTTCAGACCTTTGTACAAAATTTTTGTACAGTGGAACCTATAGGTTTTCCGAGTAGCAACCAACACTTACATCAAATTTTGGCGCCGTTGCCGGGGAAATTGTAATATGCAATATTTGGTAATTTTAGAATTGTTGTTTGATTGCTTTCATGATTATATATCCATGTGTTGATTTTATTTGTTCCTGAGTCTTCTAATTTTATTTGCTAGTGTTTCAGTGTAAGAACAGGAAATTTATATGACCATGGATCCATATCAGCATTTTGGAGATTGGAGGGAGTGCTATTATTATCAGCCTTAGTCCTACCTACCTATGGAGCAGCGGAATAGGTATGAGGATGCACAAGAACAAATTGAAGAATCAATGTGGAAATGCAATGAAGTTATGCAACAAATGAGAGAGCATCAAGAGCAACAATTTGCAAGAATACAGAACATTCAGAGTCAATTAGATCAGATAGCATCATCCATTAATCAGTTACAAGCACAAAGAGCCAGTGAGGAGATGGATTGTGGAGATCTTGTCTGGCCTGACACTGCATCTACTCCTTTGCTAGATTCTTTTAATACTTTTTATTGTGATAATGATGTAGTTGTTCAAATTTTTGATTCTACTAACGTTGTTGCTTTAGATGTTGTGAATGATGCAGGTCTTGTTGCAGAAGATGATATAAGTGTAGGGGAGTGCTTACTGGAAGCATTACCTCAAGAATCACCAAGAATGGAGGATGTAAGTGTAGGGACTTATGCTATGGAGCCAAGCACCCAAGAATCACTATATGAAGTTGAACATTTGCCAGAACTAGAGTTTGAGCATTTATTTGATGAGAAAGAGGTAATAAACACCACTCCAGGTACCTTTCTAGATGACAAGGTGAGTATTTTGTGTAATTTTTCAGAGAATTTTATTGAGATACCAATTATTGATTTTATTAGTTGTGATTCATTTCTTGATATACTTTCTACTCACACTAATATTCTCCTATTTTCTTTTAATCCCACATGTGTGTGGGAGGTGTTTTCTTTTATTGATGTTGTAGGAGAACAAAAGCTTCCGGAGTGGGTGCTTAAACTGAACCGACTTAGACCTCCAGAAAGAATGGTGAAAGGAAAAAGGATTAATAAGAAGAATTTAAGTGGAACCATGACTCTACTTCCGGGGTGGCTACTTGATGTGCGTAGATTATATACTCTTTTATGCATGTTTTTACGCACATTTACATATTTTGAGCATGCTTGATCTATGCATTTTTATACTTCCAGCTTTCCTTTTAGCATATTTACTCTTTTGGTTCGGAGATCTGCTTTTTGTGCATTTTCTGTACACAGGAGTCGATTTGGTGAAGAATCTACATCTTTGGGCATGCATTGGAGGAAACAAAGGGAGAAAGCACCGGGCCGTGTGCCTCACACGGCCATGCACTGGTATGGAGCTCGGGCCGTGTGGAGTTTGGCACTAACAGAAGAGGAAGATGACATGGCCGTGTGAACCTCGCACGGCCGTGTCAAGATTTGAAGCCAACCAGAGCAGAAGCCTTACATGGCCGTGTGGATCTACACGGCCGTGTGAAATTTCCGAGACCAGCAGTGCACCACACGTGTAGCATTTCCGAGACTAAGGTGGTCAGGTGCACCACTACGCCGTGTAGCATTTCCAGAGAGCGAGGTTCGGCGTGGAGTCACACTGCTGGCAAGAGAGGAACTGGACATGTGTGAATCTCACACGGCCGTGTCACGGGGCCGTGTGGCGCTCGATTCCCTCCTCTATTTAAACCCTTCTTCATGAATTGAAAGGGGATCTCTCCCCCTTTGGGAGAAAGCAAGATTTGGTGGTTTCCTCCCATTCTTGGGAGGATTTCTGGGCGATTCTAAGGGAGATCTCGACGATTTCGACTCCGGAGCGAGGATTGGATCCGAAGACGAGGCTTCTTCGTAGATAAGTTTTCTCTTTCCCCCTCTTCTTGATTTCTTGGATTGGGGATTTAAGAAATGCTTGTATTCTCTATTTCTTCGGGTTTTCTTCCTCGATTCATGGAGTAGATCTTGTATTCTAGGATTAAGGGAGTATTTGTATGATGGATTGATGTAATCTCTTATGGATTTGCCATTTTCTTGTTTCAATGACATTGACTTGCTTGTATCAATTAGATCTTGAATGATTAATGGTGATTTGCGCTTAATTCTCATTCTTGATTGATTGTTTGGATTTCTTGTGGACTTTGTAAAGATAAACTCGCACTCGATTATCCGAGGGATCCACGTGACAGGTGAAAGCCCGTGTAAGGACGTTTGAGAGATAATCTTGAAGAGGAAATGGGAATATTCAAGAGAGTAGGATGGATCTTGTGATTAGTTTCTTGTATCTTGATAGATTAATGAGTTGTGGGCTTCTATGTTGATATCCGAGGAAGGCATAGTAATAGGTGCGCTTCTGTGTAAGGACAATGTAGGTTCATGTCTAATTAATCCTATTTAGATACATTTCTCAGTCCTTAGCCGGTTGTCTATTGCAAGAGAGAACCGGCAACTTTCTACATGTTTGGCAATTGAGGGATAAGAATTGGTGAACCATTTACATTCAAGAAATCTTACAAAGAAACCGAAACTCCTAGAATCTCCCTTTATCATAACCCAAAACACTAAACTCTTGTTTGTTGATCTTTAAGATTAGATTTGTTTACCTTTACTTTGCTTTTGAAACGATTGGATAGTTGTTTAGCTAATTCGCATTGAGACATTTCTAGTGCTTATTCCAGTCCCTGTGGATACGATAATCTTTTATATTACTTGCGACATTTCCGTACACTTGCGGAGCGTAACAAGTTTTTGGCGCCGTTGCCGGGGACTGCGCTATAACATTAGGAATTATCAATTGAGTTAGACTAAACATAACATTTGTTTTCCTTTCATATTGCATAGTTGTAACTGATCAGTAGATTTCTGTTTTTACTTTCTTGTATAACTTTCACTTCTTGTTAATTCTTTTTGTACAAATTCAATTCTGCATTTTTTATCCTTCTATTTTTCTTTTTGTGTCGAATTGCCATCTGCTATCTTGTTCTTGTGTATGCGAAGATCTAACTTTGCAGGGGAATTCTTTCCTTTTGACCCTGAGATTGATAGAACTTTCCATAAAAGAAGAATTCTGCAAAAGCGAATCGAAGAACAAGAATATCTAAACATGGTGTGCAAGTCACTAGGAGATTATGGAGCTCCGAAGTCTGCAAAACAAATGGGAGCAATTGTTTACCCTAACATACAAGCAAGAAATTTTATACTCAAACCATCTTTTTTTTCCATGGTTCAGAAAACTCAGTTTGGAGGATTGGAGATTGAAAATCCTTATTCCCATTTGATGGAGTTTTATAGATATTGTTGTACTTTGAAATATGAAGAAGTTTCATCTGATATTATTCAGCTGCTTGTTTTTCCTTTTAGTCTGAAGGGTGCTGCAAAAAGATGGTACAATTCTCTAAAGTCTCAAAGTATCAGAACATGGGATGAGTTAGAGCAAAAATTCCTTAATCAATATTTCCCTCCAGGGAAAACTACTTATTTGAGAAGTCAAATTTTAAATTTTAAGCAATTGGATGGAGAAAATTTGTACCAAGCCTGGGAAAGATATTCTTCTCTTCTGCAGTCATGTCCACATCATGGAATTGAGAAATGGTTAATTATGCATCTGTTCTATGTTGGGCTTTCTTTCTCAAATAAGAATCAACTGGATTTAGCATCTGGAGGATCATTTTTGAACAAAAGTCTAGAAGAAACTTTTGAGATAGTTGGCAGAATCACGCAAAATTCCAATGATTGGGCAGAGCAAGATAGTTCATTCTTGACAATGGATATCATTAGAGGAAAGGATGATGTTGAAAAAGGGCTTATCTTGAATCAAAGTGATTTCCAAACATTATTTCCTTGGTGTTGTGCATCATTAGCAAAAACGTTTGGCGAAAAAGTATTTTCAACAGAAAAGGGGGTATGTATTGGTGATCATAAGGAGGAAGATCTGTCTTTAGACAATGAAGAGTTGTTAGAAGAAAGCTTGGCTGAGGAGGAGACTATGTTGATAGAACAAGAGCCAGTTTTTCCAGAAATAGTACCACCTCAACTTGAACTTAAACCATTACCCCCAAATCTTAAGTATGAATTTCTTGGGCCGAATTCTACTTATCCAGTTATAATTAATGCTCGGTTAAATGAGTTTGAAACAAAGAGACTGTTGGATGAGTTAAGGTTGCATAAAAAGGCCATTGGATATACAATAGATGATATAAAAGGGATTAGTCCATCTCTCTGTATGCATAGAATTTTACTTGAAGAGGGGTACAAGAACTCAATTGAGCATCAAAGGAGACTAAATCCAAATTTAAAAGAGGTAGTAAAGAAGGAAGTGATTAAACTACTTGATGCAGGGATTATTTACCCAATTTCGGATAGTGCATGGGTGAGTCCAGTCCACGTGGTTCCAAAAAAAGGAGGGATGACTGTTATCAAGAATGAAGAAGATAAGCTTATTTCAACACGAACAGTGACGGGGTGGCGAATATGCATTGATTATCGGAAGTTGAATAAAGAAACAAGGAAGGATCATTTCCCTTTACCATTTATTGATGAAATGCTTGAAAGATTGGCTAAACATTTTTATTTTTGTTACTTGGACGGATATTCTGGATTTTTTCAAATTCCGATTCATCCTTAAGACCAGGAGAAGACTACTTTTACTTGTCCTTATGGTACTTTTGCCTATCGTCAGATGCCATTTGGGCTTTGTAATGCTCCAACCACTTTTCAGAGGTGCATGATGGCAGTTTTTTCAGATTTAATAGAGAAAATTATGGAGGTTTTCATGGATGACTTCTCAGTTTATGGGAATGACTTTGATTCTTGTTTGTCAAATCTTTCTACTGTTCTAAAAAGGTGTGAAGATACAAACCTAGTGTTGAACTGGGAAAAATGTCATTTTATGGTTAAGGAAGGAATAGTTTTGGGGCATAAAATTTCAGAGCGTGGTATTGAGGTAGATCCAGCAAAAGTGGAAGTAATAGACAAATTACTCCCACCCATCAATATAAAAGGAGTTAGGAGTTTTTTAGGACATGCTGGCTTCTATAGACGCTTTATTAAGGACTTTTCAAAGATTTCCGAGCCATTAACTAATCTGTTGATTAAAGATGTTGAGTTTTGTTTTGATAGCGAATGTACTGAAGCCTTCAATAAAATTAAGAGTGCTCTTACAACAGCTCCAGTCATTCAAGCACCTGATTGGGATCTTCCTTTTGAAATAATGTGTGATGCTAGTGATTTTGCTGTAGGAGCAGTTTTGGGACAGCGAAGAAATAAGATTTTGCATGCGATCCATTATGCAAGTAAAACACTTGATGCAGCCCAAGTAAACTATTCTACTACGGAAAAAGAATTATTGGCAGTGGTATTTGCTATTGATAAATTTAGATCTTATCTAGTGGGATCTAGAGTAATAGTATATACTGATCATGCAGCTATCCGGTATCTACTTGGAAAGAAGGACGCTAAACCTAGGTTAATCAGGTGGATTTTACTTTTGCAAGAGTTCAACCTTGAGATTAGGGATAAGAAAGGAGCTGAAAATGTAGTAGCGGATCATTTGTCTAGAATATCTCAAAAGTCAGAAAATGAGGTGGATGTTGATTTGCCTATTGATGACATATTCCCGGATGAACACTTACTAACCTTATCAAGTGTGAAAACTCCTTGGTACGCAGATTTTGCGAATTTCCTTGCTAGTGGAGTGTTACCTCCGGATTTTTCTCATCAATAAAGGAAAAAGTTTTTTTCAGAAGTTAAGAATTATGTTTGGGATGAACCTCTCCTGTACAAGAAATGCAATGATGTGATTTATCGAAGATGTATACCTGAAGAAGAGGTTAGAGATATCTTGTTTCATTGCCATTCTTCGTCTTATGGAGGACATTTGGGTAGTTCAAAAACGATTACGAAAATTCTTCAAGCAGGATTTTATTGGCCAACCTTATTCAAGGATGCTAAGTTGTTTGATCAATCTTGTGACCAATGTCAGAGAACTGGGAATATAACTAGAAGAAATGAAACGATGTTAAATTACATTCTTGAGGTTGAGTTATTTGATGTTTGGGGAATTGATTTCATGGGACCTTTCCCTCTTTCATATGGGAATAGGTATATTCTTGTGGCGGTAGATTATGTGTCCAAATGGGTAGAAGCTGTGGTATCTCCTACGTGCGATGCGAGAACAGTTATCAAATTATTTAGGAGTATTATCTTTCCAAGATTTGGGGTGCCAAAGGCAGTTATTAGTGATGGAGGATCACATTTAATAGAGAAACAGTTTGAAAACTTACTTAGAAGATATGGAGTGAAGCATAAAGTAGCAACACCTTATCATCCTCAAACTAATGGGCAAGCTGAGATATCTAACCGGGAAATTAAGTCCATATTGGAAAAGACAGTATCTACTTCAAGGAAGGATTGGGCGTTAAAACTATATGATGCTTTATGGGCATATCGAACTGCTTATAAAACTCCTATTGGGATGACCCCATTTCGATTAGTTTATGATAAGCCTTGCCATCTTCCAGTTGAACTAGAACATAAGGCTTATTGGGCAATTGCAAATTTGAATATGGATTTTAAAGAAGCAGGGGAGAAAAGGAAGCTTCAGTTGAACGAACTTGATGAATTAAGGATGGATGCATATGAGCATGCTAAATCTTACAAAGAAAGGACAAAGAAATGGCACGATCAACACATTCTTCGTAAAGACTTTAATGTGGGAGATTTGGTTTTGTTGTTCAATTCAAAATTAAAACTTTTTCCTGGGAAGCTTAAGTCAAGGTGGACGGGTCCATATGAGGTAAAGAAGGTTTATCCTTTTGGAGCTGTAGATATTTGGAACAAAGATTTTGGGATAATTAAGGTAAATGGTCAACGACTGAAAAAATATATTCACGGCACGAAAATAGAAGAGGTACAAAGGTTGTATTTTTCTGAACCTCGCCCTCCAGATTGAATTCTTTTAGCTAGTATAAATTCATTTTGTTGGTTTTTACTTGTTTTTGATTTTTGTTTTCAGGATTAGATGCAAAACAAAGCCCGGCCGTGTTCTATACACGGCCTGGCAAAGGTTGCAGCGAAGGGAAGTGCTGGGGGCCGTGCCACCCGAACACGGCCGTGTAAGGAATCTCGAGGAGAAAGATGAATAGGCCGTGTCCCGGACACGGCCGTGCGAAGAAACCCCCTGAAAGAAGAGGTTTGGGCCATGTCTCAGACACGGCCCGTGTCTGGAATCCAGAGAAGAAAGGGAAGGGGGCCGTGTCACAGACACGGCCGTGCGATAAGAAATGATCATGGTCGTGTGATATCACACGGCCTGATCCACATCTTCTTAAGGAATTAGGGCACGGGGTGGGGGCGGCACACGGCCGTGTACCGCCGCTTGCTCCTTTTCCCTATCTCCCCATTTCTAAAGGATTGAATTACTTCTTCCAATTTTTCCTTCTCATTCTCCTTTAGGAGATTTGATTTTCTTCCATGGAAAACGTGATTGAGGAGACTTCGGCCACAAGAAAAGGGAAGGAGAAGGTGGTTGCAAGTGAGGAGAGGAATGTTTGCTTTAAAGGTATTTCTAATGACTTTGGTATTGTTTTCTCTAGTGATGAGCAACGGTATAGATATTCATCCTTATGTAAACAACCTCTTTTAGGCACTAGGTTTCTTGATGTTGAAACTTTAGAAACTTTGGGGTTTAAGGATGATTTAGTTTGGCTATTTGAAAGGATAGGATGGAGTGGTTTAGTGAACATGAGATATCCTACTTATCCTAGAATTGTTTTTGAATTTTTAAGCTCAATAGAAGTTGATAATGTTCAAGGAGGGGGGAAGTGTAAATTTTGGTTGTTTAATGAAAATTATGAATGGACGTTGAGAGATTTTAATACTTGTTATGAGTTGCCAAAGAATGATGTGTGTGTGATTTTGCCCCAATTTGAGAATTCACATTTTTGGCAACAAATTTCTGAACAACCGTTATTTGATCCTCATAATTCCAGAGTTTGCCAAATTATCAATCCTATTTTTAAATATGCTTATTTGGTCATGAAAAACACTATATTTGGAAGGGAGGACAAAGATGGATCGGTAAGACTTGTAGATTTGTATTGTTTGTGGGCAATGGTCGAAAATGTTCCAATTAATTCTGGTTATTTCTTTCTTAGACATTTGGCAAAATTAGGGAAATCAAATTCTACCACACCTATTATTTTGGGGGGATTACTTACTCAATTGGCCTTAGTATTAGGATGTGATTTGAGTGAATTAGAGGTGGTGGAGAGTTTTTGTACGTTGGATTTCAATTCATGTTTAGCAATGAAAATGATTAAGCATGAAGAGCATGGATTTAGTTTAGTCGTTAAAAATGGTTTCCCTTTAAAATTGCCCAATCATGATTTTACTACAATTCATAATAAAGAGAATTGGTGTTTAAAGTTAGCTAGGCAACAATCTAGAGCTTTGTCAACTTTTACTCAAAAAAATGTTTCTAAGGATAACCAAGAGATTCATAGTTTTATGTTTCAAGAACTTAATTCTGCTTTAAAGAATATTCATAGTGATTTAGATTCAACTAATGAATTTCTTGAAGATAAGAAGCTTATGGAGGAGGAACTGTTTAAAAAGCTACAAGATTGTTTCAAGAGTGAAAGAGAATTGTGTGATAAGATTTCTAAAATGATGAATGCTTATAGGGCTAAAATGGAATTTCATGAAGATCTTAGAGGTTGTATGAGATTTGTGCAGGATGATATTGATAAATTGTTTGAATATCATAATTTTTTTAGAAACGCAGTTAAATGGTTTGTTAAAGATTTTGCATCTTCCTTCCCTGATTTTCCTGATCTTCCACCTCCTCCACCATATTGATTTCATCGGGACGATGAAAAGTTTAAGTCTGGGGGGGTGTCATGTATTGTTTAGTTTGGTTTTCAGTTTTTAGTTTTTGTTAGTTTTTCATGTTGGTTCTTATTTTCATTGCTTGTTGCTTTATTTTGCTTGTTTTTGAAATAATCATGGCAAAAAAATTTTTGAGAACATCAAATCTTCACTTATATGCTTTCTTGGATTCAAGTGAAATGTTAGCACGATTATTGTCTTGATTCATGATGTTCGAATGATGCTAGTAGTAAACTTTGTGTAGTTCTTTTTTCTATCTTGGGAAGCATTAATAAGCTAAGAATCTTATGGTGATGAGTTTTAGTTTTGGTTCAACCTTAAGGATTTTATCTTCACTACACTTGTGCTTGATGCTTGAATAGTTGATGTCATTGAAATAGTCATGATTCATCTTGTTTGCTTAGTACTTGGTTTCCATGGTGATTTCTCAACTTTCATTTTGGTTACTGGATGAGGCTCAAATCATTAAAGCTCATTTGGAAAAATCAAAATATCCCAACATGTGTGCTAAAAGTACATTTGTGAATAAGTTTTGCACAATGCAAACACTTATAAAAAAAAAAAGAGAAAAAAATAAATAAAAGAATAATAAGGGATATAAAAAACAGTTGTCATGAGTGGAATCTAGCAAGTCACCCCTTTGAGACCGAGTTAGGTTACTGGGGAAATGACTGTTTAGCTTCTCTTGAGATTGAGCACACCTTTGAGACCTTGGGTTAGTTGAGAAATATGAACCAAGTGAATGGTGAGTAAGTGCCTATCACTGGTTACTTTTCTTTCATTGGGAACACTAGGAATTCAAATTTGATGACGACTTGACTAGGACATGGATTGAAACTTGAAGGGTGTTGAGTTACTTTTACACTGCGCACAAGATTCTTATGCTTGAACCATACTTTACTTGTTTCCATGATCAAGCTTGTTAATGAAACTTTTTGATAGAGTTAGGAAAGTGCACTGGGTTTTATGAATGTGTTGTAGAACATATGAATTTAGACTGCAGCATTTTGCTTGAGGACAAGCAAAGGTTTAAGTCTGGGGTGTGATGTGCGTAGATTATATACTCTTTTATGCATGTTTTTACGCACATTTACATATTTTGAGCATGCTTGATCTATGCATTTTTATACTTCCAGCTTTCCTTTTAGCATATTTACTCTTTTGGTTCGGAGATCTGCTTTTTGTGCATTTTCTGTACACAGGAGTCGATTTGGTGAAGAATCTACATCTTTGGGCATGCATTGGAGGAAACAAAGGGAGAAAGCACCGGGCCGTGTACCTCACACGGCCCTGCACTGGTATGGAGCTCGGGCCGTGTGGAGTTTGGCACCAACAGAAGAGGAAGATGACATGGTCGTGTGAACCTCGCACGGCCGTGTCAAGATTTGAAGCCAACCAGAGCAGAAGCCTTACATGGCCGTGTGGATCTACACGGCCGTGTGAAATTTCCAGAGACCAGCGGGGCTTGGTGTGCACACACTGCCGTAGCATTCCAGAGACTAAGCAGGTGGTGGCGTGTGCACCACACGGCCGTATAGCATTTCCAGAGAGCAGAAGGGTGTGGAGTCACAGCCGTGCAGCTTTGGCAGAGAGGAGCTGGACATGGCCGTGTGAATCTCACTGCCGTGTCACGGGCCGTGTGGCCCGATTCCTCCTCTATTTAAACCCTTCTTCATGAATTGAAAGGGATTCTCCCCTTTGGGAGAAAGCAAGATTTGGTGGTTTCCTCCCATTCTTAGGAGGATTTCTGGGCGATTCTAAGGGAGATCTCGACGATTTCGACTTCGGAGCGAGGATTGGATCCGAAGACGAGGCTTCTTCGTAGATAGGTTTTCTCTTTCCCCCTCTTCTTGATTTCTTGGATTGGGGATTTAAGAAATGCTTGTATTCTCTATTTCTTCGGGTTTTCTTCCTCGATTCATGGAGTAGATCTTGTATTCTAGGATTAAGGGAGTATTTGTATGATGGATTGATGTAATCTCTTATGGATTTGCCATTTTCTTGTTTCAATGACATTGACTTGCTTGTATCAATTAGATCTTGAATGATTAATGGTGATTTGCGCTTAATTCTCATTCTTGATTGATTGTTTGGATTTCTTGTGGACTTTGTAAAGATAAACTCGCACTCGATCATCCGAGGGATCCACGTGACAGGTGCAAGCCCGTGTAAGGACGTTTGAGAGATAATCTTGAAGAGGAAATGGGAATATTCAAGAGAGTAGGATGGATCTTGTGATTAGTTTCTTGTATCTTGATAGATTAATGAGTTGTGGGCTTCTATGTTGATATCCGAGGAAGGCATAGTAATAGGTGCGCTTCTGTGTAAGGACAATGTAGGTTCATGTCTAATTAATCCTATTTAGATACATTTCTCAGTCCTTAGCCGGTTGTCTATTGCAAGAGAGAACCGGCAACTTTCTACATGTTTGGCAATTGAGGGATAAGAATTGGTGAACCATTTACATTCAAGAAATCTTACAAAGAAACCGAAACTCCTAGAATCTCCCTTTATCATAACCCAAAACACTAAACTCTTGTTTGTTGATCTTTAAGATTAGATTTGTTTACCTTTACTTTGCTTTTGAAACGATTGGATAGTTGTTTAGCTAATTCGCATTGAGACATTTCTAGTGCTTATTCCAGTCCCTGTGGATACGATAATCTTTTATATTACTTGCGACATTTCCGTACACTTGCGGAGCGTAACACTACTACTTCTAAACCTTCTTCAACCACAGGGAATGAAAGGGGAGTTAGTTCCAATTTTGCTTGCTCTTGTGTTTTAATTCATGCTTTGTTAATAAATTCTTGCTTTATACGTGTCTTTAGTTTAATACTTTTCATTTGCATTTTAGTTTCATACGTTGCAATTTGCATTTTATTTTCATACTTTGCATTTAGTTAAGTACATAGCATTTCATTTGAATAAAAGTCACCATGAGAATTTTCTAAGTAATATTTGTAAGATGGTAAAAGTTGTTTTAAATTTGACCATCAATTTTAGGTCATTTAACATGATTGGATGCTTTTCTTGCATGATATTAGATAATTTGGTGGTAGATTCCAATGTGAACAATTGAGCTTGATTGCATGAATAATACCTAGAGAGGACCACTTTAAGCCTAAACAATATTATATTCTTGTGTGGCATGCACTCATAGCAATTGAAACTCTAGAACTTGATTATTTTCTTTTCAAAGTCACAATAGCATTTGTGTGCATGGAAATTGAGGATTTTGTCAATTTTGTTTCTCTTTATACTTTCCAATTCCTTCCCTCATAATTTTCTTTAACCATTTTCATCTAGCATTCCAATTCTTGAATTTCTTTGCTTGTCATTCTTATTTCATTTAGAGTTTTGGTTTAATTGCTTGATGAGTTAACTTGATCAAGATATGGATAAAGGTTAAGTGTGGGGGAGAATTGTAGATGCTTGAGATTCTTGAAGTTTCCTACTTCGAATTGTGTGGAGAATTCTGAAGTATGAATTTAAGTTGATGGTTACATTGCTTGAGGTTTTAAGGACGTTGAACAGCTTATGCAGAATTCTTATTTCTTATTGCAGTGTAATTGAAATCTGAGAAGTGTGTTTAAAATGCATTAGATTGAAGAGAATTTTGTGTGCCAAACTAATATTCAAATGAAGATCTTGTTAGTCCTTTGTCTGTTGGACTAGTTTGATTCATTGGAAGTGTGCTGAACTTGTTCTTCTGGGGCTTTTCGTATAGTGTGTAAGGAAGTAAAATCAGTTAAGTGCTAGAAATTTCAGAGACAGAAACTTAAATACCAAGTGGGAGCTTTGTATCAAATTTAAATCAGCATGAGGAGCTAGTGACAGATTGCAGAACCTGAAATCTGAGACTGTTGTTGGAGTTCATTTTGAATATAAACTGTGAAGCATAATTGAAAAGTGTAACTTTGAATTGCTGTTGATTCAGAAATCTGTTGGTAAAGAAATGCAGAAATGGAATGAACTTGTGTATCATATGGTGTATCAAAATTCGGAATGCAACATTAAAATGAGTGGAAGTTTAACTGAAATTTTAGAAGATGCTGCAACATATGGTATTCTTGCTTCCAACCTCTACAAACTCTATATGGGAATGTAGGAGCTGAGAATTACAGAAATAATGCAAGGAAATTCAGTAAAAGAACTGAATTTTGTAGCTATTGGAATATGACATTGGGAAGTATGATTCTGAATTCAAATTGTGGTTAACAATTCATCAGTGAAGCACTTGAGCATTGCATCTTTTACTCTGAAAAGTTGAAGGAAAGGGCAGCACTTGACACTTAAAACAGTGACGTTAAAAGCTGGAATTGAGTCCATGTATCAATAAGTACAGGTTTAGTGCAAGTTCTATATGCTGTTTTGATTAGTAACATCATTAATTTCAATATTGAAACCTGAGGGTTCTTGCAAATCAATTGATGATCACAAAAACAGAAAGAAGAAAGGAGTTGTATCAAGTGCGTGCCAACTTTGATCAGCAGGCTTCAAATCCTTAAGAAATGTAAATTAAGATCTGATATTTGTGAGTGCTGAAACATGGTTGCTGCTGAAAACCTGATCAAGGAGCAGGACTACTGATATTTGTATGTTATTGCTGGTAAAGCTTTGGTAACTTAGTATATGTGATGATAGCACCCAATTGCATGAATTTCATAGCCTAAAGTTATTGGAGCTGTGCTGATTGTGCTTGAAGGAGATTTCTGAAATTGTCAGATTCAAAAATATAATGGATCGTGCTAGCTATGAAGAAAAAAAAATTAGAATGTATCAAGGGGCTTTGGAAACAGAATTGAATCTGAACTATCGATCCTGGGCTGAAGAAATCAGAGATTAACGAAGTGTAAAGTTTTGCAAAAACAGAAATGAGCAGTTTCTGTGCCAATACGGGAAATAAATTGTTAAGAGTTAGAGTTGATGGAACTTAGAATTCTTTCGAGTATGCATTGATAGGGATCTTAAGAAGCAAGATGAGGAAGTATTGAGAATCGTGGTGATTGAACAAGGCAAGTTGATACAAAGTCAAAACTCTCTATAAGGAACCAATCATTTTGAATATGATTTCTGAAATTCTGGAATTGTATCCTATTAGTGTCAAATCTCCATTTTGATTTTGATTAGTAACCATTCAGTTATAAGTTCCAGTCAATTCAGAGTTAAATGAAAACTTTTCTTAAGTTTTAAGTCTTCATGACCTAAGCTGAATTTACCTCAAATTCAGTAAACTGAAATTGCAATCTGTGAACCTTTTGAAAGAAGTCACTGGTTCATTGTTCAGGGGCACGATCTGTTTGCAGAATCAACTTCTAGTTCTAGAATATGCACTACTGCCAAATGAAACTTTCTCCTAAGCTAAACCGTTCAAGTTTTAATCTAAAGTTCTCTGAAATTCAATTTCTGAAACTGAACTATGAATTGCATAACAGAATTGCATAAGCTGTAGAAGTGAGAAAATGCAGCTCTCGGAAAAGGTTTATGAATCTGTTCACTTGCTGCTAATATTCAGTAACAACTTAAATTGGACTTCTGTTATTCCAGTAGCTTCACTCATTATGACTTGAGCTAGTGTTTCTTTGAAGTCCATAGGTTGAAGATGAATTCAGAAAACAGAATCAGTGCATCTCTGTTCTTGGTTCTGATTTTTGTTCTTTTGGAAACAATTGTCTTTCTTGTTGTAAATTTCGAAGTGGAGTTTCAGACCTATGCTACAGAAGAGAAAAGGTATCAGTGGACACATCTTTATTGAATCTGTTAATGACAGAAACAGAGAGCAAAAATCTGCAGCAGAAAAGTGATAAAACAGTGGCAAGATTAGTATCAATTAAGTGAATGCATGATGTGTTTTATTGCCCGAGACGACCAAGTTTAAGTGTGGGGGAAGGGAATTATTCTTCATGAGTTGAGATTATTTTTGAGTTTCCAAATTGCTGAAATTGAAGTGGAAAAACAGTGAAAAAAAAAATTGGCAAATCAAGAGTGTATCAAATGTGGAGATAGAGTATCAAGAATTTCGGATTGCCATCAAATTGAATGGGAGGTTAGCTTGGTCTTTTGAATTGATAAAAACAAATGTATTCATCTCTTTTCACATCAAAATGGTCAACTCATCAAGTATATTCCTTCAATACTCTCATCTCCTCATTTCCTTCATTAAATTCTTTTTCTTTGCCAATCCATTCACTTTCATTGTTCTTTTTGCTTCCATTTCAATTCTTGATGATAAATTCCTTTTGATTCATGTATGCTATGTCTATAGTGGTGGAGAATTAGAAAATAAGCAAGCCTATGGTAGTGAAATGTTGTGAGTTGCATTGAGTGAGCTCCACTTACACATATATGTTTGAGTGTGAGAGATATACTAGGTAAATTCCTTGTGAGATGCAACTTGCTTAATTTTTCGATTGGATTGAAACTACCACACCTACTGATTATTGTTTGGATTGTATTCATGATTGTTAGTGATCTTAAGATGATCTTAGTTAAATTCTTTTTACCATTTTTAGATATTGCTAGGGAATTTTCTATAGGAATGATTTTTAGTTTTCTTTACTTTCACGGGACGTTCAAGACTAAGTGTGGGGGATTTGATAACCATGATTTTACTGCATTATTATGATTCATTTATGCATGGTTTTGATGTTGGTTTCCTAATTTAAATCATGGTTACATTACATTTTGTGCATTGTGTGTATTTTTGAACCTAATTACAAATTATCTTATTTTTGGTATTATTTGATGCTAATATTTGATTTTTATTTTGCAGGCATCAAAGGATCTTAGATTTGGATCTATTTGGACCAAAATTGGGCTCGAATCGGAGTTCAAACAAGAAGATAAAGCTTTGAAGCATTATGGACCGTTCATCAAGAATAGCACAGATCTGGACCATCCGTTGAAGATCTGGCCGATCCAACCTAATGGGGAGCAGATCTAAGCCATTGATGAAGATCCAAAAGTTTTGATCTAGATCTGAGTTCATCTAGCCATTGATCCATCCGGATTAATCTGGGCCGTTCATTGAAGATCGGCAGATCTGGGCCATCCAGTGATGATCTGATCGATCCGACCTAAGGGAGGGTAGATCCAGACTCTAGATCAAGATCAGTACCTTCGGATCAGATTTTGGATGACTTTTTACCGTTGATTTAGCCCGGAATCATCTCAGCCGTTCATTTCAGATCCAGATCTGATTTAAATCTGAGAAGCTACAGTTAGCTTCTTCGTCGACTCCTCCACGCGCAGCTTCGTCCCGCGACGCATTTCTAGTGGATTTCGGCCCCTTTCTCTTCTCTAATCAATCTCCCGAGCTTCTATCTTGGTGGTGAGCTTCTCGGTGGCGACATCCCGATCATCTGGAGCCATCGGAGAGTGTTCTCTCCGGTGGAATTTGGCTCGCGACATCTTCCTTTTCCAGCTCAATTTGGCGATGGTCCTCCAAATCCAAGCTCTGATTCCCATCAGCAACATTCGGAGGTGGTCTTCCGGTGTTCCTGAGCTTCACTCGACGTTCATCCGCGTTCCACAGCCTTCCATCAAATCCAGAGGCAGATTTCCAGATTTTCGGCATTTTCTTGGGTTTAGGGTTGTTTCAGCTCGCCGGGGGTGGTCCGTCGGCGTTTTTTAACCTTCCTTGAGCTGATACGCAGCTGAGACGATCCATTGAGGTCCGAAATTGGGTGGTCACGATTTCGGCCTCTTGTGTGACGGCTTGAGTGTGAAGTTTGGTGAGATTGGTTGTGAGAATGGATTGGTTAGGGTTTATTTCGTTTTGTTTCTGTTTTTTACAGATTTTTATAGATTTATTTAGTGGTTGTTATATTTTAGCAAGTAGTTTAGCATTTCTTTACTTAGTTGAAGCTTAGTTTAAGTTTTATTTGTGCTTGGTTAATTGTTTAGTGTTTAAGTGCTAAATTAGGTTTACATTTTGCTTTAGATCAGATTTATTTGAGTCTCGTAATTTCATCCTTAGTTTGATGTGTGTTGATGGATTTATCACAACGTAGTGTGACAATGCGTAATGATTTGTTCATTGGCACATAGTTATGTTTCACTCTTGCTTTAGATTAATTTCTTAATTGCTGTGTTTTTCCTCTGTTAGATTTAGATTTAAAGCTTTTAAACCCCCAACTCCATTTTTATATCGAAAACCCAAAAAAAAAATAGGAATAAAAGATAATCCTAAATTACATTCTACCGTTGGTTCCTCGGATCGATCCTGGGCTCGTTACTACAACATTATCATTTAGTTAAGGGGTTCAGTGAAATATACATTTGTACAATTTGATTAGCGGATGTGACAGATTAGCTTACATCACTAAGCTAACTTGTTTCTTCTTCTTCTTTCCTTTCGGTTTAGAAGTAGAACTATTTTCAGCATAGTGAATCTGAGAATTATGACGAAACAAACCTTCTGCTGCCTGAAGTTCTGTCAGTGGTTCCGTCAATGAATATACCCTTTTATTCATATTGTAATTCAGGCGGAATTGCTCAAAACTTCTAGGTAGCGTTTGGAGAATTATATCGATCTGAGTTTCCCCATCAATTTCTCCTCCAAGGATTTGTATTTCATTCAGATAAGTCATCATCTTTAGGATATGATCCCTCACAGGAGTACCCTCTTGCATGGTGGCCATCATTATCTTTCTCATAGCTTCTTGCCTAGAGGCCCGATCCTGGTGACCAAAGAGTTCCTTGAGATTGTTCATAATATCATAGGCTGTTGGTAAATCTTGATGTTGATGTTGCAATACATTTGACATTGAAGTCAAAATGTAACACCGCGTCATCTCATCTGCTTTTACCCATTTCCTATGATACTCAATCTCCTCTTGGGTAGATTCACCATTGGGTGTATCAGGGCAAGGTTCAGTCAGTACAAACTTATAGCTTTCAGCAGTAAGAACAATGTCCAGGTTCCTTTTCCAATCTATATAGTTAGGTCCAGTAAGTCTGTTCTCTTTTAGTATGATGGCCAGTGGGTTGAAATTCATCCTAAGAATCACAAATAACTTTTGGTCAGAACTCTAAATTTAGAATAATATTGATTCCTCAAATAATACTATTTTAAATTAACCAACACCTCAAAATACTGTGAATTTTGTATGCCACGATAGTGTGGACGTATACAAATTCAACATTTGTAAAAGGAGGGTTTAACCCATTAATTTTATTATCTTGTCAACCTTACTTTTTGACAAATAAAATTAATAGTTGGTTTCCTTTGGTCACATGAATAATAGCAGTGACTCCGATGGGGAGGATACTATTAGACGTGCCTAAGTGTATACCATTACTTGACACTAAGTCCATTAATAAGATTGTGCCCCTTCCGATGGGGAAGATTACACGCTCTTAATTAACTTCCTATAGTCATACAAAATGGAAGTTTGATCTAGTGATCCATAAACAAACTCATCCGATATGGAGGAAGGCACTCAGAGCCAACGCGCAAGTTTGTTTGTATCACTTACAAACCAGTAATGGAGACCGTGAAATTTATTTTAAAAATAAATCTCTCTCCCACTTAGTTATTTAAAGTGAGGAATTTTGACTATGCTAACCTACTTAACATGCATACTAACAAGCACACACAGCACAACATAAAAAGCAATAAATAGAAAAACTAATTTTCAACTATTATGGCTATTATCTATTGCTGTCCTCCGTGTGTCGCCAACCCTAGCTGCTGCCATCTTTGGCCACTGCCACCGGGTCTAGTTGTCGCATCCATCTTGCTCCTAGTTCCGCTGCGCCTCTGGTCCTCAAAAGGTTCCACGCCTTGCAAGATTCGATCCGCGACATAAATAGAATTTTACATTTTTCGATCTTATATTCCTCGAAGGAATGTACATGTAAACTAGATTGAACATAAAATAAAATTTACATCCATCGATCCTATATTCCATAAAAGGAATGTATATGTAACTAGATCAAAAAATAAAATCCTAATAAAACTAAATACAGCTCTTGCTGTATTTTATAATACAATCATGCACACACAATAAATGCCCTCAACATGTCCAAGGGTCCAATCACACACATAATAACTATAAGCCATAATAGTTGGATCCTACATCCACAAAGTTAGTACATCCTACTATTAACCTACCTAAATTATGTATGGCATGTGCATAATTAAACTAATACCAAATACACAGAGGCAAAACCCTAGCTCTGATACCAATTGTTGGTTGCTACTCGGAAAACCTAATGGTTCCACTGTACAAAAATTTTGTACAAAGGTCTGAACCTTTTCCTAGCTACCATGTGTTCTTTTAAATTAAACTCGGATCGCCTGCGGAACTTAACACGTTTGATCCTAAGTTTAATTTATTTGTTCTTTTAGGTTTAGACTTGGATCTCCTACGGAACTTAACACGTTCGATCCAAATCACCTAGGTTATTAATTCCATTAAATATTAATTTCCAAAATTGGCTTCCAGGACTACATGGCGAGGCACATGACCTTCTTGGATATGGGAAAAACCACCACCGTCTAGACAAAGCCTTTTAAGGAAAGCTAATATTTAATTTCCTTAAATAACTTTAGGTCAACCAAAAGGAACAATCAAATCACAAGGAAAAGAAAAACAAAAGAACACAACATCCAAAACTAATTCGAAATACTAGAATCGCATGCCTCTTGTATTTGGTATTTTTACATGAAGATAAAACTAACATGATGCGAAAAATAATATTAGTTATACCTTACTTAGAAGATAATGACCTCTTGATCTTCTACCGTATTCCTCTTCTAATCTCGGACGTTGTGTGGGCAACGATCTTCCGAGACGAGGACCACCTAGCACCTTCTTCTCCTTCCTTCAAGATTCGGCCAAGCTCAAAGCTTCCAAAGGATGAAGATCTTTTTCCACCAACCAAGCTCCAAGGGATGCAAGCTTTCTCTCCTTCTTTTCCAAGCTAAAATCCGGCCACCACTTGATCTCCAAGGAGGAAGAGAGGTTCGGCCACAAGGATGGAGAGAAGAGAAAGGGAAGAGGCCGGCCACACCAAGGAAGAAAAGAGGGAGAAAACAATAGAGGTCGTTCACCTTGAAGGCACCCAAAACCCCCTTTTTTTTTAATCCTTAGCTTTGGCAAATAAGGAAATTTAATTACAATAAAATTTCCTTAACTTTCCTTGACATGAATTAATTAAGAAAAAATAAATAAAATTTCCTAATAGATCATGTCATGGCCGACCACCTCATGGAGAGCAAACAAGGCAATTTTCAATCAACAATTAAAATTCCTTATTTGTCTTCGGAAATTTTTTAAAAAATAAAATTTTCTTTTAAAATTCCTTCATGGTTGAAAAACTTTTTTTCTATAATTTTAATTTTTTAACATGTGAATAATTTACAAAGAAGAAAAATAAAATATCCTTCCAATCTACAAATAAGGAAAGAGATTTAATCTCTTTCTTTAATCTTTTGTAGAAACTTATAAAAGAGATATTTTAATTTTTAATCTCTCCAATAAATTATATCTTCCACATAATAAAATTTTAAAATTAAAATTCTTTTTTAATTTAATAGGGTCGGCCACGTAAGCTTGGGTTCAAGCTAGGGCCGACCACCCATGGACCAAGGTTTGGCCGGCCCTAGCTTGATCCTCAAGCTTGCTTGGCCGGACCCCTACACCATGGATATGAAGGTGGGTATAGGTGAGTATAGTACTCTATAACTAAGAGGCTACGATAGGGACTGAGAGGAGGAATTAGTTTTGGTCTCCCGATAAAATTAAGCATCCCGTGTTCGCCCCGAACACACAACTTAATTTTATCGATAATAATTCATTCCACTAGAGAACTATTATTGAACTACCGCACCAATCCCAAATTATATTTTTGAGCTCCTTCTTATTATGAGTGTGTTAGTCTCCCTGTGTTTAAGATGTCGAATGTCCACTAATTAAGTGAGTTACTGACAATTCATTTAATTAATATCTTAGTCTAAGAGTAGTACCGCTGAACCTTATCGTCACGTTGGACTAAGTCCACCTGCAGGGTTTAACACGACAATCCTTATGAGCTCCTCTTGGGGACATTATCAACCTAGATCACTAGGACACAGTTTCCTTTTATAATCAACAACACACACTATAAGTGATATCATTTCCCAACTTATCCGGCTTATTGATTTATCGAACTAAATCTCACCCATTGATAAATTAAAGAAATAAATATCAAATATATGTGCTTGTTATTATATTAGGATTAAGAGCACACACATCTATAATATCTGAGGTCTTTGTTCCTTTATTAAGTCAGTATAAAAGAAACGACATCTAATGGTCCTACTCAATATACTCTAAGTGAACTAGTGTAATTATATAGTTAAGATAAACTAATTCCTAATTACACTACGACCTTCCAATGGTTTGTTCATTTCCATTTTGGTCGTGAGCTACTGTTTATAATTTATAAGGTACTGATAACATTATCTTTTGTATATGTCACACCACATACTATGTTATCTACAATATAAATTAATTGAACAACTACAAACAAATATAGATTATTTGACCAAATGCGATTCTTTATTCAAAATAAATGTTTACAAAAGCTTAGGCTTTCAGTATACACTCTAACACTTAATCCTAATATAATGACAAGCACATATATTTAATATTTATTACTTTGACTTATCAAAAGGTGAGATTTAGTTCGATAAATCAAAAGGCCCGATAAGTTAGGAAATGATATTACTTATAGTGCGTGTTGTTGATTATAGAAGGAAACTGTGTCCTAGTAATCTAGGTTGATAATGTCCTTAAGAGGAGCTCATGAGGATTGTCATGTTAAACCCTGCAGGTGGACTTAGTCCGACATGACGATAAGGTTGAGTGATATTACTCTTGGACTAAGACATTAATTAAAATGAGTTGTCAGTAACTCAATTAATTAGTGTATATTCGATATCTTAAATACAGGGAGATTAACACACTCATGATAAGAAGGAGCCTATAATATAATTTGGGATTGGTGCGGTAGTGCAATAATAACTCTCTAGTGGAATGAGTTATTATTGATGAACTTGAGTTGTGTGTTCCGCCCCACGGGATACTCAAGCTCGTTGGAAGGCCAAAATCAATTTCTCCTCTAGGTCTCTGTCGTAGCCTCATTAATGCCTCATATTCACCCATGAAAAACCCATCTTGGTGTCCAAGAGGGGGTCGGCCCAAGGCTTGGTGACCAAGCCAAGGGTTGGCCACTATTTTCTCAACGGGGGGCGGCCACAAGAAGTTTGAAGGGGGTCGGCCACATAATTCAAAGTATGAGGGGTATTTTGAATTTTTAAAATCTTCTCTTTGTAGATATCTACAAGTTTTAAAAGAAAGATTTTAAATTATAAAACTTTCCTTATTTGAATTAGGCCACATGGTTTAAAAGAAAGTTTAAAAGTTTTAAAACTTTCCTTTTTTAACCATCTTCATGGTTTTTTAAAAGGGAGTTTTAAATTTGAAACTTTCCTTTTTTTGTAACTATGTTAAAAAAAGAAATTTTAAATGAGAAGTTTTAAATTTTAAAACTTGTTTTAAAATAAAGAAAACTTTCCTTTTTTAAACATCCACATTAGGAAATTAAAAGAGAGCTTGCAAAATTTTATAAGAGCTTTCCTTCTTTGCTTATAAAATTTTTACAAAGTTTTTTTTTGTTTCTTTTCTTTCCTCTTAGGGCTAGCCACCCTTGCTTGGTGCCCAAGCAAGGGGCCGACCAATCCAATTAAATCAATCAAGAGGAAGAAAAAGGAAATAAAAAGGAGGAAAGGAAAACAAGAGGAATATTTTAATTTTTAGTAAAAATCTTTCCTTGTTTGTCTTGGGCAAGTATTATAAAAGAAGGGGAGGAGAGACCTCATGATACATCAATTCTTATTCTCTTGCTTGTGCTCTCTCTTGTGGGCGACCCTCTCTTTTCCTTTCCCCTTGCTCTCTTTTTCCTTGGTGGTGGTAGTGGCCGAATATTAGAGAAGAAGGAGGATCTTTTGGGTGGTGTTCATCTTAGAGGATAGTTGCCCACACGACGTCCAAGAGGAGGCGAGAGTTATATAAGGAAATTAAATATTAGCTTTCCTTAAAAGGCTTTGTTTAGGCGGTGGTGGATGATCCCATACCCAAGAAGAACTAGTGCCTCGCCATGCATTCCTAGAAGCCAATTTTGGAAATTAATATTTAATTGAATTTATAACATAGGTGGATTTGGATCAATAATGTTAAGCATCATTTGCGATCCAAATCTAAACCATTAAGAATAGATAAGTTAAATTTGGAATCAATAATGTTAAGTTCCGTTTGCGATTTCTAATTTAATTTCTAAAGAACACAATAGGTTGTTTAGGAAAGGTTCGACACTTGTACAAAATTTTTGTACAGTGGAGCCAGTATGATCTTCCTAGGACCAACCAACAACTACGATGAGGGAAACGCCATACAGAGACTCATGGAGCTCGACTTGGTGGACGAAACACAGGCGAAAGCAGCTGCTCAGCTAACGGTGTACCGGCAATGGATGAAGCAGAACTACAATCGGAGGGTGATCCTGAGGTCCTTCTAGGTCGGTGATATCGTATGGAAGAAAGTGAAGTCGGTCGGTGATGCCACCAAACTCGAAGCCCTATGGGCGAGACCTTTCAAGATCGTGCAAAAGCTCCATTTGGGCACCTACTATTTGGAGGATAAGGGGGGAAGGCAGCTCGAGAGGCTATGGAGCACGAATCATCTCCAAACCTACAGGGCCGGATGAGAGGCGCGCGAGTGAATACATGCATTTTTGTATGTTTCCTGAATGCTGGGCAAATATGAATAAGAGCGAAGAGTGCCACTCTTGAGATGTGTCTACATCAACGGTTGAGTGGCGACCTTAAACCCTGGTCTACATCAACGGTTGAGAGGCGACCTCAAACCCTCATCTACATCAACGGTCAAGCGGCGACCTTAAACCCTGGTCTGCATCAACCGTCGAGCAACGACCTTAAACCCTGATCTACATCAACGTTCGAGCGGCGACCTTAAACCCTGGTCTGCATTAACCGTCGAGCAATGACCTTAAACCCTTGTCTGCATTAAGGGTCAAGCGATGACCTTAAACCCTAGTCTTCGCCTACTCTACATCAACGGTCGAGTGGCAACCTTAAACCCTCATCTTTCCCAACGGTCGAGCGGCAACCTTAAACCCTCTTCTTCACCAATGGTCGAGCAGCGACCTTTAACCCTAGTCTACATCAACGGTCGAGCAGCGACCTTAAACCCTCGTCTTCCCCAACGGTTGAGCGACGACCTTAAACCCTATTCTTCATCAATGGTCGAGCGGTGACCTTAAACCCTAGTCTACATCAACGGTCGAGAGATGACCTTAAAACCTAGTCTTCGCCAACGGTTGAACAGCGACTTTAAACCCTCGTCTCGATAAGTGGTCAAGCGACGACCTTATAACTCAAGAATTATGAACAGCCGACCACGAAATACGGTGATCGTTCGAGACCATTCTTCAAAGTACTTCATGACCAAGCGGAAGGTCGCAGAGTTGTAATGAGCAACTCTAAAAACAAAATGGATCGATCAGCTGGATAGATTATTTGTTGCTGATCGAAGGAGTCATGAGGCCACGAGTTTGTGCAATGATTGAAAGACGAGTTGAAAAAATATACTAGAAGGAGATAAAGCTTAGCCGAATGGGCCAGCATTCATTGAAACTTCAAAATTTTACAAAGGAGGATCTCTCAACCTCACTCAAGGTAATCTAAGACATCATCGGGCAGCGATTCGGTCAGCTTGTACCAACTGATGACCTTACTTATCAAAGTGACGGGGAGGTAACTGCCTTCCCTAAGCTGGTTGAGCGTCCTGTCAATTGCAAGATCAAATAGGCGACGAGCCCATTAGGCAACTTTGTCATTGAAAGCGTCCGAGCAGATGTAGTTCCTCTTCATAGCCTCAAATCGGCTAGGCTCGGTGTCTTGATAAGTTTTCAAGGCCG
Source organism: Zingiber officinale (assembly GCF_018446385.1). Classification (NCBI taxonomy): domain Eukaryota; kingdom Viridiplantae; phylum Streptophyta; class Magnoliopsida; order Zingiberales; family Zingiberaceae; genus Zingiber; species Zingiber officinale. The sequence continues at coordinate 82,752,354 of NC_056000.1, read as the reverse complement.
CTTAGGAGGCCCCCAACTCGTCCTTCGTGGTGGCCAGCTCATTATTTTTTACGAAGAGTTGGCCTCGAAGGTCAGTTTCTTCGGCTGACCGGCTCTTCCGTTTGGCAACCAGGAAGTCTTCGGCTTCTTTGAGTTTCTTAGAGAGGGCTTGAGCCTCTTTATTCTTCAGGTTGAGGTCTTCGATGGCCTGGAGTTTCCTCGCATTGGCCAATTCGATCTTGACATCAAAAGTGGTGACCTTCTTGTTAAGCCGAGCCAGTAGAGCGGTCTGCTTTGCACTCTTTCCCGGCTCGGCCTAGAGCAGCGCGGTGCTCTTCGCCAGATTGACCTTCAACTTTGCCACCTCAGCATTTGTCTGCTCTTGAGAGGCAGAGGATTGGCCGCTCGACGCCTTCAGCTTCTTGACTTCCTCCTCCAAAAATGAGAGTCTCTGGCACATGGCAGACTCTCTACCCAATACTGTGAATAACTAGGAAAACGTAAGCGTCGAGCAGAGATAAATTATGAGGAACAAACACAACACTTACCCCAGTCGACATCTGGTATGGATGTTCGCAAGCGTCCCCGGACGCATCATCACTGCACGGGCTCGGGAGTCAGCCCAAATCTGTGCGAGCAACCCCTGGATAATTATTTGGTTCTCGGGGGCTCGGGATTCAACACTTTCCGACTCGCGCCATTCTTCAGTCGGTAGATGGAGAACCATTATTATATGGAGCTGGCCATTCGAGGTTGACTGGGTCGAGGTCGCTCGTCCAGACGACCAAGATAAGGACGCCGGACGGATGCCAATTTTTTTGACCTTTGATGGTGGTGGCATGAAGGTCATTGGCGGCGCGCAGATAGTCCCTTGCGGCAAACCAGACAATGATGGCGTCCGATCAGACAATGTGGGGGCGGCAGTCTCTTCAACAGGTGTTTCTACCCGTTCGGCTGACCGCACCACCAAGGGCGCAAAGCGGGATGAGGGCTCTACTCGACACCTCTTATACCTGATCAGCGGCTCTCTTGAGGAGGTCGAGCTCGACGCCCCCTCAACTTGAACGATCGGATGTCATTTGAAGGGAGGTGGTGATCCACTAGCCGCTCCACCACTCACCAAGACTGGAGCCTCTTCGCTCTCGTCTTGGGGGTCTTCTTGAGAGCTGACCGGCTGTAGGCCGCGACTCTCCAACTCCTCCACAGCTGCTGCATTGATGGCGACATCTGCAAGCTTAGCCTTACCAGTCAGACGCGCACATAACATGACTTCGACTGCAAAAGAAGAAGAAAAATAAGTTAGAATCAAAGGAAGGAGTGAAGAAGTTGTATATCTAGGCTGGACGGAAGCCGGGTGTGGATCGGACTTAGGCCGAAAATGTAGAGGACACCCTCTAACAACAACTTGTGGATGTCATACTTCTAATCGACCAACATTGAAGCTGCGTTGAGGTAGTCCGATCGACTCTTGTACTATTTCAAGGGAGGTTGACTCGTCATTTCGAGCTACCAGTGGGTCGGGAAGTCTCGCCGCTCGGGAAGGAGCACAAAAATGAAATATTCCCTCCAATGCTTGGAAAAGAAAACTAAGCCCACTCGAGCTTGGAAAAGAAAAGTCCCCGGCTCAGACAATTTTGGATAATAAAAATAGTGAAAAATCTGGGAAGTGAGAGGAATGTCGTGCAAGTGGAATAGAACAACTACCTCTCACAGCCGCCGAAAGGAGTTTGCCACTAATTGATGAAGGGAGATGCAAAAGTATTTGCAAACGGCGGGAAAGACGGGATGAATAGGAAACCGCAGACCGGCGGTAAATTGATCCCTAAAGAAGGTAAGACAGTCAGGCGGCGAAGAGTTTTGCCGATCGGAAGTAGAAGGAAGAAAAATTTTGTATCTAGAAGGAAACTCAAACGCGGTGATCAGACTCTCAGCGTCGCTGGCATCAAACCTGAACTCAGTAGAGGTGTACCAAAGCCCATGGACGCCGAAAGACGGCTGTGAGGAACTTGTCATCGCAAAAAACACAAAGGCAGTGAAAGGAGGCGAGGGGAAGGAAGGTTACTGGAATATCACCGAAACACAGAAAGAAATGCCGAAAAACTCGTAGGCGGGTGCAATTAGAAGGAAGCTTACTGGAAAAAGGTTGCCGGAGGAGCAGGAAAGGAGGAACATCGCCGGAGCACAGACTGAGTTATCTGAAGATCTCGAAGACGAAGATGCAGAGGAGGAGGCAACACACACTGGCTTATAAGCCTCGGGGCTGGCCGACCAGAGCTGTCCAATCTAGGTTGTGGAAACCCAGGCAGAGATCGGGCCGTTGAATTTGAAGCGTCAAACGTCACATCACCAGTGAATATCCACATGTCATGTCAAGCGTGCGACAACAGCGGGCAGGACACGTGGCGCCTCGCCACAGGCTGACATATAATGAGGGCAATTAAGGAGGCATGGGATCGCACTCAGCCATTATGAGCCGAGATTTGCAACGTCTCCCAGAAATATAGCTGACGTAAGCCCGGATGGCACTCACCTAAAGAAGCCCTAGAAAAGATTTCCAAGTATGGATGTTCATTGTGCCGATTGGTTTAAGGGAGCCGACCTATGGCCGAAAGACAATCTTCAACAGGCCGACCGACGGAGAGCGGTCACATAGCCGACCGTTGGGCCACGTTAGTCCGATCAGAAACCAAGGAGTGTCGAAGCCGATCGGGTGGAAAACTTCACAGACAATTTTGTCCAATTAGTCGGTCTTACAGCCTCCTTTGACTAGACTTGAGGGGGGAGGCATGTGATGCAGTAATAAGGAGGGGCCCTACCCCGTGGAGGATAGCGACCACAGTGGAGGTCAAAGTCAAGGCGGTCAACGCGCAAATAACATCAGTTGGTCGGACGAGCATGCCCCGACCGGGGGAGAGGGTCCTGGTCCAATTTCTCCTTCGACACGGGGAGGTGTCAAATGATCGATGCTCAATGGAGTAGGGGACGCCAGACAGAGGAGGAGAAGATGTGCAGAAGCTGGGCCGAGCGGCTACCCCGCTCGGCCAGGCAATAGGACTCGACATTGGCAGAGCGGAACTTCAGCCGAGCGACTATCCTGCTCGGCCATGCAGCAGGACTCGACATTGGCAGAGCGGGACTTCGGTCGAGTGGACGTGACACAAGCACAGGGGAGTTTTGGCCGAACGAACGAGACACAAGAGCAGCAGAGTTACGGCCGAGCGGACAGGACACAGGAGCAGCGAGGCTCCGACCGAGCGGCCAACCCACTCTGCCTAGCAGCATACTCCCTCTGTTATCCATTGACATCCTTTTGGGAGTTAGTGTCGCTGACACCGAGCATAGACAATCAGAAGATCGTACGACGCAAGCTTCCACTGTCACTGCAGAGATATGCTCGACTTGTTAAGGTACTATGTCAGGGACAATTTACTAACAAGTATTTTCAAGGAAAACTTTGAGAAGCGTGCTCGCTTGGGGAGTGTGCACACTTGCTACAAGAGCTCTATATAAAGGGGGGTCCAAGCATCAGCGGAGGTACACAATACGCGATAGACACTGTTCTTGCTACTATTCATTCTTGTTGCTCTGCCTTATACTTCATCGTCGGTGACTGACTTGAGCGTCGGAGGACCAACGCTGGGGATTCCTTCCCTGACTCGGCACTGAAGTAATTTGTATTGTAGGTCAGAGTGGAGTGTACAGACGATCAGTAAGAGCGTCACATTTTCAGCTTTCCATCTCACAGAATCAATTATTATTGATAGGTTGATAACATATTATTATTGATAGGTTGATAACATATTTGGGTTCTAAAGCTATATAAAGGATTGTGATCTCCGTAGGGTTATGATGATCTTGCCTCTCCTTTTAATTCAATTTGTAACTCCTTAGAGAGATCAAGCTTGCTATTTTGTTTGCTTCTCGGTGATTTCAAGATCATGGCGACAAATCTCGATTCAGGAATTAATACAATTTATGTTTAGAAAAATTCCTTTTCAGTTCTGCCTATTTCAAAATTTAGAATGTTTGGTCTGTAAAAATTTGTATGACTAGTCTACTATGGTGATTATAGACGGAATGGGACTGTTCACGTACGGTCAACAAAATGAACAGATAGATATATGAAAGAGAGATAAAGAAAGACATTAGACAATGAAAAAATGATTATTGGGTTGGGTAATGTTGAGTTTGGGATGATTGATTCAGTTTTATGAAAATTTTTTATTGACAATTAAGATAAATCAGGAAGTGAATTCAGTATCTTTTAATTAAGACAACAGACAATGAAATACGAAAGGTAAGAGGAGAAAGAGGACTAAATACAAAAGGTGAAAATTGAAAATGATAAAATGAAAACTGCCATTGGTGGGTGAATACAAAATGCCTCATATTATTGTCGTCTTTTCCTAACAAATTATTCTAGTTTTTCATAAGTATAACATTCAAACAATGAATTCATACAATATCCACAAATCACAGTATAAAATGTTTAATAAGTAATAGATTCCAGTCTTCTTCTGTGGCTATGCTTCGTTAATCCTAGCAGATAAAGAAGAGATTTGATACGACAATGAGTAGCCACAACATGAAATAACACGAGTTACGATCAAAATTTTCATTTAGCGATCGAAATATTCAATCGTAAAATATTCTGTCTCAAATACATTTGGCGATAGAACTTTGAATTCTATCTCTAATTTAGTGGCGGAAATTAAAATCCGTTGCTAAATTTAGTGATGAAAATTAAAATACGTCGCTAAATTTAGCGACGGAAGTCAACGTTTCGTCACTAAGGTTAGCAATGGAAAATATAAATTTGTCACTAAATTAGTGATTGGTAATTTATTTCCGTCAATAATTTATGATAATTTGGCAATAGAAATAAATTTTGTTGTTAATTTTCATTAAATTTTAAACATAATCTCTCCTATTTGAGATATTCCATTCAAATCCATTACATACAACGTTCATGATAAATTCACAGCATTAAACATCAACATTCATATTCATGCCACATGATACATTCAAATCCATTACATTCAACGTTCACAAACACATTCAAACTTCAAATTTGAATCATGATCCATTCACAAACACATTCACGATACGTGATTTGAATCCATTACAAATCACACTATCAATCCGCAAGGCAACATTAGTGTTTAACAAAAAACTATATTTAAAACATGGTACATAGTTCAAAAATAATATAAGTCAAATATATAAATCTTACTCATATATATTTAAGAGTGCGTTTGATTCTTTCCTAGGAATAAGAATCGAAATGAGAATCATTGTATTGTGGAATGAGAATGGATATGAGCATGAATATCACTTTTAAAAGCAATGTTTGGTTAGTTGCATATTTTCTATTGGAATAAATCAAAATTTCCTTTTTTACCCTTAAAAGAAAATAAGAGAAAAAATTAGATGTGAGAGAAAGATGAATGTGAGAGAAAAATATGATGAAAGAGAATGATGAGAGAGAAAGTATGATGAGAGAGAAAGTGTGATGAGAAAGAATGAAGAGAGAGAAAGTGTGATAGGAGAGAGCATGATGAGAGAAGATGAGAGAGAAAATATAATGTGAGAGAAAGTATGATGGGAGAGGATGAAGAGAGAGAAAATGCAATGAGAAAAAAGAGGAGAGAGTGTGTGATGAGAGAGATTGAGGAGAGAGAAAGTATGGTGAGAGAGAAAGTATGATGAGAGAGAAAGTGTGATGAGAAAAAAAGAGAACAGTGAGTGTGATGAGAGAGATTGAGGAGGGGGAAAGTATGATGAAAGAGAAAGTGTGTTGAGGAAAAAGGAGAGAGTGTGACAAGAGAGATTGAGGAGAGAGAAAGTGTGATGAGAGCGAACGTGTGATGAGAAAAAAAGAAAAAAAAGGAGTGTGATGGGAGAGATTGAGGAGAGAGAAAGTATGATGAGAGAGAAAGTGTAATGAGAAAAAAAGAGGAAGGAGAGTGTGATAGGAGAGATTAAGGAGAGGGAAAGTGTGTGATAAAATGATGAGAGAGAAAATATGATGAGAGATAACAAGGAGAGAGAAATGATATGAAAGAAAAAATAAATAAATATATTTTAATATTTGATATTAAGGGAGAAAATTTTAGTTTTAGGTCAAGGGTATTTTTGGAATAAGGAAATATTTTGATTGATGAAAATAGGGTAATGACTCATTGAAGGGGAGGTACATGGGAATGAGTCATTACCCAATTTCAAGGATTCATTCCCTTATTTGTATTCCTATTCCTATAATTCAAACATTAATAATGGTAATCAATGATTCTTATTCTCATTCCCCACTCCTATTTCCCTAAACTAAACGCCCCCTAAATTAAAGTATCTGTTCTATTTTAAAACAATCTTACACATATATAAATCTAAACAATCTTACACATATATAAATCTAAAGTTAAAATTACTTATTTGAAAATACAAAACTTATCATCACAAATTTAGTACGCTTTAAAAAAATACATACATTAATGATAGAATATAGTATCAAATCCAATTTTTCAAGTGCTATCTTTTATCTATATTGTTCTTGAAAAGATGTAATAGTTGTATATATATAATATCAAAATTAACAGAACCATTTTTCATATTTTATGAATGGTAAACACAAAAATTAAGTTGAATGTCAACACATCAGTAAAACTATTGCTATTATTGTTATGGATGAAAACAATTTTATTATAACTAAAAAATCAATAAACGATTGACTTTATATAGGCTTACAATGAGATAGAATTTCAAAAAAACAATCGACGTTGATCCTGATAACATGATAAAATGAGACTAGATCTTAATTAATAGGACTTATTGTAGTTAACAATTTCAACTATTATCCCAACAATTCCTCCCCTAAAATGATTGCAGTAATGCTTTCAGTTTAGTTGTGATACCATGCATACACCCATTAACTCACGCAGCTTCAAGAACACATCCAATTTGAGTGGTTTTGTCATAATATCTACAACTTGATCTTGTGTGACACAATGCTTCAGCTCAACAATTTTATCTCTGGTCAAATCACGTAAGAAATGAAACCTTATGTCAATATGTTTGATGCGTCCATACATGATTGGATTCTTAGATAACTTAATTAGTAGTAGAACTATTGTCACATAACACAGTGATAAACTTGCCTTGAGAGTGACTGAGCTTCTACAATACTCTCCTCATCCACACCCCTTGACAAGCACAAGAGACAACTGCTACAAATTCTGCTCTAGTAGTAGACAAAGCAACTATGAACACAACCCCTCCACAGAGTAGAAGCACATAAACAGAAGTGTTTTTCCTATCATTTACATCTCTTGCATAATCTTTGTTTGTATATGCCATTAACTCTTCATTACCCTCCTTTTGGTAGAAGACTCCTAAATCCACATTTCCTTTTAAGTATCTTAGCACTCTTCTTGTAGTTTACAAATGTAACTCCGTTAGACTTACCATGAATTTGCTAACGAGAGAGACCGCATACATCAAATCTAGTCTTGTAGCAATTAGATACATAAGACTTCCAACTAATTGTTTGTACATGATAGCATTCACTTTGGATCCTTCTTCATCCTTCATAAGTATAATGCCAGAAACCATAGGATTCTTTACACTATTACTCTTCTCCATCCCAAACTTCTCCAAAATTTCCTTTGCATACATTTTTTTTTTTTGGCTAATATAGATGCCTTCAGGATTTTGTAACACCTCTATATCGAGAAAATATTTCATCTTTCCCAAATCAGTCGTATCAAATTTAAGTTTCATAGAATTCTTGAATTTAACAAACATACTCTCATCATTGTTACTAAAAATTAAATCATCAACATATAAGCTAACAATTAAAATTTAACCTTCATCTCCCAGTTTTATGAATAATTTATGTTCATACTTGCATCTCTCAAACCCTATTTTGACAAAATATGCTTCAATCATGTTGTTGCATGCACGAGGAGCCTTTTAAGGCCATATAATGCCTTTTATAACTTCTACTCTTCACCTTTCTTCTCATAGCCCTATGGTTGCTCAATAAATATTGCTTCATATAACCCTCCTTTCAAGAAAGCGCTTTTGACATCAAGCTGGTATAAACTCCAACTATTATGAGTTGCTAAAGCAATTTCCATTTGAACTATATCCCACCTAGACATAGGTGAAAATACATAGTATAATCTATGTCATACTGTTAAGCATACCCTTTTGCTACCAACCAAGTCTTGCATTTGTCAACCTCACAATTTACACTAAGTTTAGTTTTGTAAACCCACTTTACTCCGATCTTTTTCATTCCTTTAGGCAAATCTATCAAGTCCCATTTCTTTCTAGTGCTTTTATCTCCAAATCCCATTACAGCTTTCCACTTAGAACTCTGACTTCTTCAAAGGTAGTTGGATATGAGATGGAGGTAAATGTAGGATCGTTGTGCTAGAGGGGAGAGTGAATATCGCTAATGGATTTTCACTTTTTTGGAAATATGAGAGAGTGCAGCGGAAAGAAAGAGACAAAAAATAAACAATGCTAAGTTTTTACTTGGTTTGGAGTCTGTGACGACTCCTACTCTAAGGTCCACGATCGACGATCGCTTTCGTTGGACAATTCACTAATTATTTTGAATAAATATAAGTATAATAATTAAATGCTATAATTTAAATTTTACCGACAACTAAAGAATCAAAATTGCAAGCTTTCAGTCGTCGGAGCAGCATTTCAACGTTGTGAAATCATTTTCTGAGAAGTGCACAAGAGAGAAACTTCTTAGAATTGATGTCTTGAAGTTGCTAGTCGAAGTCTCCTTTTATAGCCCCATCCAGGCACCTAGATTCACCCTCGGGCACCCCTACTGGGTTGACTGGCGTGCTCTCATCAAAACTTGATCCAACAAACTTTATCTATGTCTGGGCGCCCGACCCAGTCCAGACACCTGGACCGCTGATGTGGGTCAGCCAGTCGATGTGCTTCAACTCAGCCTACGGATGAACTTTGCCAGTTCGAGTGCCTGGAGCAACTCCGAGAGCCTAGATCATCTGAGTTCCCACTGTGATGAAGCTGGCTGCCTGGGTGCTCCCCTTCTACTGTTGACCTAGGCGGTCAGATGTTTGGGCACCTAGAAAGCTCCAGTTGCCTGGAGCCCTATTTTCCAACCACTTGCACTTTCAATCACCTGCACCACAAAGTTAAAAAAACAAGCAATACTATGTAAAGTAAAGTGAATTTTGATAGTCTCCGGATTATCTGGTATTCACTTTGAGTTTCGCTAAAACTCTAGGTCTGACCAACTCCTACTGTTCCCTCTACGGGGAACGTGTCATTACCTACTTCTCTCAAGAGAGATAACCTTTTGTCAAACCGGTCCTCCAGACCATCTGGACTTTTGCTCAGCATCCGAGACCTCAGAACTTTCTGTTAGACATCTGAACCCCGACCCATCCAATCTGTGACCCCAAGAATTCAACATAGTTTCTCGACCCTAGGATTTCTCCCGACGTCCTCGACCTACCAAGGATGTGCTCAGTCCCACAGACTAGAACTTCATTGCCTAGTCACAATTAGAACTTTACACCTGTTTAGTATCCACTAGAACTTCTTTGTCTGGCCTCAACTAGGACTTTCACCTTGCCTAAGATCACTTAGAACTTCCCTATACACTCAGTTAGATTTGTTAAGTCACAACACAACTTAACTTTGAACTTTTGCCAAATATCAAAACACAAGTTTGATTAACTAATGTTTCCAGCACCAACAATCTCTCCATTTTTGATTTATGGCAATTTAGTTCAAAGTTAAGTAAAAATATTCAAGATAATAAAATATGATAACAAGTAAGCCTTTAAGTAACATTTTTTAAGGAATAAAATAAAAAATAAATATAAATGAATGTAAATGTTACTCCTCCTTAAATGTTACTCCTCCTCAACTAAAACTTTTTACTCTTTTTTACTTTACTTTTAACACCTTTCTTTCCCTTTTACATATATCAAAAAATACAATTATGTATAAAAGATACATACATCTAATGTATCTACATGACATGCATATATGGCATGACATGACATAAATTATGTCATAGTTGTCATAATATTATTTATAAATAAAATATAATTAAGAATCTAATTATCATAAATCAAGATTACTATAATTAAATTAGAAAATCAAATTTTAAATTTAATTACATATTTTATCTATAAAATAATTCCCGAAGATCTAATCAATTAGGAAATAATTTTCTAATTCAAATTACCTAAAAAAAAGGAAATTTATTATTATAATTTCTTAATTAATTATGGATGTTTTAAATTTATATTTTTTGTAAATTATTTTAGAAAATTTTCAAAATTAGAATTTCATAACAAATTAAGAAACTTTCTAAAAATAAATTTTCTTAATTAATTTAGAATTTTTCCAAATTAAAATTTCCTAAATTATTACATAATATTTCTAGATTAAATTTTTAAAAATTATTCTAGAACTTTTCAAAATTAGAATTTCCTAATAAATTAGGAACTTTCTAAAAATAGAAATTCCTAATAAAATAGGAAAAATTGTTGGTCCCGTGTGGTCGACAAGAGGGGGGTGAATTATCCTAAAAAGATTAAAAAAAAAAAAGGCCCTTTCTCGTAGCTTTTGACTTAAGTAAGACAAACATTTTAAAAAGTAAGACTAAATAGCATAAAGAGAGTACGAGATAAAAGAATTTACTTGATTTGCAACTGAGGAGGTTGCTAATTCAAGGCAAATAAAGCTCAACTAGTAGTATCCTTGTTCGACACAAGTCGGAGGCGAGGAAGCCTCGTACAAGACGTTGAAAGCACAGAAATTGAAAGCAGAGTAAAGAATTTGAAGTACAGAAGTGTTGTTATAAATTGATTGAACCAAGGCTCTATTTATAGTGCTCTGGTGAAACTTATCCGTTGCTGACATGGTGCGGTCTGGGCACCCCCAGGGTGGTAAATTTTATTTACACACAATGGCTTCGTGCAATGGTTGGAGGATGGACTTTTTCATGTTCAACATCATGGACCAACTGGTCTGGGTGCCTGAAGCAGTCAACCTCAGGCTGACCATCCAATGTCTTCTCCGGTTGCTGGCTTCTCCTCCAGTCACTTGGGTGATCCTTTGGCTTTTTAGAGTTGAGCTCACGCGAATCTAACTTCGGCTTTCTCCTCGAATAGTCTTCCGCTCTGATTTCTAGTCCCTCGGAAGCATCGCGCACGTCCTTCTCACTCCACTGGTGTACTCTTTCGCAGCTTCTCGTCCCTCGGATGCACCAAGCCCGTCAAATCAATTCTCATGCCATTATTCTCGTCCGCTGCATCTTTCGCTTGACTTCTTGTGATTCTAATTTCTTGCATACTTAGACATAATGATCTAACTTAACTTGGTTGACCACATCAAAACTACCTCGGGGTACTTATAAAAATTTTAAAAATTATACACAATATTTCCAAAACGAATTTCCTAAATTATTTCAGAAACTTTACAAAAATAGAATTTCCAAACAAATTATAAAACTTTCGAAAAATGAAAATTCAAAACAAAATAGAAAAAATTTCAAAAATTAATCTATGACCAATTATAACTCGTAAAATAATTTTATAATTATGTCGAACCATGATCAGGTTTTGATACCATTGTTGGGTTATGGCCGATATGGTACATACTAAAACACATTTCAAAAATATACACAGTGAAAATAAAAACATAACAATTTCTAATTATTACATCACACACACACCACACCTACAAGAATACAACATGACAAGACATAATCATAAAATAAAATTTTTAAAAATAAATTTTAGTCTAAGTATACCTAATAGATGATGTGAAGTGGAAAGAGTATCAACTAGCAAACCTAACAGAGTTGGTCTCTACTATTATTGTTGAGACAGCTACATAAAGTCATGAATCATTCGTCTCCAATCGGTACTTGCCAAGCATGAAATGAAGTAATCCGAGATAACTCCCACAACATAATTTAGTGAGCGGCTCGGCACTGAAATCATCAACACTAAATTCATTGACATTGAAATCATCAACACTGAATTCGTCGGCACTGAAATTGTCGGCTAGAGATGGTCGATAGTAACTCTTGGGCGGCAAGAGCTTGGGCGGCGGCGGCTAGAGATAGGGAGAAGAGGATGAGAAGAAGCCCTAATCAAATTAGAGTTTTTTTTATCATTCTTCTCTTCTCCTCATAGAGGGGTATTTATACACCTCTACATGACTTGGAGAGCAAATCAAATCCCAAGCCCAATAAGCATAGTTAACCCAATCCATTACCATTAAGATTAAGTTTGGTTAAAAACCAAATCATCCTAGTTTATAATTAAATCAAATCCTTTTGATTTATTGTTAAACCAAGTTGTTTCATAACTAAACCCACCTAGCACTTATCTATACTAGATGTTATGAATGAAAACAATTTTATTATAACTAAGAAATCAATAAAATAGCCTCACAATAAAATAGAATTTTGAAAAAAACAACCCATATTGATCCTAATAACGTGGTAAATGTTAGACTAGATCCTAATTAATTGGATTTATTGGACATAGTTGACAATTTCAACTATTATCCCAACAATTATGATCTACTCTACTGCGAGTTAAAATAATATGGTATTTAAAAATTTAGACTTCATCTATTTATAAAATCTATTTATCACTTTATTAATATCTTGACTAGATCTTCCATCAACTGCTCATAAGTAACTCGAGACTGCTATGTTAAGATTCGATCCCTAATTTTTTATTTTTTTTATATTAACATTTCTATTCAAGTAGATGAAGAGCTGGAATAATCTCTGAGCCTAAGAGTCATCATATCATCATAAACAATTTTTACCTAGAAGACAAAGTTATAAAGGAAGTTTTTTTTTTCTTCCACTGATAATGTCAGCAAAGACAAGATCATCAAACTGCCGACGAGATAATCGCCGACACTGTCAGAGGAAATCAGTAGGTGATCATCTGTGTTTTTTATTTTTATTTTGTAATCTCCTAAAAATGCAATTATAATGAATTCCTAATCATTTAATATTCTTATTGGGTTTTCATTATTCTGATGGAGCAGGCCATCACTAACGATTAGAATAAAATCGCCGCTGACACTGACCAATTGTTCTTTCTGTTGTAGCAGAAGCGCTTACTCCGTCCTTAGGTATATATATCAAGGGATGTAAATTACAGATCAATTTATACCGCTAAATGGGGAAGAATTTTTTTTTTTTTTTTAATCTGACGACATGTGCACATCAAAAATTGACCACGCTCGAGGACATCAAGAGATGCTCACCGATTCTTTTTAAAAATATATTTAAATTTAATCAAATTTATTTAAATTTAATAAATTCTTTAGCCATTTAATTTATTAAAATTTAATTTAATTTAATTTAATTATCTCGCTGTTTCATGAATTCCTATTCATTTAATTAATTCTAGCTCGTTTTTATTAATTAATTTGGTGATGGAATTAACAGGCCATATCTGGGATCGCATTAGCATGCGGTACAAACAGATTGCTCCTAGCAAGCACAAAGATGGAACCATCAGCGTCTGGGATTCAGTCACCGGACAGGTTAATTAAGTAATTTTATAGAATTTAATTAATATAAATTCTGTTTAACATTAATAATTAACTACCTCTTTAATTAATTTGTTTACCTAAAAATCATTAAACATTTTCCAGCGTGTTCGTGTAAACTATGGGTGCTGAAGTTGGAGCCCTCCACGCTGAACAACATTATTGGAGTTTTATGGGCGTCTTATATCTATATCTATATATACACACATGACCGTGAATGAAATTCAACGTTAGTTATTTAAGACTATCAAAATTTAATGTTTTCAATCTCTCTCTTATCCACATGCAACAATTTTTCTTTCTTATTTTTAAATTAAAATAAATAATATTTCTCTCTCATATGATTACATGCAATAATCATTGTGATCTTAATTTTTAAAGCAATATTATAACAGTTACTACACAATAATTATTGCACGTTGTAACAGTTACTGTATAGTATAGTAGATGTTACAATGTGTAGCAGTTATTATGTAATAATTGTATTGTAGCAGTTACTGTATAGTAACTGTTACATGTAACAGTTATTGTGTAGTTACTGTATCATTATAGTAGTTATTGCACCGTTGTAATAGTTATTGCACTATTGTAGCAGTTACTGTATCGTTGTAGCAGCTACTTCACCGTTATAACAGCTATTACATTTTTGTAGCAGCTACTGCACATCTATAGTAGCTACTACACTGTTGTAGTAATTGTACCTTTGTAGCAGCTACTATATAGTAGCTACTAGATGTAGCATCAGTACCACAGTACGTGATTGTTGCATGTAATAATATATGAAAAAGAATAATTTTATTTTATAGAGTTAACATATAGTGATAGTGTTAAAAAAATATTTTTCGCTAATTGGAATCGACCACATCACTTATTAAAAATAATCGGACACCATATATATATATATATATATATATATATATATATATATATATATATATATATATATATATATATATATATATATATATATATATATATATATATATATATATATCATTAATTTTTTTTGTTTAATGACTTACTAATTGATCTTGTTTTAATTAATTTACTTACATGCTTACAATTCACATAACAAAACTCAATATATAATGGAAGACCTTGGAGGACAAGTTTATGGTATTGCTGCCTCGAATGGATTAGTTTTTGCTGGTATATATTCATCTATTTTCAACCACGTTTTAATATGTTTATTTTAAAATATCTGACGTATAACTTTTCGTGCAGTTAGTCTCAACTTTGGATTTATTGCTATCTTGGTTTGGCGATTCAATTCAGAGGAATTAATTTCAGTCCAGCCGATGGCATCTCTCGATAGTGTCACTGCTTGTGCACGGAGAGACAAGCTTTATTCCGGTTCCATGGATCACACCACTGAGGTACACTAGTTTAGTCTCAATTTTTCAAATTGAATTTTAAATTCCATAAATTAACGGTTGAATTATATTTAATGACTGATTGATTTAAAAATATTAGGCTGATAAATTATCTGTTATGAATATTTTTTAATTTATTCATGAGAAAATTTTATAGGGATCAATCATCTAGAATTGATGGAAGTAAACTGATACTTACGCCAAAAATTTTTTAAACAAAGTATAGAGGAATCATCCAACTTTGACCCTGCTTCAACGTTGGCTCGCATGTGATGTGGCTGTTTTTTTCTCTGTTTGGAACAATAGAACACTGTAACATGTGTCGCAAAATATTTGTTGCAGTTGAGTGATACATCAAGAAATCAATACATTTAGTAAGGTGGACTAATTAAACTCCAACATCAGATTTATAAAATAATTTAGAAGCATATTATAGTTTCCATGCATATCTATATATTTAATATCAAACGTTAAAGCTATGTTCTTAAAGTTGTAAATTACCGTAAAATCCTTAATAGTAAATTCAACCTTA
This sequence comes from Zingiber officinale, assembly GCF_018446385.1. Lineage (NCBI taxonomy): Eukaryota > Viridiplantae > Streptophyta > Magnoliopsida > Zingiberales > Zingiberaceae > Zingiber > Zingiber officinale. Next base: position 82,736,880 of record NC_056000.1, on the reverse strand, counting down.
GGTTCAGTCTCTACATTAGAAATAATTTATTCACACTCTCTGTATATAATTTTTTGTTTGTGTGTGCTTCAACTATATTGATTTACATAATTATTATTATTTTTTCATATAAAAAGTTTAAAATGAGGTAACATTTAAACTATATAATTTAGTATATTTTTATCATGTTTCTTTTTCCGTTTAATTAATCAATTGATATACTTAAGTTTAATTAATCAATTGATATACTTAATTTTAATTAAATGATACCGAATTGTGAAGGAATTACATTAATATGGATATATCTTAAGGGCTCAAGAGGAATTAGGGTGTAGGGGCATTTTTATTTTTTCACGGCCCTAAATTAAATGATACCGAATTGTGAAGGAATTACATTAATATGGATATATCTTAAGGGCTCAAGAGGAATTAGGGTGTAGGGGCATTTTTATTTTTTCACGGTGTAGGGCTTTAAGGAGGAGGAGGAGGTACTGTTGATGAGGTTTTTCTCTTCGTGGTTTTGGGGTCGCCACCAAGGGGATTGTGAATGGGCTCCCCCTCCCGCTGCTCTCTCCTTGCCGACATCGGCTGCCGCTCCCTGCTCTTCCTGCCTTTCGTCGCCATCTCCACCGGGGATGCGTTTTTGGGTGGCTAGGTTGCTTCATTTCGCCGCCACCATGAACATAGGGAGGCGCGTCTTCTTCCTCATGGGATTCTGCCACCTGGAAAGCCATGCACGTCGTTGCGCCAACACCGCCTCACCCATAAAGTCATCCTTGTCTCCTTTGTTGGGGTTTTCGGGCCGCAAAAACTACTTTTTTGCGTTGCGAAAACTCTGAAACCCCCGCCACCAGATCCGTGCGAAGAATAAAATTTCGTAAAAGATCTACAAAGGAGAAGAGTTTACCCTTGATGCGATGCCCTTCGCGTATCCCGCTAGTCCAAGGTTCGTCGGATCTCGAGAGTATCAAAGTAGATACTCCTCTATGTGTATCTACACGAACAAATGATGGAGAAAACAACTAAAAGGTGTGCTAGCACCCTTAGAAGTTTCGGCCAAGGAGGTGGAGGAGAGGGAGAAGAAGATGAGAGCTTGAGAGGAGGAAGAAGATGAAGTTACAAAACAAAATTGAAACTCCACAAGCACTAAAAGTGGTCGGCCACTTTTCATGAGGGGTTATATACTCCATGGACTTTCAAGAGTCAAAAACTCTTGATCTCCCTCATGAGGTGACACACACATGTGCTAGCCTTGATGATGTGATACATCACCATTAGCCACTTAAAGCCAACTCACAATTGAGGTGGCAAATGGTCAAGTCAAACTTGACCCTTCATCTTCCTCTCAAGTCAAGTCAAACTTGACCACTTCTCTCCCTTGGTTGATCTAATCTAACCATTGATTCAAGTCAATTTTAATTTAATGAATCTCTATTCATTGAATTAAATTAATTCAATGAGTCTAAGTCCAAATTAGACTCATTTAATACATGAACCAAATTGAGTCCAACTCAATTAGCACAATTTGGATTACTCTTAATCCAATTTGGTTCATCACATAAACCTAATCCTTTAGGTTCATCAAATGAACCTAATCTCCATCTAATTGTCTTTTGTGTGTGACCCTATAGGTTCTTGTAACATTGGCAATGCTCCTAAACTCATTTAGAAGCATAAGAAATGAGCGGTATCTAGCAACACATCATTATTACCCAAGTTACAAGAATGTTGAGATCCAACATCACCTTGTGACTACTAATTGTGACTCTTCACAATATATGACAAGGGCACTTCTATCCTTGACATCTAGATTGATCAATGTGAGGCATAGACCATGTCATCCTCTAATCAATCTAAATCTTGAGCTCCAAGTAGACTCCCTCAATCAAATGAGCTCAACATCTCATATTGACTCATTTGGGCATGACCATACACTTAGTGGTCTCACTCTATCAAGAATATCGATGTCTCTCCCGTCATATAGCAGAGATAGATTCCATCTACATCACTCACATCCCTCCGCATAATTTGTTACATACCCAGTAATCGCCTTTATAGTCCACCCAGTTACGGGTGACGTTTGACGAAGCCAAAGTACGTAACTCCTTATGTAGGGAATCATGGTGACTTCAGGTCCAAGGACTAGTAGTCATACTAATAGCCACATGAGAAAGTATATGACACTCGTATAACGATTCATGATACTTTCTCATGGCGGGTCATTCAGTATACATTCTCCAATGCATACCCATGTGTCAACTTGATATCTCCATATCCATGACTTGTGAGATCAAGTCATCGAGTTGACCTACATGTTAGGATCCTTCGTACGGCTAGAGAGGGGGGGTGTGAATAGCCGCCCCAAATCGCTCGTTTCTTCCTACAATTCGTTAGCGCAGCGGAAAAATAAACTAGAAACGAAAGGAAGAATATCAAACCTTAACACAGCTATGTACGAGGTTCGGAGATGATGCTCCTACTCCTCGGCGTGTCCGTAAGGTGGACGAACCCAATCAATCCGTCGGTGGATGAGTCCCCGGAAAATCGGCTAATAAAAACTCCTTCTGGGTGGAGAAACCTCGCCACACTTATTTGCAACAGCAAACAGGAGTACAAGTACAAAGAATAAGCAAGAAATACAATAAGAATACACAAGCACTCTACCAATCTTGCTTTCTCGTCGACTGGAGTCCAGATGAAGCAGCAGCTTCAAAAACCCTAACAGCAGCAGCTGTTCCAGTCGGGGAAGCTCACGCGAAGCTTTCGGAAGGAACTCAACAGAGCTCTTATCGCAGCCCACAAATCTTCAGCAGAAGAGAGGAAAAGTAGGAAGTCGAAGACGGAAGATGCCCTCGATCCTTTATACCGTGAAGGAGAACAATGAAGAAACTAGCTGCGTCAGAACGTTAGAACCTCGATCGGACCGATCGTGGAAGAAGCTTCGCTGTTCGCCCCGATCGGTCCATGGACCGATCAGATCTCCGATCGGTCCACGGACCGATCAGAACTCTGATCGGTCCGGGACCGATCAGCTTGAGTTGATCGGTCCCCGACCGATCAGCCCCTCTGCGCCCGCCTGCTCGCTCGATCGACTCGATCGGTCACCGGATCGATCGGTTATCACACAAGATGCTATCGATGTGTACGATCGGTCACCGCCGATCAGAATATTCATATCACCGGATCGATCACCGATCGATCCACTCATGGTTTTCGCCCAAACCAAGTCCAAACCAACATCCGTCAATCTACATTATGCCAGCATCCGTCACTCCCTTGACTGCTAGCACCCCGCTAAGTGTCCAACAATCCCTTTGACCCACTTAGACTTTTCCACACCGGATGTCCGATCATCCCCGATCCATCTGGATTTTCCACTGTGCCAGTATCCGATCACCCCTTGACCTACTTGGACTTTCCAACACCGTAAGTCCGATCATCCCCGATCCATCCGGATTTTCCTTGCTTGGCTTCACTCACTGGACTTTCACCGGCTTCACTCACCAGATTTCCACACCGCCTAACATCCCAGTTAGGACTTTCTCATGCCTGCTTCCCTCACTAGACTTCTCCGTGCCAAGTCTCCATACTTGACTTTTCCGCCAAGTCTCCATACTTGGACTTTTCGCAAATCCCTGCTTGGACTTTTCCATGCCAAGTCTCCATACTTGGACTTTTCCGCCAAGTCTCCATACTTGGACTTTTCCATGCCAAGATCCTGGACTTTTCCCAAATCAGGTCAACCAGGTCAACCTTGACCTACGGTTGCACCAACAACCTCCCAAACATCTATTCTTGTCCCATATCAAGAATAGAACTCTCTCACGAGTGTCAAACATCAACATGCAACTCAACTAGGTCAACCTTGACCTAAGGTTGCATCGACAATCTTCCCAAGTCAAACATCAAAATACAACTCGAGTCAAGTCACCTCGAGTCGGGTCAACCAGGTCAACCTTGACCTAAGGTTGCACCAACAATCTCCCCCTTTTTGATGTTTGACAAAACCCATAATCAAGTTAGGTTAACCCGATAACCTAACTTAGGTTTTCCAACCATCTTCCAATGTCCAATGTTCTTCATTCTCTGGACATTCTCCCCTTAGGTTAACCCGATAACCTAACTTGGGTTCTCCAATAATTCTCCCCCTTTTTGACATACATCAAAAAGAATTCCAATGTTCTTCCTCTAGCTTAGGTTAACCCGATAACCTAACTTGGGTTCTCCAATAATTCTCCAATGAACACTCTCCCCTTTTTGACACACATCAAAAAGAAAAAGGAGGGTATCAAGGTCAAGAGTTTCTTCCTAATGAGAGTCCCATACCTTTCATTGAAACTCTTAATTTTCCCCTTGATACTAAACTCAATAATCAACTTAGTGATAATCCCATATCACTAATCCTCAAAAGTCTTAAGTAGTAAAAAACTCCCCCTAAAAGTCAACTCCCCCTTGACAATTAGGTAAAACTCCCCCTAAAGGTCAACTCCCCCTTGACCATTGCACCAACAATGTCTTTGTGAGTTCCAAACCTTTAGAAATCCAAAAACACCACTTCCATAACTGAAATTTCAGACAACAGTTGAAAAATCAGAAATTCGGCACGCCCTGATCGGTCACCAGACCAATCAGCCCTTTACCAGATCGCACTCGTGCTACTGGAACTCACTGGATCGGTCTGCAGACCGATCCACAATACTCTGGATCGGTCCGCAGACCGATCAGATCTTCCCTGGATCGGTCCCCGGACCGATCCAGCCACTGAAATCAGAACTTCTGATTTCCCCTTCCGGAAAATCAGAAACTCCTAATAAATTCAAGAAAATTCCAAAAATTACGAAACTTTGAGGATACATTCCTCATATCATACACTATCATGGAAAAATAGTTTTCTATGAAAATAACTTCTATTTTTCAATTTTGATACAAAGTTCAAAAACTTTGAAATAGTTCAAGTTTAACTCAACTTTGTATCACAATGTTCAAATGATGAATGCTATCACTAAGAAAGCTTTATCAAGGTTTTTCAAATCAAATTTTAAAATGATTTTAAACCTTTTAATTTAGGACCACAATCTTAGGGCTATATGTACATGACTTGTACATAAGCTTTCCCTATGATCCCCCATTTCTTGAATTAGGCTAATCTAGGTACAAGAACTATGCACCTTGATCCTAACTCATGTTCCTAATATCTCACACACATCTAAAGTGTATCAAACACATTCAAGTTAATTTTGATGTGAGATATGGGATTAGGTCATCTTAGGCTAAGTTCTCATGCATTTTCTAAACACCAACTTGATCTCATTATCAAATTGTGTTTCTATCCTTAAATCAATTTAAATTGATCATTAATGCAAGAGATGATGACATGGCATGAAATAATATCATAAATAAAAACATGTGCCAATGTCATGATGTCATGGCATAAAGTTTGAAACTTAAATAAACATGACATAAAAACTGGCCTAAGCATTATCATGACATTTCAAATGATAATAAAACTAAACATGATGTCATGACATGTGAGGGCAAACAATCATGGCAAGATTTAGCATAAATAAATATACCTAGATTACCTATCTAAGTATCCTTAACCACTTTGCTAACCTAAAATCTAACCCTAGATTGCCCATATATCCCTAAGAGAAAACCAAAATCCCAATTATGGTATTTCTCTAGGTTTTCTTAAATTGTGCCAAATAAGATTAAAATCGATATTTTTCAAATATGGCACAATTTACTCTTCAAGGAGTAAATAATAATTCTTTTTCATTTTCAAAGGTTCACAAAACCTTGAAAATGCTCCTTGAGTGTCAATTTCCTCAAAGTTGGGTTAACTACCCTTCTTATTGGAGTTGACACTCTCTAACCCATTTATGGGGTAGAGAAGATGCTCCTAAGAACCCAATACCTATTTGAGCTCATTGGATTCACTAAATATTCACTAGGGATAACTTCCCTAGCAACCCTCCTAATGACCCTCTTAGGCTTTGAAGCCTTGGTCATTTGGGACTCATCAAGATCAACTCTAGGGGTGACTCCCCTTGTGACCTTGGTGGTGGTCTTCCTAGCCCTAGGTTTTGTTCCATAATCGAATGGAACATTGTGATAAGTGTGCTTGACCACTTGGGACTTAGATTTGTGACCCAAACCTTTCTTGTCCTTGGACATTGGTTTTTGACCCTTAAACCCTAGAGTCAAATCCTTAAGAGCCTTTTCTAGAGAGTCAAGTCTTGACCTCAAGATTTGATTTTCTTTCTCTAATACCTCAAGTTTTGATTTGTCATTCTTTCTTGAGGTGTTCCTAGGCATGTGTCTAGTTGATTTAGGATTCCTACCTAGGTTATCCTTAGCCTTAGATGGGTTGATCCTAGGGTTAGCCTTTCTAGAATTATCCTTATCTAGACTCACATGTTTAGCTCCTAAGCACATGTATTGATTCCTAAGGTTATCATGCTTGTTATTATCGACAAGTGCAATAAAATTCCTAGCATGCATTTTATTAGAATTGCAAAAATGAACCTTAGAGGTTACCTTAGGGTTTGCCTTAGCTCCCCCTATCGATGTGCCCGGTCTCTTGCCCTTGTGAGGTTGCCTCCCCCTCGGACAATGGCTCCTATAGTGTCCCCTTTGCTTGCATTGGAAGCACACGATGTGCTCCTTGCCCTTGCGTTTGGCGGCTTCCTTGACCTTTGGCGCCGGTGGAGTCTTTCTTACCCTCTTCGGACACTTACTCTTGTAATGTCCATGTTCCCTACACTCAAAGCACATAATGTGTAATTTAATTGAACTTAAATTGCTTGAGTTACCTAGGGTTGAGGGTGGATGCGAGCTCTCTTCTTCATCCCTTTCGGAGGTAGAAGCTTCTTCTTCTTGCTCCGAACTTGAAGAAGAACTCTCCTCCTCTTCGTCCTTAGATGTTGAGTAACCCTCAACTTCTAATTCCTCTCCTCCATGATGTGAGCTACTTGATGACTCACTTGTCTCCTCTTCATGATTTGAAGTGGAGCTCTCCTCATGGTACTTGGCCAAGTTATCCCATAATTCCTTGGCATTGTTGTAACCTATCTTACACAAGATGTTAGTAGGCAATGAAAATTCAATTATTCTCGTTACCTCTTCGTTGATTTCGGATTTGTGAATTTGTTCTTTGGTCCACTCCTTCTTCTCAAGAGGTTTTCCTTCCTTATCCAACGGAGGAGTAAAACCTTCTTGTACACAAAACCAATTCATTATGTTAGTCATAAGAAAGTACTTCATCCTTACCTTCCAATACGCGAAGTCGCCGCATTCGTAGAAGGGTGGAATGGTGACGTCTTCTCCATAGAGATCCATTCTCTAGCTTTGCTCCCACGGGTGTAAATCCGACGAAGAGCGACCTGGCTCTGATACCACTTGTTAGGATCCTTCGTACGGCTAGAGAGGGGGGGTGTGAATAGCCGCCCCAAATCGCTCGTTTCTTCCTACAATTCGTTAGCGCAGCGGAAAAATAAACTAGAAACGAAAGGAAGAATATCAAACCTTAACACAGCTATGTACGAGGTTCGGAGATGATGCTCCTACTCCTCGGCGTGTCCGTAAGGTGGACGAACCCAATCAATCCGTCGGTGGATGAGTCCCCGGAAAACCGGCTAATAAAAACTCCTTCTGGGTGGAGAAACCTCGCCACACTTATTTGCAACAGCAAACAGGAGTACAAGTACAAAGAATAAACAAGAAATACAATAAGAATACACAAGCACTCTACCAATCTTGCTTTCTCGTCGACTGGAGTCCAGATGAAGCAGCAGCTTCAAAAACCCTAACAGCAGCAGCTGTTCCAGTCGGGGAAGCTTACGCGAAGCTTTCGGAAGGAACTCAACAGAGCTCTTATCGCAGCCCACAAATCTTCAGCAGAAGAGAGGAAAAGTAGGAAGCTGAAGCACAGAAGATGCCCTCGATCCTTTATACCTGTGAAGGAGAAACAGCGAAGAAACTAGCGTTGCGTCGCAACGGCTAGAACCCTGATCGGTCTGACCGGTCGTGGACCGATCAGGAGGTTCCCCGATCGGTCCATGGACCGATCAGATCTCCGATCGGTCCACGCACCGATCGGGGAACTTCGATCGTCCGGGGACCGATCAGCCAGGCCGATCGGTCCTCGACCGATCAGCCTCTGCGCCCGCCTGCTCGGCCGATCGACTCGATCGGTCACCGCATCGATCGGTTATCACACAGATATATCGATGTGTTCGATCGGTCACCGCACCGATCAGAATATTCGCGGTATCACTGGATCGATCACCAGATCGATCCAGCTCATGGTTTTCGCCCAAACCAAGTCCAAACCAACATCCGGTCAATCTACATTATGCCTAGCATCTGGTCACTCCCTTGACCTGCTAGCACTCCCCGCTAAGTGTCCAGTCAATCCCTTTGACCCACTTAGACTTTTCCACACCAGATGTCCGATCATCCCTGATCCATCTGGATTTTCCACTTCGTGCCAAGTATCCGATCACTCCCTTGACCTACTTGGACTTTCCAACACCAGAAGTCCGATCATCCTTGATCCATCTGGATTTTCCCTTGCCTGGCTTCACTCACCAGGACTTTCACCTGACTTCACTCACCAGGATTTCCACACTGCCTAACATCCCAGTTAGGACTTTCTCACTGCCTGACTTCACTCACCAGGACTTCTCCGTGCCAAGTCTCCATACTTGGACTTTTCCCGTGCCAAGTCTCCATACTTGGACTTTTCCCGTGCCAAGTCTCCATACTTGGACTTTTCGCGTGCCAAGCTCCCTGCTTGGACTTTTCCAGTGCCAAGTCTCCATACTTGGACTTTTCCAGTGCCAAGATCCCTGCTTGGACTTTTCCCAAATCAGGTCAACCAGGTCAACCTTGACCTACGGTTGCACCAACAACCTCCCAAACATCTATTCTTGTCCCATATCAAGAATAGAACTCTCTCACGAGTGTCAAACATCAACATGCAACTCAACTAGGTCAACCTTGACCTAAGGTTGCATCGACAATCTTCCCAAGTCAAACATCAAAATACAACTCGAGTCAAGTCACCTCGAGTCGGGTCAACCAGGTCAACCTTGACCTAAGGTTGCACCAACACTACATGCTAGTCTCGTTGCATTAACATTGTCCCTGAATGTTAATACTCGAATAGGAATGATTAAGAGTAGTGTTCCCTATATCATCTCACTATCGATTCAACCAATCGATTGATATAGGTAAGAACCTTCTACTCAAGGACGCTATTATACTTAGTTATTTAGCACCAATATAAGTAAGTATAATAACAAAAAACAAATGCCTTTATTTATATACAAGAATATGATACAACGAGTCCATACAACAATCATCAAATGATTGGCTCTAGGGCTCTAACTAACAATCTCCCACTAATACTAGTGCCAATCAGTGTAGGCTCTAAGGCCTAATGACCTAGTGTGACCATCATGCTTTCGTTGTGCCAAAGCCTTGGTCAAGGGATCTGCGATGTTAGCCTCTGTGGGTACTATGCAAATCTTCACATCTCCTCTATCGATGATCTCTCGAATGAGATGGAAGCGCCGTAGTATGTGTTTGGTCTGCTGGTGTGAGCGAGGTTCCTTAGCCTGCGCAATTGCTCCATTGTTGTCACAATAGAGCTCAATAGGGTCAGCGATGCTAGGAACCACCCCAAGTGCAGTGATGAACTTGCGGATCCAAACTGCCTCCTTTGTTGCTTCTGATGTAGCAATATACTCGTCCTCTGTCGTAAAATCAACTACTGTGTCCTGCTTCGAACTCTTCCAGCTCATAGCACCACCATTTATGCAAAACACGAACCCTAACTGCGATCGATAATCATCCTGGTCGATCTGGAAGCTGGCATCACTATAACCCTTTACAGCTAACTCATCATCGCCTCCATACATCAAGAAATATTCTTTAGTCCTTCTCAAGTACTTAAAAATATTTTTGACCGCTATCCAGTGACTTTCACCTGGATCTGACTGGTACCTGCTCGTCATGCTCAAAGCATACGAGATATCAGGACGAGTACATAGCATGGCGTACATGATAGATCCTATGGCTGAGGCATAAGGGATCTGATCCATGCGATCTCTCTCCTCTCTAGAAGAGGGACCTTGAGTCTTCGAAAGACTCATGCCATGTGACATCGGCAGAAATCCCTTCTTGAAGTTCTGCATGACAAACCGAAGTAATACCTTATCAATGTATGTACTCTGACTTAGGCCAAGCAAACTCTTAGATCTGTATGCCTAGAATGCAGGATGCTTCACCTAAGTCCTTCATTGAGAAACAAGTCCCTAGCTAAGTCTTAACAGATTGTAGCAAAGGGATGTCTTTCCCAATGAGTAGTATGTTATCCACATACAATATAAGGAAAATATCTGTGCTCTCAACAACCTTCTTGTAGACATAAGGTTCATCTTCATTCTTGATGAAACCAAACTATTTGATTGCATCATCGAATCGAAGATTCCAGCCCCGAGAAGCTTGCTTTAGTCCACAAACGGACCTATGCAACTTGCATACTTTGCTAGTATGCTGTGGATCTACAAAACCCTCAGGTTGTGTCATGTACACATCCTCGAGCAGGTTTCCATTCAGAAATACGGTTTTGACATCCATCTGCCATATCTCATAGTCATGGTATGTTGCAATAGCAAGTATGATCCGAATGGATTTAAACATCGCTACTGGAGAAAAGGTTTCATCATAGTCAATACCATGAATCTGCTTGAAACCTTTAGCTACCAAGCGACCCTTATAGATAAGTCCATCCATGCCAGTCTTTCTCTTAAAGACCCACTTACACCCTATGAGTTTTATGTCCTCAGGTGGATTAACCAAAGTCTATACTTGGTTAGTGTACATGGATTCCATCTCAGATCTCATAACCTCTAGCCATTTCTCGGAATCTGGTCTCATCACAGCTTCCTGATAGGAGGTGGACTCATCCTCTATGAGCACAACGTCATCATGGTCAGACAAGTGAAATGAGTATCTCTCAGGCTGACGACGTACCCTATTAGACCTGCGAAGAGGTATGTCTACTTGAACTGGTTGTTGTTCCTCAACTCCTTGTGGAACAACATCATCCACAACACTTTGTGGTTCCAGTTCAACTTTCATCGAGACTTCAGTGCTATTGTTCACATCTTGAACTTCCTTAAGATCGAACGTACTCCCACTAGTCTTTCTAGAAATACCCCAGTCTTAGCCACAACTACCTTGTGTTGACTGAGAATGTAGAAGTAATATCCCTTAGTTTCCTTGGGATATCCGATAAAATAGCACTTGTCGGATTTGGGTCCCAGTTTGTCTGAGACTTGACGTCTAACGTAAACCTCACAACCCCAAATCCTCATAAAAGACACCTGAGCATCTCTCCATTCTTCCTTAGTCCTTCTTAAATACTTAAGAATATTCTTGACCGCTATCCAGTGACTTTCACCTGGATCTGACTGGTATCTGCTCGTCATGCTCAAAGCATACGAGACATCAGGTCGAGTACATAGCATGGCGTACATGATCGATCCTATGGCTGAGGCATAAGGGATCTGATCCATGCGGTCTCTCTCCTCTCTAGAAGAGGGACCTTAAGTCTTCGAAATACTCACGCCATGTGACATCGGCAGAAATCCCTTTTTGGAGTTCTGCATGGCAAACCGTAGGAGTACCTTGTCAATGTATGTACTCTGACTTAGGCCAAACAATCTCTTAGATCTATCTCTATAGATCTGTATCCCTAGAATGCGGGATGCCTCACCTAAGTCCTTCATTAAGAAGCAACTCCCTAGCCAGGTCTTGACAGACTGAAGCATAGGGATGTCCTTCCCAATGAGTAGTATGTCATCCACATACAATATGAGGAAGACAACTATATCCCCTACAACCTTCTTGTAGACACAAGGCTCATCTTCATTCTTGATGAAACCAAACTGTTTGATTGCATCATCGAATCGAAGATTTCAGCTCCGAGAAGCTTGCTTTAGTCCATAAATGGACCTATGCAGCTTGCATACTCTGCTAGTATGCTGTGGATCTACAAAACCCTCAGGTTGTGTCATGTACACATCCTTGAGCATGTTTCCATTCAGAAACGTGGTTTTGACGTCCATCTGCCAGATCTCGTAATCGTGGTAAGCTGCAATAGCAAGCATGATCCGAATGAACTTAAACATTGCTACTGGAGAAAAGGTTTCATTATAGTCAATACCATGAATCTGCATGAAACCTTTAGCTACCAAGCGACCTTTATATATAAGTCCATCCATGTCAGTCTTTCTCTTAAAGACCCACTTACACCCTATGAGTTTTACCCCTTCAGGTGGATCAACCAAAGTCCATACTTGGTTGGTGTACATGGATTCCATTTCGGATCTCATGGCCTCTAACCATTTCTCGGAATCTGGTCTCATCACAGCTTCCTGATAGGTGGTAGGCTCATCCTCTATGAGCACAATGTCATCATGGTCAGACAAGAGAAATGAGTATCTCTCAGGCTGACGACGTACCCTATCAGACCTGCGAAGAGGTATGTCTACTTGAACTGGTTGTTGTTCCTCAACTCCTTGTGGAACAACATCATCCACAACACTTTGTGGTTCCAGTTCAATTTCCATCGAGGCATCAGTGCTATTGTTCGCATCTTGAACTTCTTCAAGATCTAACGTGCTCCCACTAGTCTTTCTAGAAACAAAGTCCCTTTCTAGAAAGACCCCAGTCTTTGCCACAACTACCTTGTGTTGACTGGGAATGTAGAAGTAATATCCCTTAGTTTCCTTGGGATATCCAATAAAATAGCACTTGTCGGATTTGTGTCCTAATTTGTCTGAGACTTGACGTCTAACGTAAGCCTCACAACCCCAAATCCTCATGAAAGACACCTGGGCATCTCTCCCAGTCCATATCCTATATGGTGTCTTTGTCACGGCCTTGGATGGAACTCGGTTGAGTATAAAAGCTGCCGTGTTTAAAGCATAGCCCCAAAGGTATGTCGGAAGATCTGTGTGACTCATCATAGATCGTACCATATCTAATAGGGTACGATTCCTCCTTTCGGATACATCATTCCACTGTGGTGTTCAAGGAGGAGTGGGTTGAGATAGAATCCCACACTCAGCTAGATAGTCACGGAACTCATGACTAAGATATTCTCCACCTCGATCGGATCGAAGTATCTTAATACTCTTGCCAAACTAGTTCTGTACTTCATTCTTGAATTCTTTGAACTTTTCAAAGGATTCAGACTTATGTGTCATCAAGTACACATAACCATATCTACTGAAGTCATCAGTAAATGTGATGAAGTACCTATAACCGCCTCTAGCAGCGACATTGAAAGGGTCACATACATCACTATGTATGAGTCTTAAAAAATCAGTCGCTCTCTCGCTGTTCCCACTAAAGGGAGTCTTAGTCATCTTACCTCGTAGGCATGACTCGCATATCTCATATGATTCTAAATCAAATGAGTCCAGCAAACCATCCTTATGGAGCTGGGATAAGCGCTTGTCATTTATATGACCTAAGCGACAGTGCCATAGGTAGGTTTGGTTCATGTCATTTGACTTGAACCTCTTGGTATTTATGTTATAGATAGGGCTCTCAAGGTCTAGAATATAGAGTCCGTTTATCATAGGTTCACTACAATAGAACATATCATTTAAAAAGACGGAACAACATTTTTTGTTTATTGTAAACGAGAAACCTTTCTTGTCCAAACAAGAAACTGATATAATGTTCTTAGTTAATGCAGGCACATAACAACAATCGACTAACTCTACTACAAGCCCAGAGGGCAGAGATAGAAAGTAAGTCCCTACAGCAACAGCAGCAACCCGTGCTCCATTGCCTACTCGTAGGTCCACCTCGCCCTTTGTCAATGCCCTGCTATTTCTCAGCGCCTGCACATCAGTACAAATGTGAGAAGCACATCCAGTATCTAATACCCATGATGTAGAAATAGATAGATTGACTTCTATAATATATATACCTGAAGTGGAAGTCTCACTTCGCTTCTTCTTAAGATCCTCCAAGTATACCTTGCAGTTCCTCTTCCAATGCCACGTCTGACCGCAGTGGAAGCAGGTAGCATCCTTGGCGACCCCTCCTTTAGGCTTCAGTGCCTTGCCTTTGCCCTTGGCTTGGGACTTTCCCTTGCCTTTGGGCTTGCCCTTGCCCTTATGTTTCTGAACCATCAGAACAGTGTTGGGCTTAGCCTTCTTAAGGTTTAGCTCAGCAGTTCTTAACATGCTAAGCCATAGCTTGTAGTTTAGAACGAATTGACTGTAGCTATCCGGCAAGGATTGCATGATCAGGTCAGTGGCCAGCTCTTGGCCAAGTGGGAACCCCAACCTTTGTAGGTTCTCTATGTACCCAATCATTTTGAGTACATATGGGCCCACTGGAGCCCCGTCTGACATCTTGCACTGAAATAGTGCCCTTGAGATCTCAAATCTCTCATGCCTCGCTTGACCTTGATACAGTTGACGAAGATGTTCAACCATATCGTAAGCGCCCATTAACTCGTGTTGCTTCTGAAGCTCAGAGTTCATGGTCGCGAGCATTAGACAAGACACATCTAATGCGTCATCTTGATGCTTCTTGAAAGCATCTCGGTCAGCTCGCGGGGCAGTGGCAGGAGGAGCCTCCGGAATGGGCTGCTCCAGAACGTACAGTTTACGTTCTTGGGTGAGAACTATTCTCAGGTTCCTGTACCAGTCCAGGAAGTTTGCTCCGTTGAGCTTGTCCTTCTCGAGGACAGATCGCAGGGAGAAGGTGTTCGTATTCGACGTCATGGTAATCTACAACAGAAATAAAAGTAGAAATAAATATCATATTCTTAATCATTTAATTAGGTCTTTAACTAAATGATGCTCCCACTGAATTCTATAATTCATGTGGGACAAGATCCACATCATACTAACCCTTGAGTTAGCTTTGGCTAATACACCCAAGACTTAGTATGATCGGTAGGTAACGATTACCAAATACATCTCTATGCAACTCTTGTTTATAGAATCAAAATCTGCATTTATATTAAAACTCGAGTTAGCTTTGGCTAATACGCCCTAGAGTTAATATATATGTGATTTTGACCTAACTTTCCAACCGTTGGAAGAATGCCTATAGTTATACTCGATCCAACCGAGTTAACTAGGAATACTCAATCTAATTGAGTTGTACTCACCCATGCGTTGATAGGCGGGACCAAGATTGTCCCTCCGTACCCTACCAAGATAGTATGTGTTGCTCTGCTTTGGCAGATTCAACAACTACATGCGATCGAGGTAGTGGTAGGTATCACGGCATGGTAGGTATTACGAGTTGATGTGATTTAGATCTAATCTAAACGATGATGTGTATCATATACTCGATAGATCTAATCTAATCGAAGGGTGCATCATGTGCACGACTTAGATCTAATCTAATCGTTAGGCACTAATTAATTACTTAATTAACTAGCATGCATCACATACACACAAAAGCAATTAATTAAATTAATTTGTGATTTAGTCATGACCCTACTACGATCTTCTCAAGCCAATGAGAAGATCGGATGGTCAACCTAAGGTCAACAACTTCTCAAGCTCCTTCCGTTGACCACCTCGTGTTGCTCGTGCCCTCCTCGTAACTCCGTCTCGTGTGGACCTTCCACCGCTTCAAAATTTATATTACAATTTTGAAACTCGAGTTACATTCGAGTCTAAATCTAATTTTCAACCAGAATATAAGAGAAAGGCACGACGCGCATGTCGTGAAAATAAAAATAAAAATAAATACAACACACACATCACAAATAACGGCACGCAGGTCGTAATATGAATTACAACACAATTCCAATCTTATTGGGTCATTTGGGCCATGACTATCACAAAATTAATATATAATTCTAAATTATATATTTTTTTCATAATTTTCTGTAATTTTCATAATTTTTACAATTTTATGAGTACATTTTTCCCGGCTGTCCCGTTTAGCGTTTTCGGGCGCAATCGCGGAACGAATCCCCTTGCGGGGCCAGGGGCAGCGCCCTTACCCGTGATCTAACCATCACGAGGGTTCCTTTGCGATCTAACAGCGCCTTAGCCCGCTGTCCCAAAAAGATTTGGGGCGAAACCAAGCCGTTTTGGAAAAATCTTCCCGGTAGCGGAAGCCTACAAGTGCCGAAACACTTGTGCTTCGCTTCTACGAGAAAAATACCCATTAAAACTATAAAAACATGAATTTACAGAAATTTTACAGATCTATATTTTTCATAAGAATATGAATCTAAACTCGTACTCGCTTCGCACGTGGCTCTGATACCACTGTTGGGTTTTTCGCGTCGCAGAAACCCCGAATCACCCATGCCACTGGATCTCGTGCGAAGGATAGATTTCAAAATTTAAATACGAGTACGAGTTTCTACTTAGATCTACTCCTAGACCTACATGAAGAAAGATTTACACCTTCGATGCGAAGCCCTTCGCAATCCCGCTTGTCCTCGGTTCGCCGGATCTCGAAAGTGTCAAAGTAGACACTTCTCTATGTGTATCCACACAAGCAAGAGATGGAGAAAAATCTCTAAGGATGTGCTAGCAACCTTAGAGATCAGTAGGGAGGAGAGGGAGAGCAAGAAGAAAACTCAAGAGGAAGAAGAAGATGGAGTTACAACCACTTGAATGAAAGATCAATTTTCATTCCACCTAAAAGTGGCCGGCCACTTCAAGGCATGTAACCCCCATGGAATATCAAGAGTCAAGTCTCTTGATCTCCTCCATGAGGTGGCATTTGGTCAAGTCAAACTTGACCAAATGAAGAAGCCTTGATGATGTGGCATTGGTCAAGTCAAAGTCAAGTCAAAACTTGACTCTTCATCTTCCTACTTAAGTCAAGTCAAACTTGACCACTTCTCTCCCTTGGTTGATCTAATCTAATCATTGGTTCAAGTCAATTTTAATTTAATGAATCTCTATTTATTGAATTAAATTAATTAAATAAGTCTAAGTCTAAATTAGACTCACTTAACACATGAACCAAATTGAGTCCAACTCAATTAGCCTACTTTGGATTACTCTTAATCCAATTTAGTTCATCATATGAACGTAATCATTTAGGTTCATCTAATGAACTTAATCTCCATCTAATTACCCTTAGTGTGTGACCCTATAGGTTCTTGTAACATTGGCAATGCCCCTAAACCCATTTAGGAGCATAAGTAATGAGCGGTATCTAGCAACACATCATTATTACCCAAGTTACAAGAATGTTGAGATCCAACATCACCTTGTGACTACTAATTGTGACTCCTCACAAAATATGATAAGTGTCCTTCTATCCTAGACATCTAGATTGATCAATGTGAGGCATAGACCGTGTCATCCTCTAATCAATCTAAATCTTGAACTCCAAGTAGACTCACTCAATCAAATGAGCTCAATATCCTATATTGACTCATTTGGGCATGGCCATGCACTTCGTGGTCTCACTCTATCAAGAATATCGATGTTACTCCCGTCATATAGGAGGGATAGATCTCATCTACATCACTCACATCCCTCTGCATAATTCGTTACATACCCAGTAATCGCCTTTATAGTCCACCCAGTTACGGGTGACGTTTGACGAAACCAAAGTACATAACTCCTTATGTAGGGATCCATGGTGACTTCAGGTCTAAGGACTAGTAGTCATACTAATAGCCACATGAGAAAGTATATGACACTCATATAACGATCCATGATACTTTCTCATGGCGGGTCATTCAATATACATTCTCCAATGCATACCCATGTGTCAACTTGATATCTCTATATCCATGACTTATGAGATCAAGTCATCGAGTTGACCAACATGCTAGTCTTATTGCATTAACATTGTCGCTGAATGTTAATACTCGACTAGGAATGATTAAGAGTAGTGTTCCCTATATCATCTCACTATCGGTTCAACTAATCGATTGATATAGGTGAGAACCGTCTACTCAAAGACGTTATTATACTTAGTTTATTTGGCACCAATACAAGTAAGTATAATAACCAAAAACCAAATGCCTTTATTTATATAGAATATGATACAACAAGTCCAAAATACAATTATCAAATGATTGGCTCTAGGGCTCTAGCTAACACGAGGCATACGCGAAGGATGACATTGGGATAAGCCACGGGCTTAAATGCATCCGAGGGACAAGAGCCAAAGGAAGTAGGCTTGAAGGCAAGAGGTCAAGGCTGTGAGGAAGAGTCAAGTGAGTCGTGAAGATGAGGGTCTGTGTGCTGAGAGATTGTACTTGGGGTACCAGTCGACTGCCACTTTCATCAGTCGACTAGTTTAGTCGACTGGGTAGTCGATTGGGAGTGAATAGAATGCTTCTATTTGCTCGACCAATGTGGAGCAGTTGACTAATACTTTAACCAGTCGACTGGTATCAAGCCACTAGGTTGTAACAGTCAAATTTCCATAGAGGTTAGTTGGCTGGCACTTTCACTAGTTGACTGGTAGGTGGGGTTTTCTACCCATGGCCTATATAACCAAGGCTTGGGAGCTTGGCTATGGTTGACAAAATAGAGGTGGTTAACCCTTATTAGTAGTCTACCAGTGCCCTAGCGTCTCAAGTGTTCTTGTGAGAGTTGTGGTGAGGTTTCTCTACCCAAAAGGAGCTACGTGAGCTAGCCAGAGTTTACCGGGGAATCATCCATTGATGGATCAGGATTGTTCATCTTACAGATAGCCATGGAGTCTAGCTTTCTCTCCGAACCACGTTAAATGAGTGTGTTAGCGGTTTGTCTTTCCTTTAGTGTTTAACTTGCTTGTTTTGTATTATTCCACTGTGTAACTAACAATTGTAGGAAGAACCGTGAATTAGGGGCATCGTCTATCTAACCCCCTTCTACTTGGCCATTCGATCTCCAACAGATAGCTCACGATGCGAGGAAAAGAAGAAATTCCTATAACTGATGGATGCAGAGGAGAAGTAAGCTAAAGGTAGGAATCTAGGGCACCACAACGTGTCCCTACTCGTACTTGTAGAATGTTGACTCGAGGTGAAATATCAGTGGTCGGTTGGAGAGATCTAGGGCACGACCGGAAAGGAATCTTAGGTGATCGGCTTTCAGCGAGTACCTGGTGTCCGCGGCTAGGAATGGGAAGGTGGTGGCGCGACAATCTAGCGAAGCAGCACCAGCGTCAGCGAGTTAGAATGAGTGCCCATTGGTCGGCGTCGTGTGGAAAATGAGAGGTGACGCTGCAACTTCGGGATCGCGAGGCATCACTGGCTGAGGAGAAGAGGGTTTGGGAGAGGGACTGAGCAGCAGCGGAGTGACACCGACGAAGAAGAGGAGAAAGGAGAGGGATCGGTGCGAGAGGGAGAGGGAGGAGGGAATCGGCGAAATGATTTAGGGCAAAAATTAACATATATATTTATATACTTAGGGCTAAGATTAATTAAACCCTAAGCTAATTCTTCAAACAACTCTCACTTAAATGGCTATTCTAAACATGCTTCCTTCAAATGGTTATTCTAAACATGCTTCCTTCAAGCCCAATAGATTCATCCCCTTAAAACGTGTCATACGACTTTCGTTTAAATCCCGAAAAATTTCTAAAAATCCCGAGAAAATTCTATAAGGTTATTTCTCCAATAACACTTACTATTTAATTTATCGTATCTTACAGTTAAGTTAGGTTCTATTAGTTTGATGCCTTGTGTCTAAGTGTGCAAGAACTTAGGAATATAAGAATTGAGTGGAAGACGCAGTGAGCGAGAAGGATAGTGCGGGAAATGAGTCGACGAGCTCAGTGCATCTAAAGGATGAGAAGCTGCGGAAGAGTACACTGGTGGAGTGAGAAGGACGCACGCGGTGCATCTGAGGGACGAGAAGGCAGGGAGGAAGCTTGCTCGAGGAAAAGGCTGGAGTTGGATTCAAGTGAGCTCAACTCTAGACTGCAGGAATATCACCCAAGCGAGCGGAGTTCAAAAATGGTCAACTCAGAAGTTGACCATGAAGACTTGAAGAATCGAGGCACCTCAGTTAACTTGTGGTGCCTCAGATACCCAGTAGATCAGCTGTCATGGAAGAGACCCGAGACGCCTTCGATTCACAGAAGGCGTCTTAGATGAACAGTAATCGAGATGCCTAAGGTCATCTGGAGGCATCTCCATTGAACAATAGTCGTTAAGGAACCTTTGTGATGCGAATAAACCTCAGCTTATTGGAGGCGCCCTAGATGTCATTGGAGGCCCCTCCAATGACACATCAACAAACTGTCACTTCAACTAGTGAACTATAAATAGTACCCCAAAGCTAGGGCTAAGGTTGACAAAATAGAGGTGGTTAACCCTTATTAATAGTCTACCAGTGCCCTAGCGTCTCAAGTGTTCTTGTGAGAGTTGTGGTGAGGTTTATCTACCCAAAAGGAGCTACGTGAGCTAGCCAGTGTTTACCGGGGAATCATCCATTGATGGATCAGGATTGTTCATCTTACGGATAGCCGTGGAGTCTAGCTTTATCTTCGAACCACGTTAAATGAGTGTGTTAGCGGTTTGTCTTTCCTTTAGTGTTTAACTTGCTTGTTTTGTATTATTCTGCTGTGTAACTAACAAGTGTAGGAAGAATCGTGAATTAGGGGCACCGTCTATCTAACCCCCTTCTAATTGGCCATTCGATCTCCAACAGATAGCTCACGGTGCAAGGAAAAGAAGAAATTCCTATAACTGATGGATGCAGAGGAGAAGTAAGCTAAAGGTAGGAATCTAGGGCACCACAATGTGCCCCTACTCGTACTTGTAGAATGTTGACTCGAGGTGAAATATCAGCGATCGGCTGGAGAGATCTAGGGCACGGCCGGAAAGGAAGCTTAGGTGATCGGCTTTCAGCGAGTGCCTAGTGTCCGCGGCTAGGAATGGGAAGGTGGTGGCGCGACAATCTAGCGAAGCGGCACCAGCGTCAGCGAGTTAGAATGAGAGCCCATTGGTCGGTGTCATGTGGAAAATGAGAGGTGACGCTGCAACTTCGGGATTGAGAGGCATCGCTGGCTGAGGAGAAGAGGGTTCGGGAGAGGGACTAAGCAGCAGCGGAGTGACACCGGCGAAGAAGAGGAGAAAGGAGAGGGATCGGTGCGAGAGGGAGAGGGAGGAGGGAATCGGCGAAATGATTTAGGGCAAAAATTAACTTATATATTTATATACTTAGGGTTAAGATTAATTAAACCCTAAGTTAATTCTTCAAACAACTCTCACTTAAATGGCTATTCTAAACATGCTTTCTTCAAATGGTTATTCTAAACATGCTTCCTTCAAGCCCAATAGATTCATCCCCTTAAAACGTGTCATACGACTTCCGTTTAAATCCCGAAAAATTTCTAAAAATCTCGAGAAAATTCTATAAGGTTATTTCTCCAATAACACTTACTATTTAATTTATCGTATCTTACAGTTAAGTTAGGTTCTATTAGTTTGATGTCTTGTGTCTAAGTGTGCAAGAACTTAGGAATATAAGAATCGAGTGGAAGACGCAGCGAGCGAGAAGGATAGTGCGGGAAATGAGTCGACGAGCTCAGTGCATCTGAAGGATGAGAAGCTGCGGAAGAGTACACTGGTGGAGTGAGAAGGACGCACGCGGTGCATCTGAGGAACGAGAAGGCAGGGAGGAAGCCTGCTCGAGGAAAAGACTGGAGTTGGATTCAAGTGAGCTCAACTCTAGACTGCAAGAATATCACCCAAGCGAGCGGAGTTCAAAAATGGTCAACTCAGAAGTTGACCATGAAGATTTGAAGAATCGAGGCACCTCAGTTAACTTGTGGTGCCTCAGATACCCAGTAGATCAGCTGCGGAAGAGTACACTGGTGGAGTAAGAAGGACGCACGCGGTGCATCCGAGGGACGAGAAGGCAGGGAGGAAGCCTGCTCGAGGAAAAGACTGGAGTTGGATTCAAGTGAGCTCAACTCTAGACTGCAGGAATATCACCCAAGCGAGCGGAGTTCAAAAATGGTCAACTCAGAAGTTGACCATGAAGACTTGAAGAATCGAGGCACCTCAGTTAACTTGTGGTGCCTTAGATACCCAGTAGATCAGCTGCCATGCAAGAGACCCGAGACGCCTTCGATTCACAGAAGGCGTCTTAGATGAACAGTAGTCGAGATGCCTAAGGTCATCTGGAGGCATCTCCATTGAACAATAGTCGTTAAGGAACATTTGTGGTGCGAATAAACCTCAGCTTATTGGAGGCGCCCTAGATGTCATTGGAGGCCCCTCCAATGCCACATCAACAAACTGTCACTTCGACTAGTGAATTATAAATAGTACCCCAAAGCTAGAAATTCAACAACACACTCAATATTCATTTTATGTTCTTCATCTTTGAGCTTCCAACTACTGTAAAGGGCTTCTCCACCTCCAACATTGTCGAAGGAGTTTTGATAGTGCACTTTTATTATCTTGGATTAAAAATCATCCAGGTTGTAACCAAGTAAAATTCTGTCTCTTACTTATTCTTTTATGTTATTATTTTGAAATTAATAAGTGTGTCCTTTCTAAGTAAGTAGCAAGAGATTTGTAACTTTTGGTTTATAGGGCTATTCACTCCCCTTTAGCCAATCCATCCTATCCATTATATTTTTCCGTCCATCGTGGATAACGCTGCAATCATACAGCCAAAGTCATCCTAACAGTACATGGCATGCATCCATGGCCACCACATCACACCAAACACTATCATAATATTTGCTACAAATTGAAAAAAGTACAAGAGATTGTCTATCTACTTTTATCTCGCTATTTTGACAACTTATATGACTTAGGGTGATGGTCTGTCTTCAGTTATAATTTTCAAACAACCTCCTAGGATACTATGTTCTTATAATTGACGCCGTCGAGGATCATTTTACAGACTTTATTCACGATGGTGTAGGTTGTGAGATAAATATTGATTCTTAACCACTCATCCCCTATATCGCCTTTGAAAGTTAGCAGACTCTTACACATGACCAAAGTCTCATGGCCATCACCGTAAAGCATGTTGTCGGCTACATACACTGGCTCGCTAGTTACTGTTGTCTCTTCTTCCACATCTCCCTCGATCAATAAATTTTTGTCTTTCTATTTAATCGGATCAGGTTTTCTGTATTGGTTTGCCCTATGCCCTTGTTTACCACAATGATAACACCTATTAGGGGCTTAGCATTAACATGTGGTGGTTACTTCTACTGTTGTGAATGACGAGAAGTCTAAGGGCGAATTGGTTGGTTGTTTTGGTCGCCTTTGCCCACTAGTTTACAATTCTATTACTTTTCGGCCGCCAATGCATGTTGGTAGGCCTCTGAAATCGTCAAGAATGAATGAAGGTTGAGGAAATCTTGCAAGGTTAGACGCAACCTCCCTAAATATCATGCCACCTTCTACTCCTCCGTCTTGGACAAGTTTTTTTGGGTAACCAACTGGAAGAAATATTCAGTATATTCATCGACCGATCTTGCACCCTATCTCAACAAGTAGAGTCATCAAAATAAAGTTTGGATGTAGCTTAAAGGAAAGAAATGTTTCCTCATCTTCTTCTTTATCTTCTCCCAGTCAGTAATTTGGGATTTGCCTTGTTTGTCTCGCGAGCATCGCATTTGTTCCCACCACATTGATGCTCACCCCTTGAGTATGATAACAATCAACTTCACTTTCATCCGATTTGGAATTTACTTATGGTCAAAGATTCACTCCACTTTGTTATTCCAATTGATGAAGCCTATGCTTGCAATGTACTAGAATATTAGAGTAGTTCAACCCGAAAATTGAGGTCTCCATAGGACTCCTCCCGTCCATGATGTTCCTGGTATGTAGCCCACAACAATATGTGTTCTTGAATGTAGACTCAGATCCACAATCTAAGAACTCACACTCTTTGAAATCTCGCACCACTAGATGCTAGAGAATGGGTTGATTGCAACTTGTCTCTATAAATCCTCCATTATCAACTCATGAATGCTACGATTATGGTGCAAAACTTTCTCAACAGGAACCTGTCTGTTGTTGTGACTGTGACCATGTCTATGACGTCTTTCCATTAAATCTACACCTTGCTCTGATATCAACTAACGCTGGACAAGATAACTATTATTCTACGGGCTGACAAAAAGACGAAATTGATAGGACAAAAAAAAGAACTTCTAAAAGAAAAAAGAAAACTTTATTAATAATAGAGGATCAATTCTTATACAAGTAAATATTTATATAAACTCTATACCATTAAAAAAATTGAAAGGAATCCTAATAGAGGCCATTAATTCTTATGTTGCAGAGAAAGAAAAAAAAATACTTTCAGAAAAACAAAAATTCTTAATAAAAACTGAAATGATTAAAATAGACATTGATATAGAAAAACCTTGAAGTTCGAATGAGAACTTAAACAGTGGGTTTTGGACTTGAAATTTTATGGTTGTGATTCCTCAATACTAATGTAAATCTCTAAATTCTAAATAAATAATTATTCTGAGTTCAGAATTAAAAATTATGTCGCTTTAAAATTTAAAAGGTCATTCAAATTTAAAAGATCATAATATTAAATTAGTCCGCATTACATTAGAACAACACCGCAGGGTTTTCATCTCCAAAGAGACTCAAAATAAGCACGCAAACAAACGAAGGGGACAAAACTAAAGGAGGGAAGAGGGCACATGTCGAGGCACCAACCAAGAAGAAAATGAAATCAGCGAGGAAGCGATCAGCGTCTGCGTGACCGGAGGAGATGCTTCGTCCCTCCATCAAAGACAGAAGGCTTTGCACCCTTTCCAGTTTTCGCAAGGCTTCCATTTTCCTTTTCCCTTTCGAGAGTTCTTCCCTCTTTCCCTCCTCCAAACGATCTATACTTCGTCCCCTTCGCTTCGATAGTTCGACTCGAATGACGAGGGCCAACGGCTTGGGCCACTTTTCGTGGGTCCCAGCAAGATGATAAATGTCCGCTCAAAGTCCAAACATGTATTATATTAATATTTTATTTTACCCCTGATAGTTTTCTCTTTTTTAAAATATCAGTTTGAAAAATAAAATATAGGTACCCTATTTTTCGAGTGAACCAGCCGTCAACGCCGAAGTCTTTGGCTCGATCGGTGCAAACAATTATTGCTCTTTTTCCACACTGATGCTTACTAGATGGCCAATGAGTCAGTTATCCACTTAGTTCGATGTGGACACGAACATTCCGGGAGGTCAGCAAACGGGAGGTCAGCAAACGGTATTGCTCTTTTAAGTTTTATTTGTCATTGTTTCTTCTTTTCCTCCAAAGGGATCCTCAGGGTCTGCTTGACTTGTGCGTTGCATTTCCTTGGAGAAAGTTTGGATTTTTTTAAGAGCAATGATGAGGTACTTCCTCTGTCTAGGTATATTGGCAGCAGCTGTTCTGGTTAATGGTCAGCCTGGTACGTGGTTACTTTAAAAACTCTTCATTCCTTTTTTTTTTTCCCCTCATTTTTGTATGTAGAACCGTCTGAAGAGTGCGGTGGTAGAAATCCCAAACCAAAAATTATATAGTTCTTGGTAGATAAGTAATCAAATACATGCTATTTCAGTAATTTTTTTACACCTCGATCGCCAAACATGTCACTGAATTATTACCTTGCGATTCATATCCATATGAAATGAACGTGGTGTTCTCCCTTCAGTTTTTTTTATGATTATTTAACTCGTGAATTGACACTCTGATGCTTTGGTGCAGCTTTTGTGAGCATAGATTGTGGGTTTTCTGGTGATCATGCATACAATGACTTGGATACTAATTTAACTTACCAACCTGATGGAGAGTTCATAGATACTGGATCAAATCATGAATTAGGTGAAACTTATGTCACAGATAAGCCAACTCAGGCTCATAACCTGCGAAGCTTCCCTGATGGTACTCGTAATTGCTACACCATAAAGAACGTTATTCGGGGTTATAAATATCTCATACGAGCTTCCTTCTTGTATGGCAACTATGATAATGACAATTCCCTGACAGACAATGGGCAATTGACATTTGATCTCTATCTAGGTGTTAGTTTATGGAAAACAATGAGAATCATTGATGCAGATCAACTTTACATTGCAGAGATAATAACCTTAGCCTCCTCTGATTATTTCTTTATATGTTTGTTAAGAACGGGCAATGGGATCCCATTCATATCTGCTCTTGAATTGAGGCCAATTGACAATGGAATCTACCACGATGTGAATCAAACAGTTTCTTTGCTATTATGGGAAAGGTGGGACATGGGTTCTGATCAAACATTCAGGTAATGAAAACTCAATTACAAGTTAGAATCTGAAAGATAAAAGTCATTTCCTCATTAACTCTTGTAAAATATCACTACATGTGACTTTTTCATGATATCTTGTTTTGAATTTTCAAAAACGGTTGAACCAACTACTTAGTTTTAGTCTCTTTTGTCGTTCGTCATGAACAACATAGATGGGTTTAGTTGTTCTTTGATCATGAGTGAGGAATGCATTGCTAGGTCAGACACATCAAACGGAATATAAGCTTTACAGAAGGGGAATATATTAGAACTTCACATACAAACTGTCTCATACGTGACTTAAGTTTCTTCTGTAAAATCAGTGGTGGAGTTCATCACTCCTACTGAGAATATAAAAGGGTTTTCTGGTGACAACTTATTTTTCATCAACTTGATATAGATATGTTACCATGATCTCCTGAAAAATAAACTGCTAACCAATCATTTAAGCAATTCATATTCAACGCTCTTTTAGTTGAAAACAAATATTTTAACACAGTTAAGTGTTGCTTTTGTAGCTGAAAAATCAGAGAAAATCTATGAAGAATTATTGAAATGTTCAAAACTGACCGTTAGATAGACAATTAGACATATGTGTATATGAGACAAAGGAGACTCTTCTTAACGTGCCTTAAATAGCTTGGACATTGTTATTGATAATCTTATACAGTGATCATAAAACAACCCGATCAATGCCATCTCGGAAGACTCTAAGTTAATGTTAAACAATTTGCTAGCTCACATCATTTGGTATTAATTATGTTTCAATTTCAAATCCAAAATATGCTCTCACCTTTACCTGGAGTAAAATTCTAAGAGGTAATTTCTTGTTTTTTTTCTCTGTATATGCAATTTACTGTGTTAAAAATATTGCCATGTGCTATTTGACTCCTGTATACTTTTCATTCTTTTGTATAACAGAAAGAGAAGTTTTTGCATTATCTACCATGGGAAGTTGTGTTAAAATACTAAGGCAATAAAGAAACCATATACATTCCCAAAATCTAGTAATATGCATTTTTTACTCAAGGCTATAATATCCACTATTTTAAAAATTTTGTATAGGTCGGAGACAATTTTATCTCATTAGTCATTAACTATTTATGTTTGAATATTTGGGCAGATATCCGAAAGACAAGTATGACCGCAAATGGATGCCGGACGGTATTGGTCGTAGTTGTTCAGCTAATTTGTATAGATGCAACAGTAACTCTGAACCAAACCCAAATGTAGTAGCAACTACAGAGTTAGTCAGATTTGATGCCAATGATCCTTATGCAGTGCCATCAGTAGTAATGCAGACAGCAAAGGTGGCACCAGATAACATCACCCTGGAAATTGATTTTCGTGATGGAAACAGTACTTCACCCCCTCCCTTGTTCTATATCTACTTGCACTTTTCTGAGCTGAATGCCAGCGCCAGCGCCAGCAGAGTATTTCTAATTAAAATACCTGGTATTAAGTCCATTCCTTACACCATGACCTCAGAATACTTGTCTGAAAGACACGTTCCTATAAGCTACCAAGCTGACCCAGACCCCAGCACATATTATTTAACTCTGACAAAGATGCAGGGATCTATGCTTCCTCCACTGATCAATGCCATGGAAGTTTATTCCAAAATAAACCTTGCAAGTATTGCAACTGACGAAAGAGATGGTGTGAACACTTTATACTGTCTTGATCAAACATCCATTTCAACTGAAGTTCCTCATTTAATACAACTGTTCATACAGCTGAAATCTAACTAAATTATTTTAATTAGAAACTTAAAAGCTTTCTAATTCAAGTAGATGAATTTTCTCCACCTTTATTTGGTTTGTAGATACATATTTTGGAAAACTTAAAAAGTTAATTATGTTAAACCTGCAGTGTGAATGACCTTGTCGTGCTGCAAACATGCAATGGTTCAGTGCTCACTGAACTTGAAAAGCCAATTTTCCCTTTGAACTTGTTAAACCTCCAGCCATGTGACAATTCTACATAAATATCTAGGCTGTGATTCCGTTGGATCTTTTGGATTAATAGGAAAACAATGAGGTAGAAAGGAAGATCTAAAATGACAAGTTAGCCATACATATGCAGACTTCTATTTAGTTTTTCCAAGCATTATCTCAATTTATTGCAATTTATTTAATGGTGCTAAAAATACTGTTATTACCTTTAAATGTGATTTATTTTCATTAACTAATTAAATATCTAGTACTTGAAACTTGTCAGTTTATTCAACTGTTAGACCTTAATACCCATATGCATATGCAAGGTTTCCAATTGTTGGGAGGTGCATCTTTTGCGACCTGCACATTCTTCACATTTTGTTTTCTAGCATTGGATAATTGAAAGAAAACAAGAATCTATAGTTAGTGCAATTATGCTCTAGGTAGTTGTATTCAACCAAATTGTTTTGATATATATATGACAGAGTTTAAGTTAGGTCAGGCTGTATGACTTGTTTGTGCATAAAGTTAGCAATGGCTTGGTTGGATGCACACGAAGCTTGTAGAGCTTGAATTGACATGACCAAGTTGATGTTGGCTCGATAATTTAAAAGCCCATTAGAGATTGAGGAAGGATATATAGTATAATACATCTGAGGGACAGCAAGAGTAGGAACATCAATGTGGCAACTTTGATGATGGCCCAAGAAGGCGAACTACATAGGTGGCAAAGTGAAGGATGACACATGGAGTGAGTTGAGGGCTTGATGCATCCTAGAGATTTATAACTTGATGAGAAATGGCTTTGTAAGTTAAGTGAAGTTGCAAAGGTAAAATATTATGAAGGTCGAGTGACCTATTGGGATTTCAGATAAATGTTTACTTAGACATAGACTTGACCAAGAAAGTGCTTCAGAGTTTGCAGTTGAGGATTCAATCAATTGGAGGTTGATCTCACTCAATTAGTGTGCTAAGGTGACTTAGGTTGGATTGTTCGTGAATAGAATGTTTCATGTTTCTGTTTGGAGTTAGGTTAACTAGATAATCTACCGTCGAGGATTGAATTTTTTGGGTAGTTGATTGGATTTTTGTTTAAATATGAAAATAAGAATGGTTGAAGAAGATCTTATTTAGTGTTGTCAATTAATGAGTTTGAGTCCACTGGAATGGTTTCTAGTCAATTGGATGGCCAATAAGTCTACTGGAGACAACAATCAGTTGATAATGATCTCATGTTCTACGTTTTAGTTGACAAGAAAGAATTAAGTTGATTGGCATTAAATAAAAGAGTTGAGTGAAGCTTGTCCTAGCATGGATTGAAGGGTATAAATAGAAGGGCAGGAGGAGCTCCAAAGACAATAAAAAAACCTATTATTTTAAGGTTACTTATTTCACAACTCCATAAAGTCTTGCTTTTATTTTTATAAACTAATCTTGTAGGGATTAAGGTTTATATCTTTAACCCTTTAATCTTGTTGCTTTTCACATTTTTTATTGAAAAAAATACTTTTGTACAAGATTTCTCTACTTTAGTAGGTGAAAAGATAGTGGGTTTTTCCAAAGGTGACACAAGAGTAGGAATCAAGTATTTCAAATCAGGTCTATCTGCTTAATATTTGGTCTTGCAAGAAACTTCATCCCCCCTTTAGTCATCAGGTCTATCTGCTTAATATTTGGTCTTGCAAGAAACTTCATCCCCCCTTTAGTCATCAGATTTATCTACAATCAATCCCAACATCTGCAACTTTTATAAGTTATTATTTTTTGTTCCATTTAATCAAAGCATGCATATACAACAATAACAACAACCAAGCCTTATCCTATTAGGCGGGGTCGGCTATATAGATCTTTTTACGTGGGCTTTATTCCCTGCTATATCATTATCTATACTTAAATAAATTTTATCTTTTTTTATTGTTGCTAATCAAGTTTTTTTTGTCTTCCTCGGTTGATGTGCGTATTTGTCATAATTTCACATCGCCTAACTAGAGCATTTATTAATCATCTAAGTACATGTCACTGTCATCTTAAAAAGCCACATATAAAAAACTAAATTTTAGATCTGACCAATATGACAAAGGAATGGCACCTCGCATTCTGCTTGCACTGTTGTTGCATAATTTTGTAGTGCAATGTTCATAATTTGTACGAGGCTGGCTGGTACCTACAGTGTGTACCAGTACCAGAAACAGGAATGTTAGGATCAAGCGAAACTGGCATGTGTACTGGTCAAACTTTGCTCCATGGCTTAATGCATTGATTTATTTAACCCTACCTAGATACGTTTGTTGTTTTCCATTTCACGCTGACATGTTCTTAAAAGTTAGATCAAGGAACAAAGTTAATGCTACTTGTGCTTTATTAACGTCTCTGAACTCATGAAACAACAGTTTATGCTATGATGGCCATAACGAAGCAGTATGATAACAAGCACAATTGGCAAGGTGACCCATGTGTTCCTGCAAATTTGAGCTGGAGCATAGTTAATTGCACTTCTTCTAGCTCAACATCCTTTAGGGTTACATCCTTGTATGCATCTCAGAAACTAGAAAGAATCTTTGGCTAATATCACATGAGGAAGGAATAATATTGCTTCTTTGTACTGTGAAATAATTTTTGCAGAAACCTTTCTTATAAAGGACTAGAAGATTCTCTATCAACTGCCATTGCAAACCTAACAGCCCTCAAAATCTTGTAAGTACTGAAAACTTTCTTGTATCTGTAGCCGTCATTATATTAATCCCCTGGGTCCTTGTTTGATGCTTTTCTTCTCCATAAATATTGGTTTGTAACTATTATCTGCTGCACATTCCATTTGAGCATGCATTTTTTGTCAGCAAGGGAATCACGTGGTTTTGAAAATCTCGTTCTTTTTGGCTTTCAAATCAAAGTACGAACGCAGCGGAATAAGAGAATAGACAAATGAAAAACAATACGAACACAAGCGGTTTACTTAGTTTGGAGCTTTCGATGACTCCTACTCCAAGACCCAGGTCCCGCGGACCTATCGATGGATAATCCACTAAAAAACCTCTTCCGGTACCTCCGGAAGAGGAGATCGAGTACAAAGAGATCGGAAAAGTGTAACAGACTACACTTTCCGTTTGCAGAAATTAAGAATAGAAAAAATGACTTTGTTATCGACATGTAGGGATCGAAGTGAGAGCGCATGAGTGTCGGTGTCCGATCTGCTGGCCACGATCGGAAGTCCTCGGAGTAGTTGTCGGGCGCAGCAGCTTCGCAGCAGAGTCGCAGGAAGAAGTCGGAGCAGTCGGAACCTCAAATAGACGTGTAGTAGCTCATATAATAGTTGTTGTTTGATGCTTGGTCGAGAGTGCCTTATAAAGGGCATGGAAGACGCCTTCCATAGCTATTGAGGGCGCCTTCAACGTGGTAAATTTGATTCCGACTTCGCTGTGCCTTATGTGCGACGGGGTCCAAAATTTATCTCTTGGAAGGTGCCTTCTAATGCTTGAAGGCGCTTTCGGGTACTGTTCATTCGAAGGCTTTTTGCTCCTTTTGCCCTGCAAGTTGTGTTGGTCCAAATCTAAAACATCTAATTTGCAAAACAAAGTTAGCATAGTGATAATAAGAAGTAGTAATTAGCTCCTGTCCTCCTAGAACCAGGAATTAGTCAAGGACTCAGATTAGGGATCCCAAATGGACCTAATCTGGACCGATGCCTACTGTTCCTCAACCAGAGCGCGTCCTTATTTAGTCATTCTCCTCCAATGACTTACTTTTACTTACCAATTTGTTGTTGGTTGACTAGCCTCTTGACCCACTAGGTCTTCATGCCAGATATCCGGTCTGCAGGCCCAACTAAATTTCTGCCAGTTGTCTGGTCCCGCGGACCCAACCGGTATTCCTGCCAGATATTCGGTCAGTTCGTTGAGTTATCTGGACTTCGCACCAACTATCCGGTCTCGCAGATCTAATTGGATTTCTGCTTAGTGTCCGGTCCTTCAGACCATCAATTCCTGCACACTTGGTAAAGTAATTAGATCACAAAAACACCTAACTTAACTCACTTGTTATTCATCAAAATCTGAGTTAGACCGTTAGTGCAAATTGCACTAACAATCTCTCCTTTTTGATGCAATGACAACCTGAGTTAAGTTAGGAAAAATATATGACAAATAAACAACAAATGATTTTAAGAGAAGCAACAAAAAATGAGATAGTTTTGTTCTCTTGATCATTTTTAGAGTTAAGTTATTCTGATTTTTATTTGTTTTCTAACTTAAACCTTAACCCTCATCTTTTGACATTCATCAAAAAGAACATAAGTAAAAAAAATGAATCAACAGATGTTAAAAAATTGCGAAGTAAAGAAATCATGAAGGAAATAAAAAATTTGTGCAGTACAAAACTACTTTCAAGATCATTGTAGGAGGGAGTTTAGAGAAATTGTTAACTTTGATAAAAGGTTTTATCAATTTTTCAAAGCTTTTTGAAAACGTCTGAAAGTGTTTAAAGTAGTTTACAAAGGACTTGAAAAAACATTTAATTCCTCAGAACATATATCTTGAAAGAGTTTCAAAATTTTTGCAAGGAAGATTTTGAAAGAGTATACTTGATTTTGAAATTTAGCTTTTGTAAAATTAACTTTAAAGTCCTGAACATTAAATGTGCTAAAATAGTTATTAAAGTGTTAGCAAAAACATCTTTCAAAGTATGTTTAAAACAATTTTCAGAACATTTGTATTTTATTTTTCAAAATACCTTTCAAGTTAGATTTTTTATTTTTCAAAACATATATTTTGGCTTTTCATTTAAGGAAAATTTGAAAGTTTATAAGATGTTTTAAAAGCTACCTCTTGCAAAGACAACTTTAAAGTTAAAGTTTAAGGAGTTTTCAAGATATTTTTAAAGTAAATTTTAAATATACTAACTTTTCAGACCTTTCTAAATTATTGTTCAAAAAAATATTTAAAAATATACTTTTAAGAATTTCATAAGAAGTTTCAAAATATTCTAAACAAGAATTTGGAAATATTTTCAAAATACAAGAAATTCTTAACTTAGAAAGGTTTTTAAGCTACCTTTAAGCAAGCAAGGTTGGTTTCAAACATAATAAAATAGGTTTGTAGTTGAAATTATTCTTCAAATATTCTCCCTCGGACCTGTTATTATTTGAAAAAAATATAATCATCTAGAAATTGTCCTTACATGTCTAACCAGTAGTTACTAACTAACTATCAGAGTATAGTAGTGTTCACTTGGTTAGTCAAGTTAAGTATATGTGTCTAGTTAGTATTTAACTAAGATCGATCACTTAACCTGATCACTGTAATTTGGTATTTCTCGCCCAGATTTATGTTGATGCACAGATATCAACATCTTAAGTCCAAGCAATGAGCCTATGCATCACACACCATTCTAAGTTTGTGAATTCACAATCAAGGTAAACCTAGTGTGTTTGTGGGATGTTCAAGTCCTAGATCTGTAGGAATATGCTTTATATGGATTTGATCTATTCTAAGGCTAAAATCAATTTTGAAATTCTAAAGAAATGAAAATTTTAAGAGAATAAGTAATTTTTCCTAGAAGTTGCAAATTATTTGGAAAATGTTTTGAAGACAGCAAGCCTAGTCTATGAAGCACATCCTTAATTGTCAACGTAAATTGCTAAATTCACTTTTAGAAAGGGGTTTGGTAAATATGTCAGCTAAGTTTGACTTGCACTAAATGTAATTGAGTTCAATGTCACCTTTAGTTACATGGTAGCAAAAGGTGGAATCCGCCACCCCAGCGGCCCCATAAGGTCAACCCCACGACCATCTATAAGGAGGTAAATCGGGAAGTTGTAGTTGACCAGTGCAGAGGAGGGTTTTTTTCCCCTCAACTTTGCCGAGATTCGAACCCTTGCCCTATGGTAGTAACTCTGTTCCGCACTAGCCAACTCAACCATGCCCCGGGGGCGTCACCTTTAGTTACATGGTAGTAACTTTGCTCCGCACTAGCCAACTCAACCATGCCCCAGGGGCGTCACCTTTAGTTACATGATCCCTGATGAAGTGATGTTTAATTTTGATATGTTTGGTTCTTGAATGATGCACTGGATTTTTTGTCAAGTTGATTGAACTAATATTGTCAATTAGGACTTTTGAATTTTTAAGGTTTAGATTAAAATCTTTTAGGGTGTGCATCATCGTTGTGCGATATATTCTCCTATTGCTATATATTTTGCCTCAGTAGTACATAAAGAGACATAGTGTTGCTTTCTACTAAACCAGCTGACAAGTGATGGTCCAAGTAGTTGAGAACCACCACTTGTACTTTTTCTGTCTAATTTACAGCCGACATAATCGGAGTCAGAGAACCCTATGAGCTCAAAATTGGACGTTCTAAGGTACCACATACCCATGTTGGACATTCCTTTTAAGTATCTAAAGATTCTCTTAACATTGGCCAAGTGTGACTCCTTGGCACATGTTTGGTACTTTGCACACATGCTAACTGCAAATAGAATGTCAGGTTGACTGACAGTTAGGTATAGTAGGTTTCCTACGGTGCTTCTATAATATTTGAGGTCTATATGTTTTTCATTTGGATCACTGTCTAAGGTTATATTGGTGGTCATCGGAGTTTTAATTTCTTTTGAGTTTTCCATAGTAAATTTCTTAAGTAATTCAAGTGTATATTTTTGTTAATACACATAATTTCCTTCATTTGTTTGTTTGATTTGTAGACTTAGAAAAAATGTTAGTTGTCCTACTAGATTCATTTTGAATTCTTGTTCCATTAATATTATGAATTCTTGTAGGAGTTTTGAATTAGTTGACCCAAATATTATATCATCTATGTAGATTTGAGCTATAAAGAAATCTTGATTGACTGTTTTGACAAATAGGTTTGGGCCTACTTGACCTTGTTTGAAGCCTTTTGAGGTTAAGTATGTGGTCAACCTTTCATACCACACTCCAAGAGCTTGTTTTAGGCCATAAAGAGCTTTCTTTAGTTTAAACACATAGTTAGGGTATTCTAGGTTTTTAAACCATAGAGGTTGACCTACATATATCTCTTCCTTAATCAGTCCATTTAAAAAAAATGATTTAACAACCATTTGATATAATTTGAAACCTTTATAAGTTGCAAAGCTTAATAACATTCTAATTGATTCAAGTCCGACGACCGAGGCATAGGTTTCATCGTAGTCAAGTCCCTCAACTTGACTAAAGCCTTTTGCTACTAATTTGGCTTTGTTTTTAACAACTTCCTCTTTTTCATTTAGTTTGTTTCTAAAGACCGATTTTGTTTCTATCAGTTTTTTATGTTCTGGTAGTGGAACTAGATTCCATTCTTTATTTCTTTTAAATTGGGCCATACATAACTAAAATCCAATCTAGATCACTTAATGATTCTTCTATTGTTTTGGGTTCGATGTTAGAGATTAAAGCTATTTGGCTTAGATTTCTAATGGTTGATCTAGTTTGGACTCTTAGATCTGGTCACCAATTATTTGTTCAAGTGGATGGTTTGGGTTAACCTTTATTGTTCTAGTTGGTTCATTTTCTTGTGGTTGATGTTTTTCTTCATATTCTTGACTTAGGTTTTCACTTGCTCCCCCTTGACTTATGTTGCCTCTTATAAAATCAATTGGTTGAATCTGAGTTTGTTCTAGATTCAGGGTAGATTCTTCAAACTTTACATTTGTGGTTTCTTCAATTCTTAGTGTATTTTTGTTATATACTCTGTAACCATTATTGTTTAATGAGTATCCTACAAAAATTCTATTTTCTACTTTTGAGGTAAATTTTCCTAAGTATTATCTTGTGTTTAGTATGTAAGCTGGGCATCCAAACACTTTAAGATATTTAATATTGGGGTTTTTATTATAGTAGAGTTCAAATGATGTCTTATGATAAGTTTTATTTATTGTGGTTCTGTTTTGTACATAGCAGACTGTGCTAACAACTTCTGCCCAAAAATATTTTGGGAGTTGATATTTATTTAGCATTGTCCTAGAGGCTTTAAGTAAGGTTATATTCTTTCTTTCTACTCCATTTTGTTGGGATGTTTTAGGGCATGAAAATTTGTGATGATAACCATTTTCAAGGTAAAATAGATTAAAGTTGTGATTTTTAAATTCATCTCTTCGAATTCGTTTAATTCTTTGATCTTTTTCGTTTTCAGTTTGTTTGCAAAATTACTGAAGACTTCAAAAGTTTCATCTTTATTTTTTAAGAATTTTACCCAGGTAAATCTTGAGTAATCATCTATTATTACTAGGCAGTAGAGACTTCCATTTATAGATTTGATTCGATGAGAGTCAAATAGGTCCAGGTGCAATAATTCTAGTATTGAGTTAGTTTGAGTTTGATTAGTTGATCTGTGTGTTGACTTGGTTTTCTTTCCTTGTTGACAAACATTACAGATTGTTGAATCTAAGTTGGATAATTTTGGTAAGCCTCTAACTAATCCATTTAATTTTTTTAGGTTTCTAAAATTGGTATGGGACATTCTTCTATGCCATAACCAGGTTTCTTTTTTTTGTGTGTGTCAAGTGACACTTAAGTGAGGAGATGGTTAGATTAATTGCATAGATATTGTTCTTCCTAAACCCTTTTAAGTACTTAATCAAGCATTCAGAAGATAGGAACCTAACCTTATTTCCTGAATCACACAACTGACTAATGCTAAGCAAATTATATTTAAACTTATCAACAAGTAACACTTTTTTAACAATAAAGTCAATTTTGGGTTCGATATTACCTATTCCAATTACCTTAAGTTTATTATTGTTTCCAAAGGCAACTGTTCCTAAGCTTTTGTACGTGAGTTGAGTGAATTTTGTGTGATCCCCAGTCATACGTCTAAAACCTAATATCTACTTGATTTCCTACAAAAGTTGACTATTATTGTTAATTCATTTCATTAACTTTAATTTTTAATTTAATTGAGGTTAGAATTTTAATTTTAAGTTAATTTAATTAATTTAATTAATTTAATTTTAATTTAATTTTAATTCAATTCAATTTATTTTAATTTAATTTAATTTTAATTTATTTTAATTTTATATTAATTTATTTTAATTTTCAATTTAATTTAGTTTGAATTTGAATTTAAATCTTTAGTCATCTCATTCAATCTATGTCTTCAATCAGAGAATTCTATAATTTCATGAGATAAATTAAGTTGAATTTTAGGGTTTGGTTTAACTTTGTGTTAGATTCAAGTTTAGCTTTGGGTTCAACAAACAAGAATTCTTTGGATAAACTTATGAGCTATGGTGAGTTACCTGGACATCATTAAAGTAACCATGCATTCGAAAATTTCCAAATAGTCCTATAACTTAGTACAAAATTTTGGTCTAACCAGTTAGGATTAGTACGGGGTAACTTCAGTCAGTTCCACTAAACCACATGCATCGAAGCCATATCTTTAGACATGTATAGGCATAGTTTCCCTAACCTACTATCATCCAAAACTTCATGTACCGTTTATCAAGTTAAACTGTTGTCCCTATTTAGACTTAGTCCTAATTACCCATCCGAGTAAATTATTGATTTTAAAGGTGCCAACTAGTTTGGAACCTCCCCTGAATTATTGATTTATTTTTTGTTTAGGTTTTGGATTTATCTCGATTTCTTTTATAATTATAGTAGACTTGATGGTAATTTGAGTTAGTTTTGTAGTTATTTGATTTATTTAATTTAATTTTATTCTTTAGTTTGGAATTTAGCTTTGAAGGTTTATTTTGATTTGGTTTTGAATTATATTTTACGTTCAGGTCTGAATTTGTATTTCCAGTTGGATTTGGTCTTAGATAATGGATTTCATTTTTAGGTATATAAAATTGATTGAGTCCTATTTGCGTGGTTAGACACGCTTTTGGAATCCAGGCTTTAGTTAGTTTCTTATTTTGACTTATTAGTGATATGAACGTTTTGTTAGACGAGCTGGACTTGTATTCGAGTTCGGATTTATTGTATACAGCTCTTTGTGATCCAAGTATCACATCGAGGTACTTGAATCTAGTTGTAAATTTTTCTAGTAGTTCTTTTAGTTCAAGTATTTTGCCTTTCAATCTGGAATTATCCTCCTCAAGTTTTGCAATTTGAGTCGGGATTTCAGGTTGAATTGGCTTAAATGTTGAGTTTGAATTCAATTGTTCGTTAAATATTTTATTTTGCAGATTTAGTTCGTTTATTTTATTTTTAGACATCGTTAATTTTTTATCTAAGCATGCAATGATTTTAAAAAATTTCTTGCTTAGATCAGACTGTACCTCATCGGAATCTTGGGAAATGAGTGCGGACTCGTAGCTTGATTCGAGTTCGGACCCGCCTTCCGATTCATTTTCCGAGTCTGGTTTGTAAACCATCAGTGCGAGGTAGCTGGTGTGCTTTGGTTCGTCGCCGTCTGATTCTTCCGCGAATGATTTGTCCCAAGTTGCTTTGAGAGCCTTTTTCTTTTTGAGATTTGGGCATCGGTCTTGTAATATCCCTTCTTGTTACATCCAAAGCATGTGACGTTCATCTTGTTGTTGTTGGAGTTTGAGGTGAAGTTGATCTTCTACAGGTCCCTTTAGGTGAAATTCTTCTTTCTCCTAGTGAACATTTTTCTTACCAGATTCATCAGGTATTCTTTATCGTCTGAGTCTTGGTTAGACTCAACTTCAGGTTCTGGTTTGGCTATGGACTTTTCTTTTGATGTTCCTGCAATAAAGGCAACACCTTTCTCGGGTTTGGAGTTAGTCTGTTCGTGTAGCTCTAGTTCACAAAAAAGTTTATCTAACTTTAATTTGGATAAATTCTTCGAAATCTTATAGGCATCCACGATGGATGCCCATAGTGCATTTGGAGGAAATGCGTTTAGAGCGTACCTTATAAGATCACGGTTCTCCATCTGGTGGCTAATTGTGTGAAGTCCGTTGAGGATGTCCTTTATCCTTGCATGTAGTTGACTGGCAGTCTCACCTTCTTGCATTTTTATATTAAATAATTTATTTAAATATAGATCTCTTTTCGTTACCTTTGTGTCGTTGGTTCCCTCGCGTAGTTCTATGAGTTTGTCCCATAGCTCTTTGGTGTTTTCGTGTGGGTCGATGTGGTTTAGCTCCTCCTTTGTTAACTCACTGGATTGTGTTGAGGGCCTTGAAGTCAATCTGGGCCTTCTTCATTTCCAGATTTCAATTTTTCGGGTCCTTTGGAATTTCAGCGTTGTCAATTGACGTCTTGTACCCCTTGGTGACGCTGAACCATTGGTCGAAGTCAGTTTTCAGGTACACCTCCATCCGCTTCTTCTAGTATGGGAAATCATCTCCGTTGAAGAATGGGGGGCGAATGGTGCTATGCCCTTCGTTTTGGGCCATTTAGAGTTGTAGATAGAAAACTAAAGAAAGGTACTAAGACTTTGTCTTGGATTAGCAGAGTTTGAAAAGAAGAATAAGAAATTTTGAAGAACTCGAGTGGTGTTGCACCAACTTCGAGTTAAGAACTGAACGAGAAATCGTTATTTGAAAGCGTAAGTTCTACCAATTCAAATTGAATACAAAAAACTAAATTCGAAAAGAAAATAAAACAATTCCCCCCGACTTGATTGGTGGTTGCACCAATTTAGAGCAGAACTTACTCTGATACCACTTGTTGGATCGAGTCGCACATGAGAGGGGGGTGAATTACGTGGTTTTGAAAATCTCGTTCTTTTCAGTTTCAAATCAAAGTACGAACGGTGCTATACCCTTCGTTTTGGGCCATTTAGAGCTGTAGATAGAAAACTAAAGAATGGTACTAAGACTTTGTCTTGGATTAGTAGAGTTTGAGAAGAAGAATAAGAAATTTGAAGAACTCGAGTGGTGTTGCACCAACTTCGAGTTAAGAATTGAACGAGAAATCGTTATTTAAAAGCGTAAGTTCTACCAATTCAAATTGAATACAAAAAACTAAAATTCGAAAAGAAAATAAAACAAT
Organism: Zingiber officinale; assembly: GCF_018446385.1. Classification (NCBI taxonomy): domain Eukaryota; kingdom Viridiplantae; phylum Streptophyta; class Magnoliopsida; order Zingiberales; family Zingiberaceae; genus Zingiber; species Zingiber officinale. The sequence goes on along the minus strand of NC_056000.1, from coordinate 82,696,784 downwards.
TCCCCCCGACTTGATTGGTGGTTGCACCAATTTAGAGCAGAACTTACTCTGATACCACTTGTTGGATCGAGTCGCACATGAGAGGGGGGGGGGGGGGGGGGAATCACATGGTTTTGAAAATCTCGTTCTTTTCAGTTTCAAATCAAAGTACGAACGGTGCTATACCCTTCGTTTTGGGCCATTTAGAGTTGTAGATAGAAAACTAAAGAAAGGTACTAAGACTTTGTCTTGGATTAGCAGAGTTTGAGAAGAAGAATAAGAAATTTTGAAGAACTCGATGTTGGGTTTTTCGGGCCGCGAAAACCGCTTTTCGCGTCGCGGAAACCCCGAATCACCCAAGGCCAACGGATCCGTGCAAGGAAAATCAAAAATAAATACGAGTACGAATTTGAAAAAAACCTTTTAGATCTACTAGATCTATGTGTTAAGAATATACCTTGAAGCGTGCCCTTTCGCGTTCCCGCTCGTCCAAGGAGTTGCCGGATCTCTAGACCGTCAAGCGTCGGTCCTCTAGAAGTATCCACACGAACAATTCTTGATGGAGAAAACCTAAACAAAGGTGTGCTAGCACCTTGATAGGTCACGGCAAGGAAGAGGAGGGAGAGCAAGGAGAGAACCCAAGGAAGAAGAAGGAGTTACACCACTTGAATTGAAAAATGAATTCACAATTCAAAACAAAGTGGCCGGCCACTCTTCATTGTGTAACTCCCCATTAAATGCAATTAATGTGAAGTTATTATGAAAATGGCTTTGTAACTTCCATGAGGTGGCACCCATGATGATGTGGAACATCATTATTGGTCCACCTAATGCCAACTCACCAATGAGGTGGCAAAAGGTCAAGTCAAAATTGACCTTTGGTCTTCCTTCTCAAGTCAAGTCAAACTTGACCCAATCTCTACCATGGTTGATCTAATCTAACCATTTGATTCGAGTCAACTTAATATAATGAATCTAATTCATTAAATTAAATTAATTCAATGAGTCAAAATCTAAATTGATATCACTTTGAATTCATCGAGCCACGAAAATCGCTATTAGATTACTCTTAATTCAATTGATTCATCAAATGAATCTAATTCTCTTGGTTCATCATATGAACCCAATTTCCATCTAATTGTCTCTAAGTGTGTGACCTAGGTTCTGTCAGAACGTTGGCAATGCCCAAACCCATTTAGAGCATAAGTAATGAGCGAGATCTAGCAACACATCATTATTACCCAAGTTACAAGAATGTCGAGATCCGACATCACCTTGTGACTACTAATTGTGACTCCTCACAATATACGTGACATTGTCCTTCTATCCTAGACATCTAGATCGATCAATACGAGGCATGAACCGTGTCATCTTCTAATCAATCTAAATCTTGAATTCCAAGTAGACTCACTCGATCAAACGAGCTCAACATCTAATGTCGACTCATCTGGGCACGGCCACGCACTTGGTCCACTCATCAAGAATACCGTCGCTTCCCATTATACGGGAGGGATAGATCCCATCTACATCACATCCTCTACATAATTCGTTATATACCCAAGAATCGCCTTTATAGTCCACCCGCTACGGGTGACGCTTGACGAAACCAAAGTACATAACTCCTTATGTAGGGATCCATCGTGACTTCAGTCAAAGGACTAATAGTCATACTAATAGCCACACGAAAGTATACGACACTCATATAACGATCCACGATACTTTCTCATGGCGGTCATTCAAGATACATTCTCTAATGCTACCCACGTGTCACTGATATCTCTACGTCCATGACTTGAGATCAAGTCATCGAGTGACCTACATGCTAGTCTTATCAGACACATCCCGAACAATGTTAATACCGACTAGAATGATTTAGAGTAGTGTTCCCTATATCATCTCACTATCGATTCAACTAATCGATTGATATAGGTATGAACCTTCTACTCAAGGACGCTATTATACTTAGTCTATTTGGCACTAATACAAATAAGTATAATAATCAAACAAATGACTTTATTAATATACAAGAATATTATACAACGAGTCCATACAATTATCAAATGATTGGCTCTAGGGTTCTAACTAACAATCTCCCACTAGCACTAGTGCCAATCAAGATAGCTCAAGGCCCAACGACCTAGTGCGACCATCACGCTTCCTCCGTGCCAAAGCCTTCGTCAAGGGATCTGCGATGTTAGCCTCGTAGGTCTTCAAATCTTCACATCTCCTCTATCGATAATCTCTCGAACGAGACGGAAGCCAGTAGATACGCTGGTCCATTGGTGTAGCGAGGTTCCTTCGTCTATAGCTCTATCATTGTCACAACAGCTAAACGGGTCAAGAATGCGGAACCACCCCAAGTTCGATGATGAACTCATGATCCAAATCGCCTCCTTCACGCTTCGACGCAAAGAATGATTACTCGTCATTGTAGAATCGCCATCGTATCCTCGCTCAACTCTTCCAGCGCCACCATTAATGCAAAATACGAACCCCGATCTGTAACCCTTTGCGAAGCTAGCTCATCAGAACCTCTACATCATAGCTCATCATTGCTTCCATATATCAAGAAATATTCTTTAGTCCTTCTTAAGTACTTAAGAATATTCTCGACCGCTATCCAAGACTTTCACCGATCCGACCGGTATCTCGCCATGCTCAAAGCATACGAGATATCAGGTCGAGTACATAAGATGGCATACATCAATGGCCGAGGCATAAGGGATCCGATCCACGCGGTCTCTCCTCTCTGAAGAGGGACTTTGAGTCTCGAAGACTCACGCCACGCGACATCGGCAGAACCTTCGGAGTTCCACGGCAAACCAAGGAGTACCGTCAATGATGTATCGACTAAGGCCAGCAATCTCTTAGATCTATCTCATAGATCCGAACCCTGTAACGCGGACGCCTCACCTAGTCCTTCATCGAGAAGCAACTCCCAGCCAGGTCTCGACAGATCAAGCATAGGAATGTCCTTCCCAACGAGTAGTACGTCATCCACATACAATGAGGAAGACAACTATGTCCCCTACAACCTTCTTAGACACAAGACTCATCTTCGCTCGATGAAACCAAACTGCTTGATCGCATCATCGAATCAAGATTCCAGCCGAGAAGCTCGCTTTAGTCCATAATGGACCTACGCAGCTTGCTCTACTAATATGTCGTGGATCTACAAAACCCTCAGTGTGTCACGTACACATCCTCAGCATGTTTCCATTCGTAAACGTGGTTTCACGCCCATCCGCCGATCTCGTAATCGTGGTGTCGATAGCAGTACGATCCGAATGGACTTAAACATCGCTCGAGAAAAGGTTTCATCATAGTCAATACCATGAACTGCTTGAAACCTTTAGCTACCAAGCACCCTTATAGATAAGTCCATCCACGCCAGTCTTTCTTTAAAGACCTGCACCCTATGGGTTTTACTCCTTCAGTGGATCAACCAAAGTCCATACTTGGTGTATATGGATTCCATCTCTGATCTCACGGCTTCTAGCCATTTCTGAATCTGGTCAGCTTCCTGATAGTGGTAGGCTCATCCTCTATGAGCACAATGTCATCACGGTCGACAAGAGAAATGAGTATCTCAGCCGACGATGTACCCTATCGACTGCCAAGAGGTATGCCTACATGAATCGGTTGTTGTTCCTCAACCTCGGAACAACATCATCCACAACACTTCATGGTTCCAGCTCAATTTCCATCGAGGCATCAATATTGTTCGCATCTTGAATTCTTCAAGATCGAACGTGCTCCCACTAGTCTTTCTGTAAACAAAGTCCCTTTCTAGAAAGACCCCCGCCTTGCCACAACAGACCGACCGAACGTAGAAGCAATATCCCTTAGTTTCCTGGGATATCTAATGAATAAAGACTTTCGGATTCGGTCCTAACTGTCTCGAGACTGACGTCGACGTAAGTCTCATGCCCCAAATCCTCACGAAAGACACCGGGCATCTCCCCACCATATCTTATATGGTGTCTTTATCACTGCCTTGGAAATTGTGAACGCTGCCGTGTTCAGAGCATATCCCCACGATATGCCGGAAGATCTGTGACTCATCATAGATCGCACTATATCTAATAAGGTACGATTCTCCTTTCTGATACACCATTCCACCGTGGTGTTCCAGAGGAGTGAGTCGAGATAAAATCCCACACTCGCCTAAGTAGTCACGAAACTCACGGCTTAAGTATTCACCACCTCTGATCAAGTATCTTAATACTCTTGCTGTCGGTTCTCAGATCATTCTTGAATTCTTTGAACTTTCAAAGGATTCAGATTTACGTGTCATCAAACACACATAACCATATCTACTCAAGTCAGTAAATGTGATGAAGTACCTATAACCGCCTCTAGCAATGACATCGAAAGGGTCACATACATCACCATGTATGAGTCCCAACAAATCGCCGCTTTCACGCGCCCACTAAAGGAGTCTCGTCATCTTGCCTCGTAGCACGATCAGATATCTCATACGATTCAAAATCAAACGAGTCTAGCAAACCATCCTACGGAGTCGGAAAAACGCCATTTATACGACCCAAGCGAGTGTGAGATAAGTTCGTCTACGCCATTCGACTCAACCTCTGGTACTAATGTTATAGATAGAGCTCTCAAGGTCTAGAATATAGAGTCCGCTTATTAGTGGTGCACTACAATAGAACATATCTTTAAATAAACGGAACAACATTTGTCTTTTATTATAAAGAGTATCCTTTCTTGTCTAAACAAGAAACTGAAACTATGTTCTTAGTAAAGAGGCACATAACAACAATCATCTAAATCTAGTACAAGCCCAGAGGGCGAGATAGTGATAAGTTCCTACAGCAACAGCAAGAACCCGTGCTCCATCGCTTACTGTAGGTCCACCTCGCCTTCGCTAATGCTCATATTTCTCACCGCATCATGATAAATGCGAAGCACATCCAGATTTAATACCCATGATGTAGAAATGATAGATTGACTTCATAACATATATACCGGAAGTCTCACTCCTTCTTAAGATCCTCCAAGTATACCTCAGCTTCCTCTTCCAAAGGTTGCCCCGACCGCAGCGGCAAGTAAGCATCCTCGCGACTCTTCCTTAGGCTTCAGCTCGCTTTCGCCTCGTCTGGGACTTTCCCTCACTGGGCTCGCTCGCCTCGTGCTTCGGACCATCGAACGGGCTTAACCTTCTTAAGGTTAATCTCAGTAGTTCATAACATACGGTTTGTCAATCTCATTCATGTTATAGCCGAGAACGAATCGACTATAGCTATCCGCAAGGACCGCAAGATCAAGTCAGTGGCCCAATCCCACCCTCTGTAGGTTCTCTATGCATCCAATCATCTTGAGTACATAAGGACCTACAGAAGCCCCGTCTGACATCCACTGAAACAGTGCCCTTTAGATCTCAAATCTCTCATGCCTCGCTGGTCTATAGTTGGCGAAGATGCTCAACCATATCAGAACGCCCTCAACTTGCTTCTGAAGCTCGAGTTCACGGTCGCGAGCATTAGATGACACATCTAACGCTGCCTCGATGCTTCAGAAGCATCTGGCTCATGGGCATCGGCAGTGAGGAGCCTCCAACGGGCCTGCCCAACGCATGCTTACGCCTTCGGTGAGAACTATTCTCAAGTTCCCGTACCAGCCAGAAATTGCTCCGCTGAGCTTGTCCTTCTCAAGGACGGATCGCAGGAGAAGGAATTCGTGTTCGACGTCATGGTTATCTACAATATAAAATTTCATAAATAAATATCATATTCTTTAAAATCATTTAATTAGCCTTTAACTAAACGATGCTCCCACCGAATACTAATTCTTCAGGACAAGATCCACATCATACTAACCTCGAGTTAGCGGCTAATACGCCCAAGGCTTAGTATGATCGGTAGGTAACCATTACCAATTACATCTCTACGCAACTCTTGTTTATAGAATAAAACCGCATTTATATTAAAACTCGAGTTAGCTTCGCTAATACGCCCGAGAATTAATATAAACGTGATTCTGTCCTACCTTTCCAACCATCGAAGAATGCCCATAGTTGACGATCCAACCGAGTAACTAGGAATACTCAATCTAATTGAGTTTGTATTCACCCACGCGTTGACAGGCGGGACCAAGATCGTCCCTCCGTATCCTACCAAGATAATATGTATTGCCCTTTGGCGGATTCAACAATACATGGATCGAGGTAGTGATAGGTATCACGCACGTTAAGCATTTAGAGTTGGTTCGATCTAGATCTAATCTAATCGAGAAGGATGCATCTGGGCACCACTTAGATCTAATCTAATCGCAAGGGTGCATCATGCGCACACTTAGATCTAATCTAATCGTTATAACTTATTAATTAATTAATTATTAAACACGCATCATATACATAACAATTAATTAATTAATCTATTTGTGATTTAGTCATGGTTCTATTACGATCTTCTCAAGCCAATGAGAAGATCGAATGGTCAACCTAGGGTCAACAGCCTCTCCAAGCTCCTCCCTTCGACCACCTTGTGTTGCTCGTGCCCGCCTCGAATTCCGCCTCGTGTGGACCCTCCACCGCCCCAATTTGTACATTACAATTTGAAACTCGAGTTACATTCGAGTCTAAATCTAATTTACAACCAGAATAAGAGAAAGGCACGACGCGCAGCCGTGGAAAATAAAAATACAAGACACACAATCATACGAAGGTCGTATTATGAATTACAACACATTTAATCCAATCTTATTGGGTATTTTGGGCCATGACTATCACAAAATTAATATATAATTCAAAATTATATATTTTTCATAATTTTCTATAATTTTAATAATTTTTATAATTTTACGAGTAAAATTTTCCCAGCGGTCCCGTTTAGCGTTTTCGGGCGCAATCGCTGAACGGATCCCCTTGCGGGGCCAGGGGCAGCGCCCTTACCCGCGATCTAACCATCGCGAGGGTTCCTTTGCGATCCAACAGCTTAAACCCGCTGTCCCAAAAGGATTTGGGCCGAGACATTGTCGTTTCGGAAAATTCTTCCTGCTGGAGCGTGCTTTAGCGATTTCGTGCAATCATGAGCAAATTCCTTCGGGGTTAGGGCACGTCCTACCCACGATCTAACCATCGTGAGTTGCTCCTTTGCGATCTAATGGCACCCGACCCGCTGTCCCAAACGGATTTGGGGCAAAACGGCCGCTTAAAAAACTTTCCGGTAGCCGAAGCCTACAAGTGCCGAGACACTTGTGCTTCGCTTCTACGGAAAAATTACTGATAAAAACTCTAAAAACTCAATTTTTACAGAAAATTACAGAAACTTTTAGTTTTCATAAAACCAAAAACAAATTCGTACAAGCCTTGCACGTGGCTCTGATACCACTGTTGGGTTTTTCGGGCCGCGAAAATCGCTTTTCGCGTCGCGGAAACCCCGAATCACCCAAGGCCAACGGATCCGTGCAAGGAAAACCAAAAATAAATACGAGTACGAATTTGAAAAAAACCTTTTAGATCTACTCCTAGATCTATGTGTTAAGAATATACCTTGAAGCGTGCCCTTTCGCGTTCCCGCTCGTCCAAGGAGTTGCCGGATCTCTAGACCGTCAAGCGTCGGTCCTCTAGAAGTATCCACACGAACAATTCTTGATGGAGAAAACCTAAACAAAGGTGTGCTAGCACCTTGATAGGTCACGGCAAGGAAGAGGAGGGAGAGCAAGGAGAGAACCCAAGGAAGAAGAAGGAGTTACACCACTTGAATTGAAAAATGAATTCACAATTCAAAACAAAGTGGCCGGCCACTCTTCATTGTGTAACTCCCCATTAAATGCAATTAATGTGAAGTTATTATGAAAATTGCTTTGTAACTTCCATGAGGTGACACCCATGATGATGTGGAACATCATTATTGGTCCACCTAATGCCAACTCACCAATGAGGTGGCAAAAGGTCAAGTCAAAATTGACCTTTGGTCTTCCTTCTCAAGTCAAGTCAAACTTGACCCAATCTCTACCATGGTTGATCTAATCTAACCATTTGATTCGAGTCAACTTAATATAATGAATCTAATTCATTAAATTAAATTAATTCAATGAGTCAAAATCTAAATTGCACTATCAACATACGAATCAACTCGAGTCGAACCTCAAGCCCAATTAGATTACTCTTAATTCAATTGATTCATCAAATGAATCTAATTCTCTTGGTTCATCATACGAACCTAATCTCCATCTAATCGTCCAAGTGTGTGACCCTATAGGTTCTCATAACGTTGGAATGCCCTAAACCCATTTAGAGCATAAGTAATGGGCGATCTAGCAACACATCATTACTACTGTTACAAGAACGTCGAGATCCGACATCACCTTGTGACTACTAATCGCGACCACAATATACGTGACATCGTCCTTCTATCCTACATCTAGATTGATCAATATGAGGCATACATCGTGTCATCCTCTAATCAATCTAAATCTTGAACCCAAGTAGATCACTGATCAAACGAGCTCAACATCCAATGTCGACTCATTTGGGCAATGCCACGCACTTGGGTCTCACTCTATCAAGAATATCAATGTCGCTCCCATCATACGGGAGAGATAGATCCCATCTACATCACCACATATCCCTCTACATAATTCGTTATATACCCAGAATCGCCTTTATAGCCACCCAGTTACGGTGACGTTTGACCAAACACCTTATGTAGGGATCCATGGTGACTTCAGTCAAAGGACTAATAGTCATACTAATACCATACGAGAAAGTATACGATACTATATAACCATCCATGATACTTTCTCCATGTGTCATTCAAGATATATTCTCTAACGACACCCACGTGTCATCTCGATATCTCTATATCCACGATCAGGAGATCAAGTCATCGAGATGACTCACACGCTAGTCTTATCAGACACATCGTCTCCCAATGTTAATACCGACTAGGAATGATTTAGAGTAGTGTTCCCTATATCATCTCACTATCGATTCAACTAATCGATTGATATAGGTATGAACCTTCTACTCAAGGACGCTATTATACTTAGTCTATTTGGCACTAATACAAATAAGTATAATAACCAAACAAATGCCTTTATTAATATACAAGAATATGATACAATGAGTCCATACAATCATCAAATGATTGGCTCTAGAGCTCTAACTAACACTCGAGTGGTGTTGCACCAACTTCGAGTTAAGAACTGAACGAGAAATCGTTATTTGAAAGCGTAAGTTCTACCAATTCAAATTGAATACAAAAAAACTAAAATTCGAAAAGAAAATAAAGCAATTCCCCCCGACTTGATTGGTGGTTGCACCAATTTAGAGCAGAACTTACTCTGATACCACTTGTTGGATCGAGTCGCACATGAGAGGGGGGTGAATCACGTGGTTTTGAAAATCTCGTTCTTGTCAATTTCAAATCAAAGTATGAATGCAGCGGAATAAGAGAATAGACAAATAAAAAACAATACGAACACAAGCGGTTTACTTGGTTCGGAGCCTGACTCCTACTCTAAGACTCAGGTCCCGCAGACCTATCAATTGGTACAACAACAACAACCAAGTCTTTTCCCACTAGGTGGGGTCGGCTGTATGAATCCTTTTACGCCATTGAGCTCTATCTCCTATTATATCATCATCTATATTTAAATAAATTTTATCTTGTTTTAATGTTGTTAACCAAGTCTTTTTTGGTCTTCCTTTTCCTCGTTTGATATGCATATTTATCATAGTTTCACATCGCCTAACCGGAGCATTTATTGGTCATCTAAGTACATGTCCGTACCATCTTAAACGTGTCTCTCGGAGTTTGTCCTCAATAGATGCAACTCCGACTTTCTCTCTAATGCTTTCATTTCTTATTTTGTCCATCTTCGTATGTCCACACATCCACCTTAACATCCTTATCTCTGCAACTCTCATCTTTTGCTCATGTGTTCGAGTCATAGCCCAACATTTAGCTTCATATAACATAGCAGGTCTAACTGCGGTTTTATAGAACTTACCTTTAAGTTTAAGAGGTATTTTACGGTCACATAAAACACCCGACGCTCCTCTCCATTTCACCCATCCTGCTTGTATTCTATGTAAGACATCTCTCGCAATCCCTCCATCATTTTGTAAGACCTATCAATTGGTAATCCACTAAAAAACCTCTTCCGGTACCTCCGGAAGAGGAGATCGAGTACAAAGAGATCGGAGAATTGTAACAGACCACACTTTCCGTTTATAGAAATTAAGTACAGAAAAAATGACTTTGTTACTGACATGTAGGGATCGAAGTGAGAGCGCACGAGTGTCGGTGTCGATCTGCCGACCTTTATCGGAAGTCGTCGGAGTAGTTGTCGGGCACAACAACTTCGCAGTAGAGTCACAACAAGAAGTCGGAGCAGTTGGAACCTCAAATAGACGCCTCAAATAGACATGTAGTAGCTCGTATAGTAGTTGTTATTTGATGCTTGGTCAAGACTGTCTTATAAAGGGCATGGAAGGTGCCTTCCATAGCCATTGAAGGAGCTTTTGGTAAATTTGATCCCGATTTCGTTGTGCCTTATCTGCAACGGGATCCAAAATTTATCCCTTGGAAGGCGCTTTCAAGCCATTGAAGGCGCCTTCCATGAACAGTGCGAATGCGCCTTCCAATGCTTGAAGGCGCCTTCGGGTATTGTTCATTCTAAGGCTTTTTGCTCCTTTTGCCCTGCAAGTTGTGTTAGTCCAAATCTAAAACATTTAACTGTAAAACAAAGTTAGCACAGTGATAATAAGAAGTAGTAATTAGATCTTGTCCTCCTAGGACCAGGAACTAGTCAAAGTCTCAGATTAGGGATCCAAAATAGACCTAACTTGGACCGACGCCTACTGTTCCTCAACTGAGACGCGTTCTCACTTAGCCACTCTCTTCCAGTGACTTACCTTTACTTATCAATTTGTTGTTGGATGACTAGCCTCTTGACCTATCAGGTCTTCATGCCAGCTGTCCGATCTGCAGACCCAACTAAACTTCTGTCGGTTGTTCGGTCTCGCGGACCCAATCGGTCTTCCTTCTAGATTTTCTGTCAGCCCGTTGACCTATCTGGACTTTGCATCAACTATCCGGTCTTGCGGACCTAGCTGGATTTCTGCCTGGTGTCCGGTCCTTCAGACCATTAATTCCTGCACACTTGGTAAAGTAATCAGATCACAAAAACACCTAACTTAACTCATTTGTCATTCATCAAAATTTGAGTTAGACCGTTAGTGCAAATTGCACCAACATAAGTCACTATACATGGCTGAAAGGTTGAACGTTCATACCCATGTATAGTACAAGGGAGGAGCTGAGTTTCAAAGAAGCACATACCTTAACTTAATTGTTCATGGGTTTATCACAAAATGCCTTCTCTGGTCCTAGTCCCTTGTTTTCTTGTAAATTAATTATCTGTAAACAAGAAAATTGCTTTCCTTCTTTGTGGCAGGGACCTATCAAACAATTACTTGAGAACTTTTCCTGATTTTCTTGCAAACTTGAGTTCACTCCAAAGTCTGTAAGTGTTTATACCTTCTCTTTGGGAAACTCAAGTACTTAGTTTTGACTAAAGTATCTGATAACCATGTTGTTATCTTTTCGTATGCAGAGATTTATCATCCAACAAACTTGATGGTCCTATGCCAGCTGACTTGTGCCATAAACAAGCAAAGGGCTTACTGTCGCTGAGGTACAATCCATCTTCCAAGAATTTTTTCAACTAATTGATGAACATATAATCTAATAACTGCTCTTATAATTAAACAATTGCCACATCAGACTAGAGGGCAACCCATGTAGCTCAGGAGGCGCCTGTGAGTGTAGCAAGCATACAAATAGAACTCAGGTTCTTGTGGTTTCCATGGCTGCAACTGTGGTTGTAGTACTCATTCTACTCTCAGTGTTCTTCATATGGCGGAGAAGAAGAGGCAAAAGACAACCATGTAAGTTAACTCATTGCTGATCTTTCACCAATTATAACTATGTTTTGTTTAATTTAATGCTTTGCACACCCCATCATTTAACATAATTATGTTGGAGTGTTTTTTTTAATAGAAACTCAAAGGCTTCCAAATATATCACTTTGACTCTAACCATTTTTAAATTTAATACTCGTGTTGTGTGCATGCTAAAAAATAATGAAATTATAATACTTTTGTATTTGGTAACTAACCACTTGGAATTGAAGAGCCAAGAGTACTCTTTTGTATGAATTAATGCAGCGGAACACAATCAATCGAACTAAGGAACCATAGTTGTGGGAGTCATGTCAGTTTGTTCAACATGAGTGGCATGAGAAGGATGACTAAGTGAGAATCCATGATATCTTTGACATGCCCAAATACACCACAGTATAAACACCTTTGTCTATTAAAATAATTTTGAATATCCCAAACGTCTTAGTAAATCTTCAGTAACAACAGTCAAGAAGCAACCCAGGTTGAGTGATCATTTCAGTGTCGCCTTAACACAACTGGAAGAGGCTCCCAATAACTTCATATTCGATCTGATTTCTTGATATTGACAAACAATGCGGTCTGGGTGTCAAGACAAGACAACTTGCATGAGATGAATTGATAGAGGGAATATGTCGTGATGATCCCCTAACAGTTTCATCTACCATTTTATTGTTAGAATATTATTCCCCTAGCTTTTTAAATTATTTGATGCTGACCTTGTGGTTTATCAGCCAAACCACAACAAAAATGGAAGCAGATTGGAGGTAGTTCCTTCCACACTGACAATTCTCGTTTCACATACCAAGATCTGAGGATGATCACCAACAATTTTGAGAGAGCAATTGGCAAAGGAGGCTTTGGCACTGTTTACTATGGTCGCTTGCCTGATGGCACTGAAGTTGCAGTGAAGATGCAGAAGCGGTTGCTTGCAATTGATGAAGGTGTTACTGAAGAGCTGAAGAATGACGAGCTGTCTTCATATTCCCACGCCATCAAGGAGTTTCAGGTTGAGGTAGGCAATTCATAATCTACCTCTAACAACAGTAGAAATTAGTAAGTTATTGTTTTCTAGTATTTGTGGCTTCTCTTTGAATTTTGTTAGGCCCAACTCTTATCGAGGGTGCATCATAGAAACTTGGTGTCCTTGATTGGTTACTGTAATGAAGGGTATTCCCTTGGACTTGTCTTTGAATATGCAGCTCAAGGAAGTCTCAGAGACCATCTCTCAGGTATTGTATATCATGCTGCCTTTTAGAGTCTTACTAGCATGTATTTCATTTTAAACAGTCAATATATGTGCCATTCAGATACATAAATTTTCAAATATAATGATACCAGTCAAATACCTAACATGGTATCAAAATTAAACACCCCAAAAGTTAATTCCAATCATTCAATGCTGAGAGACTGAGAGTTGCTCTCCACAAACAACCCATTCTGTCATCTAAATCTAGTGAAATATTCATACATAGTATTAGACAAACAGATTTTGAACTTGTTTACTTGACTTGGATGTTGCTGGTAATGTAATCCTCCATAGCATTTTGTTGTATTATCAATCTTTTCATTCTCTTTCTTGCAGAAAAAGCATACAGTGAAAAAAATCTGAGTTGGAGAGAGAGACTTCGTATTGCAATTGATGCAGCACAAGGTTTCTCACAGTAGCAATCACTGTATATTTTTATTCCACAAGTGTAGAATATAATCAACTATTGGTTTAGCAGGATTAGAGTATCTACACAAGTCATGTAAACCGCCAATAATTCATCGAGATGTGAAGACTAGCAACATCCTCTTGTCTGAAAACTTTGAGGCAAAGATTGCAGATTTTGGGCTATCCAAGTCTTTCCTGAGCGATGCCCAGACTCACATATCTACCCATGCTATTGCTGGAACTCCTGGATATGTTGATCCTGAGTATGTTTCTCAATCTTGGCCTAGGTTTAGTAAGTTAGGTTGAACTAAAGAAACTAAAGCTGCCCTAGTACACATGCAAGCAATACATATTTAAAGTTCAATGAGCATGCCATTGAACTAACAGTTTCTCTCAGGTATCACAACACATTCCGTTTTAACGAGAAGAGTGACGTATATGGTTTCGGAATTGTTCTGCTGGAGCTAGTCACAGGTCTTCCGGCCGTGCTGAAGTTTCCCGAAACAGGTCACATCCTTCAGTGGGTGAGGCAGGGGCTTGCTCGAGGGAATGTGGCTGATATTGTTGATTTGAGATTGAAACGTCAATACGACATCTATTCTGTCAAAAAGATCATTGATTTAGCATTGCATTGCACTTCCATGGATGCCAATGAGAGGCCAACCATGACTGTGGTGTCGATGCTGTTGAAGGAGAGCCTACAACTGGAGCTTGCTCGCGGAGAACCTGAACCCAGCATGAGTTCTTACACTGAAATTCTTGATGATAGTCAAAGCGGCACATCAGAAATCACGAGTTCTGCGCCCGAAATGAGTGGGCCAAGTACAAGATAGTTTGCTTCTTCTCTTCCCCTAGTGTCAAGCTCCATTGACATGTTTTGGCATCTCCCTCCTAAAGTAGGTCGACGGAGCAAATCTACTGTAAATTTAGTCCAGTAAACTGTAAAATAGAAAGTTAGTTAGTACGACAAACATTTGAGTATTTATTATCAGTAACTTGTACACAGAATTACAGCAATAATGCCTTTATCTGAAAATGAAATTCAATGTGATCATTTTGATAAGCAAAATATGAAGGAAAAAATATATATTGTAAAAAAAATTAGCAAGCGACATCACCAAAAAGATTTTTCCTCATTAGTTTTGCCCACCTAAAATTGATTTTCCATCTATTAAAATTACTAGGAATAGGAGTCCATGGCAACCTCTCGACCACGATAGTTGAAGGGTCATGACATGGACCAATATAATTAGATTGCGACGTCAATCTATTGATTATGTTGGCTAAGTAGGTCCACTAAATAATTAAACGCGATCTATTGGTGGCTTTGTCTGATCACCTCTCGATGGTTAGGTGAAATATATTGTTTATTAATTTAATTTGTGGTTGGTGGTTTAAATTTTGGGGAAATGTCGGGGTTGGTAAATTTTTTTTCCTACACAATATAAGAAAAAAAAACTCATTTTAGAGGCGAATAATAAAAAACCTCAATTTCACCCAACATTATTTTTATTTTAATAATAATAATAATAATTTTACGACACACTCTGTATTGCGATCGGTCCAAAGCGTAGACTTTGACTCGACGGTAACACCGGATCGGGCCTCCACCAACCCTTGACGGTAAGCACAGACTTTGACGCCCGCCCGTTCCATATCAAAACGTGGCGGATAGTCACGTGATGCGCGCGTGACCACACCTAACCAAACCTGGCGCACGTACCCAAAACAAGCCCTCGCCTTGTGGGGGCGGTGGGGAGTTGGGACCACCTGAATCCATTGATTGCTTTGCGGGCAACATTTGGGTTTGATTTAATCGAGTAGAGGAGGCAGAAATCAATGGCATTGCTAGGGATCTAAATGGAAAAAAATATTCACAAAAATTAAATAAATTTAAATTAGGAATTTAATAATATCTAAACTCAAATTTAAATTGAAAAAAATTAAGCTTAAATAATTACTTTCGCAAGTCAGCTTATTTTTTATATTATTTTATAAAATAAATTGGGATCGCCTTGATTTACAGCCACAGAGAAATGCACTATTTGCTCCGATTGAAACGTCTGAAACTGAGAAGAGATTGTGGGGAGGATTCTCACCAATAACGGTGAAGGTAGCAATGAGGATGCGATAAATGAGTACGAATATTCTTTATTCGTGTTTGGGAAGGTATCCAGAAATGCCCCTCACGCTTCCCTTCAACTACTCTCGCTCTCACCTTCCTCACCAACCCTGAAGAGGGCTTCTTCTACCCTCTATAAATTCATCCCTCGCCGCCTCCGTTCGGTAGGAAGGGTTTGCTGCCGCCTATCCAGATCTTCTGATCCTTCCGCTAATCGAGTTGTTCGACGAATGGCGCTCGCCAACGGCACCTCCCTCCTCCCACGCCACCAGCCCCTACCGGCCTCCGCGGACGTAGTCCCCCGGGCTTCCCTCCCGTCCCTCGTCCGTACCGCCCTGCGGAAGGGCTCTCCTCGCCCGATCTCCGCCGTCCACGCTGCGGAACCCGCCAAGAATCCGGTCAAGACCAAGGATCTGGTCTCGACCGTGGAGGAGAAGACCGTGAAATGGTCGGTGGAGAGCTGGAGGACGAAGAAGGCCCTTCAGTTGCCGGACTACACGGACAAGATTGAGCTGGAGTCGGTTCTCAAAACTATCGAGAACTTCCCGCCGATCGTGTTCGCTGGCGAAGCCCGCCACCTGGAGGAGCACCTCACGGATGCTGCGCTTGGCAAGGCGTTCGTTCTGATGGGGGGCGATTGCGCTGAGAGTTTCAAGGAATTCAACGCCAACAATATTAGGGATACCTTCCGGATTCTGCTTCAGATGGGCGCCGTTCTCATGTTCGGCGGCCAGATGCCCATCGTCAAGGTAAATTCGATTGAGAATAAACTCTATTAATCGGATCTCTTAGATCTTACTGGATACGAGGAATGGATTGCTGATCTTTTTTGTTGTGGTTGTATTAGGTGGGGAGAATGGCTGGGCAGTTCGCCAAGCCTAGATCGGAGCCGTTCGAGGAGAAGAATGGAGTGAAGCTTCCTAGTTACAGAGGGGACAACATCAATGGCGACTCATTTGACGAGAAATCGAGAAATCCAGATCCTCAGAGGATGATCCGAGCCTACTGTCAGTCTGCGGCGACGCTCAACCTTCTCCGGGCGTTTGCCACCGGTGGCTATGCTGCCATGCAACGTGTTACCCAGTGGAATCTCGATTTCACCGAGCACAGCGAGCAGGGTGACAGGTACTGGGTGTCCATCAAACCTATTGTCGTGATGGCTGCATTTCTTTCTTCATATCTGATAGTCTTTCCCCTGATCCTGATCGAGCAATTTTTGCCAAAATCTTCTATATTTTGAGCTACTCTTCCCTCTCACTGGTTGAGATATTTTGATTGTGAAAATTCCGTCTCACCTGCTTTTCCACTTTGGAACTTTTGGCGATTTTTTTTTGTTCTAGCAAGAGATTTTCTAGGAAATAGATGAATTTTATTATTGTCGCCTTCTTGGTTGCAAATCATGGACTCCGCTGTCGTCTTATAGAAATATTTTCCTATTCCTTTTCTCTGTACAAGTTTGACGGACGTAACTTACTTAATTATATATACATCATTGCAATTTTCACGTTGCTTTTTCATTTTCAAGCATCCCCACTGAGTCACGTTCACTTGGACGAAGTGATAGCCACTTTTTATTTCATCTAAAATAAATTCAACCTTTTCGGTATTTGAGAAAATGAAATCTTGAATAGGTTGTCGACCTACTAATCCATTTTATATGAAATAGTCATTTTGTTTGTTGTTTTGCTTCCAACAGGTATCAGGAATTGGCCCACCGGGTGGATGAGGCCTTAGGGTTCATGGCCGCCGCTGGACTCACCATGGACCATCCCATCATGACCACAACCGAGTTCTGGACCTCCCATGAGTGCCTTCTCCTTCCCTATGAGCAGGCTCTCACTCGCGAGGACTCTACTTCAGGTCTCTTCTATGACTGCTCCGCCCATTTCCTCTGGGTGGGAGAACGTACCCGACAACTCGATGGTGCGCACATCGAGTTCCTCCGTGGGGTTGCCAATCCCCTCGGCATCAAGGTGAGCACACTCAATGAGTTCGGTTCACGCAGTCCTTTCCGTTGAATCAAGACATGTCTTTAAATATTGTTGATCGTTTAACTGATGTAGGTGAGTGACAAGATGGACCCCAAGGAGCTGGTGAAACTGATTGAGATCTTGAACCCCCTCAATAAACCCGGGAGGATCACCATTATAACAAGGATGGGAGCAGATAAAATGAGGGTGAAGCTCCCTCATCTGATCCGAGCTGTTCGAGGAGCTGGTCAGATTGTAACCTGGGTCAGTGATCCCATGCACGGCAACACCATCAAGGCCCCTTGTGGCCTCAAAACTCGACCTTTTGACTCAATTCTGGTAGATTCGCATCATCCTTTTCTATGATTCTTTTCTGCCTTTAGTAGTCCCCGTTATTAACTAATTCTATTCATATCAGTTATACTTCATTCACTGTGTTGTCATTCCAATTGCACTCTGTCTTCTCTTTAAATGAATTTTGATTTTAGCTTGTCTAAGAGCGTATTAATAGTTATCTTTTTAGTAGATATAGTTAGTCTATGTCTTTATTTAAGGAATGCCGGTCAAGTCATCTATTTACTTCCATCTCACTAACAGTAAGTTCTGCCTTACTCAGGCCGAAGTCCGGGCATTCTTTGATGTCCACGAGCAAGAAGGAAGCCATCCTGGAGGCGTGCACCTGGAGATGACCGGGCAAAATGTGACCGAGTGCATTGGTGGATCGCGCACTGTCACTTTTGATGACCTGTCTTCGCGCTACCACACCCACTGTGACCCGAGGCTGAATGCTTCCCAGTCACTTGAGCTGGCATTCATCATTGCCGAGAGACTGCGAAAGAGAAGGATCGCTGCTAAGTCCCTCAATCCGCTCAAGCAGTTGGACTCTTGGCCTAGCCTGTGATGTGGGAATCGGATGTATATTTTTTTTTTGTCTCAGTTGGAGGTGTGGTCTCGCTAGGAGATGGTCAACTTGTTATTTACTATGAGCGTTTGTAGTATTTATCTAAACCTAAAGTTAAGCTTGTTCTGGCATGGAAATAAAAGGGCAAAAGATTGCATGTTGTGTGCATGTTGCAAATTTCTTGCAGTCGAGAATGATTTGGTGCCAGATTTCTTTTCAGAAAGAAGAATGATTTGTTTGTGGTTGGGAAAGTTAGCTATGGACAATCAATCAGGGGATGGGTGGGTGAAGCGCACTAAATTTCGAGGACGGATTATGATGGTCTTATTTTTTTTAGATCTTTATTTGGATGGATCTCACTTATTTAAAAATGAGATCTATCCAAATCAAGAATCCTTAGGTAAGAGATCATCCTTTGGGCCGTAATTTGTGGACCAGGGCATCTCTACTATTAAATTTTAGGGCTAAATTTTAGGGTTGGATCTTCTGGACCCTTTATTCCTAGTCCTTTTTTGGACCACACATCTGATATAAAAATCTCCCTCGCGTGCAAAACATGTGCACGCGCCAACGCACATAAGCCCTAGCGAACTCCAACGTCGCCTCCTTCCAGCGCTACCTCCCTCGTCGCCTGCGACCTCCCTCCAACGTCGTCTTTCTCCCGCGATCTCCCTCCAGCGCCGCCGACCTCCCTCCAGCGTCGCCAACCTCCAGCGCCATCGACCGCTAGCAACCTCCCTCGACCTCCCTTACGCGACCTCCAGCGGCCTCTAGCGACCCCGAATTCCCTCGCTCCCCCTCAGATTGAAGACCAGAAAATTTCTTCAAAAGATCTCCATGTTTAAGTGGCGCAGAATTAGATTTTTGCATGATGGGGCCTCCGCTAACTAGTGAGGTGCTAGAAATTAGTCCTGCAGAAGAGAGAGAACCAGAATAGCTAGATCGGCCAGAGGCATTCGGTATGATAGGCCCTGAATGAGAAGCTGCACTTCCAAATGATGTGTTCCTTAAAGGGGCATTTAGAGGTCCAGATTTTCTAGATTTTTCCACATGCAGTTTGATCCTATATGGAATCTGAGTCAGATGGACCGCTGGGTGAGGTGGATGGAATGCTAACCGAGTCGCGATGCCTCGGAAGAGGGTATGCTGAGATGACTTCTATGTTGACCAAGTCTTCAGAAGTCCCCTGGTCAACGCTACCTGCAGCCAACGATCGGGTTCCCCCCGGTCCCTGATACCCCGAGGCTCGAGGCAGATCCAACGAACATATAAGTAACAAACTAATACTGGAATAATAAAAAAAATGGAGAGTGAGTACGGTAATGTACCCTGGCCTAGGGGGCGCCCTTTGATGGGACGCTGCTCGAGTTGTCATGATCCGGAAGAGTATATGAATGCACCGGACGAGAAGCCGGATCTGACGACGCGAAGTCGGATGCGGCACAGAACCGGAAGACGAGCTACAAGTCCGGAGATAATAACGGCACGCAAGTCGAGATAAAACACCGACACGTAAATCGAGATAAGATATCGGCAAATGGGTCGGGATAAGACTTCGGCACGCAGGCCGAGATAAGACACCGGCACGCAGGCCGTGATATGATTTCGGCACGCAGGCTGGGAAATGACAGTAAAAAGAACACTAGACACAAAACACACAATCCAAAATACATCCACAACTCAAAGGATAGAGACTTGTCAGATCGGAGCATAATGGCAACAGTGGCCCAGAGACCCTATCGATGGCGAAAACATATAACAATACGGATCGAGAGCCGGTGGACTGTGGAGCGGGTAACGATGTTGGAAAATATAGGGATGGTCGGTGGTGTGCCCCACCGGCGATAAGGGATGCGACAACTGAGAAGGAATGGACGAGGTGTGCGAAAAAAGGGGGAAAAGCGGCTGTGGTGGTGGACTGCAGTGTCGGCAGCGACTCCGATAGCAGCAACAGGAAGAGAGGAAGAGGAGGGTAGTGGGTTGTTGGCTCCAGCGACGTTGGTGGCGACTTGAGAAGGCGACATGCGCGGAGCTACAGACGAAGGCAGCGGTCGAGATGGAGAAAAGAGGTGGTCGGCCTTGGGGGCAGCCGGCTTTGGAGGAGAGCCGAGGCGGTGATGTCAGCGGTCTACGGGGAGAAGACCTTCCCTTTTGTGTGCACCTTTGGCGGCGACGACGGGAGGAAGAGAGGGAGAGGAGCGATGGCCGACTTTGGCAAGGAGAGGAGCGCCAGAGAGAGATGCTGTGGTCGACGTCGCGAGGAGAAGGAGGAAGGGGAGAGACTGTGGTTGCCGACAACCATCTCTTGAGGGTGGCACCGAGGGAAGAAGAAGCAGTGGCGGCGGAAAAACCCTTAGCGGCGAAGGCGAGAGAGCGTGAGAGAGGGGTGACATGCGTAAGCGGCGAGAAGAGGAGGAGGTGATGACCAGAGGAAGAGGGGGAGAGCCGCTGCCGGCTGGCGTCGTTGGCAAGGAGCGCGAGGACGAGGAAGAAGATCTGCCTCCTAGTCCCTGTTGGCGGCGGTGAAGCAAAGCCCACCCTCCCCTGTTGCTACAGTATTCTTCCTCTTAAAACCCTCCACAGTGCTTTTACCAAATTACCCATACTTCCCCCTTTAATTCCTCCTATGCCCCTAACTCATATCCACATCACAAGCCTCCCCTTCAAGTCTAGTCGAAGGAGGCGCAAGTCCGACTGACTAGACCAAGCTCAAAATAGAATCGCTACCGAGCGCGGAATCAGATCGCTGGGCTTGTCTTATCACGTCAAATGAGTAGTTGTGGCGATGTCGAGAAAGTGATTCAAATAGTATCGAGCGAGTGATGAGAAATAGTGCGGAGCGCATGCCGAGCAAGCAATCGATAAGATGCTGAGGGAGACCGAGTGATATCGAGAAGATGCTTGAGCGATACTGAGCAGAGTGATCGGGCGATTATGCAATTGACAAGTAAAAAACCAGTGCCGACCGAGAGACGAATGTGGGGCAAAGCGATAAGCGAAACATGAGCAACGAGTGCATGACAGAGCGATAAACGAGATGCGGATGACAAGTGCAAGGTGGAATGGCGAGTGAGTCGCGAGCTATGAATGTCGATCAGGCTATGAGTGTCAAATAGAACGCCAACCAACCTAGAATTTGATCGATCATATGAATGATACTCGGGTGATAGGGCGACTGCCGAGTGGGGCGGAAGACAATGGGCGAGTGATTGTCAAGCATGCGAACGTGAAAATGTCATCTGAGTGACAATAAATCGCGACCAAGAAATAAAGAGATTGATGGACGAGTAAAGCCATGAGCGCGATCGAAAAAATATTGACCGAGCGACAGTAAATCACAACCAGGCAATAGAGAGTAAAATGAGTGCGTGAAGCCATGAGCGCGACCGAGAAAGTGACGATCGAGTGACAATAAATCGTGATCGGGCAATCGAACAATGATGCATAGGCAATAGGGAGAAACCCAAGCTAGCGGAACGACAATGGGGGAGTGGTGACAAGCGTGCGATGGAGAAAAAATGTCAAGCGATAGACTGATCGACATAAAATGAGTAGCTGGGTGGTACCAATGAATGGTCGAGCACACGACCAAGCAACAGGGATGAGCGGAACATGAATGGCGAGTGTCGGGCAAAGCAACGAGTGAGCGGTGAGCGTCGACCGAGCAACAACAGTGAGCGAAACACTAAGGATGAGTGCCAGACAGAGCGGCGAGTAAAGTGAGTATGACGTGTGCCAGACAGAGCTGCGAGTGAGCGATGAGTGTCGACCGAGCAACAGCGGTGAGCGAAACGCTAAGGATGAGTGCCAGGCAGAGCGGCGAGTAAAGTGAGTATAACGAGTGCCAAACAGAGCTGCGAGTGAGCGATGAGTGTCGACCGAGCAACAGCAGTGAGCGAAACGCTAAGGATGGGTGCCGGGCAGAGCGGCGAGTAAAGCAAGTGTGATGAGTGTCAGGTAGAGCTGCGAACGAGCGGTGAGCACCGACCGAGAGGTCATTGGGCTTGAGAGCATGCTCACTTATAACTTGCACTGGGGCGAGACTCTGGAGGTCTGAGTAGGACTTGATCTGGAGACCTGACCAGGAAACAATCCAAAGGCCTGACCAAGAAGCATTCTGGAGGCCTAATCAGGAATTTATTTGGAGGTCTAACCAAGAGGTGATCTGGAGGTCTGACCCAGATTTGATCTGGAGTTCTGACCAAGACTTGATCTGTAGACCTGACCAGGAATTGTTTTGGAAGCTCGACCGAGCATTGATCTGGAAGCCTGACCGAGAGTTGGTCTGGAAGCTCGACCGAGAGATCGTTAGTGATACTTCGATCTGAGACCAATGGTGATACTCTAGTCCGAGACCAGTTGCGATAACTCGACCCCGACCGGGGGATGATAAGCCTTGAAGTCCATAGAAGCAGAGCTCGTAGCAATATGAGGGGGCAAAGCCTTTATCATACCTGATGGCGAAGTGATGCCAACCGGCTGGCTCGAATCCCAAATGCCTGTATAGTTAGTGAGAGAAATAATGTCGATCCCTTGACTCCCAAATGTCCGCGGATTCAGGGAGAGAATAATTTGAACCTTGACCATCTAAGGGAGTGAAGCCCATAGCCATATGAGGGAGCAGAGTCCGTAACCATAGAAGGAAGCAGAGCACCACGGGCGTAGGTAGCAGAGCCTGTAGACGTAAGAGGATGCAAAATAGGTGGAGGATGCATAGCATATAATAATAATAGAGTAAAGCGCTTATAGTAGTAAGAGGATGCTGAGCCCCATGGTGAAGGGTGCAGAGCCTATTGTAGTAAGAGGATGCAGAGCCTCATGATGAAGGGTGCATAGCCTATAACACACCGGATCGGGGAGCTAGGCCCCTGGTCCTTGATTGGAGAGTAAGACCCCTAGCCTGTAATCAAAGAGTGAGGCCCTAGATCCTGATCGGGAAGTCGTACTGTGAGTCAATGATCGGGGAGTTGTGTCCCTAGTGTAAGAGGGGGGAGCTGTGCCCCTAGTGTATGAGCGGGGAGCTGGGCCCCTAGTGTCGGATCAAAAATCAAAGGCCCTAGTCTTTGATCAAGGAACTAGGATCTTACTCTCTTATCAGGGAGCTATAGCAGCTTCTATAACCATAAAAAGGGAGCAGAGACGTACCTGATCGGGGAGTCGTGGCAACCGACTAAGGGTTTGTCTCGGTCTCTTGACTCCCAAATACCCGTAGAGTCAGGGAAAAAATATAATGGAAAAACTAACCTGTCGACCAACTGAAGTTCCACTCGATCCCTCGACTCCTGAATACCGGTCGAGTGAGGGTAGAAGATAATATTTTCGTCGGGATGAACTGTGATAATGGCAGAGAACCTCCCAACGCCATCCATCTTCACGCCCCAGAACAGGTGGAGAAGATTCCCACAGACGGCTCCAAATTGATCCTGTTCGGAATCTGAGTCAGATGGACCGTCGGGTGAGGTGGATGGAATGTTGCCCGAATCGCGACGTCCCGGAAGAGGGTATGCTGAGATGGTTTATATGTTGACCAAGTTTTCAGAAGTCCCTTGGTCAACGCTACCTGCAACCAGCGACCGGATTCCCCCCAGTCCTTGGTACCCCGAGGCTCAAGGCGGATCCAACGAATATATAAGTAACAAACTAATACTGGAATAATAAAATAAATGGAGAGTGAGTACTGTTGGGATTTCAAGGTGTTTTGATGTGATCAAACAAGTTAAGCTAGGTCCTGTTTGGTTTAACCCTTCCGTCTAAATGTGCAGGAGCTTAGGAACACAAGAAGTCGAGCGGAAGGCGTGGCTAGCAGAAGGACGGCACGGGAGAGAGCCGACGGGCTCGGTGCGTCCGAGGGAGGGGGTGATCGCGGAAGAGTACACCGGTGGACAAGAAGAACGTACGCAACGTTCGAGGGACGAGAAACCGAGAAGGAAGGCTGCTCGAGGAGAAAGTCGGAACTTGGGTTCGGGTGAGCCCTATTCCGGATGGCCGAGATCATCCAAGCTAGCGGAGTCGGAGTGGAAGACCCGGACCGAGACGAGCTGAATCGGAGCAGAAGAACCGGATCACGGAAAGTCAACTTGGTTGACTTAATGGTCCGAGCGCCCGGAGTTGGTCTTTATCCATATCGCCGTGAAACTGCGATCCGTGCTTTGGGGATAAAGTTTTATCCCCCTAGGGTGCCCGGAACCCCTTCGGAGCACCCCGACCAAGGCTATAAATATAACCTTGGTCCAGAAACTTTTCAATAATCACAAGTAATTCAATTCCAGCACTTGTACGCTCCATTTTAGAGTTAAGCTTCTATTTTTTGTGCGTCAACATTGTAAGAGGCTTCTCCGCCCAGAGGAGATCTTTTCTAGTACGCTTTTCATCTGCCTTGGATTAACAACCTCCCCGATTATAACCAAGTAAGTTGTAAGCCTCGATTTTTTTGTTCTATTTTGTTTATTCTATTTGTGCAAGTGTTTTAGTTGAAAATCCGAGAAAGGGATTATTTTATTTTGCAGGGTAATTCACCCCTTCTCTCTTGCTGGCCTCCAAAAGGACCAACAAGTGGTATCAGCGTGAGGATGCTTCAAAAGGACTAACCGCCGACCGAAGCAAGCAACCAATGGCCGGACCAAGCATCGTTTCACCAAAATTCGAGGGGGACTACGCACACTGGAAGCGTCGTATGGTGGTATTTCTAAAAACTGATTTCGAAATTCGTCTAATTATAAAATATGGTTTTGTAGCTCCTATGAATCAGAATGGAGAAGAAAAAGAAGAGAGTCTTTGGACAAAGAAGGAACAAAATGATTCCATTGTAAACAACCGGGCGGAATATCACTTGCTGAGCATGATGCTGCCTCAAGAAGTCAACCCCATCAGAAGTTAATCGTCAGCCAAAGAACTCTGGGAAAAATTCCTGGAACTCCACGAAAGGAGATCCGAAGCCAAACTCGCAAAGAGAGACATACTTTGGAACAAACTGACGAACAACCATCTGGAAAGAGGTGAGAAAGTAGTCGATCTACATGCAAAGGTAAAAGAGTTAATTACCGGACTCAAGAATCTCGGTGAAACGGTAACCAACTGGGACATCATACGCTACGCACTCAACGCTTTTCCCAGAACTCCAGAATGGACATCAATCATCGACGCCTACTATATTTCAAAGGACCTGGAGGTAAGTACCCTAGATGAGCTATTTTCTACTCTTGAATTACATGAAACCAGATATGCAGGGATAACAAAGGAATCGAATCAGATAATGACGCTAAATGCAACCAAGAAGGATGAACCCGAGTCAGATTCAGAAGAAGATCAAGAAGCATATATGGTAAGGAATTTTTTTAAAAAAAATTCGATCTAATAAATTTAAAGAAATGCAGAATAAGAAGAATCCAAGAAATAGAAGAAGGCTTCGTTGCTACCAATGTCAAAAAGAAGGACACTTAAAAGAGAATTACCCAAAACTCAAGAAGGACAAAGTCAAGATAACAAAGAAGCACAAGAATCTAAAAGCTACTTGGGATGACACTTCATCATCTGAATCCGAAGTACAAGAATATGTCGGACTAGCACTGATGGCGAGCTATGAAGGGCAAAGTACATCGGAACCTAGCATCGATGAAGGGAGAACGACTTCAGATGAATGCAGCGAAATAGGGGGAGAGTCAGGCTTCAAGTCTGATATGGTAAGTGAGGTATGTCTCTTACCTCCTGATCGGCTTTATTTCTATATTAAAGCTATGGCAAAGTCTATGTATAAATTAAAAAGTGAAAATACTAAATTAAAAAAAATGAGAACTTAGAAATAAAAATAACTTTAGCAAAATCTTGTCTGATAGAAGATTTTGATAAAATAAAATTTGAAAATGAAAAATTAAAAGAAGAAATTAAAAAATTGAAAAACTCTACCTGTTCGAATGTTTCTGCTTTTAGAAATTATAGAGGATTAAACTGGTACTATAGGTTTCACCAAAGTTAAATCAGAAAAATATCAAAAGGCTATATACCTAGAAAATATTTAATTAACCCTGTAGGAAGGAACCTCTACTGGGTTCCAAAAATCTGTTTAACTTAAACTGTTAATTAAATTTAGCGCTTTCAGTGAGAAAATTGAACAGTGAATTTCTTTATAAGGTTTTGTCTAAGAAAGTAGTTGTTGCTCCAATAACCAAGAAGGCCTAGTGTCTCGCCACTGCCTAGAAGTCAAGTATTGAAATAAACAGTTTAATTGACTAACTGAAAAAGTATTAAAATTAAAATTACTTAATGCTTTAAAGGATTACTCAATTTGTTTTAAAAAATATTTTCAAAAATATTCATGTCTACGAAAACTTAGAAAATTTTTTTTGGTTAGAAAATCTTTCCGCTACAAATTTTTTTAAAAAATATATATTCTTGCCTTAGAAATTTTTTTCTTAGAAATTTTTGCTTCAACACTTATGAAAATTTCTTATTTTGAAAATTTTGAAATATACCTCAAACTTTGAAAAATAATTTTAAGTTAATTATTCCATTGCACAAATTTTTAACTTAGAAAATCAAACATTTTCCAACTTACTTAGGTATTTTTTACTTGCCAATTCCTTTTAAAAATTTAAATTACCTTGGACTTATTAAAAGAATCCCAATTTTTTTTTATGTGATCAAAGAGGGAGAAGTATGTTAAGTCTAGGGGGAGGTGTATTTAAAATTTCTTTCATTGAAAAATCTTACTTATACTTATTTACAACATTATTTATTTTTATATTATGTTTGTTTTACCCTAACTTAACCTGTGTTGCTCACATCAAAAAGGGGGAGATTGTTGGAACCCCAAGGTATTTTGATGTGATCAAACAAGTTAAGCTAGGTCCTGTTTGGTTTAACCCTTGTGTCTAAGTGTGCAGGAGCTTAGGAACACAGGAAGTCGAGCGAAGATGCGGCTAGCGAGAAGGACGGCACGGGAGAGAGCCGACGGGCTCGGTGCGTCCGAGGGACGAGGTGACCGCAGAAGAGTACATCGGTGGACGAGAAGAACATATGCGTCATTCGAGGGACGAGAACCCAGGAAGGAAAGTTGCTCGAGGAGAAGATCGAAACTTGGGTTCGGGTGAGCCCTATTCCGGATGGCCGAGATCACCCAAGCTAGCGGAGCTGGAGCGGAAGACCCAGACCGAGACGAGCTGAACCAGAGTAGAACTGAACCACAGAAAGCCAACTTAGTTGACTTAATGGTCTGGGCGCCCGGATCCATTCCGAGCGTTCGGAGTTGGTCTTTATCCAGATCACGGTCAAACCGCGATCCGTGCGTTGGGGATAAAGTTTTATCCTCCCCGGGGTGCTTGGAACCCCTTCGGGGGCGCCTCGACCAAGGCTATAAATATAGCCTTGGTCCAGAAGCTTTTCAACAATCACAAGTAATTCAATTCCAGCACTTGTACGCTCCATTTTAGAGTTAAGCTTCTATTTTTTGTGCGTCAACGTTGTAAGAGGCTTCTCCGCCCAGAGGAGATCTTTTTTAGTACGCTTTTCATTTACCTTGGATTAACAACCTCCCCGGTTGTAACCAAGTAAATTGTGAGCCTCGGTTTTTCTATTCTATTTTGTTTATTCTGTTTGTGCAAGTGTTTTAGTTGAAAATCCGAGAAATGGATTATTTTATTTTGCAGGGCAATTCACCCATCTCCTCTTGCCGACCTCCAAAGGGACCAACAAGTACGGTAACATACCCTGGCCCAAGGGGACGCCATCGGATGAGACGTTGCTTGAGTTGTCATGACCCGGAAGAGTATATGAATGCACCGGACGAGGAGATGGATCTGATGACGTGGAGTCGGACGCGACATGGAACCGGAAGACGAGCTGCAGGTCTGGAGATAATAACGACACACAAGCCGAGATAAAACATCGACACGTAGACCGGGATAAGATATCGACAAACGAGCTGGGATAAGACTTCGACACACAGGCCGAGTAAGACACCAACACGCAGGCCACGAAATGATTTCGGCACATAGGCCGGGAAATGACAGCAAAAAGAACACTAGACACAAAACCCACAGTCCAAAATACATCCACAGCTCAAAGGCTAGATACTAGTCAGATCGGAGCATAATGGCGACAGTGGCCCAGAGACCCGATCGATGGCGAAAACATATAACAATACGGATCGAGAGCTGGAGAACCGGATCGATAGATCTGCGATGGTGGTGGACTGTGGAGCGGGTAACAATGTTGGAAAATATAGGGATGGTCGGTGGCATGCCCCACCGGCGATAAGGGATGCGACAACTGAGAAGGAATGGACGAGATGTGCGAAAAAAGAGGGAAAAGCGGCTGTGGTGGTGGACTGCAGTGTCGGCAGCGACTCCGATAGCAGCAGCAGGAAGAGAGGAAGAGGAGGGTAGTGGGTTGTCGGCTCCAGCGACGCTGGTGGCGACTTGAGAAGGCGACATGCGCGGAGCTACAGACGAAGGCAGTGGTCGAGATGGAGAAAAGAGGTGGTCGGCCTTAGGGCGGCTTTGGAGGAGAGCCGAAGCGGTGATGTCAGCGGTCTACGGGGAGAAGACCTTCCCTTTTGTGTGCACCTTTGGCGACGACGACGGGAGGAAGAGAGGGAGAGGAGCGATGGCCGACTTTGGCAAGGAGAGGAGTGCAAGAGAGAGATGTTGTGGTCGACGTCGCGAGGAGAAGGTGGAAGGGGAGAGACTGTGGTAGCCGACAACCATCTCTTGAGGGTGGCACCGAGGGAAGAAGAAGCGGTGGCGGCGGAAAAACCCTTAGCGGCGAAGGCGAGAGAGCGTGAGAGAGGGGTGGCACGCGTAAGCGGCGAGAAGAGGAGGAGGTGATGACCAGAGGAAGAGGGGGAGAGCCGCTGCCGGCTGGCGTCGTTGGCAAGGAGCGTGAGGACGAGGAAGAAGATCTGCCTCCTGGTCCCTGTTGGCGGCGGTGAAGCAAAGCCCACCCTCCCCTGTTGCTACAGTATTCTTCCTCTTAAAACCCTCCACAGTGCTTTTACCAAATTACCCCTGCTTCCCCCTTTAATTCCTCCTGTGCCCCTAACCCATATCCACATCACAGTTGAAACATCTTGCCTAGTTCTCCTGATTTTTTTTATATCTCCACCTGTATATGGCATAGCTATTGAGCTCATAACTGGAGTTTTCTCCTTTGGTGGCTCAGGTCGGCATGAAACATACAAGCCATTGCTTAGCTGATGGGAAGGAAATCTCGAACCCATTGGGTTTTGAAGCTTTCTCAATTTTCTTGACAAGCTAACTGTAAACGAATAAGTGTAATTCATACTGACTAGTGGTGGGAAGTTGTAATAGCTGGAAAACTCATATCATGTTCCTGTTGCAGAGGGTAGAGCAGCTTTCTCAATTTGTAGGTTTTTGTAAAATTTGGAAGCTGGAGATTTTTGATGGGCTGGATTTTGTGAAAATTTATGGATGAAGAATCAAAATCGTGGTGGAGCTTATTTGAGTTTGCTTCTTTAGTGTTAAACTAAAATTCATGTTGATTAACTTGTAAAGATTTGGTTTGGTTCTCAGGATTTTAGTGTGAATGTATTGATGTGGGATTTGCAGATTTTGTGATGATATTATTTTATGATGATAAGTGGATGAGATTTGGTGTATGACTGACATTCTGTTGGTTTGCTATATGGTGATGTATTTGTAGGACCGTTACGGCCGGCTAGAAGGGGGGGTTGGATAGCCTGTAAAAAAATAAAGACCCTTCCCGACTTTTCAAACTAACACCTGTAAAATAATTAAATTAGCAGTAAATAAAAAGCAGAAAGAAGAGGCTCACAACTTGACTTGGTTAAAACCAAGGAGGTTGTTAATCCAAAGGAATGAACGTGCACTAAAATATCTCTTTCAGGTGGAGAAGCCTCTTACAGCAGTGAAAGCACAAAAGACAGAAGCTAAACTAGAACAGAAGTGCACAAGTGTTTGGAATGTAAATTTCTGAGTTCGTTGAAAAACTTCTGGACTAAGGCTATATTTATAGCATTGGTCGAGGCGCCTGGAAGGGTTCCGGGCGCCCTGGGGGATAAAACTTTATCCACCAACATTCAGAACGCACCCTTCCGGGCGCCCGGGCTGCTCAAGGCGCCCCGAACTGCTCCGGGTGCCCTGGGCTGGTCCGGGCGCCCCGAACTGCTCCGGGTGCCCTGGGCTGGTCCGGGCGCCCCAAACAGTTCCGGGCGCCCCGGACCCTAAGTCAACTCTGGTTGATTTCTTTCGTCTCGGTCCGGGTCTTCAACTCCGGTTCCGCTCGCTTGGGTGATCTCTGCCATCCTGAATAGGGCTCACCCGAACCCAACTTCCGGTCTTCTCGAGCGGGCTTCCCTCCGGCTTCTCGTCCCTCGTAATCGCCGCGTGTTCCCTTCTCGTCTGCCGGCGTACTAATCCGCAGTCTTCGTCCCTCGGACGCACCGCATGCCGCCCTTCTCGCTAGTTGCGTCTCTTGCTCCCTGAGCAATCTTTCTCTTTGGCTTTCGTCCCTCGGAACCACTGGTGTTAGCCTTTTTGCATGTCACAAGGCACTCCAAATTAATTAAAATTGAAACTCATTAAAATTAAGACAAGCGTTGTAGCAAAGAGTCCCAAGTCGTATTTTTTTCCAAGAGTAACTAGCAAAATGTGTGAATTCTAAAATTGGTTCCAATCAAAATCTAATTTCAACTAGGCCAAGAATAGCATCAAAGAAAGTTCATTTTCAGCTAACCACGTTACATTCAAAATCTTATTGCAATTTCAAGAACCGAACCTAACATTCCATCACCATCACATTCAAAGTTAAAACTCAACTCTATCACCAAATCTTCTATACTCAATCACAATCAACAATTAATCTCAAGAAATTCGTTCTCAATAACAAAGGATAGAGGTAAACAATCCAAACATCAAATTAAGTAACCAACACTAAACAAGATCATAGCCTCAAAGATTGATTGTCTTAATTACTAAATTGCTAACTAAATAACCTAAAACCTACATACTAACAGTAAACAATTTTACAAAATCTAAATCGAAAAGAAGTCAATTGCAAAAGTTCATCAAGGTCGGGGTTGCAAACAGAAATTGAAATTGGAATTACAAAAACTCAAACAAGAATTAAATTGCAATGTAAGGATTCAGATCTGAAGATCTGAGAAGGTCGAGCACAATTTAAAGACTAAAAACAAAGAAATCTAAACCCTAAAGCATTCCACATTCAAATCCAGAACTCAAAATTCTTCACTCTGATGTGAAAACAAAGGTGCATCGGAAACCTCCCCTCAACACCCAACAGCTATCACCAAACTTCCAACTATTACCAGTAGATGCTCATCGTCCTTGGAAACCTCCCCTCAAACTCCTAATCGCCTAATAATCCCAACAACCGAAGAAACAGAGCTTGACTCTGTGAATGTGCAAACCGGATCAAATGGCCAATTCATCCAAGTTTTGCTGCGGAATGGAGAACGAAAACGGATCTAAGACTCAAAGAAACCTCCCTCTGAGCTCAGTTGGATACGAAAATCGTTGTCCAAGAAACCTCCCTCAAACAAGATTGCGACGGTGGAACAGAGCCGAGACGCGCCGAGAAACCTCCCTCAACACTCTCTGATCGCCGGAAGATAGACGCCGGAAGCTCAGGATTGTCGTCGTTGAAGAAGAAGAAGATCTGGATCTGGAATCGGGAATGGGAGCTGCGGCCGATGCTGCAAGGAAGAAGAAACACTGTAGCCAAAATCGCGAACGCCCGAGCCCAGGGAAGCACTGTAGCTTCTCAAACGTTTTAAACCTCTCCTCATCTGATCGGACGGTTGAGATTGATTTGGGCTCGATCAACGGTTGGATCATCTCGGATCTGAATCAAAACTTCCGGATCTTCATCAATGGACTGGATCTGCTCCTCATTAGGTCGGATATACCAGATGCTTGACGGATGGCTTAGATCTGCTTGATTGTAGATGAATGGTCCAAATAGCTCCAAGGTGTAATCGCCTCAAGCCCTTGATTTAAGCCCAAATGCGGTCTGATTTGATCGGGTCCATGACCCTTTTGATGCCTACAAAATAATAAACAAATATTAGCACCAAAATACCATGAAAATAGGCTAATTTGTAATTAAGTCCAAAATCATATGCAATTATGAAATATGGTGTAAATGTGAGATTAAGTTATAAAAAGACCATTAAAAATGTACATTATGAATCAAGATAATATAGCCAAAATCATGGTTATCAAATCCCCCACACTTAATCTTGGACGTCCCGTTCAAGTCAAGAAAACTTAAAATCATCTCCATAAAAATTCCCCAAGCAATACCTAGAAGATAGTAAAAGATAATTAACTAAGATCATCTTAAAGATCACAAACAATCATGAATACAATCCAAACAATAATCAGTAGGTATGGTAGTTTCAATCCAATTGAAAAATTAAGCAAGTTGAAATCTCACAATGGATTTACCTATTCTAGCTCTCACACTCAAAACATGTATTAATGGAGCTCACTCAATATCACTCACAACATTTCACTACCATAAGCTTGCTTATTTTCTAATTCTCCACCACCATAAAACATAGCATACATGAATCAAAAAGAATTTTATCATGAAGAAGTGAAATAAAATCAAAAGGAACAATGAAAGTGAATGAAAATGGCAAAAGAAAAGTATTTAATGAAGAAAATGAGAAGATGAGAGTATTGGAGGAATATACTTGATGAGTTAACCAATTTGATGTATAAAGAGATGAATACCATTTGTTATTACTACTTCAAAGTATCAAGCTAACCTCTCCTTCAATTTGAATGCAAACATAGAATCTTGATACTCTATCTCCAACTTTGATACTCTCTTAAATGTGCCATTTTTTCTTTCTTCACTGTTTTTACTTTTTTTTTTCACTTCAATTCTATCACTTCAAAGCTAAAACCATCTCGCAACAATTAATCAATAAGAATCCCCTCCCCCACACTTAAAATCTTGTCCGTCTCGGACAATGAAACACCTCATGGAATCCAAATGCTTAATATTCTTCTAGCCACTGTTTCCTTCTTGCAGACTCTTTTATCTATTTTCCCGAGATATTCTGGAAAATAGCAGCACTAAGACTTGAAGAAGCAAACAATACTTGATGTCATAGCACAAAACAATTCTGAATTCTGCCTTTCAAATTCATCTCTTACCATTTATTTAAAATACCCACATTACTCTTGTACTCTTTAACTTGGAATGTATACTTTGTATCACTATTCTTCATCATGAAATGAAACAAACTAAACTTCCTCCAAAATTTCAGTAATGCAGGATTAGAAACAGAATTCTGTTTAATTTAAAAAGAGCTCCAGAAACCACTTTCGAAATTACAGCACATAATAGCACTCAAGTACAATAATGTTTAAAGAACTTAATAGCATAAAAGGAGTCAATTCTGAATTCTGTTTCAGCCTCTGCTGTGCACTTTTTAGCATTCGGCTTTTTTTTCAAATCATGCAGCTTTGTGGCACTCAAATGATTTATTAACACAAAAAGAATTTATTAACAAAGCATGAATTAAAATACATAAGAAAACAAAATTGGAAACAACTCCCCTTAAATTCCGGTGGTCGAAGAAGATTTAGCAATAAAATCCACACCGGTAGAGGTGTAATTATGGTTCTACTAAAATTCTTTTTATTCTTCATTTTTCCTTCCAAAGCTTTTTCTGGAGGACGGAGGCGGTTCAGTTCAAACATCCACTCCAGAAGCTTATGTTCTCCTACAACCTCAATAAAGGAAAACACCTCCCACACGCATATGGGGTAAAAAGAAAATAGGAGAATATTAGTGTGGGTAGAAAATTTATCAAGAAATGAATCACACCTAATGAAATCAATGAACGGTACCTCTATTGAATTTTCTGATAAATCACAAGAAATACTCACCTTGTCATTTTGAACGGTACCTGGAGTGGTGATTGTTACCTCCTCTTCATCAAGATATGGCGCAAGCTCTCGTTCTGTTGACTGTTCAACCTCATGTGGTGATCCTTGGGTGCTTGGCTCCATAGCACAAGTCCCTACACTTTCATCCTCAAATTTTGGTGGTTCTTGAGGTAATGCTTCCAGTAAGCACTCCCCTACACTTAAATCATCTTCCACATTTAAATTTTCACTTCCTGCATTATTCACAACATCTAGAGCAACATCATTAGTAGAATCAAAAATATTTTCAACTACATCATCACAACAATAAAAAGTACTTAAAGAATCAAATGAAAAAGTAGATGCAGTGTCAGGCCTGACAAGATCTCCACAATCCATCTCTTCATTGGAGTTTTTTGTTTGTAACTGATGAATAGATGATGCAATCTGATCTAACTGACTCTGTATATTCTGTATCCTTGAGAATTGCTGCTCTTGATGCTCATTCATTTGTTACATAATCTCGTTGAGTTTCCATGTTAAATCATCCATCTGAGGGTCATTTTGTTGAAAAGATTGTGGCATAAAATTTGTTGAAACTTCTTGGAACCCATATGAACTCTGGTAAGCTGGATATGACTCAATAAATTGTCCTTGTGTACTTTCATATCTGAAACATGAATTATCCACCCAATTAGCATTAAACCCATTAGAAAATGATTCATACCTATTTTGTTGATCCATATTTGGATAAATTTGATACTCAGGTTGAAAATGATAACTTTCCATTCCACCTCCAAAATTCTGAAAATATGGATCCATGCTAAAGAAATCTCTTGTTCTTTACACTACAACACTAAAACTCAATGTTAGAAGATTCAAGAGCATAAAGTTTCAATCACATGAAAACATGAACAGTAAAGCACTCAAAAATTGAAGAATAAGTCAACATAAAAATTCAAAAAGAAATAAGCAATCAAACCAATCAAGAAAAATGCTAACAAATTAAAATCACTCAATGATCAATCTAAAATAAACACACATTGCTAGTTGTTCCCCGGCAACGGCGCCAAAATTTGGTGTTAGCCTTTTTGCATGTCACAAGGCACTCCAAATTAATTAAAATTGAAACTCATTAAAATTAAGACAAGCGTTGTAGCAACGAGTCCCAAGTTGTATTTTTTTCCAAGAGTAACTAGCAAAATGTGTGAATTCTAAAATTGGTTCCAATCAAAATCTAATTTCAACTAGGCCAAGAATAGCATCAAAGAAAGTTCATTTTCATCTAACCACGTGACATTCAAAATCTTATTGCAATTTCAAGAACCGAACCTAACATTCCATCACCATCACATTCAAAGATAAAACTCAACTCTATCACCAAATCTTCTATACTCAATCACAATCAACAATTAATCTCAAGAAATTCGTTCTCAATAACAAAGAATAGAGGTAAACAATCCAAACATCAGATTAAGCAACCAACACTAAACAAGATCATAGCCTCAAAGATTGATTGTCTTAATTACTAAATTGCTAACTAAATAACCTAAAACCTACATACTAACAGTAAACAATTTTACAAAATCTAAATCGAAAAGAAGTCAATGGCAAAAGTTCATCAAGGTCGGGGTTGCAAACAGAAATTGAAATTGGAATTACAAAAACTCAAACAAGAATTAAATTGCAATGTAAGGATTCAGATCTGAAGATCTGAGAAGGTCGAGCACAATTCAAAGACTAAAAACAAAGAAATCTAAACCCTAAAGCATTCCACATTCAAATCCAGAACTCAAAATTCTTCACTCTGATGTGAAAACAAAGGTGCATCGGAAACCTCCCCTCAACACCCAACAGCTATCACCAAACTTCCAACTATTACCAGTAGATGCTCATCGTCCTTGGAAACCTCCCCTCAAACTCCTAATCGCCTAATAATCCCAACAACCGAAGAAACAGAGCTTGACTCTGTGAATGTGCAAACCGGATCAAATGGCCAATTCATCCAAGTTTTGCTACGGAATGGAGAACGAAAACGGATCTAAGACTCAAAGAAACCTCCCTCTGAGCTCAGTTGGGTGCGAAAATCGTTGTCCGAGAAACCTCCCTCAAACAAGATCGCGACGGTGGAACAGAGCCAAGACGCACCGAGAAACCTCCCTCAACACTCTCTGATCATCGGAAGATGGACGCCGGAAGCTCAGGATCGCCGTCGTTGAAGAAGAAGAAGATCTGGATCTGGAATCGGGAATGGGAGCTGCGGCCGACGCTGTGAGGAAGAAGAAACACTGTAGCCAAAATCGCGAACGCCCGAGCCCAGGGAAGCACTGTAGCTTCTCAAACGTTTTAAACCTCTCCTCATCTGATCGGACGGTTGAGATTGATTTGGGCTCGATCAACGGTTGGATCATCTCGGATATGAATCAAAACTTCTGGATCTTCATCAATGGACTGGATCTGCTCCTCATTAGGTCGGATAGACCAGATGCTTGACGGATGGCTCAGATCTGCTTGATTGTAGATGAACGGTCCAAATAGCTCTAAGGGGTAATCGCCTCATTATGCCCTTGATTTAAGCCCAAATGCGGTCTGATTTGATCGGGTCCATGACCCTTTTGATGCCTACAAAATAATAAACAAATATTAGCAACAAAATACCATGAAAATAGGCTAATTTGCAATTAAGTCTAAAATCATATGTAATTATGAAATATGGTGTAAATGTGAGATTAAGCTATAAAAAGACCATTAAAAATGTACATTATGAATCAAGATAATATAGCCAAAATCATGGTTATCAACCATCGCGCGCTTCCTTCTCGTCTGCCGATGTACTCTTCCGTAGCACCTCGTCCCTCGGACTACCGTCCTTCTCGCTAGCTGCGTCTTCCGCTCGACTACCTGTGCTCCTAAGCTCCTGCACACTTAGACACAAGGTTTGAAACAACGCAGGACCTAACTTAACTTGTTGATCACACCAAAACAACCTTGAGGTTCCAACAATCTCCCCCTTTTTGGTGTGATCAACCCAAGTTAAGCTAGGGTCAAAACTAGACATAAAATTGAAACAAGTTATTGCAATAATGTGCAACAAGATAGAAAAAATTAAATTTCGAAAATTTTCAATTTTCAATTATCAATTTCTTTCAATTCTCAATTTCTACCTCCCCCTAGACTTATACTTTCCTTCTCCCCCTTTGATCACAAAAAAATGGGGTTCAAAGCAAGATCTAAAGGTTAATATAATGAAAATATATTTCAATGATTTTCAAGGAAAATATTTCCAAGTCAAGGAAAAATTTAAAAAATAACTTTTGAAAAATTTCTTAGTTTTTGCCATAAAAATCTTTCTAAGCCCGAAACTTTATGCAAGAAAGTTTAAGAAAATTGATAACATTAAAAAATTTCTATGCATTTATTTATTTACTTTATTCTAATGCTTTTATCAGAAAGTTTTAAATTTCCATTTTAATTTATAATAATTTCTTAACTTTGAAGCAAGAAAATTTGAACATGTAGAAATTTGTAACAATTGTAACATGTCATTTTCTATTGTATTTTGAATTCCTAATTCGCAAAAATATTTTTATAGTATAAATTCTAACTTAATAAAATTTTTCGCCAATACTTCTGATTTGCAAACTTCGTTCGACAAAAAATTTTGTAATTTGCAAAAGTATTTTGACAACATAAATTTTAATTTACAAAAATCTGTGGATAATAAATTTTCTACTCCGAAAAACTCTTTTGATATTATCTCTAATTTGCAAGCTTTGTTCGAAAAAATATTTCGTAATTTGCAAAATTCTTTCGTCAAAACATTTTGTAATTCAAAAAATTCTTTAGATGATTCAAATTCTGGTTCGCAAATATCTTCAGGCAAATTTTTGATTGATTGAATCAATTGTTCAGAGGTTCGAGTCCATACCTTACTTACCTCGTTGGCCATTGGTTCTCCCCCTGTTGAATTACTTTCTTCTGAAGATTCTCCCCCTTCATCGATCTCGGGATGTACTTCGGCTGTTGGGGTTGTCTCAGTAATTTCTTCCGTCTCGGATTCTGATGACGGCTCAATGTCTATTGAGGGGACGGCTTCAATCGGTTCTTCGTAGAGTTTTAAGAACTTTTCCCAAAGTTCTTTTGAGTTGTTGTATTCGCCGATTCTTTTGAGATCTTCATTTGGTATCACGGTTAGGAGATGAAATTCTGCCCGTCTGTTTGCCATCGATTCGTTACGTTGCTTTTTGTTCCAGAGGCGTAGATCGAGTCTTTCTCCGTTCGTGTTCTTCGGTTCTTCATAACCAGATTTTAAAATTAAAGAAATACCAAGGTCTGAGTTAAGGTATACCTCAATTTGTTTCTTCCATGAAGAAAACTCCCCCTCGAATGCTGGTGGATATTCGCTAGCTCCGGCCATCGTTTTGTTGCTTCAGACGACGGTTAGTCCTTCTGAGGCGTCTCAGCTTTGATACCACTTGTAGGACCGTTGTGGCCGGCTAGAAGGGGGGGTTGGATAGCCTGTAAAAAAACAAAGACCCTTTCCGACTTTTCAAACTAACACTTGTAAAATAATTAAATTAATAGTAAATAAAAAGCAGAAAGAAGAGGCTCACAACTTGACTTGGTTACAACCAAGGAGATTGTTAATCCAAGGAATGAACGTGCACTAAAATATCTCCTTTAGACGGAGAAGCCTCTTACAGCAGTGAATGCACAAAAGATAGAAGTTAAACTAGAAAAGAAGCGCACAAGTGTTTGGAATGTAAATTTCTGAGTTCGTTGGAAAGCTTCTGGACCAAGGCTATATTTATAGCCTTGGTCGGGGCGCCTGGAAGGGTTCCGGGCGCCCTGGGGGGATAAAACTTTATCCCCCAACGTTCAGAACGCATTAGACGCGTTCTGGTCAAAATTCAAGTTCCGGGCGCCCCGGGCTGCTCAAGGCGCCTTGGACTGCTTCGGGCGCCCTGGGCTGGTTCGGGCGCCCCGGACCCTAAGTCAACTCTGGTTGACTTCTTTCTCCTCGGTCCGGGTCTTCAACTCCGGTTCCGGTCGCTTGGGTGATCTCTGCCATCCGGAATAGGGCTCACCCGAACTCAACTTCCGGTCTTCTCGAGCGGGCTTCCCTTCGGCTTCTCGTCCCTCGGAATCGCCGCGTGTTCCCTTCTCGTCCGCCGGCGTATTCATTCGCAGTCTTCGTCCCTCGGACGCACCGCGTGTCGTCCTTCTCGCTAGCTGCGTCTCTTGCTCCCCGAGCAATCTTCCGCTCCGGCTTTCGTCCCTCGGAACCACCGCGCGCTTCCTTCTCGTCCGCCGGTGTACTCTTCCGCAGCACCTCGTCCCTCGGACTATCGTCCTTCTCGCTAGCTGCGTCTTCCACTCGACTACCTGTGCTCCTAAGCTCCTGCACACTTAGATACAAGGTTAGAAACAACGCAGGACCTAACTTAACTTGTTGATCACACCAAAATAATCTTGGGGTTCCAACAATATTTACATTAATTGGAGGATTATATTAATATTTGTAACTTTCTTGTCACCCAAAGTGGATGTATTTGTCTAGTTATTAGAAGAGCATTAATTGGAGGATTACATCTGCATCTGCTGCTATGCTTTGATCTATATAGTTTAGTTTATGCCTTTCACAGTTGTTTGAACAGATAGATGGGAGAAATTTTCCTCGCAAAGTGTCTTCTTTTTTGTTTAATTATGGACTTAAATTTAGCTTACTTTAAAATATCTCCATTTAATAATCTTCTTGCAAGGCCTAGATGGCTTGGTGTTAATTTTCTGCTAAAAAATGCACTGCTTTTTGTTAATGTATACGGCTTTGGTCCATGATTTATGTTTTTGGATGGCTGGGATAGAAAACCATTCAAAATTCACTAGCTGGAAAAGTAATTTTGTCATTGGTTAGTTGCCCTTATTTCGCTTACCAAAAATAATTAACAACATTTTTTTTGATTAAAATTAAATAGAGAGATGAAACCTCTGCTTATCATAAATGGAGATTTACTGGAAATATCTTTGGTATTTTGTTTGGAGAAGATTTTATGTTCAACAAAAACCACTTATATTTCTCTAAAAAACATAACTGTTTTTCGTTTTTTCTACTTATGTTTGCTACTAATGGATGTAGGGATGTCAACTCTCCAGTTCCATCCAAGCATAGTATGTGACATCCTCTTTTTCAGGAAAAGCACATGAAATGAACAATGGTATGGAATGCTAATGTTATCTGTGATAGATAATTTGGATATATCCACACTATAAACTAGGTTTACTTTGAACTGATGGATCATATTCAGATACAACTTGTAAGTTAAGTTTGCAAGCTGCGTGTCTTGAATTGACTCTCTCTCACTGGATCAATAAATCCTTGCCCTGCATTCATGAGGATATTTACTGATACACTTACAAATCCTGTGCAAATTCTGTAATATTATCTTTGTATCGATTACAACCTTACAAGCTATTTCAGAAATCAATCCAAGTTACTCGGCTAGGTTTTTATATGTTTCAATCTGACATTTGTGACCCCCATTCATGACATCCAACATGTTTTTCCTCCTTGCAATATGATATAAACATTGTTGCAGTATAGACAATAAAAAATAAGTTTACACTATGATATTTATGCATTTGGTGTATGTACAACCATTCTCGGTATGCATTTGTTACATCTAACATGTTTCATTTGTCTTTCAACAGGCTAATTGAAAATAAGCTGCTCTACACTCTGCAACAGGAACATGATATGAGTCTTCCAGCTGTTACAACTTCCCACCATCGATCAGTGTGAATTACACTTGTTCATTTCCAGTTAGCTTGTCAAGAAAATTGAGAAAGCTTCAAAACCCAATGGGTTCGAGATTCCCTTCCCATCAGCTAAGCAATGGCTTGTATGTTTCAGGCCGACCTGAGCCACCAAAGGAGAAAACTCCAGTTATGAGCTCAACAGCTATGCCATATACAGGTGGAGATATAAAAAAATCAAGAGAATTAGTGAAGATGTTTGAACTACATGTGGAAAAATCCAGAAAATCTAGACCTCTAAATGCCCCTCCAAGGAACACATCATTTGGAAGTGCAGCTTCTCATTCAGGGCAGAGCCGGTCCTGGTTAGTTAAAGGCCCTGGGCGAGACTATTAATGATACCCTAATTTATCCTTCCATCAATCTAAATAATAAAAATTCTCATAATTCTAACATAAAAATAAGAATGAAGCATCAATTCTAAAACTATAGGTATAATTTTTTTTTTCCATTCTTACACTATTAAATTATCCAAGAATAATAATTCTAGTTGTAATCAATTTCATTTAGAATGCAAGAGATACTTATAAAGAGTAATCATTTAAATTTTTAGCAAAATAACACTGATAGCGAAGAAAAATTTAACTCAAAAATACAAAAAGATAAACAAAGTAATGTAACACTCCTGACACTAATATAGGAAATAATAAAAATAAAAAATTACAGTCTAATCAGCTTACCTCCATAACTCTTATTTTTAACATCAACAAACCTAGAAGAACGAAGAGAACATCAGAAAGACCTGTCACAAATATATTCATTTTGAGTTTGAACAATTTAAACAATTTATTCAACAGAGTAGTTAAGAATTAAAATATTTTTATAAAAAAATGGTGACATTGCATGTATACTTCGATAAGAAAAATTAAAACTCAGTATAAATAAATTAAATTTTATGTATAGGAATCCTAACAATAACAAAAATTAAAAATACTATCAATGTTTAAAATTTTAAATTGACTCATGCGATGAGCAAAAACTTTTTATGAAAAATGACCTAATTGGTTACTCAGTATAAACAGTAAAATAAATTTTAGTTTATAAAAACTTAAAATGTTAGATGCCTCCTCGTTTTTTTTTAAAAAAAAACCTGTTATTTATTGGAAAAAGAAATACCATATTAGAAGGAGGTAAACCTAACCTTTTTAGTATGATTTATTACAAAATCTCACTGATCT
Organism: Zingiber officinale; assembly: GCF_018446385.1. Lineage (NCBI taxonomy): Eukaryota > Viridiplantae > Streptophyta > Magnoliopsida > Zingiberales > Zingiberaceae > Zingiber > Zingiber officinale. The sequence goes on along the minus strand of NC_056000.1, from coordinate 82,654,357 downwards.
TTGATAAGCTCTAAAGAAATGCAAACCAACTCTATAAACTTTACAAATCTAAAATTTAAAGATCCCTTCCTCACCAATATACAAAATTAAAAAATCTGCACATAGGAACCAATAAAAGAGCAACCTTGCAGCACCAACCTCTCCAGCAAACTAAGGCCAAAAATTTCTACCTTCAAGAAAGCATATTACTGATGCACATAAGAAACTCCCACTATAGCAAACCATAAAAAATTATAGTGCAGAACTGCCATTCACCACCAGCCATTCATTGCACCAAAATTCAGCATCAAACATTTGGCACATAAAATTCCAAACAAATCTAGACACCACGGAACCTCATGCAAAATTCCTTCAGCAAGGAGCTTCCACAAACCCAACATCCACTTATCAGCAACAGCAAATGAAACTAGCCACCAATAGTCACAGCAACGAACCCAGAGCATACCATGAGATCATATTTCCATATTCCACAAAACTTGCTTTACCAATCACCAACTGATAACCCTTAGAGCACCATTCTCAAAGCAAAACCAAACCATGCCACTGCCCTCAGCACAGCTCCAAAGTTGCATAGAAAAGAAATCCCACTAGCAACCATCATCTTCCATGTTCAAGGAAAAAAATCATTCCACAAATGCTTCACTATATGAATTCCACCCTGCAGAAATAACTTCACACCACCAACAAAGCCAAACGTACCAAAATCGACACCAAAATCTAAGGACACAAAAGATAAACCCCATGAAACCGGAATGAAACTCCACACTTTTGCCTTTTTCAAATTTGTCCGAAAGTTCCAAGTCCACCTTAAAATCCGAGAACAGCCTCTCCAGTATTTAAAATCAGGAATCCTGCAATCAGCATCTCCTACCAACTACTCACTACATAACACCATATTCTGCCGAAATCCCCAACCCAACATATAACTTCATAAACCAGATAACCCAAAGCATAATTAATCCTTCACAGCCTTAATTCAAAGATCTCCATAACACATGAAATTCTGCAAAACCTTTGAACTCTGCTTTCTCGCAGAAATAACTCCACAATACCATCTCCTCTATTGAACTTATCAACACAATAATCCCAAAGAAAACATGTATAAACACCACACCCTTATCATGGTCGCCGAATTGTCACAACCAATCAAGCTCACAAAGAGTTCTATGTCCCAGCACAATAAGACTCCGATTGTCACAACCAATCAAGCCCTATTTTTATTCAAAGTCGTACGGTTTGATCGAAACAGACGAGATAAAAATAGAAAAGCAAAGATGAAGACCCATTTAGGGTTTACAGAAGTGTGAAGTAACAAGTCACACCTTTGAGAGAGCCAGAGAGGGCCAGTAGTCATCGCAATGAGGAAGGAAAGGCATGGCGAGGAGGTCTTCAACGTCTTTGAGAGAGCAGAGATGCGCCCGTAGTCGTCGTACCGAGAGAGCGAAGACCCGACGAGGAGGGCTTCCGGCTTCAACAAGGAGAATCGTGAGGACGCTTTGGTGCTATGGCATGGAGAATCGCTGGCGTTCAGCTTTAGTTAGGGATTTGACGAGGGCTTCAGCGAGGGATGAGGGCTTTAACGAGGGAATGAGGGATGAAGAACCTTTATAAAAAAAATGTTAACAAATATAAACTTTTATATATATAAATGGGCCCCTAGGTATTTTTGGGCCCTGGGCAGGAGCCCTGGTAGCCCTGGCCCAGGGCCGGCTCTGATTCAGGGTCTATCATACCGAATGCCTCTGGTCGGTCTAGCTATTCTGGTTCTCTCTCTTATGCAGGATCAATTTCTAGCACCTCACTAGTTAGCGGAGGCCCCATCATATAGAAATCTAATTCTGAGCCACTTAAACATGGAGATCTTTATAAGAAATCTTCTGGTCTTCAATCTGGAGGGGGAGCGATGGAATTCGGGGTCGTTAGAGGTCGCTGGAAGTCGCGGAAAGGAGATCGAGGGAGGTCGCTGGAGGTCGGCGGCGCTAGAGGGAGGGCGCTAGAGGTTGGCGATGCTGGAGGGAGGTCGACGGCGCTAGAGGGAGGCGGTGCTGGAGGTCGAGAGGCTAGGGCTTTTGTGCGGAGGCAGCGCTGGAGGGAGGCCGCAGGCGACAAGGGAGGCAGCGCTGGAGGGTGGCAATGTCGGAGTTCGCTAGGGCTTATGTGCGTTGGCGCGTGCACACATTTTGCACGTGAGGGAGATTTTTATATCAATGTATGATTCAGGGAGAGACAAGGAATAAAAGGTCCAGAAGATCCAGCCCCCTAAATTTCAGTACAAGGTCTAGACTCAAGTTTGTTCAGCCATCTAAAAAAAAATGCACCACTTGGTTTAACTAATTGTACCAAAAAGTTTACTAAATTCGTTCCTATAATTCTCTATCAGTGCACGCCCGAACGCATGCTACACAGAACGTAAAAGGGAAGTAGGGTTTTGCGGGGTCTCTATTTGGGTCGTTCTTAGTCCTTGTGTTGTCGCTTGACGAACCGACGCGATGCTTCAATCCCTGGTCCGCCGCCATGCCTTCCTTCCTTCGACCCAACTCCACCGCGCCTTCTTCTCCACCGGCACATCCGTCTCCGCCTCAGGCGCCACCGCTTCTCCCGATCCCCACTTCCTGGTCGAGTACCTCGTGGATACATTCGGGTTCTCCGCCGACGATGCTTCCAAGGTCTCCAAGTTACTCCCTCGTATTCAATCCACCGAGAAGCCCGACGCCGTTCTTGGATTCTTCAGATCTCAGGGCCTTGATGGTGCTAATCTGAGAAGGATACTAGCTTGGAAACCAGGATTGCTCTGCTGGGATGTGGAGACGAACCTCGCTCCGAAGTTTAAAATTTTACGCGAAATGGGATTATCTGAATCTGACATCATCAATGTCGTTCGGATGCACCCTATGGTTATTGGCTTCAAGAGCCATAACACGCTTCTCCTCAAATTGAAGACTTGGGAAAGTTTATTTGGATCGAGGGAGATCCTCCTCAAGAATCTCCGGAGGAGTGGATGGTTTTTGTGCAGCAACTTTGACAATGTAGTGCGCAACATGAACTTCTTGCAGGACGAATGTGGTATTCCTGAAGACCGGGTTTCTTTTGTCATTAAAAACCACCCCAGCTTCATCGTGCCAAACCCTGATGCCCTTCGGGCTCTAGTAGATAGAGCTGATGGGATTGGAATTCCCCGTGGATCCGGGATGTACCTCTGGATCCTTTTTGTGCTGCACGGGGTCAGCAAAGAAAAATTTGAGGCCCAAGTTAAGCTCATGAACAGTTTTGGTTTGTCGAACTCTGATTTCAATACTGCAGTCCAGAAACATCCAACTTTTTTATGGAGTTCCACAGAGGCATTGCGGAGGAAGATGGAATTTCTTATCAAGGATGTCGGGATTGCACCTTTAGACATTGCTTACCACCCGTCGCCTTTAGGATTAAGTTTGGAAAAGAGGTTGATTCCTCGATTTCGTGTGATGGAGATATTGAAATCTGAAGGGTTATGGGAGTCGACAAAGAAGCTACATAGATTTTTCTTATTGTCTGGTCCAATCTTTTTGCAGAAGTATGTGCTCCCTTACCAAGATAAATTACCCAAACTGCTTGAAGTCTTGTGAGTTGTAGTCTCGAGTTCTAGGGAATAATCCAAACTGCCAATGAATGCAAAGATTTAGATAGGTTTGTTTTTGATGGATAAACAATGATATTGAACCATTCTTGTTCTAGTTTCTCATATGGTTTACGTATTACTTTCCTAGTTGATCGATTATAAATGTTAGCTGCTAATGTAGACATGAGGATGCTTGTTTTTTCCAAATTCCTTTTTACAACCTGTTTGACTTGCAAAACACTTATTTTAGGAAGTTGTCAGTTGAACTCCTCTCAAAGTAGAAGACATTGTGCCTTTTAAAATGTAAAAAAGGTGTTCTGTTTTCCTTTTTCTGCATATGCCAAGGTTAGTGAAAAATCACTTTCCTTCTATTAAATCTATCCCATCTGTGAATATTCTAGCTAGAAGCTTCTTTGTCCAGCTTCATTGAAAGTGTCACTCTTGAATTTCCTTGTTTGTTAATACAAAATTATAGTCTATTTCTAAATGTTGTCAATTACAAATTGTTACTTGTATGTGAAGTATTGTTTGCCTGAGATTCTTCTAGTATAGTTATTTGAGTTGTAAAGTGATAAAAAAGATCTTATACTACTCAAAATTAGCCGGGGCAATCGCCAAGGCAACTTTGTTATGTAGTCCATCTCATACTTATCAGCCCTCTTGACTAGGTGCTTGATCTATTCAACTGCTTAATCTACTTAGGTCAAGCGGCTTAGTATAAATATCGAGTAGGCTCGAGTGTAGCAGATAGATGTCTTCACAGATTTTTCCTCTGCTGCAAACTGCAGTGTTCTTCCTCTTTGCAACGAGCTATTTATTTTCTATCTTCTTTTACCATATTATTCCTTAAACTCATTAATTTTATGTGCTTATTTATAAGTTGTTCGATTAGATTTATAATGCTCCATAATCTATTTATGTATGTTATTGTATTGTTTTTTTATGACAATACGAAATTATAAATAGTTTGTTGAATATGCTAATCACTTATTTACTTGATATTTGATTTTTTCCATTGTAGTAGTAGTATCCTTTCAGAATTAAAAATAAATTCTAAACCTTCTCTCTCTCCTTTTCCTTTCAAAAACTCAAATATTTTGAACTCTACTAATTTTCTCGTTTGGTCCTTAATCATCTTAATCGATCAACTCCCTCGATGTTGCCTTGTTTCATCGTGATCATCGTCATCGTTGATCAACACTCTCGGTGTCGCTTCGCTTGCTCATCGTCATTCATTTGCAGTGTGTTTTTTCATATACGCATCCTAAACATTTTCCTCCATCTAAATGTAGCAAATACAACATTATTGTAGTTACGGAATCATAGTTGTTACAATGTTATTGTTTGTGGTCCTACCACGTTATAGTAGTTATGATTTCATAACTGCTATAACTTTTTGGTCTAACCAATACATTGTAGCAGTTATGATACCATAGTTGTTACAACATTTTTAGACCAAAATGTTGTAGCAACTACAGTACCGTAGCTGTTACATCTTGTTGGTCTAACCATATTGTAGCATCTACGAAATCGTAGCTACTGGAACGTTGCAACAGCTAACCATAATTAGCTGAAATATTATTTTATTATTCAAAACTAACATTATAATAGATCACTAAGATATTAAATATTTATTTACATAATTAAATGAGGTCTAGTACTTCATCATCCCTTAGAAGATCTACTTCTTGTGCATATCATAAAAAAAATACAATAGAACAATAATGTCCTTGCAGTTTAAGTCATTCATATTACACTAGCACCAAATGAGTGACAGATGGAGTTGATAAGTAGAAGTCCATTTGCTTGGGCCCTAAACATATCGCATAATGCAAGCATCAGCAAACATCAGAGGCACTGTACAAAATATGTTTGATAATTGAGACTATCATGCTAAGTGTTTCATCTTTCAAAATCAGAAAATTAGATTCACAAGAAAAGATTTATACTAATTTTAGGACTTCCGATTTATAGCTATGAAGTCCCTTTGCATTTGGATGTTGCCTCCACCCTATTCTACCTGTAACATTTCATAGATCGGAATTGTCTAAAGAATGAAATAGAGAACAAGCTGATCAACATCAACAAATAATCATATCCTAAATTGATCTTTTGTTTTGTCAACTTATTATTTTATATATTTTTATATGGGTGTTATTTACTACTACTAGCAGTATATCTAGATTTCCAGTAAATTTATTACTTGATTGTATAAATGACTTTGAAAATTTATATAGATATAACTAGTGTAAGTTGTATATGACTATATCACCCCGCATATAGAGGGCATTGGTGTGATGCTCTCATTAAGGCCCAAGCCACCAGGCCTTGAGGGAAATCAAACTCTAACGCTGAAAAGATTTGCACACCTACTTGTTGTAAGTTGATAAATTTTACTGTAACTTCATGATTCAAAATTTATAATCATACTTATTGCATTACAGGTTTATATGTGTGAACATGTTAGAATTATAAAGTCACACAAGAACTTTATCCTTTCAAGAATATGCTGATGGAACTGGACAATCTCGTGTATCTACAATAAAGACGATGATTGGCAAGCTGACTTCGTAAAAAATAATAGCAACTTTGGTTTCATTAGATTTAGAGGAACATTTGCAATTAACTGATTTCCTAGTAGCTGTGGAAGAGCAAATTGATGATCAAATTGCACAGAACTTTACCAATGTATCTTTTTCTCAACAAGTAGAGAATGTTAAGGAGCATGTAGTAGAGGATGTTTAGGAGCAAATTGAATATCAATATTTCAGAGTAAAAGATGATCAACTTGTTGAGATACATTCTATGGTTGTTCGGTTGAGAAGGGAAAAAGAAGAGGAGAAAAAAAAGAAAGGAAGTTGTTGATTTAATGGAGAGGACTACCAGTAATGTTAACATTAGCATTGCTGAGAAGGACAAGACTATAGATGAAAATGTCAGAATTTTAGCTATAAAAGATAAAATTATAACCGAGCATGATATTAAAATTGCAGAGCTCCAAACACTGCTACAGAGCAAGGTATCAGAAGAGCCATGAGCAACCCCTACCTCGGATAAAAAGGTCATAAAGCCTAATCTGCCAATACATACAAGAATAAAGAGGTGCTATAAAGAGTATTGGATCACTATCGACTCAAAAATTTAAACAAGTCCCAAAAAAAGAGAACAGATAGGATTGAAAATAAATAACTAAGGGGAATGAGAAAGACAAAAAGATTATTAAGTATGAAGATCCAGAAGCCCCTATTCCATCAAATAAATTTGTCATAGTTTTATCAAATCATCAAATCAAACTTATTGAGATTTAGAAGCTCAAAACCAAAATATTGAAGGTAGGGTTGATTGTAGTTAATTATTGTTATTATTAATCCTCAATAACATGTTTGTCTATGTATTTGTTCAGCAAGCGAAGACATATTTTAAGAAAAATATGCTTTTGATATGTTTATTTATTACTAATGCCATTTATATTTAGGTGGAGTTTTTTAAGAGTCTCAAATGGTCATACTTTCACAGATGACATCGAGGTTTAGCACCTATTTCTGGAAATGAGTTTAAAACAATTTAAGTAAATGACTCCATACAAAGCAAATCGTAATTTGTAAGTATTTATTTATGTATCATATTATTGATTGCAATTAGATTCTTGTAAGTTTAAAAAAATTATCTTACAGATTAGATTGTGTCTTTTTGTGAAATGTTATGATGAGAGTTTAATGATTCAGAGATTAACTGAATTCAGACAAGCTGAAATGAAAGTTTATAGATTTAGAGTTGGATATAAAATTATGACAAGCAAAAATTGGAAGGTGGAAGTATGATGTTGTTGTTTATATAATATCAATGACAAAATTCAAATTGTATATTTGTATTAAAAAAACTATGATATGATGTTATTCACATGATGTTGATTTGGTTGTATCAAAATTTAAGTTTGTATGTGTACAATCACATTGTAGCAGTTACGAGTCCATAGCTACTACAACGTTAAGTCTATGTTCTAGTAGGATCGAAACTGTAGTTGTTTCAATATGGTCATGATTTGTTCAATAATGTTGTAGCAACTACGAGTCCGTAATTGCTACAATATTAAGTCTGTGTTATAGTAGCTATGAAACTGTAGCTACTACGACATGATCATGATTTGTTCAATCACGTTATAGCAGCTATGAGTTCATAGTTGCTACAACGTTAAGTCTGTGTTGTAGCAGCTATGGAATCGTAGCTGCTATAATGTAGTTATGATTTGTTCAATCACGTTGTAGCAACTACGAGTTCGTAGCTACTACGACATTAAGTCTGTGTTATAGCAGCTATAGAACCATAGCTTTAACAACATGATCATGATTTTTTCAATCATATTGTAGCAACTATGAGTATGTAATTACAACGTTAAATCTGTGTTGTAGCAGTTATGAAACCATAACTGTTGAAACATGATCATGATTTGCTCAATCATGTTGAAGCAATTACAAATCTGTATCTACTACAACATTAAGTTTGTGTTGTAGCAGTTACGAAACTGAGTTTGTGATGTATTAGCTACGAAACCGTAGTCGTTATAACATGGTCATGATTTTTTTAATAACATTATAGTAGCTATGAATCTGTAGCTACTATAATATTAAGTCTGTATTATAGTAGCTAAGGAACCGTTGTTACTACAACGTGGTTATGATTTGTTCAATCTCATTGTAGCTACTACTAGTCCGTAACTGCTATAACATTAAGTCAGTGTTATAACAGATATGGAATTGTATTTGCTATAATGTGATCTTGATTAATTAAAGTTAAGCAACTCCTCCCTTGCATTTAATGGGCTATAACTCTAGAAATGATATTTCAACTCCTTGAATTAAATTTCACCAACTTCTTTCTTATATTTAATGAGCTATAATTCTGAAATTGATGAAATTTACACCATTATAAAGATGGCATCCTAGCATATGTTGACCCTTCACTTTCAGATCATGGCATAAGACTCTTTACAAATCATGGCACGTTTGTGTCACCTGAAATGATGACCTTCTTCTAGTCCCCTGATAGTGCTTAATGATTCAAGTTCTGACACTTCTATGGGGTCTTGGGAAGACTCTTCCCCTTTTGCGCCTCTGAACATTTTGGCAAGGCCTTCTATGTAGGACCAAAATTTTTTAAATATCTCTACAATAGTACAAAATTGTCCATTTTGGGTCAAAGTCTTTATGGATTTATTTTTGGACTCTACCCAAAAGGTCTCATACCAATGGAGATATCTTCATCTTATAAACCCATGATATTTTTCATGTATTTCCAATGTGGGACTTTGATTGTATTTCTAACAATTATCTCCTCAAACAAAGGACTACTATTATTCTCATGGTTTATGCCTCCCCTCAAGTGTCAAGTCACTCTTGACCTATTTAGGGTCTCCCCTACTTCGTTTAAGGTTCCACCTATATTGTTCGATTTGGATCATGGCTTTGGCTCATGCTTCTTTCGACGGTTAGTCTGGTGAAGAGTGACCTTGCTCTGATATCAATTGTAGGGCCAAAATATTTTAGATATTTCTATAATAGTTTGATATTGTTCACTTTGGGCCTAAGCCTTTATGGATTTAATTTTAGGCTCTACCCCAAAAAGGCTTCATACCAATGGAGATATTTTTATCTTATAAACCTATGATCTTTTTCATGTATTTCCAATATGGGACTTTGATTGTATTCCCAACATTTTACACTAGTGGATCATCAGCAGGATCAAGGGCAAGGGAGTTGAAGGCTGCCCTTCTAACACTAGAAAATGTTGGAGATCGGTGGCCAGCTAAAAGGATGGTTGAATAGACGGTGCTCCCAATCTGTGGTTCTCTCTTCCTACACTTGTTAGTTATGTAGAGGAATAATACAAAACAAGCTAAACACAAAAGAGAAGAAAGCAAACCACTAACATGTTGTTTAACGTGGTTAGGAGATAAAACTCCTACTTCACGACTGTCCGTAAGGTGGACGATCCCAATCCGTTGGTGGATATCTCCCTGACAAACTCTGGCTAGCTCACATAGCTCCTTATGGGTGGAGAAACCTCACCACAACTCTCACAATAACACTTGAGATGCTAGGGCACTGGTAGATCCCTAATAGGGGTTAACCACTTCTATTTCGTCAACCTTAACCAAGCTCTCAAGCCTTGGTTATATAGGCCATAGGTTGGAAAACCCCACCTACTAGTCGACTGGTGAAAATGCCAGTCGACTGCCCTTTGTTAATTTCAACTGTTATAATTCAACGGCTCAATACCAATCGACTAGTAAAAGTACCAGTCGACTGCTCCACACTAGCCAAATGAACAGAGGCATTCTGTTCGCTGCTAGTCGATTGTCCAGTCGACTAATGAAAGTACCAGTCTGTTGGGATCTTAGATGGCTAGAGGGGGGGGGGGGGGGAATAGCTCCTTTAAAAACTTAAACGAAAACTTCTACACAGATAATCGTTAGCACAGCGGAATTAGACAACTAAAAGAGAGAAAAACATAAGCACACTAACACTAGGATTTACGAGGTTCGGGGATAACTTGCCCCTACTCCTCGGCGTGTCCGTAAGGTGGACGACTCCTTGATCTTCGGTAGATCGCACCCCGGATAAATTCCGGCTAAAGATCCTCCTTCTCGGTGGAGTAACCTCTCCACAAAGATCACAAGAGTAGCTTTGAAAGTGAAGCACAATTACTTACAGAGTGTGGCTAAAGGATTTAACAGTTTAACTTACAGCCACGAAGCAGAAAAACAACGACAGGAGGAATCAGCCAAGAGCTCAACGAAAACGCACAGCCTCTTGCTTGAACGACAGAGAGAGTTTTTCCAGAGTATCTTTTCATCCTCTCCTCTTCCTCCTTCTTATTTCTCTGCTTTCTTCACTGCGTTTGCCTGCATCGAATCACTGCAAACTAGTAGCGTATCACTGTCGCCAAACCAGGCGTCGCCAATCACGCTTCTTCCTCATCTGAACTCACACCAATACCATCCTTGGTCTTCACTGGTGTCTCTGAGCTCGAACCAATAAGGAAGAGTCAAGCTGATCGCAGCCAGTGAGCCAACTGAACAAGCCAGTGAACGTTGACGCTTCTTTTGCACAATTTGCAGCGATAACCAGTAGAAAAATCATTTTGTTTTATTCCTTTGATAGTCATTGATTTGAATTCAAACATCACCATGGTACCTGCAGCCTGTAACTCAAAAAGCTCACAAGCAGATGTTAGATCAGATGCATCAGAAACGAGTCAGAAATCTCAGAGAAGTAGCAGGAGACATGCGACATCACTGTGGATCGGTCAGCAGACCGATCCATAGGTTTCTGGACCGATCAGGAGATCGGTCCGGGAAGATCCTGATCGGTCTGTGGACCGATCATACTATGTGTGGATCGGTCCACAGACCGTTCCACGCTTTCTCAGCGTTTCTGATCCCTTCTTTCTGATCGGTCTGTAGACCGATCAGATAACCCACAGAATGCTTCTGTGTGGTTACTGATCGGTCCACAGACCGATCAGTTAACCCACAGAATACTTCTGTGTGGTTACTGATCGGTCACCAGACCGATCAGATAGCCCACAGATAGTCTGTGTGATTACTGATCGGTCACCCGACCGATCAGTGATCTTGGAGTATCACTGGATCGGTCTGTAGACCGATCCAATGCTACCGAGTGAGTTTTGCAGCTTTCCAGCCCGAAACCCTGAGGTCTTCCTGGTCCCGAGACCGAGCTACCGAGCCCTCTCTGACCTAGTCCGGAGAACGAGCTACCGAGCCCTCTCCGACCTCATCCGGTCCAGAGAACGAGCTACCGAGCCCTCTCTGACCATTCCGTGCCAAGTCACCATACTTGGACTTTTCCCGTGCCAAGCTCCCTGCTTGGACTTTTTACCAGATGTCTGGTCAACCTTGACCCATCTGGATTTCCCTTGCCTGGCTTCACTCACCAGGACTTTCCCTCCCAATTGATCAACCTCGATCAGTAGTCATTCTGAGTTAAATTAATATCTGATACAAACTTAAATCAGTGTCAACATCAAAACAACAGTCAGGTCAGACTGTATCAACAATCTCCCCCTTTTTGTTGTTTGACAACACGATTTAAGTTTAGATCAGAATTGTTCAAAATTTCATAATTTTAGGGGAATCAAGATCCTCCCCCTAAGACAGATACAATACCATGTAAGAATAGGAGAATCATCCTCCTAAGACAGATACAGTACCATGTAAGAATAGGAGACTCATGATTCTCCCCCTAACTCAAACTTTCATTTAATTCTAAACTTAGTTACCTTCTCCCCCTTTGTCAAACACCGAAAAGGTGCGAACCAAGTAAGAAAATGTTAAAAGACTCCCCCTTAACCCATACTGTTTTCTTTCTTAATCCCCCAAAATGCCTCTAAGTGTATTACGAGACAGTGATAAAGAGATAAAGGACAAACAGGACATGCAAGTGAACAACATATTAATATCCAATAGAAAATGAAGCATAATAAAGAGCAAGCAAAAAGAAAACGGAGTAGCATAAATACAGGAGTAGCATCAGAAGTGCAAACATCCAGGTCAGTCATAAAGACTAACAAATAACATCCAAAATACAGACAGCCAACAAACAAACTGTATCAATCAACATCCTCACACTGAGGAATATCACCATCATCGGCAGGAGGGGTGAAATCCTGAGGCGGCATGCCGGAGGATGAATAGCCTGGGTAAGACTGCGGAGGCGGGTAGCGTGCCATCCATCCGAGTAGCAACTGCTGTGTCACCACCTGATGACTGCGCATATCATCGAAGCGCTGGTCAATATGCCCGCGCAGGTCATCGTAGCGCTGGTCAATCCGTATGCGTAGTCCATCGAACTCAGCAGTCACCATCTCCTCGTGACGATCAAATCGGCTCTCCAACTCAGCGATCTGCCAGCGCAGGTCTGGATCCGCCTCGCCAATGTCAGCAGGAGGAGCAGCAACAGGAGCAGCTGCAACCTGTCGTGGAGGTCCCCGTGGTAACTCACCTAAAGCTCTCCCATCCTTCCACTGAACATCCCCATTTTGCCCTATGATTCCAGACTTGGAAAATGCCCGTTTCCCAAGTCGGCAATCCTGCCTGACCATTTTGATTATTCTACCCTTAGAGACATCAACCTGAAGGGTCTCAAGCCAATCAGTAATTATATGCCCATAAGGCATATAAATAGTGAAGCCGCTAGGCTGAGAATATGATATGATCGAGGAGTAGATGCTCGACATGATATCAAAATCGAGACGCCGACGCAAACCATAAAGCATAAGACAATGATATGATCGGATCTCAGATAATGGTTTAGATGTGATAGGTAGAAGGCAGTTCGTGACAATTTTAAAAAGAATGTAATCTTGAGGAGATAATCTCAAGGCTGCAAAAGTAGGGAAGTCAACATCTAGCTCATCTAGCCCTTGTCTAGGCTGTCTGAAGAAGTACTCATATATATCGTCAGGTGAGATATCAAACGGTGGAGGTAACTGATCTGGTAAGTCAGGAAATATCGAAAAGACATCACCGGAACACCTCCGACAATTGAGATACTCAAAGAAAGATGAGATACTGAAATCAAGAGTCCGCTTAGCAACTCTTGTTTTAAAACCTTGATCATTAGTCTCATGAAGGTTATTATAGAACTCAGAGACCAAGTCATAGTTGATATCCCGTTCCAAGTAGACTAGTGAATCGAGTTTGTAGTATGCTATGATTTCGGACACTTGTGGGCAAAATTCGTCCATGAATTTTCTATCCACGGACCTACAAGGGAGTAATTTGAATGTCCTTTGTTGAAAAGCTTGCTCAGACTGGCGGTTTGGGAATCTACTGGAACTAGCTGGTTGGGGTCGAGAGGGAGCAGGAGACTTGGTTTTCTCAGCTGGGGACTTAGAAGAACCCTCACCAGCTGCTTTCTTCCTAAATAGATAAAGATGTGGACACGGTCGGGGCAAATGGGAGTCCACGGGAGCCACATAGAGAGAACCGAGACAACACACATAGAGAAAATGTGAAAAGAAGCTAAAATGCTAAGAATGAACAAATCTTGGGAGGAAGAAGAGTTACCTGGGCGCCATTGTGACCTTTGGCTTTTAGAAGATGATGGGTCGAGAAGACGGGAGGAAAAGAGGAGCGTCGGCTAGGTTATGAGTCGGTCGGCTAGGGTTTTGGAAAAGGAAGAAGATCGGGAAGAGAGGAGGTCGGGAGGATTTAATGAGGGGATAGTGCACAGTGAGATCTGATCGGACGGTCGTCCGATCAGTATCGATTTTAACGCCCAAAGAGGTCTGATCGGTCCCCCAGACTGATCAGGAAACTCTCTGATCGGTCGTGGAGACCGATCAGGTAGCCTTCCTGCGAACCATAGAACTGACCGAAGAGTTATGGATTCGTTCTGGATCGGTCAACAGACCGACCCAGTATCTCCTGATCGGTCCCTGGACCGATCAGAGGTGGATGCGTGCCAGAACCTCCTGATCGGTCGTGGAGACCGATCAGGGAACCTCCTGATCGGTCCCCGGACCGATCAGAGGTCGATCAGTAGCTAGCGATACGTTTCAGAACCCCTGATCGGTCTGCAGACCGATCAGATATCGACCTGATCGGTCCCTGGACCGATCAGTGTCTGATAATCCTGAAATTCTGATTTCAGTAACTGAAATTTTTGCGCCGTTGTTGATCGAGAATTCTGAAAAGTTCAACAACCAAGAATTCAGAACCTCCCAAATTCATAACCTAGAACCTAAGGATCAACACCCACAATTGTGTTCAAAAACTGAACTCTTATAGCCTGAGCTTGTTTAGAGCCTGAAAGTTTCAGACTTCAAAACCTAAAAACTCAGACATTTGGAATCTTAGAGTTCCAATCTTAGAGAACCTTATAAAACTATTACCTATAGTGAACCAAGGTATTAGTTAAGACCTAGGATTGCTATGATCAGTTTCAAGTTTGTCAAAATATAAACAACTTGTCCTAATTTTCAATCAAGGTATGTTAAGTATCAATCAAAAGTATCAATCAACAAATCAACCATCAACTATAATTGGATAACTTCTAGGCAAAAGTCCAACCAAGATTCCTTGATTGGAATATATGAGTAAGATCAAGGAACCAATTACACATGAATTATGTAATGGTGTTCCCCATACTCAATTAATGTCTCTTCAACCTAATTATTCAAGGGATGTATGATACATTTTGAATAATTTGGTTGTTCCTAGCATCTCACCCCATTTCTAGCAAACAAAAATATTTTGTTAAACCTTATAGTTTGTGTGAGATGTTCCCAAGTTGCCCAAAATCATTCCCAATTTCTCTTGTCATTTTTAATTTTTCCTTATTGATCATGATGAGGTCCTAAGGACCTAAGGAGCCAAACACATTCCCAATTCCCTCCTTAAATGACTAAATTCATTCTCCGGAAGGGGTTTGGTGAAAATATCAGCTAGGTTTGACTTTGACTCCACATATGTGAGCACAATGTCACCCCTAGCTACGTGATCTCTAATGAAGTGATGACGCACTTCAATGTGCTTGGTCCTTGAATGATGGACTGGATTTTTAGTTAGGTTGATCGTGCTAATGTTGTCACATAGCACTTGTACACCCTTATAAGAAAGTCCATAATCCTCTAGAGTGTGAATCATCCACAACAATTGTGATACACTCTCTCCCATGGCAATGTATTCAGCCTCGGTCGTGGAGAGAGCCACACAATGTTGCTTCCGACTTGACCAACTAACTAATGATGAACCTAAAATTGGCAACCCCCACTAGTGCTTTTCCGATCCGGTTTGCACCCAGCATAATCGGAATCGGTATAGCCTATCAAGTCAAAAGACTGCATACGAGGGTACCATAGACCTACTCGAATTGTGCCCTTAAGGTATCTCAATATTCTCTTAACTGCAATTAAATGAGATTCCTTGGCACGGACTTGATATCTAGCACACATGCCCACAGCAAAAAGTATGTCAGGTCGACTAGGCGTGAGATATAGAAGACTACCAATCATGCTTCTATATTGCGTTAGATCAATTGGTTTTCCACTCTCATCATTGTCAAGGCGAGTGCTTGTCGCCATTGGAGTGGACATTTCCTTAGAGTCACTCATATTGAATTTTCTAAGCATCTCTTGAGTGTATTTTGTCTGATGGACATAAATTCCATCTCGAGTTTGTTTGATTTCAAGTCCGAGGAAGAATGTCAACTCTCCTACTAAACTCATCTCAAACTCACTTTCCATGTGAGAAATGAATTCATTTAAATAGACCTTGTTATTTGAGCCACAAATTATGTCATCGACATACACTTGGGCTACAAAAATGTTTTCACCATCTCTACGCAGAAATAGTGTTGGGTCTATTTGGCCTCTTACAAAGCCCTTTTCTAGTAAATAAGTTGACAGCCTTTCGTACCAAGCTCGAGGTGCTTGTTTAAGCCCATAAAGAGCTTTCTTGAGCTTGTATACGTGGTTTGGAGCTTCGGTACTCACAAACCCCGGGGGTTGTTCAACATAGACCTCTTCTTTAATGAAGCCATTTAAGAAGGCAGATTTAACATCCATTTGATAGAGCTTGAAACCTCTATGTGCAGCAAAAGCTAGCATCAAACGAATGGACTCTAATCGGGCCACGGGAGCATAAGTCTCATCATAATCGAGACCTTCGACTTGACTATAGCCCTTGGCTACAAGTCTTGCCTTGTTTCTTACAACTTCTCCCTTTTGATTTAACTTATTTTTGAAGACCCATTTAGTTCCAATAATGGTGGTCTTCTTAGGTCTAGGAACTAAGTCCCACACTTGGCTCCTTTCAAATTGACCTAACTCATCTTGCATAGCTATGATCCAATCAGGATCGCGTAATGCCTCATCAACTAATTTTGGTTCAATCTCTGAAATCAATGCGACTTCATTAGACTCATTTCTAAAGAATGACCTAGTCCTAACCCCTTGTTGGATATCTCCCACAATTTGGTCTTGGGGATGACTAGTGGTTATCCTAGATTGTCTTGGTGTTGGTGGAGCCTCATGAATGGTCTCACTAGGCACAGGCAAGGACTCAATATCAGGCAAGGGATCAACCGGAGCCCTTTGTTGCCTTTGCTCATCGTCATCAGAGTCAACCTCGACTCTTTCTTCATTTTGATCATTCAAACTTAGATTTCTAAGTTCAAGTTGAATTTCTCCTACATCCCTTGATTGATCATTTGATTTAGGGATTTCTTCAAAAGCTACATCAGAGGACTCTTCAATCAATTTAGTCCTATTGTTGTAGACTCGATAGGCTTTGCTGGTGAGCGAGTACCCGACCAGTATCCCTTCATCAGCCTTGGCCGAAAATTTTCCAAGATGGTCCTTGGTGTTCAAAATAAACACCTTACAACCAAACACCCTAAGATGTTTAATTGTAGGTGGTTTCCCAAACCAAAGTTCATGAGGAGTCTTTCCTAAAAACCTATGTATCAGGATTCGGTTTTGCACATAGCAAGCTGTATTCACAGCTTCAGCCCACAAGTAACTCGGTAGTGAGTACTCATTGAGCATGCTTCGTGCAGCCTCTTGTAAGACTCGGTTCTTTCTCTCCACAACCCCATTTTGTTGTGGGGTCCTTGGAGTTGAGAACTCATGTCTATACCCTTTTGCTTGACAAAATTCTAAGAACCTATGGTTTTGAAATTCACCACCATGATCACTTCTAATGGTTTTAATTGTTGTTGATTTTTCATTTTCAGTTCTTCTACAAAAAGAAATAAAAATATCTATGGTTTGATCCTTAGTTTTCAAAAAGAAGGTCCATGTATATCTAGTAAAATCATCAATAATTACTAAACAATATCTACTACCATTCAATGAAATAACATTGTTACAATCAAACAAGTCCATATGTAATAAGTCTAAGGCAGTAGATGTACTCACAATGCTTTTACCTTTATGAGATGCTTTTGTTTGCTTACCCATTTGACATGCATCACATAGTTTGTTCTTTTGGTACTTGATGCTTGGTAAGCCTCGTACTAGTCCTTTGTTGGCCAACTTCCGAATGTTCTTCATGTTTACATGTGCCAACCTTCTATGCCAAAGCCAAGACTCTTCTTCTTTTGACATGAAATACTTAATCAAAGCATTAGTAGCACTTTTAAACGATACTTGATAAATGTTATCAACCCTTGTGCCTACTAGTACCGTGTCAAGTGTGTCAATGTGTTTAACCAAACATTGACTTGAATGAAATTCAATTGTGTAACCCGTATCACACAATTGACTGACACTTAGGAGATTAAAAGTCATCCGCTTGACTAGAAGAACATTCTTGATGTGGAGACATTCGGATATATGAATGTCTCCAACCCCTATAACCTTAAGACTACCATTATTGCCAAAAGACACATTACCTCTATTTTTATTTTGTATGGTAGAGAATAGTGACTTGTCCCCTGTCATGTGCTTGGAGCATCCACTATCAGCAAACCAAGTTGATAGACGCTCCCCCTCGACCAATGCCTACAAGACACGAAAGACGGATGTTTTAGGTACCCAAATTCTGGGACCTAATGCATCTACAATGAGAGACCTAGGCACCCATGCCTTAGTCACCTTCTTCCTAGTCTCATGAACCCTAGAAACATGTGTTCTATGAAATTGGGTTCTTAACACTAAAGAAATAAAGCTAGACTCCTTAGGTTGGTATCCTAATCCAGCCTTGTTGTAAACCGCCCTTTGGGTATTTAGAATCATGTCTAAGGTCTTAGAGCTGGTTGAGAATTTCTCAAGCATTTTCTTGAGCTTCTCAATTTCACCCTTCAAGGTTTTGTTTTCATCCTCTAGGGCCTCTTGATAAAGGTCATCGACCTCATCTTCCCTAAGGGCCCTTAATTTCTCTATTTCATCTTTTAGCAGTTTAGTTTCTGTTTTTGATTTTTTAAGGGAAGTAGACAAATGTGCAATTGTTTTATAACACTTTTCTAAATGGGGAGAGGTTACCTCTTCATCATCCGAAGATGATGAAGTCGCGGCTGAAGAGCTTGAGTCCTCACTCTCGGACTCGGACTCCTCTCTTGCCATGAGGGCTAACTGTCGTGTACTCTTCTCCCTCTTCTCTTCCTCAGATGAACTTGAAGAAGACTCATCCCATGTAGCTTTTAGAGCCTTCTTCTTCTTGACTCTTTCCTCCTTCTTTTTGGCTCGTTCCTCCTTCCTTTTTAATTTCGGACACTCGCTCCGATAGTGTCCCTTTTTGCTGCATTCATAACATGTAACATTAGTTTTGTCAATATTTTGTTCACTAGGTTTACCTTTCCCTTTGTATCTTCTGCTCCTTCTCATGATTCTTCTCACGAAGTTGGCCATCTCGCTTGATGATGATTCACCTTCATCATCGGACTCGGAGGAGGATGAAGATGAAACAATTTCTTTCTCCTTCTTCTTTTCTTTCTTTCTTCTTCCCTCCTTGCTCTTTTCTTCTGCAACCAAAGCAATACCTTTCTCTTTTTGCCCTTTGTTAGCAAGTTCATGTAATTCCATTTCACAAAAAAATTCATCTAACTTAACAATGGAAAGATCCTTGGATACCTTGTAGGCATCCACCATGGATGACCACAAGGCATTCCTAGGAAAAGCTTTTAGAGCATACCTTACGAGGTCACGGTTTTCTACTCGTTCATCCACCGAATGGAGACCATTGATGATCTCCTTGAACCTTCCATGTATCTCACTTACAGTTTCATTTTCCTTCATGACAAGGTTCTGTAGTTGGTTTAGGAACAAATCCCTCTTGGCGATCCGAGAGTCTCGAGTCCCTTCTTGGAGCTCGATGAGCTTGTTCCATAGATCCTTCGCACTTGTGAAAGGACCAACCTTGACAAGTTGATCCTTGGCTATCCCACATTGCAAAGTGACAACCGCCTTGGCATCGGCTTGTCCCTTGCGAGTTTGCTCGGTTGACCATCTCGATGAGTCAAGTTCCTTACCTTCTTCGTCCTTTGGAGGTGAGAATCCCTCCTTGACGGAGAACCACATGGAGATATCGGTCTTGAGGTAATACTCCATGCGGCTTTTCCAGTATTGAAAATCTGCTCCATCGAAATAGGGTGGACGGTTGGTGCTGAGTCCCTCCTTCATGGCCATTGTTTAGCTCTTTGGGTTGTTAAGCCGAAATGAAGAGCACCAGGCTCTGATACCACTTGTTGGGATCTTAGATGGCTAGAGGGGGGGTGAATAGCTCCTTTAAAAACTTAAACGAAAACTTCTACACAGATAATCGTTAGCACAGCGGAATTAGACAACTAAAGGAGAGAAAAACATAAGCACACTAACACTAGGATTTACGAGGTTCGGGGATAACTTGCCCCTACTCCTCGGCGTGTCCGTAAGGTGGACGACTCCTTGATCTTCGGTAGATCGCACCCCGGATAAATTCCGGCTAAAGATCCTCCTTCTCGGTGGAGTAACCTCTCCACAAAGATCACAAGAGTAGCTTTGAAAGTGAAGCACAATTACTTACAGAGTGTGGCTAAAGGATTTAACAGTTTAACTTACAGCCACGAAGCAGAAAAACAACGACAGGAGGAATCAGCCAAGAGCTCAACGAAAACGCACAGCCTCTTTCTTGAACGACAGAGAGAGTTTTTCCAGAGTATCTTTTCATCCTCTCCTCTTCCTCCTTCTTATTTCTCTGCTTTCTTCACTGCGTTTGCCTGCATCGAATCACTGCAAACCAGTAGCGTATCACTGTCGCCAAACCAGGCGTCGCCAATCACGCTTCTTCCTCATCTGAACTCACACCAATACCATCCTTGGTCTTCACTGGTGTCTCTGAGCTCGAACCAATAAGGAAGAGTCAAGCTGATCGCAGCCAGTGAGCCAACTGAACAAGCCAGTGAACGTTGACGCTTCTTTTGCACAATTTGCAGCGATAACCAGTAGAAAACCATTTTGTTTTATTCCTTTGATAGTCATTGATTTGAATTCAAACATCACCATGGTACTGCGACTGTAACTCAAAAGCTCTGGCGGATGTTAGATCGGATGCATCGAAGCGAGTCGAAATCTCGGAGAAGTAGCGGAGACATGCGACATCGCGTGGATCGGTCGTGAGACCGATCCATAGGTTCTGACCGATCGGAGATCGGTCCGGAAGATCTGATCGATGCGTGGACCGATCATACTATGTGTGGATCGGTCCACAGACCGTTCCACGCTTTCTCGGCGTTCGATCCTTCTTTCGATCGGTGCGTAGACCGATCGAGATAACCTGAATGTACGTGGTTCTTGATCGGTCCGACCGATCGATTAACCTGAATACTTACGTGGTTCTTGTCGATCCGCGAGCCGTCGGTTAACCGAATGTTTACGTGGATCTGATCGGTCACCGGGCCGATCGGTGATCTTGGTATCCTGGATCTGCACCGATCCGACGACAAGTATCCGGATCGATGCGTAGACCGATCCATGCTAAGTGAGTTTTGCGACTTTCGGCGAAACCACGAGGTCTTTACGGTCCGAGACCGAGCTACGAGCCCTCTCGACCTAGTCAGGAACGAGCTACGAGCCCTCTCCGACTCCTCCCGGTCCAGAGAACGACTCGAGCCCTCTCGACCATTACGTGCCAAGTCACCATACTTGGACTTTTCCGTGCCAAGTCCTGCTTGGACTTTTTACCAGATGTCTGGTCAACCTTGACCCATCTGGATTTCCCTTGCCTGGCTTCACTCACCAGGACTTTCCCTCCCAACTGATCAACCTCGATCAGTAGTCATTCTGAGTTAAATTAATATCTGATACAAACTTAAATCAGTGTCAACATCAAAACAACAGCCAGGTCAGACTGTATCAACACAGTCGACTGGTACCCTGAATATAATCTCTCAACACTTGGACCCTCACCCTTATGACTTACTTGACTCTTCCTCGCAGCCTTGACCTCTTGCCTTCAAGTCGACTTCCTTTGGCTCTCGTCCCTCAGATGCATTCAAGCCCGCGGCTTGTCCCAATGCCATCCTTTGTGTATGTCTTGAAGTCATTTCCTATAACTCTTCTCCTGCTATCTTGTCTACGATGGCTCGGATGCTCCATCCTTCATCGGATCCGAATACATCAAGTTGAGTCATATGTGTATCCTGCAAACCTGCACACTCACATACATATATCAAATACAAGGGTAATCTTAACTTAAACCCTTTGCCAATTATCAAAATCCATGGTCACACGGACTCTCAAGATTGCATCTAACAATCTCTCCTTTTTTGATGTTTGACAATACATTTAAGTTAGGAAAAATATAATGGCAAAATAACATGCTAATAATGCATTTGGACTTACGTTGCCAAGGCTACACACTTGGACTTACACCACCATGGAAATATGGAACATGCATTGAAACCTATCACAAGGCTCCCCTTACACCTATGCTCCCCATTGAGCTAGGAATTTTATCACAGGAATATTTAAGAACCTATCACAAGACTCCCCCTATGCCTATGCTCCCAATTGGCTAGGATTTTCTCACCGTAAAGACATTTAAAGTTTTTCCAACTAAAACCTTATTTCTCCCCATTTGCCTAATATCAAAACTCTTTCAACAATATCCCAATTATTGAAACTTGATCATCCAAACTGACCCTAAACTCATGTATTTATCCCCCAAGGATCTTATACACCTATACAAGTTATTTTGATTAAATACAATGCTAAAAAATAGTTTTCAAACTGTATCAGTCAACTGTCATAAGTACCAGTCGACTGCCTGTAAGGAGCTAGGGCACTAAACATGCGAAAGCGCAGCGGAAAACATCTAGTTCCTCCCAGAAGATCCATGCGAAGGAAAACCACATACTAAGGTTCTACATGAAAAAGAGAGTTATACCTTTTGTTGAGTGCCCTTTGTAATACCGATAGTAACTTTTCTTTAGATGCGGATCTTAACGCGATCAAGTGCCCGCGCCTCTATGGTATCCACACGAACAAGTCTCGTTTGTCTCACAAACTCACAAAGTGGAGAATGAAACAACCAAAGGTCGTGCTAGCAACCCTTCTTGGGAGTTTCGACCAAGTGGAAGAGAGGAGGAAGAAGAGCAAGAACATCAAAAAACTCATCATCAAAATGAATTCAAAAACCCCTTTTTATAGATTCATGAAATTGCCTTATGCCTTAATGTCAATTAGCTTAATTGACATTAATATTTGTCTTCATCCAATGAATCTAATGCATCAAATGCATGAGCAATTCAAATTGTTCTCTCTTCATCCAATGCATCCAATGCATGAGTAATTCACGTTGTACACTCCTCTTTCTTCATGAATTCAAATTCATGAAATCACTTAATGAGTCCAATTCATTAATCATCAATCCAATTGACTCAATAAGTCTAATTTAAATTGGACTTAATCTAATAGTTAGATTCAATTGAGTCGAACTCAATAAGTCTAATTTGAATTAGATTTAATCCAATGATCCATCATATGAATCTATCTCCATTGACTTATTTTTTGTATGTGACCCAATAGGTTCTCATTGTTGGAATGTATACTAAAAGCCTAGCATTTGTATAAACATTTATTTAGAAATAAAGAATCACGTTGGTCAAATATCTACATTTATATGCTAAGTGTAGTTGTTCAATTAATTTATATTATAGATAACATGGTGTGTGGTGTCACACACAGAAGATCATGTTATCAATTCCTTATAAATTATAAGCAGTTGCTCACAACTAAGATGGATAGGAACACACCATTGCAATAGTCGTAGTGTAATTAGGTATTAGTTTATCTTGACTGATAAATTACACTAGTACACTATGAATGTATTGAGCAAGACCATTTAAGGTAAGTTCTTTTTATACTGATTGAATAAAAGAACAAGACCTTTGTTATTATGGAAGTGTGTGCTCTTAATCATGATATAATAACAAGCACGTATACTTAATATTCATTTCTTTAATTTATCAAAGGGTGTGATTTAGTTCGATGGATCAATAGACCCGATAAGTTGGGAAATGGTATTATTTATATGGTGTGTTGTTGATTAT
Organism: Zingiber officinale; assembly: GCF_018446385.1. Taxonomy (NCBI): domain Eukaryota; kingdom Viridiplantae; phylum Streptophyta; class Magnoliopsida; order Zingiberales; family Zingiberaceae; genus Zingiber; species Zingiber officinale. Next base: position 82,630,711 of record NC_056000.1, on the reverse strand, counting down.
AGAATGAAACTGTGTCCTAGTAATCTAGGTTGATAATGTCCCCAAGAGGAGCTCATAAGGATTGTCATGCAAATCATGCAGGTGGACTTAGTCCGACATTACAATAAGGTTGAGTGATACTACTCTTGGACTAAGATATTAATTAAAGTGAGTTGTCAGTAACTCATTTAATTAATGAACATTCGACATCTTAAACACAGGGAGATTAACACACTCATGATAAGAAGGAGCCCATATAATAATATGAGATTGGTGTGGTAGTTCAATAATAACTCTTTAGTGGTATGAGTTATTATTGATGAACTCGAGTTGGGTGTTCGGGGCGAACATGGGAAGCTCAAGTTCATTGGGAGACCAAAACCAATTCCTCCTCTCGGTCCCTATCTTAGCCTCTTAATTATAAAGTGTTATACCCACCCATACCCACCTTACCCATCCTAGGTGGTCGGCCAAGCCAAGCTTGGAGCCCAAGCAAGGGCCGACCACATCAAGGCTTGGATGGATCAAGTGGTGGCCGGCCCTAGCTTGGAGCCCAAGTTTAGGTGGTTGGCCACAATAAATTAAAAGAATTTTATTTTTTAAATTCTTTTCTTATGTAGAAGTTATGGTTTTAAAAGAGAGTTTAAAATTTAAATATTTCCTTTTATAGTTTTCTACAAAAGATTAAGAGAAAGGTTTGATATCTTTCCTTATTTGTAGTTAAAAGGAATATTTTAATTTTTGATAAAACTTTCCTTTTATGTAACCATCCTCATGATTTTAAAAGAGAGTTTTAAAATTAAATCTTTCCTTTTATAGATTTCTACAAAAGATTAAGAGAAAGATTTGATATCTTTCCTCATTTGTAGTTAAAAGAAAGATTTTAATTTTAGAGAAAACTTTCCTTAATTTTAAATTATCCACATGTTTTAAAAGAGAGATTTTAATTTATAAAAGTTTCCTTTTATAACCAATCATGAAGGGAATTTTTTAAGAGAAATTTTTATTATAAAAATTTTCGGAAACAAATTAGGAAGTTTTAATTTTGTGTTTAAAACTTTTCTTATTTGGAGGGATTAAGGTGGTCGGCCATATATAATTTAAAAGGGAAATTTTTATTAAATTTTCCTTTCATCGGCAAGGAGAATAAGGAAGTTTTTATTAAAACTTTCCTTATTTGCCAAGATCAAGGAATATAAAAGAGAGGGTATAGGTGCCTCATCTTATAACAATAGATCTTCTATTATTCCTCTCTTCCTTGGTTGGTGGCCGGCCCCTCTCTTCCTCTCCATCTCCTATTCTTCTTTCTTGGCTGGCGGCATCTTCATCTCAAGGAGCTTGGTTGTTGGTTGCTACAAAATTTATTATAAAAATTTTGTACAAAGGTCTGAACCTTTTCCTAGCTACCATGTGTTCTTTTAAATTAAACTTGGATTGCCTGCGGAACATAACACGTTTGATCCTAAGTTTAATTTATTTGTTCTTTTAGGTTTAGACTTGGATCTCTTGCAGAACTTAACACGTTTGATCCAAATCACCTAGATCACGAAGACAATTAAATATCTATTTCCAAAATCGGCTTCCAGTACTGCATGGCGAGGCACATGGTCTTCTTGGATATGGGAGCATCCACCACCGACTAGACAAAACCTTTTAAGGAAATTAAATATTTAACCTTCCCATAGTAACCCTAGGTTAACCACTAAGAACAATCAAATCACAAGGAAAAAAAAATAAAAGAGCACAACTTCGAAAACTAATTCGAAAAACTAGAATTGCATGCCTCTTGTATTTGGTATTTTTACAAAGAAACAAAACTAACATGATGCGGAAAACGATTATTAGTTATACCTTTCTTTGTGAATAATGACCTCTTGATTTTCTACCGTATTCCTCTTCTAATCTCGGAGGTTGTGTGGGCAACGATCTTCCAAGACGAGAACCACCTAGCACCTTCTTCTCCTTCCTTCAAGTTTCGGCCAAAGAACAAACTACTAAAGGATGAAGAACCTTTTCCACCAACCAAGCTCCAAGGGATGCAAGCTTTCTCTCATTCTTCTCCAATCTAAGATCCGGCCACCACTTAATCTCCAAGAAAGATGAGAGGTTCGGCCACACCAAGGAGAGAAGAGAAAAGGGAGAGGCCAGCCACACCAAGAAAGAAAAGAGGGAGAAAATAGAATAGAGGTTGTGTCTCTTGAAGGCACCCAAACCCCTCTTTTATAATCCTTAGCTTTGGCAAATAAGGAAATTTAGTTACAATAAAATTTCCTTAACTTTCCTTGACATGAATTAATTAGGAAGAATTAAATAAAATTTCCTAATAGCTCATGTCATGGTTGGCCACCTCATGGAAGAGCAAATAAGGCAATTTTCAATCAACCAATTAAAATTCCTTATTTGTTTCCGGAAATTTTAAAAAATAAAATTTCTCTTTAAAATCCTTTCATGGTTATAAAAAGAAATTTCTATAATTTTATTTTTCAACATGTGGATAATTTACAAAGAAGAAAAAAAATAAAATATCCTTTTAATCTACAAATAAGGAAAAAGATTTAATCTCTTTTCTTAATCTTTTGTAGAAACTTATAAAAGAGATATTTTAATTTTTTTAATCTCTCTTTTAAATTATATCTTCCACATAAAAAAAATTTAAAATTAAAATTCTTTTCTATTTTAATAGGGCCGGCCACCTAAGCTTGGGTTTAAGCTAGGGCCGACCACCCATGGACCAAGGCTTGGCCGACCCTAGCTTGGTCCTCAAGCTAGCTTGGTCGGCCCCTATAACATGGGTATGAAGGTGGGTATAGGTGGGTATAGTACTCTATAACTAAGAGGCTACGATAGGGACCGAGAGGAGGAATTGATTTTGGTCTCCCGATAAAATTAAGCATCCCGTGTTCGCCCCGAACACACAACTTAATTTTATCAATAATAATTCATTCCACTAGAGAACTATTATTGAACTACCGCATCAATCCCAAATTACATTTTTTGGCTCCTTCTTATTATGAGTGTATTAGTCTCCCTGTGTTTAAGATGTCGAATGTCCACTAATTAAGTGAGTTACTGACAACTCATTTAATTAATATCTTAGTCCAAGAGTAGTACCACTCAACCTTATCGTCATGTTGGACTAAGTCCACCTGCAGGGTTTAACATGACAATCCTTATGAGCTCCTCTTGGGGACATTATCAACCTAGATCACTAGGACATAGTTTCCTTCTATAATCAACAACACACACTACAAGTGATATCATTTCCCAATTTATTGGGATTATTGATTTATCGAACTAAATCTCACCCATTGATAAATTAAAGAAATAGATATCAAATATATGTGCTTATTATTATATTAGGATTAAGAACACACACTTTCATAATAACTGAGGTCTTTGTTCCTTTATAAAGTCAGTATAAAAGAAACAACCTCTAATGGTCCTACTCAATACACTCTAAGTGTACTAGTATAATTATATAGTTAAGATAAACTAACACCTAATTACACTACGACCTTCCAATGGTTTGTTCCTTTCCATTTTGGTCGTGAGCTACTGTTTATAATTTATAAGGTACTGATAATATTATCTTCTGTATGTGACACCACATATTATGTTATCTAAAATATAAATTAATTGAACAACTACAAATAAATGTAGATAATTTGACCAAATGTGATTCTTTATTCAAAATAAATGTCTACAAAAGCTTAGGCTTTCAGTATACACTCTAACACCTTAGCTGGCGGCATCTTCATCTCAAGGAGCTTGGTTGGTGGACGGATCTTGTTAGAGGATGAAGGAGAGATAGGAGACTTTGTTTCTTAGCTTCCCTTGGAGCTTGGTTGGTGGCCAAAGTTCTTCATCTCAAGGAGGTTGTTGTTGGACGAAACTTGCAAGGAGAAGAAGGAAGTTTGGGTGGATTCTCATCTCGGTAGATCGTCATCCACACGATGTTCGAGATAAGAAGAGGAATATGACAGAACATCGTGAGGTCTATAAACTATAAAAGGTATAACTAGTTATTAGTTTCCGCATCATAACTAGTTCATCCTTTTATTTAGATCTTGAAATATCAAACATAAGAGGCTAATGAATCTAGGTAATCGAATTTATGTTTTCAATTTTGTGTTTCTTTTGTTTTTCGAATTTGTGATTCGATTGTTCTTTTTGGTTAAACCTAGGGTTACTATAAGGAAATTAAATATTAAATTTCGTTGAAAGGCTTTGTCTAGGAAGTGGTGGATGCTCCCATACCCAAGAAGGCCTATTGCCTCGTCATGTTTAACCTGGAAGTCGATCTCTGAAATTAATATTTAATTGAATTTGTAACATGGGTGGATTTTGATCAATAATGTTAAGCATCGTTTGCGATCCAAGTCTAAACTACTAAGAACAGATAAGTTGAATTTGGAATCAATATGTTAAGTTCCGTTTGCAATTCCAAATTTAATTTCTAAAGAATACAATAGGTTGTTAGGAACGGTTTAGGACTTGTACCAAATTTTTGTATAGGGGAACTGGTACGATATTCCGATTAGCAACCAACAATTGGTATCAGAGCTAGGGTTTGCCTCTGTCTGTTTGGTTTTCAGTTTAATTATGCACATGTCATACATATTTTAGGCAGGATAATAGTAGGATATGCTAACTCTGTGGTTGCAGGCTCCAACTATTATGGCTTAATGTGATTGTGTGTGATTGGACTCTTGGACATGTCAAGAGCATTTTATGTGTGTGCATGATTGTATTTATTAAATACAGCAAGAGCTGTATTAGCCCTAGGATTTTACTTTTTTTGTTCGATCTAGACTTTGTGTACATTCCCTTGTGGAATATAGAATTGATATATGTAAAATTCTATTTTGGTCGCGAATCGTATCCTTGCAAGGCATGGTACTATTTGAGGACTAGAGACGCAGCAGAATAGGAAGCTCGATGGACCCAACGACATGAACCCTAGGGCTGGCAGCATACGGAGGACAGTGATGGAAGAAGCCATAATAGTTGAAAAATTAATTTCCATATTTATTGCTTTTATTTACTGTGATGTGTGTGTGCATGTGATGTGTGCTTGCATAGTTAAAATTCCTCACCTTAAATAACTAAGTGGGAGAGGGATTAGTAAATAAATTTCACGATCGCCATTACTGGTTTGTAAATGATGCAACAAACTTGCGTGTTGGCTCTGAGTGCCTCCCTCCACAACAGATGAGTTTGTTTGCGGATTACTAGATCAAACTTCCTTTATGAATGATTACTGGTTTATAGGTGATGCATTCAAACTTGCGTGTTGGCTCTAAGTGCCTTCCTCCACAATAGATGAGTTTATTTGCGGATCACTAGATCAAACTTCCTTTATAATTACTGGTATGTAGGTGATGCATTCAAACTTGCGTATTGGCTCTGAGTGCATTCCTCCACAACGGATGAGTTTGATTGCGGATCACTAGATCAAACTTCCTTTATGGGTAATTATAGGAAATTGTTTAGGTTTGTGTGATCTTCTCTAGGTGAAGGAGCACAATCCTATAAGTAATCAAGTAATGGTATACACTTAGGCACATCTAATAGTATAATCCCCAACGGAGTCACTGCTATTATTTGTGTGACCAAAGGAAAACCAACTATTAATTTGTCATAAAGTTAGGTAAAACCCCCTCTTACAAATGTCTGAATTTGTATACGTCCACACTAACGTGACATACAAAATTCACGGTGTTTGAGGTAATTTTATTTGTAAAAAAGTTAGGTTGACAAAATAAAATGGGTAAAACCTTCTCATACAAACAATTGAATTTGTATACGTCCACACTAATGTGACATACAAAATTCATGGTGTTTGAGGTAATTTAAGGTTGACAAGATAATTAATGTGTAAGACCCTCCTCTTACAAATGTCTAAATTTGTATGCGTTCACACTAACGTGGCATACAAAATTTACGGTGTTTGAGGTGTCGGTGAATTTAAATGATATTGTTTTGAGGAATCAATATTATTTTAAATTCAAAGTTTTGACCAAATATTTGATCAAAGATAGACCAACTATTAATTTTATTTGTCATAAAGTTAGGTTGACGAGATAATAAAATTAATGGATAAAATCTTCTCTTAAAGTTTGAATTTGTATACGACCACACTAACGTGACATACAAAAACTCACAATGATTTTGAGGTGTTGGTCTTGACTAAATATTTTTGTGATTCTTAGGATTTCAAATGTGTAACGCCCGAAAATTCTCAAAATGATTTTTAGAAATATTCTATGATTTTTCTAGAATTTTAGAATATTTTTAAAATATTCGGAATAGTCCGCGAAGACCTCAGCTATGATAGTCGGCCTATTCAGATAATAGACCGAGCAGTTAAGAAATTACGGAACAAGGAGGTACCGTTAGTAAAAGTCATTTGGCAAAGTCACACAGCAGAAGAGACAACTTGGGAGGCAGAAGCCAGTATGAGATAGAAGTACCCAGCGTTATTCTAAGTTCGAGGACACACTTTTTATAAGGTATGGAGGATTGTAACGCCCGAAAATTCTCAAAATGATTTTTAGAAATATTCTATGATTTTTCTAGAATTTTAGAATATTTTTAGGGAATTTTTAGAGTAGCGGAAGTAGCAAAAATAAATGAAGTCGTAAAATAGCTTTTCTAGTAGCAGATACCACAGCAGCTATACAGCAGATCCGCCAGAGGATAGAGACAGCTCAGAGCCGCCAGAAAAGCTATGTTGATACGTGGCGCAGACCATTAGAATTTTCAGTTGGGGATTCATTGTTCCTCAGAGTAGCTCCCATGAAGGGAGTAATGCGTTTTGGGAAGAAGGGCAAACTAAGTCCCAGATATGTGGGACCATACCTTATCAGCAGGAGAGTTGGCAAGGTAGCATATGAACTAGAGCTACCATAGGAGATGTCAGCCATCCATAATGTATTTCATGTATCTATGCTGAAAAAGCATATCCCAGATGCCACCCAGGTGATTGAGCCCCAGCTGTTACAAGTCCGCGAAGACCTCAGCTATGATAGTCGGCCTATTCAGATAATAGACCGAGTAGTTAAGAAATTGCGGAACAAGCAGGTACCGTTAGTAAAAGTCATTTGGCAAAGTCACACAGCAGAAGAGGCAACTTGGGAGATAGAAGCCAGTATGAGAAAGAAGTACCCAGAGTTATTCTAAGTTCGAGGATGAACTTTTTATAAGGTATGGGGGATTGTAACGCCCGAAAATTCTCAAAATGATTTTTAGAAATATTCTATGATTTTTTTGGAATTTTAGAATATTTTTAGGAAATTTTTAGAGTAGTGGAAGTAGCAAAAATAAATGAAGTCGTAAAATAGCCTACGCGGGTTTTGAACCCGAGACCTATTGGATCCTATGACTTATAGCGGACTCTAGTAACCAAGTGAACCCAGCAGGGCCGTCCTGAAAGAATAGGGAGGCAATTAAATTTATATTAGAGTTGAGCGAAATTACTCACTTAATATAAATAGGGAATTAATAGGTGAAGAGTTATTTTTAACGTAACTTTTCTCCTCCTCACCCTAACCTCATGCCGCCCCTCCCTCTTCTCCTTCTTCTCTCGGCGCCAACCACAAGCGCACCTAGGGATTCCGTCCCTAGGGCCATAGGAGGACTTTCCAGCGACATCTTGGGTACGAGGACGCTCCCCTCCGCGAGAGGAACGCATAGACGCGAGAAGATCATCGAAAGGATTGTCTTCTCCGGAAATCTAGCGATTAGAATCGTAAGAAACTTCGAACAGGAGGTAAGAAACCCCTCACCTGCAGTATAAGTAGCTTTCGTATGAATTTTAAGCTTCGGTTTAGTAGTATGTGGACTTTCAGCACAAAGGATACGAACTAGCGCATACCAAGTGTTCGAATAAATTGTTAGCGCAGTCAAAATGCAACTTAGACATTTTATTAGCTTAGATAAATGCAATAGAAGCATTTTCACAGCTTATTTAGTCTTGCTATAGCTCTTATAGGACTAGATGTCCAATGGGTGGGCTCCCACAGTCGCCTCTAGGTTCAGACAACCTAGCTCTAGGTTCAGATAACCTAGAACGAGCAAGACAAGTAATAATTAGCTATGTTCAGTATTTTACTTTCTCAGTGGCACTGTACTGGATTAGATATCCATTGGGTTGGGCTCCTATAGTCGTCCCTAGGTTCAGCTAACCTAGTAAACCCTACTAGATTCAGAATTTGCAACCCTGGGTTTAGTTAGGGATGTGCGCACAGCAAGTACAGTTGCCGGGCCCAAACAGCAACATGATTATGTATTTTCATTTATTATATATAGTTTTCAAACTCTCACAAGATTGTTATGTGAATGCAGTATAGCCTCAGCATTTGTCTAGCATTAGCTTAGCTCAGCTTTCTGTATCAGTTTAGCTTTCTGTTGATACAACATGATAGTTTATAATTAGCTTTATTGCCATGATCAGTTTTGTTTCTATGTGTTGTATGTCATGCCATGCTTAGCATATTCAGTATGTATTTCAAATAGCATGTTTTAAAAACATAATTTGCATCGTATGCATGTTTTGTGAGGTAGATGGTTTCTTACTAAGCTCTCAAGCTTACAGATACTTTTCCTTATACTGCAGATAAAGGTAAAGGGAAGATGGACTAGTGGAGGTTGGAGGTCAATGCAGTGATGAAGATGTGTGTGGATGGAACTTAGAATAAAGACCTTGGAGAAACTAGAAATAAATCTGAAACTTTAGCATTTAATTAAGTTGTTACTTTTCTTATTTCAGTTATTTTAATGCTATGAATCATGAAAGACCTGGTTAGATTGTTAGTGTTCCTGCTTAGAATGTCAGTTAGTGTTGTTGGGATGTTTATGGTCATGTTAGAACTTGTGTGTGTGAATTTGGCACGAAACATTGCTGAAATCAGACTTCTGTACGAAATCAGAAACCCCAATCGATTGGTCGATCGATTGGAGGCTTCTCAATCTATCAGCCGATCGATTGAGAAGTTTGTACCGCGAACAGTAAGCTCCTGGATCGATCAGCCGATCGATCCGGATGCCTTCTGTCGCGAACAGAAAGCCCTGGGATCGATCACTGGATCGATTGGCCAGTCTAGATCGATCAGCCGATCGATCCAGAATATTGTCCGAGCACAGTAGCGTGCTGAATCGATCACTGGATCGATCCAACCTAAGTTCCGTATACAGTAACATGCTGAGTCGATCACTGGATCGATCAGACCATTCCAATCGATCCACCGATCGATTGGGAGGCCTGATAGCAGCGGGAAACCCCCTTATTCCAGTTCCTTGACCATGGGGAATGTAATATATGACATGAATAGTTTGACTATGCCCCTTAGCACATATGGAATAAAGAAATGATAGTAGTTTAGCCAAGTTTTAATTAGTACAGCTTCCGCACCTAGACTTAGTGATGGTCATGGATATAGCTTAGCACAGCATAATGTGACGGTCCGGCCTTGCAGCTTAGTTAGTAGAAGGCGGGTCGTTACAGAGTGGTATCAGAGCAAAAGTTCCATACTTCCTTCACACACATCAGCATTGAACCTGCAGTTTCCAAGTAAGAACATCTCTCATTTTGTTTATAATTCTTGTTTTCATGTTAGAGATAAATGAAGCATGTTATTTATGATAGTACCTAACATGATAAGCATAGATATGCAATTATGATTGTATCAGTTATGTATGTCCTCTATGTCTCTAGAAATGGCACGAGGACGCCCAGCTAGAAGGGCACCAGCCACTGAGCCCCAGCATGAGGCAGGCAGTTCAGTGCCTCCCCCAGACCTGAAAGCATTAGTGGCTCAGTTACAACAGCAGTTAGCTGAACAGCAATAGGAGATAGCCACCTTAAAGCCTAATCAGCAGAATACTCCCACAGTCACCCCGGAACCAAACTTAGCAACGCCAGTAGTCTTAGAGGTTCCACCAGTCCAGCCTACAGCACCAGTAGCCCCAGCAACGGAGGCAAGAAGAGAAGCCTATCTGATCCAGTGGCAGAGAGTCAAGCCAGAGAATTTCTCAGGCACCAGTGAACCATGGGATGCTCAAGCCTGGTTCAAAACACTGGAGAGTACGATGGAGCTTCTGGACTGGCCATAACATGAGAAGGTGAAGTGCGCCTCCTTCTGTCTGACAGGAGATGCACGCATGTGGTGGGAGAGAATTAGAGTGAAGCGCCCAGTGAACCAGATGACATGAGCTGACTTCGAGAAAGAATTCTTTGAGGAGTTCTTTCACATGCGGGTCACGAACCGTCACTACGACGAGTTCACTGAATTTCGCCAGGGCAACCTTTCAGTGGAGGAAGCCGTGAAGAAATTCAACAGATTGGCTCGTCTATGCCCTGAACTAGTCAGCACAGAAAAAGAAAGAGTCCGGTTGATGCTCAAGATGCTGAAGCCGAAAATAGCAATGAATGTGGCTGGCGGCATCCATAGGCCGCAAACCACTGAAGAACTAATTAGTAGTGCTCTGACCACTGAGCACTACCAGAACAGTATCAAGCAGCATAAGCAAGTTCTCTCAGAGTCGAAAGGGCAAGGAGGCTCAGGTACTCAGAAACAACAGGGCCACAGCTCCAACTGGAAAGGGAACTCTAGCAACAAGCGCAAACCAGGGAGTTACCCAAAAGGAGGACCAGCTAGCAAACAGCCCAGTTATCCAAAGTGTGCTAATTGTGGGAAATTCCACCCTGGAGTTTGTCGTAAGGGCACACGAGGATGCTTTGAGTGTGGACAGGAAGGACATATGATGAAGCAGTGCCCGAACAAGACTAGTCTTCCTCTACCACAGCCAATTCAGTATGGAGGCCAGCCAGCTCAGTTACATCAAATGCAGGCCGCTCTAGATGGTCCACACATCAGCCAGGGCAGACTAAAAGCCCCTCCAGCTATAACGAATGCAAGGATCTACTCCTTAACCAGAGAAGACGTAGCGAATGCCTCGATAGTTGTTACAGGTCAGATTAGTATTTTACAGCAAAGTGCAACTGTCTTATTCGATACTGGGGCAACCCATTCTTATATATCCAGGGCATTTGCCGAGAAGTTAGCAATACCTTCAGAGGTACTCAGTAGTCAGTTTCTGACGACATTACCTTCAGGAGAAATTATGGCATCCACACACTGGCTCAGAGCAGTGCCAGTCATTATAGCAGACAGAGAACTCTTTTGTGATCTGATAGTGCTAAATATGACTGACTACGATGTCATCTTCGGAATGGACTTCTTGATCAGATACGTTGCTTCCATAGAGTGCCGTAAACAGAAAGTCGTATTTCAACCTGAAGCAGAAGCACAGTTTGAGTTCTTCGGAGAACCCAAGAGAAAGGCCAAAAAGTTTTTCTCAGCTATGAAAGCACAGAGATTAATGGATTTAGGATGTACGGGATTTTTAGCACACGTAGTCAGTACCAGTCAGGACAAGGACCGACAGCTAGCAGAGGTCCGAGTCGTATGTGACTACCCAGCAGTCTTCCCTGAAGAGTTACCAGGCCTAGCACCAGACAGGGAGATCGAATTTGAGATAGAACTCATCCCCGGTACAAATCCTATTTCCAAAGCACCCTACCGCATGGCTCCAGCAGAACTGAAGGAACTTCATGAACAACTACAGGAGCTGCTTGACAAAGGCTTCATACATCCTAGTCGCTCACCATGGGGAGCGCCTGTATTGTTCGTGAAGAAGAAGGACGGGAGCATGCGCCTGTGCATAGACTACAGAGCACTGAACCAAGTCACGATCAAGAATAGATATCCTCTTCCCAGAATTGATGACCTGTTTGATCAGCTGAAGGGAGCAGCAGTGTTCTCTAAGATAGACCTCAGATCAAGTTATCATCAGGTGAAGGTCAAAGAAGGGGATATACCCAAGACAACATTCAGGACTAGATACGGACATTATGAGTTCGTAGTCATGCCCTTTGGCGTGACCAATGCTCCAGCTACTTTCATGGACCTCATGAATAGGGTATTCAGAGAATACTTAGACAAGTTTGTTATCGTGTTCATCGATGACATTCTTATCTATTCAGGAACTCAGGAGGAACATGCAGAGCACCTGAAAATAGTATTGCAGACCCTTCAGCAGAACCAGTTATATGCCAAGTTCACAAAATGTGAATTTTGGTTAGATCAGGTGTCCTTCCTGGGTCATATCATCTCAAAGGATGGTATCATGGTAGACCCTAGTAAGATAGAAGCTGTGAGTAACTGGAAAATACCCAAGAACGCCAGTGAGATCAGAAGTTTTTTGGGACTAGCAGGTTATTACAGAAAGTTTGTAGAGGATTTCTCCAGAATAGCCTCCCCACTGACAGCTCTTACCAGAAAGAATAGAAAATTTTAGTGGATCGAGGACTGCGAGAACAGTTTCAGCGAGCTAAAACGAAGATTGACCAGTGCACCTATTCTGACTCTACCAGAGAATACAGACAACTTTGATATATATAGTGATGCCTCTAAGTTGGGACAAGGAGCAGTGCTGATGCAAAGTGGCAAGGTGATCGCCTACGCCTCCAGACAACTCAAGGATTATGAGAAGAACTATCCTACTCATGACCTTGAGCTTGCAGCAGTGGTGTTTGCTCTCAAGATTTGGAGACATTACTTGTATGGAGCTCAGTGCAGAGTGTATACAGATCATCAGAGTCTGAAGTACTTCTTCACTCAGAAGGATCTGAATATGCGACAGCGTAGATGGCTAGAGCTGGTCAAGGACTACGATATAGACATCCTCTACCACCCAGGGAAAGCCAATAGGGTAGCAGACGCACTTAGCAGAAAGTCCAGTGCTACCCTATTATCTTTAGCAGCCATGTCACTGCCCCTACAGAAAGAGATCACAGATTTCGGTCTCGAACTCATAGTTGGACAGCTCTCTACTATGACATTAGAGTCTACCTTGCTTGGTGACATTCAGATAGCTCAGGAACAGGATCCTGAAATTTAGAAAATCAAGCAAGGGATAGCAGAATCAGAAGGTGGAGAGTTCAGAATATCAGATAGTGGGGTATTATACTTTGGTGACAGATTATGTGTTCCAGATCAGGAGGAACTACGAAGAAAGATTTTGGATGAGGCTCACAAGACTCCCTATGCGATGCATCCTGGCTCCACCAAAATATACCAGGACTTGAAGAAACGTTTTTGGTGGCCTGGGATGAAGAGAGACATCGCTCGATATGTCAGCACCTGCCTAACCTGTCAGAGGGTTAAAGCAGAACATCAGAGACCAGGAGGAGTTTTGCAGCCTATCCAGATCCCAGAATGGAAGTGGGAAGACATTTCTATGGATTTTATAGTGGGACTACCCAGAACCACGAATGGTTTTGATACCATCTGGGTAATAGTCGACAGGTTGACTAAATCAGCTCACTTCTTAGCTATCAGGATATCCTACTTCATGGAACAGCTAGCACAGTTATATCTCAAGGAGATTGTCAGATTACATGGAGTCCCACGAACCATTATTTCAGACAGAGACAGTAGGCTCACATCACACTTTTGGGAGTGTGTACAGTCAGCATTGGGCACGAAGTTAAAGTTCAGCACAGCTTTCCATCCTCAGACAGATGGTCAGACGGAGCGAGTAAATCAGGTACTCGAAGATATGCTCCGAGCATGTGCCCTAGATTTCAAGGGAAGTTGGTGCAAATATCTGATTTTAGCAGAATTTGCATACAACAATAGTTATCAGGCCACCATCGGCATGACACCTTACGAGGCTCTCTATGGGCGGAGGTGTAGATCTCCAATCTGCTGGTATGAGAGTGGTGAACAGAAAGAACTAGAACTTCAGATAGATCTAGTAGCAGATACCACAACAGCTATACAGAAGATCCGCCAGAGGATAGAGATAGCTCAGAGCCGCCAGAAAAGCTATGCTGATACGCGGCGCAGACCCTTAGAATTTTCAGTTGGGGATTCAGTGTTCCTCAGAGTAGCTCCCATGAAGGGAGTAATGCGATTTGGGAAGAAGGGCAAACTAAGTCCCAGATATATGGGATCATACCTTATCAGCAGGAGAGTTGGCAAGGTAGCATATGAACTAGAGCTACCACAGGAGATATCAGCCATCCATAATGTATTTCATGTCTTTATGCTGAAGAAGCATATCCCAGATGCCACCCAGGTGATTGAGCCCCAGCTGGTACTAGTCCACGAAGACCTCAGCTATGATAGTTGGCCTATTCAGATAATAGACCGAGTAGTTAAGAAATTGCGGAACAAGGAGGTACCGTTAGTAAAAGTCATTTGGCAAAGTCACACAACAGAAGAGACAACTTGGGAGACAGAAGCCAGTATGAGACAGAAGTACCCAGAGTTATTCTAAGTTCGAGGATGAACTTTTTATAAGGTATAGGGGATTGTAACGTCCGAAAATTCTCAAAATGATTTTTAGAAATATTCTATGATTTTTCTGGAATTTTAGAATATTTTTAGGGAATTTTTAGAGTAGCGGAAGTAGCAAAAATAAATGAAGTCGTAAAATAGCCTACGCGGGTTTTGAACCCAAGATCTATTGGATCCTATGACTTATAGCGGACTCTAGTAACCAAGTGAACCCAGCAGGGCTGTGCTGAAAGAATAGGGAGGCAATTAAATTTATATTAGAGTTGGGCGAAATTACCCACTTAATATAAATAGGGAATTAATAGGTGAAGAGTTATTTTTAACGTAACTTTTCTCCTCCTCACCCTAACCTCACGCCGCCCCTCCCTCTTCTCCTTCTTCTCTCGGTGCCAACCACAAGCACACCTTGTGATTCCGTCCCTAGGGCCATAGGAGGACTTTCCAGCGACATCTTGGGTACGAGGACGCTCCCCTCCGCGAGAGGAACGCATAGACGCGAGAAGATCGTCGAAAGGATCGTCTTCTCCGGAAATCTAGCGATTAGAATCGTAAGAAACTTCGAACAGGAGGTAAGAAACCCCTCACCTGCAGTATAAGTAGCTTTCGTATGAATTTTAAGCTTCGATTTAGTAGTATGTGGACTTTCGGCACAAAGGATGCGAACTATCACATACCAAGTGTTCGAATAAATTGTTAGCGCAGTCAAAATGCAACTTAGGCATTTTATTAGCTTAGATAAATGCAATAGAAGCATTTTCACAGCTTATTTAGTCTTGCTATAGCTCTTATAGGACTAGATGTCCAATGGGTGGGCTCCCACAGTCGCCTCTAGGTTCAGACAACCTAGCTCTAGGTTCAGATAACCTAGAACGAGCAAGACAAGTAATAATTAGCTATGTTCAGTATTTTACTTTTTCAGTGGCACTGTACTGGATTAGATATCCATTGGGTTGGGCTCCCATAGTCGTCCCTAGGTTCAGCTAACCTAGTAAACCCTACTAGATTCGGAATTTGCAACCCCGGGTTTAGTTAGGGATGCGCGCACAGCAAGTACAATTGTCGGGCCCAAACAGCAACATGATTATGTATTTTCATTTATTATATATTGTTTTCAAACTCTCACAAGATTGTTATGTGAATGCAGTATAGCCTCAGCATTTGTCTAGCATTAGCTTAGCTCAGCTTTCTGTATCAGTTTAGCTTTCTGTTGATACAACATGATAGTTTATAATTAGCTTTATTGCCATGATCAGTTTTGTTTCTATATGTTGTATGCCATGCCATGCTTAGCATATTCAGTATGTATTTCAAGTTGCATGTTTTAAAAACATAATTTGCATCGTATGCATGTTTTGTGAGGTAGATGGTTTCTTACTAAGCTCTCAAGCTTACAGATACTTTTCCTTATACTGCAGATAAAGGTAAAGGGAAGATGGACTAGTGGAGGTTGGAGGTCAATGCAGTGATGAAGATGTGTGTGTATGGAACTTGGAATAAAGACCTTGGAGAAACTAGAAATAAATCTGAAACTTTAGCATTTAATTAAGTTGTTACTTTTCTTATTTCAGTTATTTTAATGCTATGAATCATGAAAGACCTGGTTAGATTGTTAGTGTTCCTGCTTAGAATGTCAGTTAGTGTTGTTGGGATGTTTATGGTCATGTTAGAACTTGTGTGTGTGAATTTGGCATGAAACAGTGCTGAAATCAGACTTCTGTACGAAATCAGAAACCCCAATCGATCGGCCGATCGATTGGAGGCTTCTCAATCGATCAGCCGATCGATTGAGAAGTTTGTACCGTGAACAGTAAGCTCCTGGATCGATCAGCCGATCGATCCGGATGCCTTCTGTCGCGAACAGAAAGCCCTGGGATCGATCACTGGATCGATTGGCCAGTCTGGATCGATCAGCCGATCGATCCAGAATATTGTCCGAGCACAGTAGCGTGCTGAATCGATCACTGGATCGATCCAACCTAAGTTCCGCATACAGTAGCATGCTGAGTCGATCACTGGATCGATCAGACCATTCCAATCGATCCACCGATCGATTGGGAGGCCTGATAGCAGCGGGAAACCCCCTTATTCCAGTTCCTTGACCATGGGGAATGTAATATATGACATGAATAGTTTGACTACGCCCCTTAGCACATATGGAATAAAGAAATGATAGTAGTTTAGCCAAGTTTTAATTAGTACAGCTTCCGCACCTAGACTTAGTGATGGTCATGGATATAGCTTAGCAAAGCATAATGTGACGGTCCGGCCTTACAGCTTAGTTAGTAGAAGGCGGGTCGTTACAAAATGTTTGTCAATCCCCTAGCTATTATACTATAGAATAGACTTAGTAGTCCCAATTATAATGATTAGAAACAAAACTTGGACATTAAGGTGGTATGCCTTCTCAGAACTGAGAACAATAAAGGTGTTTTTTATTCATTAGTTGATGAAACATGTTTAGTGATGTTATCTACCGGAACCTGATGTGTAGATACATAAGCCACTGATCATGTCTACAATTCATTGTAGGGGTTCCAGGAAACCTGACAACTATATGAAGGGAAAATCATCGTCTACATGGGCACTATTGCAAAAGTAGCAGGTGTTGCAGTGGGAGATGTTTATCCTCTGATAGGAATAAAACATGGATTTTGAGAAATTATCTTTACGTACCAAGTTTAGAAAGAACTAGATTTCAGTTTCTAAACTATTCGAATAACTTGATATTCTATCTCTTTTGATAACAAAATTGTTATCAAGAAAAATAGAGAATTTCAGTTCTGGTACGTTGGTTGGCAACAAATGGAAATTAATAACACATATTCTAACTCTAATAAGAGAAAGCAACCTTCGGAAATGAACCAATCATATCTTTGGCATCTAAGGCTAGGTTATATTAATTTGAGTAGGATTCAAAGGATAATAGCCGATGAACTTTTGGGTTCATTAGTAGTGGAAAACTTTCCAACCTACGAGTCTTACTTGGAAGGAAAAATAACCAAGAAGCCTTTTAAGTCTAAGAGGTATGGAGACAAAGATGTGTTGGAATTGGTTCATTCTAATTTGTGTAGACCTATGACTATCTAGGCAAGAGGTGGTCTTGAATATTTCGTCTCTTTTATAGATGAGTATTCGAGATACAGGTACATTTATTTGATGCGCCGCAAGTCTAAGTTCTTTGATAAGTTCAAAGAGTACAAGGCTGATGTGGAGAAACGTCAAGCTAAAAGTATCAAGACACTACGGTGAGATCGTAGTGGCGAGTACCTCTTAGGAGAGTTTAGGAGTCACTTATCAAAAATCGAGATTCAATCCCAACTGACTGCTCCTGGTACACCCCAACAAAATGGTGTAGTAGAACAAAGGAATAGGACTCTTATGGAAATAGTTAGATCAATGATGAGTTATTCAGAATTACTAAATTCGTTTTGAGGATATACTCTGGAAACGGAAGTGAACATAGTACCTTCTAAGTCAGAACCCTCTACTCCCATAGAATTGTAGAATGGGCGTAAGCCTAGTCTAAAGCATATTCAGATTTGGGGTAGTTCAGCACGTGTGCTAAAGGGAGACACTGATAAGTTGGAATCATGTACAGAAGTTCACTTGTTTGTGGGAAATCCTAGAGGAACGAAAGGTGGTTTATAGTCCTAAAGATCAGAAGGTCATTGTTAGCACCAATGTCCGATTTTTAGAAGAGGACTATGTAATGAACCATAAGCACATGAGAAAAATTATTCTTAAGAAAATAAAAGAAGACACGTTTAAACTAGTACCAACTGTACAAGATGAGATACCACAAGAAATTACAACACGTGTCACAAATGATGCACAATTACAGATAGTGTCTTGTCGTAGTGGGAGGGTTGTTAGGCAACCTGAAAAGATTCATGTTTTGGGAGAGTCTTTGGACTTGATCCCTGGTGAACATGAACTTGATCCCCGAACATATGACGAAGCGCTCCAAGATAAAGATGTAGTATCTTGGCAAAGCGTAATGAATGCAGAAATAGAATCTATATGTTCTAATAAAGTCTTGGAGCTTGTAGAACTATCAAATGGTGTAAAAGTCATTGGGTGTAAATATGTCTACAATAGAAAAAGAGGGACAAACGGGAAAGTGGAAACTTTCAAAGCAAGGTTTGTTGAAAAAGGGTATCAATTATGAGGAAACCTTTTCACCGGTAGCCATGCTTAAGTCTATCCGGATTCTTTTATCTTTTGCTACTCATATGGATTATGAGATTTGACAAGTGGATTTCAAGACAGCTTTCCTTAATGGAAGTCTTGAAGAAAGCATTCATATGAGGCAACCAAAGGTAGACCTAACCCCGGGCGGGGTTTGGCCCGGACCCGGCCCGTGCTCGTAACCGGGTCAACGGGCTAGTTGCCCGTTGACGCGGTTCACCGGGTCGAACCAGAACTGGCCTGACAACTTGCTGGGCCGGTTCTGGTTCAGTTGCTGTAAAACCGGTGAACCGTCAGCTAACCGACGGTTCAGTCGCAACACTTTTTTTTTGTAACGGCTTGAACCGCCGGTTAACCGGCGGTTTATAGCCATTGGAACCGCTGGTTAACCTACAGTTCATAGCCGTTGGGGATGTTTTTTGGGTTATTTTTTTCAACGGTTAGGATCATTTGACCATTTTTTGATCAATGGATATGATTTAGTGTCCGTTACTATCAAAACTCTATAAATAGAGAGCTCATTTCATCATTTTCGCACACATCTTCTCTACTCTTACTCTTAATCTCAATTTCGTATTCTCTAC
Organism: Zingiber officinale; assembly: GCF_018446385.1. Taxonomy (NCBI): domain Eukaryota; kingdom Viridiplantae; phylum Streptophyta; class Magnoliopsida; order Zingiberales; family Zingiberaceae; genus Zingiber; species Zingiber officinale. The sequence continues at coordinate 82,611,594 of NC_056000.1, read as the reverse complement.
ACGCTTTCGTTTCCATTTTCAATTACAATGGAAGGAGGCCACGGAGGTGCATCATCTCGAGCTTAGAAGGGAAAGCAAATAATAAAACCGCGGGAGGAGGACCCCAACATTCAATCCACCGATGATGAGATCGAGCATCTTCCGAATCCGACACTCGAAACACAAGGAAGTACCGATGCAATTACTTCTAAGGTTCGGGAACTTCCTCCTCTAAAGTCTTCTATTTTCACTAAACATTTTGAGAATGTCACTTTTCCGTCGGGAGAAGTGCGTGCAAAATGTAAGTACTGCAATGCTTCCTACAAATTCTAAGCTGGCGGTGGCTATGGGTCGTTGAAACGACATGTAGAAATGAAGCACCTGACAGAATATGGACTCGATCATTCTCAAACACAATTATCAAGATTTTCTTCAACTAGCGGTAGTACAGATTCTGGTTCATTTTTATATTCGGATAATAAATTAAGAGAATCATTAGCTAAATTTGTTTCCGTAGAACATCTTTCTTTTAGTTTTGGATCTAAATGCACATTTGAATATTTTTGTAAAGAATCTCTTAATCCATGTGCTAAACGTGTTCTTAGGACTACACTTACTCGTACAATTAAAAAAATTAGTAAAACAAGGGAAAAAGAATTTAATTGATGAATTTAGTAAATTAGATAATAAAGTTTATTTATGTTCCGATATTTGGAGTGATCATTGGCAAACACATTCATATATGGGTGTGACTTGTCATTGGATCGATAACTCTTGGAACCTCTAAAAAAGATTGTTAGCTTATAGAGTTTTTGATGAATCACATAATGCTCATAACATCGCACAATTATTATGTTTAATTTTAGAAGAATATGGCTTAATTCATAAAATATTTTCAATATCATTAGATAATGCTAGTTCCAATACCGCTTGTATAGATGATCTAAAATTTGTTTGTCAACCTATTATTGGTGGTTTATTTTTTCATATTCGTTGTGTATGCCATGTTTTAAATTTATGTGTTCAAGATGGTTTAAAAATTTTAGAAAGTTATATTAAACCAATTAGAATTGCAATTTCTTATTTATGGTCTCATCCATCTATAATGAAACAATGGGGTAGGTTTTGTAAAATTAATGAAATGAGACCTAAAAAATTTCCACGTGATGTACCAACACGTTGGAATTCAACATACCAATTATTACAAGATTCATTTCAATATAAAGAATTATTATGTTTATTTTTTGCACAAAATACTAATACTAATATACATTTATTTTCACAACAATGGAATATTTGTAATAGTATTTATGAAGTTTTAAAAGTATTTAATGATGTAACCGAACAACTTTCCGGTGTTTATTACCCCACTGCTCAATTAGTTTTAGAAAATTTTTCTAATATAGTATTAGTTTTAAATGAACATATTAATAATGAATTTTTATCTCCTTGCATCTTAGCTATGAAAACTAAATGGAAAAACTATTTTTATTTAATTCCTGAAATTTATTTAATTGCATTCGCTTTAGATCCTAGATTTAAATTAGAAGTTTTACAAGAAATGTTAACTTTATATTATGACGCTTTAATTTCAATTAAAGATTTTTCTTCCCCTGATCCAGTTAATATTATATATAATGTTAGAATTTATTTATATGATATTTATAATCAATATTATGCAAAATATGGAACATAAATTAATATTTTTGAAATACAACAAACTACTAGTAGTAATTTAAAACTTACAAAAGTACAACTCTTATTAAAAGAACGGACAAAACATCCACGAGGATCCTCAAGTTCCACACAAAAACTTGAGAATTATTTTACGACTTCTTTTGATTTTAATGAAGCAGATAGCAAAATTTCGATATCTTAAAGTGGTGGCCACAGAAGGCTCAAAGCTTTCCCGTTCTCTCCATGATCACCAAAGAAATATTAGCTTGTCCAGTGTCAACTATTGTTGTGGAGCAGACGCTCAATGCCGACGGCAACATATTAGATGAACGATGATCAACTTTATCTCTCGACTCATTGGAAGCTCAAGCATTACTGGACGATTGGACAAGAACGGAGAAAAGAATCCAAGGAATGCAACTTTCAGATGACGAAGTTGAAGATTTTGATACTGAAGGAACAAATACAACAGGAACAGGAAATGGAAGTGAGTGAAAATGTAAAAGGATAAAAATGTAAAAGAATTATGTGGGCTTTGATTCCCCTAGAGGGATACGTAGGCAACTTAAATAAGTGCAAGCCCTTTTTCCAATAAATTTTAATTTGTAATTTGTAATTTGTAATGTTTAATTTATAATTTATAATTTATAATTTATAATTTTTTAACATAATAATCTTGAATTGTGGTGAACCGTGACGAATCGTGAACCGAACCGTGAACCGTACCCGTCTTGAGCGGTTAAGGTTAAGGGTCGACCTGTTTGGAACCGTCGAACCGTCGGTTCCAAACCGTGGTCAGGTCTAACCAGAGGGATTCATTGGAAAGGGCAAAGAACATATAGTATGTAAGCTTAATCGGTCTATTTATTGACTGAAGCAAAGCTTCAAGGTCTTGGAACATCTGGTTTAATGAAGTAATCTAGACCTATGGATTTATTTAATAACTAGATGAGTCTTGTGTATACAAGAAGTGTGATGGAAATGTGGTGGTATTTCTTGTACTATACGTAGATGACATTTTTGGTAGTTGGAAACAATATCAAAGTGTTGTCGGAAGTAAGGGTATGGTTGTCCAAGCAATTCGATATGAAGGACTTGGGAGAATGCGCACATATTCTTGGGATCAAAGTAATAAGGGATCGCAAGAAAAGAATATTATGCTTATCCCAAGCTTCATATATCGATACAATCCTTGCTCGTTTTAGCATGCAAGACTCCAAGAAAGGTTTTCTACCTTTTAGGCATAGAGTAGCTTTATCTAAAGAGATGTCTCCGAAGACATCAAAGGAGATAGAGGATATGAAGGAAGTTCCTTATGCTTCGACTGTCGGAAGCCTAATGTATGCTATGCACGAGACCTGATATCTACTTTGTCGTGGGCATGGTTAGCAGATATCAAAGTAATCCAGGACGGGGACATTGAACTGTCATAAAGCAAATAAGGACTAGAAATTATATGCTGGTTTACCAAGCAGATGATTTACTCCCTGTGGGTTATACGGATTCTGACTTCCAATTAGATAAGGACAATAGTAAGTCAACTTCAGGATTTTGTGTTTACTTTAGGAGGTAAAGCCATAACAATGGAGGAGTGTTAAGCATAGATGCTTTTAGGCCTCTGCCATGGAAGCTAAGTATGTGGAAGCCTTTGAGGCAGCCATAGAAGCTGTATGACTCAGATACTTCATGATGGACTTAGATGTGATTCCTAGTTTGCCCAAAAATTATTACAGTGTATTGTGATAATAAGTGGTGCAGTAGCAAATTCGAAGGAACCACAAGCCCATAAGGCAAGTAAACACATAGAGCGCAAGTACCACCCAATACGAGACTTCGTATAACGAGGAAAAGTTGTTGTCACCTACATTGCATCAGATGATAACCTAGAAGATCCTTTCACTAAGGCCCTTAAGGCAAGAGTTTTTGATGGCCATATTGAGGGGTTGGGAATCAGATGTATGGCAGGGTATATGACAACATAGTCTTTTAGTATAAGTGGGAGATTGTTGGAATGTATACTAAAAGCATAACTTTTATATAAACATTTATTTAGAAATAAAGAATCACATTGGTCAAATGTCTACATTTATATGCTAAGTGTAGTTGTTCAGTTAATTTATATTGTAGATAACATGGTGTGTGGTGTCACACACAGAAGATCATGCTATTAATTCCTTATAAATTATAAGCAGTTGCTCATGACTAAGATGGATAGGAACAAACCATTGGAATAGTTGTAGTGTAATTAGGTATTAGTTTATCTTGACTAATAAATTACACTAGTACACTATGAGTGTATTGAGCAGGACCATTTAAGGTAATTTTTTTTATACTGACTGAATAAAAGAACAAGACCTTCGTTATTATGGAAGTGTGTGCTCTTAATCATGATATAATAACAAGCACGTATACTTAATATTCATTTCTTTAATTTATTAAAGGGTGTGATTTAGTTCGATAAATCAATAGGCCCGATAAGTTGAAAAATAGTATTATTTATATGGCGTGTTGTTGATTATAGAATAAAATTTTATCCCAGTAATCTAGGTTAATAATGTCCCCAAGAGGAGCTCATAAGGATTGTCATGTAAACCCTGCAGGTGGACTTAGTCCGACATGACAATAAGGTTGAGTGGTACTACTCTTGGACTAAGATATTAATTAAAGTGAGTTGTCAGTAACTCATTTAATTAGTGGGCATTTGACATCTTAAACACAAGGAGATTAACACACTCATGATAAGAAGGATCCCATATAGTAATATGAGATTGGTGCAGTAGTTCAATAATAACTCTTTAGTGGTATGAGTTATTATTGATGAACTCGGGTTGGGTGTTCGGGGCGAACACGGGAAGCTCAAGTTCATCGGGAGACCAAAATCAATTTTTCGTCTCGGTCTCTGTCGTAGCCTCTTAATTATAAAGTGTTATACCCACCTTACCCATCCTAGGTGGCCGGCCAAGCCAAGCTTGGAGCCCAAGCAAGGGCCGGCCACATCAAGGCTTGGATGGATCAAGTGGTGGCCGGCCCTAGCTTGGAGCCCAAGCTTAGGTGGCCGGCCACAATAAATTAAAAGGATTTTATTTTTTAAAATCTTTCCTTATGTGGAAGTCATGGTTTTAAAAGAGAGTTTAAAATTTAAATCTTTCCTTTTATAGTTTTCTACAAAAGATTAAGAGAAAGTTTTGATATCTTTCCTTATTTGTAGTTAAAAGGAAGATTTTAATTTTTGATAAAACTTTCCTTTTATGTAACCATCCTCATGATTTTAAAAGAGAGTTTTAAAATTAAATCTTTCCTTTTATAGCTTTCTACAAAAGATTAAGAGAAAAATTTGATATCTTTCCTTATTTGTAGTTAAAAGAAAGATTTTAATTTTAGGGAAAACTTTCCTTAATTTTAAATCATTCACATGTTTTAAAAGAGAGATTTTAATTTATAAAAGTTTCCTTTTATAACCAACCATGAAGGGAATTTTTTAAGAGAAATTTTTATTATAAAAATTTTCTGAAACAAATTAGGAAGTTTTAATTTTATATTTAAAACTTTCCTTGTTTGGAGGGATTAAGGTGGCCGGCCATATATAGTTTAAAAGGGAAATTTTTATTAAATTTTCCTTTCATTGGCAAGGAGAATAAGGAAATTTTTATTAAAACTTTCCTTATTTGCCAAGACCAAGGAATATAAAAGAGAGGGTAGAGGTGCCTCACCTTATAACAATAGATCTTCTATTATTCCTCTCTTCCTTGGTTGGTGGTCGGCCCTTCTCTTCCTCTCCATCTCCTATTCTTCTTCCTTGGCCGACGACATCTTCATCTCAAGGAGCTTGGTTGGTGGTCAGATCTTGTTAGAGGAAGAAGGAGAGATAGGAGGCTTTGTTTCTTAGCATCCCTTGGAGCTTGGTTGATGGCCAAAGTTCTTCATCTCAAGGAGGTTGTTGTTGTCCGAAACTTGCAAGGAGAAGAAGGAAGTTTGGGTGGATTCTCATCTCGGTAGATCATCGCCCACACGACGCCCGAGATAAGAAGAGGAATATGACAGAAGATCGTGAGATCTATAAGTTATAAAAGGTATATCTAGTTATTAGTTTCCTCATCATAACTAGTTCATCCTTTTATTTAGATCTTGAAATACCAAACACAAGAGGCTGATGAATCTAGGTAATTGAATTTATGTTTTTAATTTTGTATTTCTTTTGTTTTTCGAACTTGTGATTCGATTGTTCTTTTTGGTTAAACCTAGGGTTACTATAAGGAAATTAAATATTAAATTTCGTTGAAAGACTTTATCTAGGAAGTGGTGGATGCTCCCATACCTAAGAAGGCCTAGTGCCTCGCTATGTTTAACCTGGAAGCCAATCTCTGAAATTAATATTTAATTGAATTTGTAACATGGGTGGATTTGGATCAATAATGTTAAGTATCGTTTGTGATCCAAGTCTAAACCACTAAGAACAGATAAGTTGAATTTGGAATCAATAATGTTAAGTTCCGTTTGAGATTCCAAATTTAATTTCTAAATAACACAATAGGTTGTTAGGAAAGGTTCAGGACTTGTACAAAAATTTTGTACAGGGGAACCAGTACGATATTCCGAGTAGCAACCATCACTCGTAACATTCGCAATGTATCCAAATAAACATTTATTTACATAAGCAATGAGTGACATCTAGCAAGGCATCATTGCTATCCAAGTGACGAGAATGTCGAGATCCGACTTAACCTTTTCGTGGCTATTATCTTGTATGACCCAATCCTTCTATCATTGATATCTAGATTGATCAATGAGGCATAGATCGTGTCATCCTCTTATCAATATTTGTGTTTCTTGATCTCTAAGTAGACACACTCAATCAAATAAGCTCAATATCGCATATTAACTCATCTAAGCATGGTCATACATTCTTGTGTCCTACTAATCAAGGGGTCCACAGATATCACTTCTGTTATATGGAAGAGATAGATCTCATCTACATCACTCACATCCCTCTGCATAACTTATTGCATACCCAATGATCGACTTTATGGTACACCCTGCTACGGGTGATGTTTATCGATACCAAAGTATACAACTCTTTATGTAGGGAACCGTAGTGACTTTAGGTCTAAAGACTATTCATACTAATAGTCACATGAGAATGTTTATGACACTCATATAACGATCCATGAAATATTCTGATGGCGAGTCATTCAGTATATATTCTCTAATATATACTCATGTGTCAATTTGATATCTCATATCCATGACTTGTGAGATTAAGTCATTCATTGACCTACATGCTAGTCTTAACATATTAATATTGTCCTTGCATATTAATGCTTGACTAGGAATAGTTAAGAGTAGTGTTATATGTATATCTACAATATCTCACTATTAATTCAATCAATTGATATGTTGTAGATTAGAACCTCCTACCCTAGGAAATTATTATACTTATTCATTTGGAACTAAATTGAAGTAAATATAATAATCAACTTTTCCTTTAATAATAATGAAATATGATACAAAAGGAGCTCTTTACAATCATCTTATAATTGGTACTAGGGCTAATACTAACAATCTTCCACTATCACTAGTGTCAATCACTGAAATATCTAATATTCAGTGACCTAGTATGACCATCATGCTTCCTCTGTGCCAAAGCCTTGGTCAAGGGATCCGCAATGTTAGCATCGGTCGGTACTCTACATATCCTCACATCTTATCTATCGACAATCTCTCGAATGAGATGAAACCGTTGTAGTATCTAATACCTAGCACCACCATTTAAACAAAATATATACCTTAACTGCGATATAGAATCATCCTTATCAGTTTGGAAGCTAGCATCGGTGTAACCCTTTACAACAAGCTCTTTATCGCCTCCAAAGATTAAGAAATAATCTTGAGTTCTTATCAAGTACTTAAGAATATTCTTGACTACTGTCCAATGACTTTCACCTGGATCTGACTGGTATCTTCTCGTCATATTTAACTCATACGAGACATCTGGATGAGTACAAAGCATGACATACATGATAGACCCTATAGCAGATGCATAAGGAATCTGATCCATGCGGTCCCTTTCTTCCTTAAAAGAGGGGCATTGAGTCTTCAAAAGGCTCACATCATGTGACATAGGTAGGAATCCCTTCTTAGAATTCTCCATGGCAAAACGTTTAAGCACCTTGTCAATGTATGTACTTTGGCTTAAATCAAGTAATCTTTTAGATCTGTCTCTATAGATCTTAAGGCCTAAAATGTAGGCTGCTTCACCTAAGTCTTTCATTGAAAAATAATTCTCAAGCCAAGTCTTTACTGACTGAAGAGTAGAGATATCATTTCTAATGAGAAGTATGTCATCTACATATAATATGAGAAAGATGACTGTGCTCCCACTAACCTTCTTGTAGACACAAGGTTCATCTTCATTTTTAATGAAACCAAACGTTTTGATTGAATCATCGAATCGAAGATTCCATCTTCTAGAAGCTTGCTTCAATCCATAAATAGATCTTTGCAACTTACAAACCTTTCCAACATTATTTGGATCTACAAAACCTTTAGGTTGTGTCATGTACACATCCTCAAGTAGATTTCCATTAAGAAATACAGTTTTGACATCCATCTGTCAGATCTCATAATCATAATAAGCTACAATAGCAAGCATGATCTGAATGGACTTGAGCATCACAACTGGTGAAAAGATTTCATCATAGTCTATACCATGAATCTGCTTGAATCCTTTAGCCACCAATCTACCTTTATAAGTATTCATATAACCATCCATGTCAGTCTTCACTTTGAAAACCCATTTACACCCAATGGGGTTGATTCCTTCAGGTGGATCAACCAAAGTCCATACTTGGTTAGTGTACATAAATTCTATTTCAGATCTTATAGCCTCTAACCATGTCTCAGAATCTGGGTCTTGTACAACTTCCTAATAAGATGTAGGCTCGTTGAGACCAACTAACACTACATCACCGTTGTCAAATAAGAGAAAAAAATATCTCTCAGGTTGACGACAGGTCCTATCAGATCTGCATAGAGCTCGTGCTACTTGAATAGGTTGTTGCTCCACAACTTCTTGCGGTGTAACAAAATCATGATCCACAACATCTTGTGGTACCTGTTCAGTTTCCATTAAGGCTTCGGTGCTAGTTTGTGTATCTTTAATTTCTTTAAGATTGACTTGACTCACACTAGTTTTTCTAGAAATAAACTCCCTTTCTAGAAAGACACTAGTTCTGGCAAAAACACTTTGCCTTGTATGAGATTATACAAGTAATATCCCTTTGTTTCCTTGGAATATCCTACAAAATAGTGCTTGTCCGATTTGAGTCCTACTTTATCTAAGACTTGTCGTCGAACATAAGTCTCACATCCCTAAATCTTCATGAAAGACATCTTGGGACTCTTCCCAGTCTATATTGTATATGGTGTCTTTATGAAGGTCTTAGATGGAACGCAGTTAAGTGTGAAAGTGGCCATCTCTAGAGACTCAAGTCTGTCTCCTAACCACTTGGCACATTTGATAGCCCATCTACCATGGGTCCCAAAGGCTCTTTGAGCACCTAACCTTAGTCACCTTCCTAGATGACTCATCCACTATGGCTACACCCACATGGTGCACCATAGGTGTCTTCTTCTTCTTAACCTTAGACATCTTATCCTTGGTTAACTTCTTACCTTTAAATGGATTTCCTTTGTCATTTCTTGACTTCTCCTTGCTATAGTCACATGCAACCCTAGCATAAGATTTTCCCTTAGCCTTGGAGACATTAGATCTATATCCCAAACCCTATCTATTATTATTTTATCCTTAACTATCCAACATCATATCTAACCCTCTAGATCTAACCGTGAATCTCTCTAGGGTTTTCTCCAAGTGATCAAGTTTTGCCTTCAAAGCTTGATTTTCCATTTCTAGGTTCTTAAACCTAGAGTCAAAATGTCCACCTTGGACATTCCTAGACTTACCCTTCCTAGGCATGTGTCTCCCCTTCTTGGGATTAATGCCTTGGTTCTCTATTACATTCTTCTCCTTAGGTAATGAAAATCTAACTTGTCTAGGTTTATCATGCATAGGTCTTGTAGGGTTCTGATCTACATTGGCCTTATTGTTAGAGTGTATACTAAAAGCCTAGCTTTTGTAAACATTTATTTTGAATTAAAGAATCATATTGGTCAAAAAAAGGTCTACATTTATATGTTAAGTGTAGTTGTTCAATTAATTTATATTGTAGATAACATGGTGTGTGGTGTCACACACAGAAGATCATGTTATCAGTTCTTTATAAATTATAAACAGTAGCTCACGACTAAGATAGATAGGAACAAACCATTGGAATAGTCGTAGTGTAATTTGGTATTAGTTTATCTTAACTATAAAATTACACTAGTACACTCTGAGTGTATTGAGTAGGACCATTTAAGGTAAGTTCTTTTTATACTGACTTAATAAAAGAACAAGACCATAGTTATTATGGAAGTGTGTGCTCTTAATCCTAATATAATAACAAGCACATATATTTAGTATTTATTTCTTTAACTTATCAATGGGTGAGATTTAACTCGAAAAATCAATAAGCCCGATAAGTTGGGAAATGATATTACTTATAGTGTGTGTTGTTGATTATAGAAGAAAACTATGTCCTAGTAATCTAGGTTGATAATGTCCCCAAGATGAGCTCATAAGGATTGTCATGTTAAACCCTACAGGTGGACTTAGTCCGACACGACAATAAGGTTGAGTGGTGCTACTCTTGGACTAAGATATTAATTAAAGTGAGTTGTCAGTAATTGAATTAATTAGTGGACACCCGACACCTTTAACACAGGGAGATTAACACACTCATAATAAGAAGGAGCCCAAAATGTAATTTGGGATTGGTGCGGTAGTTCAATAATAATTCTTTAGTGGTATGAATTATTATTGATGAAATTAAGTTGGGTGTTCGGAGCGAACACGGGAAGCTTAATTTCATCGGGAGACCAAAACTAATTCCTCCTCTCGGTCCCTATCATAGCCTCTTATTTATAAAGTATTATACCCACCTATACCTACCTTCTTACCCAATCTTAGGTGGTCGGCCATGCAAGTTTAGAGTCCAAGCTTGGGCCGGCCAAGCCATAGGTTAAGACAAGTATAGGTGGCCGACCCTAGCTTGGAGCCCAAGCTTGGTGTGGCCGACCATGTAAAGAATAAAAGGGATTTTATTTAAAATCTTTCCATATGTGGATACCATAGTTTTAAAAGAGAGTTTAAAATTTAAATCTTTCTTTTTATAGCTTTCTACAAAAGATTAAGTGAAAGATTTGATATATTTCCTTATTTGTAGTTAAAAGGAAGATTTTAATTTTTGATAAAACTTTCCTTCTTTGTAACCATCTTGATGATATAAAAGAGAGTTTTAAAATTAAATCTTTCCTATTATAGTTTCTACAAAAGATTAATAAAAGATTTGATATCTTTCCTTATTTGTAGATTGAGAGGAAGATTTTAATTTTAAAGATAACTTTCCTTTTTGGAAATCATCCACATATTTTAATAGAGAGATTTTAATTTATAAAATTTATTTTTATAACCAACCATGAAGGGAAAAATTATTAGAGAAGTTTTTATTTTAATAATTTCCAGAAATAAATTAGGAAGTTTTAATTTAGTGTTTAAAACTTTCCTTGCTTAGATGATCTAGAGGTGGCCGACCATATTGAGTTTGAAAAGGAAATTTTTTATTAAACTTTCCTTTCATTGGCTAAGAGAATAAGGAAGTTTTTTTATAAAATTTTCCTTATTTGCCAAGACCAAGGAATATAAAAGAGAGGGTAGAGGTGCCTCACCTCATAACTTATGTTCTAGTTTTTCTCTCTTCTATTTCCTTTGTTGGTGGCTGGCCCTTCACATCCTCTCCCTCTCCTATTCTTCTTCCTTGGCTGACGGCATCTTCATCTCAAGGAGCTTGGTTGGTGGATAGATCTTGCTTAAGGAAGAAGGAGAGATAGGAGGTCTTGTTTCTTAGCATGCCTTGGAGCTTGGTGGTGGCCGAACCTCATCTTCTCTTGGAGTTCTTGTGGTGGCCAAAACTTACTTGGAGAAGAAGGTAGCTTGGGTGGTTCTCGTCTCCGTAGATCGTCGCCCACACGACGTCCGAGATAAGAAGAGGAATACGGTAGAAGATCAAGAGGTTGTTGTTTACAAATAAAGGTATAACTAGTAATTCTATTCCGCATCATACTAGTTTTCTTTGTATACCTTTTGAAATACTAAACACAAGAGGCATATGATTCTAGGTTTCAAATTTATGATTCGAGTTTGTGTTTTTTTTGTTTTTTGAATTTGTGATTCGATTATTCTATTTGGTTAAACCTAGGGTTATATAAGGAAATTAAATATTAGATTTCTTTAAAAGGCTTTATCTAGGCGGTGGTGGATGATCTCATATCCAAGAAGGCCTAGTACCTCGCCATGCAGTCCTGGAAGCCAATTTTAGAAATTAATATTTAATTGAATTTATAACATAGGTGGATTTGGATCAATAATGTTAAGCATCGTTTGCGATCCAAGTCTAAACCATTAAAAACAGATAAGTTAAATTTTGAAATCAATAATGTTAAGTATCGTTTGTGATTCCTAATTTAATTTCTAAAGAACACAATAGGTTGTTAGTAAAGGTTCAGGACCATGTACAAAATTTTTGTACAGGGGAACCGGTATGATATTCCGCATAGCAACCAACAATTGGTATCAGAGCTAAGGTTTGTCTCTGTTTGTTTGGTTTTCAGTTTAATTATGCACATGTCATACATAATTTAGGCAGGATAATAGTAGGATATGCTAATTTTGTGGTTGCAGGCTCCAACTATTATGGCTTATGGTTATTGTGTGTGATTGGATCCCTTGGACATGTCAAGAGCATTATATTATGTGTGCATGATTGTGTTTAATTAATACAGCAGGATCTGTATTAGCCCTAGGATTCTACATTTATGTTCGATCTAGACTTAATGTACATTCCCTTGTGGAATATAGGATCGATGTATGTAAAATTTTATTTTTTTCTGTCACGGATCATATCCTTGCGAGGCGTGGTGCTATTGAAGGACCAGAGGCGCAGCGGAAAAGGAAGCTCGATGGACCCGACGGCATGAACCCTAGGGCTGGCAGCACGCGAAGGACAGTGATGGAAAAAGGTCATAATAGTTGAAAAATTAATTTCCATATTTATTGCTTTTATTTACTGTGATGTGTGCCTACTAGGTTAAAATTCCTCACCTTAAATAACTAAGTGGGAGAGGGATTTTTAAATAAATTCCACGGTCTCCATTACTGGTTTGTAAGTGATGTAGATAAACTTGCGCATTGGCTCTGAGTGCATTCCTCCATATCGGATGAGTTTGTTTGCGGATCACTAGATCAAACTTCCATTTGGATGATTATAGGAAATTAATTAGGAGTGTGTGATCTTCCTCATCAGAAGGGGCACAATCTTATTTAATAGACTAAGTATCAAGTAATGGTATACACTTAGGCACATTTAATAATATCCTCCCCATCGGAGTCACTGCTATTATTTGTATGACCAAAGGAAAACCAACTATTAATTTTATTTGTTATAAAGTTAGGTTGACAAGAATAAAATTAATGGGTAAAAACTCCTCTTACAAATGTTTGATTTTGTATACGTCCACACTATCGTGGCATGCAAAATTCATGGTGTTTTGAGGTGTTGATAAATTTAAATAGTATTGTTTGAGGAATCAATATTATTCTAAATTTAAAGTCTTGACCCAATTTTATTTTATGATTCTTAGGATGACTTTCAACTCACTAGCCATTATACTGAAAGAGAACAAACTTACTGGTCTCAATTATATAGATTGGAAAAGAAACCTAGACATTGTTCTAACTGCTGAAGGCTATAAGTTTGTACTGTTAGAGGTTTGCCCTAATACGCCTAATAGTGATTCTAGCCAAGAGGAGATTGAGTATCATAAGAAATGGGTAAAGGCAGATGAGATGACGCGGTGTTACATTTTGGCTTCAATGTCAAATGTATTGCAACATCAGCATTAGGATTTACCAACTGCTTATGATATAATGAACAATCTCAAAGATCTCTTTGGACATCAGGATCGGGCTGCTAGGCAAGAAGCTATGAGAAAGTTAATGACAACCACCATGTCAGAAGGGACTCCCGTAAGGGATCACATCCTAAAGATGATGACTTATTTAAACGAAATACAAATCCCTGGAGGAGAAATCGATGGGGAAACCCAGATCGATATTTTTCTCCAAACGCTGCCCAAAAGTTTTGAGCATTTTCGCCTGAACTATAATATGAATAAAAGGATGTATTCATTGGCGGAACTACTGAAAGAACTTCAGACAGTAGAAGGGCTATTTCGTCAAAATTCTTAGATGCACTATACTGAAAATGGTTCTACTTCTAAGTCGAAAGGTAAGAAGAAGAAGATACGGGATGTCTCAGCAAAGAAGGTGAATAAACCTCTAGGTACAAGACCAAACGATGGAATGAAGAAGCTGAAGGGCAAGTGCTTCATCTGCAAGCAGTCAGGACATTGGAAGACAGATTGTCCTCGTAGGAAAGAGAACAATAAAGGTATATCTCATTCTCTAGTAGTTGAAATATGTTTAGCGGTGTTATCTACCAGCACCTGGTGTGTAGATACGGGAGCCACTGATCATGTCTGCAACTCTTTGGAGGGGTTCCAGGAAACCCGATGACTATTTGAAGGAGAGATAACCGTCTACATGGACAATGCTACTAAGATGGCGGCTGTTGCAGTAGGAGACCTCTATTTATCATTTGATAGGAATAGAAGTTTGGTTTTAAGAAATTATCTTTATGTACCCAGTTTCAGAAAGAATTTAATTTCAGTTTTTAAACTGTATTTGGATGGATATTCTGTTTCTTTTAATAACAATGTGGTTATCAAGAGAAATAGGGTTATTATATGTTCTGGTACATTGGTTGGCAATTTATATACTTTAAATCTAATTTCTCCCACAGAGCAACAAATGAAAATTAATAACACATCTTCTAATTCCAATAAGAGAAAGGAACCTTCGGAAATAAACCAAACATATCTTTGGCATCTAAGGCTTGGTCATATTAACTTAAGTAGGATTCAAAGTCTTATAGCTGATGGACTCTTGGGTTCATTAGTGGTGGAAAACTTTCAAACCTGTGAATCTTGCTTGGAAGGTAAAATGACCAAGAGACCTTTTAAGGCCAAGGGGTATAGAGCCAAAGATGTGTTAGAACTGGTTCATTTTGATTTGTGTGGTCCTATGTCTATCTAGGCAAGAGGTGGCTTCGAATACTTTGTCTCTTTCATAGACGATTATTCGAGATACAGATACATTTACTTGATGCGCCGCAAGTCTGAGTGCTTTGATAAGTTCAAAGAGTACAAGGCTGATGTGGAGAAACGTCATAGTAAAAGTATCAAGACACTACAGTCTTATCGTGGTGGCGAATTCCTATTTGGAGAGTTTAGGAATTACTTATTAGAGGCCGGGATTCAATCCCAATTATCCGCACCTGGTACACCCCAACAGAATGGTGTGGCAGAACAAAGGAATAGGACTCTTATGGAAATGGTTAGATCGATGATGAGTTATTCAAAATTACCAAATTCATTTTGGGGATACGCTCTGGAAACGACAATACACATTCTGAACTTGGTACTTTCTAAATCAGTACCCTCTACTCCCGCAGAATTGTGGAATGGGTGAAAGCCCAGTCTGAGGCATATTCGGATTTGGGGTAGTCCAGCACATATGCTGAAAGCAGATGCTGATAAGTTGGAATCTCGTATAGAAGTTCACGTGTTTATGGGTTATCCTAGAAGAACGAAAGGTGGTTTATTTTATAGTCCTAAAGATCAGAAGGTCATTGTTAGCACCAATGCTCGATTTTTAGAAGAAGACTATACAATGGATCACAAGCCCATGAGTAAAATTATTCTAGAAGAAATGAGAGAGGACACGTCTACTTTAGTACCAACAGTACAAGATGAAGTGCAACAAGAAACTGCAACACGTGCCATAAATGATGCACAGTTATAGACAGTGCCTCGTCGTAGTGGGAGGGTTGTAAGGCAACCTGAGAGATTCATGTTTTTGGGAGAGTCGTCAGACTTGGTCCTAGGTAAACATGAACCTGATCCCTGGTCATATGATGAAGCACTCCAAGATAAAGATGCAACATCTTGGCAGAAAGCGATGAATTCTGAAATAGAATCTATGTATTCTAATAAGGTCTAGGAGCTTGTAGAACCATCAAATGGTGTAAAAGTCGTTGGATGCAAGTGGATCTACAAAAGGAAAAGAGGGACAGACGGGAAGGTAGAAACCTTCAAAGCAAGGCTTGTTGCGAAAGGGTATACTCAGAAAAAGGGAATCGGTTATGAGGAGACCTTTTCACCAGTAGCTATCCTTAAGTCTATCCGGATACTCTTATCCATCGCCGCTCATATGGATTATAAGGTTTGGCAAATGGATGTCAAGACAGCTTTCCTTAATGGAAGTCTTGAAGAAAACATCCATATGAAGCAACCAGAGGGGTTCATTGAAAAAGGCAAAGAGCATCTAGTGTGCAAGCTCAATCGGTCCATTTATGGACTGAAGCAAACTTCACGATCTTGGAACATCTGGTTTAATGAAGTAATCCAGTCATAAGGATTTATTCAGTGTCCGGATAAGTCTTGTATATACAAGAAGTGTAACGGAAACGTGATGGTATTTCTTGTACTATACGTAGATGACATTTTGTTAATTGACAACAATGTCAAAGTGTTATCAGACGTAAGGGTATGGTTGTCCAAAAAATTTGATATGAAGGACTTAGGAGAATGTGCACACATTCTTGGGATCAAAGTCATAAGGGATCGCAAGAAAAGGATGTTGTGCCTATCTCAAGCCTCATATATAGATACAATCCTTGCTCATTTTAGCATGCAAAACTCCAAGAAAGGTTTCTTACCTTTTCGACATGGAGTAGCTTTATCTAAAGAGATGTCTCTGAAGACATCAAAGGAGATAAAGGACATGAAGGCAGTTCCTTATGCTTCGGCTGTGGGAAGCCTAATGTATGCAATGCTGTGTACGAGACCGGATATCTGCTTTGCCGTGGGCATGGTTAGTAGATATCAAAGTAACCCTGGACAAGGACATTGGACTGCTGTAAAGCATATATTGAAGTACCTGAGAAGGACTAGAGATTATATGCTAGTTTACCAAGCAGATGATATGCTCCCTATGGGTTACACAGATTCAGACTTCCAATCAGATAGGGATAATAGTAAGTCTACATCAGGCTATGTGTTTACTTTAGGAGGTGGAGCTATTGCATGAAGGAGTGTTAAGAAGAAATACATTTCAGACTCAACCATGGAAGCTGAGTATGTGGCAGCCTCTGAGGCAACCAAAGAAGTTGTATGACTCAAGAACTTCCTAATGAACTTAGATGTGATATCTGGTTTGCCCAAAATCATCACAATTTATTGTGATAATAGCGGTGCAGTTGCAAACTCGAAGGAACCACGAGCCCATAAGGCGAGTAAACATATAGAGCGCAAGTACTACCTGATATGAGATATCGTAAAGCGAGGAGAAGTTGTTGTCGCCAAGATTACATCAGCAGATAACCTGGCAGATCCTTTCACTAAGGCCCTTTCGGCGAAATCTTTTGATCGACATGTGGAGGGGATGAGAATTAAATGTATGGTAGCAGATATGGCAGTTTAGTCTTTTAGTATAAGTGGGAGATGTTGGTGCAATATCCCTCAGGTCAAGGTTGACCTGGGTAACCAAGCCGAGTCTTGGTTTGGGTTTAGATGTTTGACAATAAGATATTGATTAAAGAAGAGTCAAGTAGGTCAAGGTTGACTGGATACTTGACTGGGAAGTCCTAACTGGGATGTTAGGCAAAATGAAAGACCTAGTGAGTGGAGCTAGGCAGTATGAAAGTCCTGGTGAGTGAAGCCAGGCAGAAGAAAATTCCTGGTGAGTGAAGCCAGGCAGAAGGAAGTCCTAGTGAGTGAAGCTAGGCAGATGGAAATCCTGGTGAGTGAAGCCAGGTGAAAGTCCTAGTGAGTGAAGCTAGGCAGATGGAAATCCTGGTGAGTGAAGCCAGGTGAAAGTCCTAGTGAGTGAAGCTAGGCAGATGGAAAACCCTAGTGAGTGAAGCTAGGTGAAAGTCCTGGTGAGTGAAGCCAGGCAAGGGAAAATCCAGATGGATCAAGGATGATCGGACATCTGGTGCTGGGAAGTCCAAGTAGGTCAAAGGATTGACTGGATACTTGGCATGAAAGAAAAGTCCAAGTAGGTCAAAGGGATTGACCGGATACTTGGCACAGAGAAAAGTCCAAGTGGGTCAAAGGGATTGACCGGACACTTGGTAAGGGAGTCCTAGCAGTTCAAGGGAGTGACTAGATGCTAGGCATGACATACCAAACGGTCAAGGTTGACCGGATGTTGGTTTGGGAGGTTTGGGACTTGGTTTTGGACAAAATCAAGTTCTGGATCGATCAGTGGATCGATCCGGACCTGTCCCAGCGAATAGAGAGCCTCCGGATCGATCCGTGGATCGATCCAGAGGTCCCAATCGATCAGTGGATCGATTGGGACGCGGCTGCTTCGCGCGATAAGCGCTGGATCGATCCGTGGATCGATTCCAGAGCACAGAGGCGCTCTGGATCGATCCGTGGATCGATCCAAAGCCTCCCCGATCGATTGGGAACATTCGAATCGATCGGGATCCGACCGTTGGCGTCGTTTATAGCCGTAGGCGTTCATTTCCTTCGGTATCCTTTCACTGATTCACCCCAGAGCTCTCGCCAACTCCTCCACAGCTCTCACAAAGCTCAGATCGCCAGTTCTTGAAGGATCTTGGAAGCTCTCCAAGTCAAGAGGCGGATCAAAGCCAAGAAGAGAAGCTAGGGTTAGGGTTTTGTACTCATTGTAAGCTTGTAAGCTTGTATTTCTTGTATCCTTTCCCTCTCTTCTTGTATTGAGTCTTGTAGGGCTTCTCCGCCCTTGGTAGTTACCATAAAGGAGAGTTTTATTTAGTGGAGGGTGTGTGTGTTGGTGTGGATCCTTGGATTAGTCACCTCTTGTGAGGTGGATACCAAGTAAAACCAACCGTGTTAGCGTTGTGTGTTTGTTTCTGTATTTTCCGCTGCACATCTTTGAAGGAACAAGCAACGCCGAGCAACGAGCGAAGCGCGACGAGCTATTCACCCCCCCCCTCTAGCTACTTTTGGTCCTAACAAGTGGTATCAGAGCGAGGCCGCTCTTCACCGGAATCATCGCCGGAAGGGTCAAGCATAACAAGAAAAGCTAGAGGGTGAAGAAGTTGGAGCAAATTCTTCAAGTTCAAGATTTTATCAAGCTCAACTTCAAGATGCAATTCCAAGATGGACTTGGATTTGACACAAGGGTGGCTCCACCATATTCATCTACAAGCTTCGATTCTTGGAAATCAAGAATCGAAAATTTTCTTATGATGGAGATAGAGCAATGGTTTGCTCTCATGGAAGGTTTTGAAGCTCCCACAAATTCCAAGGGCAAAGTACTCAAAAGGAGCAAGTGGAGCAAAGACCAAATCCAAAGATGTGAGACCAATGACAAAGTGACCAAGCTTTTGGTCAATTTATTGCCAAGCAACATCTTGGAACAAATTGGAGAGTTTGAAGATGCCAAGGAGCTTTGGAGCAAATTGGCAAGAATTCATGAGATCCCCTCCACTGTATCAAATCAAGGAGAATCCAAAGAGGGCGACTCATTGGATCAAGACCAAGAGGAGGACTCCGAGGTTGAGAGATGCTCAACCTCCGAAGAAGAGGAGATCCAAGAAGCTTCATCCTCAAGGGAATGCAACGAAGGGAACAAGGAGGGAGCATACTCCTTGTTTCATATTCAAGATGATGAAGCCTCCACCTCTAGGATTGAGGGGGAGCAATCCTTGGTGACGCCGGATCAAGAAGAAGGAGAAGCTTCTACATCCGGGTTAAGTGAAGAAGAAGAAGATGGTGCCACCTCTGAAATTCAAGAAATATCAAATGGAGGAGCAAGTGCCATCCCTATACAAGAAGGTATAAATATTTCAATTAATAATAAAAATCATATAATATGTTTTGAGTGTAGGGAACATGGGCACTATAAGAGCAAGTGTCCCAACTTGGCCAAGAAGAAGGGCCAAGTGGCACAAAAGGGCAAGGAGAAGCCCAAGGAGACCACCCCCGGGACAAAGAAGAGCAAGGAGCACATTGTGTGCTTCTTGTGTCAACAAAAAGGGCATTACCGAAGTCAATGCGCCAAGGGGAAGAAGATGGTCAAGGCTCAAGGAGACACTAGTCAAGGGGGAGCCTCCAAGGTAAAAAGGAAGGTAACATTTATTGAGCCTACCCCTTTACATTATGGTAAAAAGCATGATAGTTCTAACTTTTATCATTTTAATGCAATTTACCATAAGAATAGAAAGCATGAGGGCCTTAAGGAAAAATATGTGGCCCTACATGCCAAAACTACCCAACCTAAGGTTAGGAAGGTAGATAGACACTTGGGCAATAACTCTAAAGATTTTAGATACAAGCCCAAAAACAAAAATGCTCATGGATCAAATACTAAGGACTTAGTGAGAGAAAATCAAGTCTTGAGGTCAAGACTTGACAAAATGGAGAAGACCCTAAAAATGATGGAAAATATCCTATTAGGGCAAAGTGAGCATAACTTAGGTTTAGGAAAATCAAAGCCATCCAATGGCCATAAAGGTTTGGGATACAAACCAAACGCTAAGAAGGATGTACCTAGTTATCATAGGGTTCCATATAGTTATGGAACGAACCCTAAGTCTAAAGGTCAAGTCAAGGATACAAGGGAAGATATCCCTAGAAGTATCTTTGCAACCAAAGTGACTAAGACTTCTAAGAAGTCTAAGAAAGTCACGAACAAGGTTACAAGGGAGGCTATCCCTAGAGTTGACCTAGAAAATGTGACCAAGGCTTCTAAGAAGCCCAACAAGGTCACTAGGAAGGTATCTAGGGAAGTTATCCCTAGTGAGTACCTAGAGCATCCAAGGAGCACCAATAGGTGTTGGGTTCCTAGGAGCATCTTCTCTACCCCATAGATGGGTTAGAGAGTGTCAACTCCGATTAGAAGGGTAGTTAACCCAACTTTGAGGAAATTGACACTCAAGGAGCATTTTCAAGGTTTTAGTTAACCTTTGAAAATGAAATGGAATTATTGATTACTTCTTGAAAGAGTAAATGTGCCAAATTGGAGAAGTATTGATTTTAATTTAAAGTGGCACAAATTTGAGAAAACACAAGAACTACCAAGTTGGGATTTTGGTATGTTCTTAGGCAATTTAAGGCAACCGGGCCTTAAATTTAAAAGTGCTACTCTTGAGGAAACATGGAATATGCCAACATTTGAGGACATGTTTATTTTCAATTGGCATACATTAAATCAAGGAAATTAGAAATGCCAATTTAGGTTTTGGCATTCTCTTGTAGCACTTTAGGGCAATCTAGGTTTAAGGTGTAAGTTTAGCTAAGACTTTAAGGATACTTAGATAGTTAATCTAGGTATATTTTTTTTATGCTAAATCTTGCCATGATTGTTTGCCCATAATATGCCATGACATCATGTCTAGTTTTGCATTCATGTTTTATTATGAAAAATCCAAAAATACCATGTCATGACATTCATACATCATGTAGTAATAGGATATTTTCTTTTGAAAATTATTTTCTTTTGATGTATGCCATAACATAATCATGCATTAAGTTTAATTCCTTGTAATTAAGGACAAATGGCATTTAACGACACTTATTGACAAGTGACATCCTGGGTGGATGTCTAATATTTCTAAAATGCCTAGATAAATATGCATGATCCCTAGAATAGGGCAAAACCAAATTTTACATCTCACAAAGACCTCTAAGATGACTTGTATGTGCTTTGTCCACAATAGATACAAGTGAGATGTTAGAAAGATGAACAAAACTCAAGATGTTGATTTAGTGCATTCTTTTGAGTTTTAGGTTCATCAAAACACATAGTTATGTGTTTTCCCATCATTGGGAAAGCTAATGTACAAGTCATGTGCATTAAGCCCAAGGAAGGTGATGGGATATTGGTTTTGAAAATGTTTTAAAAAAAAAATATTTTTGGAAAACCTTGGTGAAGGCTATCTTTTGATAGTAATCACCATTGAATAGTTAGACACAAACTTGAATAAAACACTA
This sequence comes from Zingiber officinale, assembly GCF_018446385.1. Classification (NCBI taxonomy): domain Eukaryota; kingdom Viridiplantae; phylum Streptophyta; class Magnoliopsida; order Zingiberales; family Zingiberaceae; genus Zingiber; species Zingiber officinale. The sequence goes on along the minus strand of NC_056000.1, from coordinate 82,589,676 downwards.
AAGTTTTTGCAAGTTCTCAAGTTTGTGTCAATCTTTGAAAATATGAAGTATTTTCATAGAAAACTATTTTTCCGTGATAGTAAACGCCCTAAATAATGTCTACACGAAATTTCATAATTTTTGGATTTTTGTAGAATTTTCTAGGGGTTTCTGAAGTTGACTGAAATGGAATTTCAGCAACTATCAGAGCTCCGATCGATCCATGGATCGATTGGAGTTCCTGAATCGATCCATGGATCGATTCAAACGGTAATTCCTGCGAGCAGAAGCTCGCTGGATCGATCAGTCGATCGATCCAGGGAGTCTGAATCGATCAGTGGATCGATTCAGAAAGGTTCAATCGATTGGAACCCAACTCCAATCGATCCAAGTTGCTGATTTTGGCTGGGAAGGCTTGATTTCAGCATCTTTGAACCTCTTTGAGTCTAGGTAACCATTCCAAACCCCTTAAATACATTTGTATACATACAAAGGGTGTTTTCATGTTGAAAACAAGGATGGATTGGTTAACGAAGACTAAGTAGAAGTTTAGGTTGAGGTTGTTTCAAATTTTGAATATTTGAACCTCAAAACTTCTAAATTTGGGTTTCCTAATGTTTTAGGGATTCCAAGTCATTGTTGGTGCAATGACAGAAGTTACCACCATGTCTTTAGGGGGAGGGACTCTTTAAAGACATGAAAATTATTTTTCATGAACCTTGGAAGGTGGTTAACCTTCTGTTGTGAACTTGCTCAAGGTTGAGCATTTAAACTTGAAATGGGGAGAAATGGGGAGTGGATATCCTCATTATTTCAAGTGGACACTCAAGTGGTAGATAATGCTCAAGGTTGAGTAGTTGTCTACATTGAGGGAGAAGTTAAGGATAAATGAAGGGTATGGGACCTTCATTATCGTGTTGATCACAACGAGTGATGTTGTGAACAACGATGCGCAACTCTTCAGGGGGAGAGTCTTCAACAAATAGATTTGTTGAAGTGTGGCCAGAATTGGAGCATAGGTTGATGTGTGTCCAATGATGGGTTGATGTGTGCCAATAGGGGGAGAATGTATGGTTAAGTTTAGGCTTTCATTACCTATGGGAAGGTCATAGGGGGAGAATGAAAGGACTCGTGAAAGGGAGTAAGTTAGGCTTTCATTACCTAGAGGGAGTTTGCCCTCTTTGGGGGAGAATGAAGAGCTTAATTTATGCTTTCATTACCTAGTGGCATGAAGAAGAAGGCTATGGGATTAGCCTAACTTACATATGGGATTGTAAGTGTTATTGTGGTATTGTCAAACATCAAAAAGGGGGAGATTGTTGGTGCAATATCCCTCAGGTCAAGGTTGACCTGGGTAACCAAGCCGAGTCTTGGTTTGGGTTTAGATGTTTGACAATAAGATATTGATTGAAGAAGAGTCAAGTAGGTCAAGGTTGACTGGATACTTGACTGGGAAGTCCTAACTGGGATGTTAGGCAAAATGAAAGACCTAGTGAGTGGAGCTAGGCAGTATGAAAGTCCTGGTGAGTGAAGCCAGGCAGAAGAAAAGTCCTGGTGAGTGAAGCCAGGCAGAAGGAAGTCCTAGTGAGTGAAGCTAGGCAGATGGAAATCCTGGTGAGTGAAGCCAGGTGAAAGTCCTAGTGAGTGAAGCTAGGCAGATGGAAATCCTGGTGAGTGAAGCCAGGTGAAAGTCCTAGTGAGTGAAGCTAGGCAGATGGAAAACCCTAGTGAGTGAAGCTAGGTGAAAGTCCTGGTGAGTGAAGCCAGGCAAGGGAAAATCCAGATGGATCAAGGATGATCGGACATCTGGTGTTGGGAAGTCCAAGTAGGTCAAAGGATTGACTGGATACTTGGCATGAAAGAAAAGTCCAAGTAGGTCAAAGGGATTGACCGGATACTTGGCACAGAGAAAAGTCCAAGTGGGTCAAAGGGATTGACCGGACACTTGGTAAGGGAGTCCTAGCAGGTCAAGGGAGTGACTAGATGCTAGGCATGACATACCAACAGGTCAAGGTTGACCGGATGTTGGTTTGGGAGGTTTGGGACTTGGTTTTGGACAAAAATCAAGTCTCGGATCGATCGATGGATTGATCCAGGCTGGATCGTCGATGGATCGATCCGGCCTTTCCAAAGAGAGCCTCCGGATCGATCCGTGGATCGATCCGAGGTCCCAATCGATCGATGGATCGATTGGGACGCTGCCGCGCGATAAGCGCTGGATCGATCCGTGGATCGATCGGCAGCTCTGTGAATGGTCGGATCGATCCGTGGATCGATCCAAAGCCTCCCCGATCGATTGGGAACATTCGAATCGATCGGGATCCGACCGTTGGCGTCGTTTATAGCCGCAGGCGTTCATTTCCTTCGGCATCCTTTCACGGATTCACCCCAGAGCTCTCGCCAACTCCTCCACAGCGCTCACAAAGCTTAGATCGCCAGTTCTTGAAGGATCTTGGAAGCTCTCCAAGTCAAGAGGCAGATCAAAGCCAAGAAGAGAAGCTAGGGTTAGGGTTTTGTACTCATTGTAAGCTTGTAAGCTTGTATTTCTTGTATCCTTTCCCTCTCTTCTTGTATTGAGTCTTGTAGGGCTTCTCCGCCCTTGGTAGTTACCATAAAGGAGAGTTTTATTTAGTGGAGGGTGTGTGTGTTGGTGTGGATCCTTGGATTAGTCACCTCTTGTGAGGTGGATACCAAGTAAAACCAACCGTGTTAGCGTTGTGTGTTTGTTTCTGTATTTTCCGCTGCACATCTTTGAAGGAACAAGCAACGCCGAGCAACGAGCGAAGCGCGACGAGCTATTCACCCCCCCCCCCCTCTAGCTACTTTTGGTCCTAACAGGAGATTGTTAGAGTATATACTAAAAGCCTAGCTTTTGTAAACATTTATTTTGAATTAAAGAATCATATTGGTCAAAAAAATGTCTACATTTATATGCTAAGTGTAGTTGTTCAATTAATTTATATTGTAGATAACATGGTGTGTGGTGTCACACACAGAAGATCATGTTATCGGTTATTTATAAATTATAAACAGTAGCTCACGACTAAGATAGATAGGAACAAACTATTGGAATAGTCGTAGTGTAATTTGGTATTAGTTTATCTTAACTATAAAATTACACTAGTACACTCTGAGTGTATTGAGTAGGACCATTTAAGGTAAGTTCTTTTTATAATGACTTAATAAAAGAACAAGACCTTAGTTATTATGGAAGTGTGTGCTCTTAATCCTAATATAATAACAAGCATATATATTTAGTATTTATTTCTTTAACTTATCAAAGGGTGAGATTTAGCTCAATAAATCAATAGGCCCGATAAGTTGGGAAATGATATTACTTATAGTGTGTTTTGTTGATTATAGAAGAAAACTGTGTCCTAGTAATCTAGGTTGATAATGTCCCCAAGAGGAGCTCATAAGGATTGTCATGTTAAACCCTACAGGTGGACTTAGTCCGACACGACAATAAGGTTGAGTGGTGCTACTCTTAGACTAAGATATTAATTAAAGTGAGTTGTCAGTAACTCAATTAATTAGTGGGCACCCGACATCTTCAACACAGGGAGATTAACACACTCATAATAAGAAGGAGCCCAAAATGTAATTTGGGATTGGTGCGGTAGTTCAATAATAATTCTTTAGTGGTATGAATTATTATTGATGGAATTAAGTTGGGTGCTCGGGGCGAACACGGGAAGCTTATTTTCATCGGGAGACAAAAATCAATTCCTCCTCTCGGTCCCTATCATAGCTTCTTATTTATAAAGTATTATACACATCTATACCCACCTTCTTACCCAACCTTAGGTGGCCGGCCAAGTAAGTTTGGAGTCCAAGCTTAGGCCGGCCAAGCCATAGGTTGAGCCAAGTATAGGTGGCCGGCCCTAGCTTGGAGCCCAAGCTTGGTGTGGCCGACCATGTAAAGAATAAAAGGGATTTTATTTAAAATCTTTCCATATGTGGATACCATGGTTTTAAAAGAGAGTTTAAAATTTAAATCTTTCCTTTTATAGCTTTCTACAAAAGATTAAGTGAAAGATTTGTTATATTTTCTTATTTGTAGTTAAAAGGAATATTTTAATTTTTAATAAAACTTTCCTTTTTTGTAACCATCTTGATGATATAAAAGAGAGTTTTAAAATTAAATCTTTCCTATTATAGTTTCTACAAAAGATTAAGAAAAGATTTAATATCTTTCCTTATTTGTAGATTGAGAGGAATATTTTAATTTTAAAGATAACTTTCCTTTTTGAAAATCATCCATATGTTTTAATAGAGAGATTTTAATTTATAAAATTACTTTTTATAACCAACCATGAAGGGAAAATTATTAGAGAAATTTTTATTTTAAAAATTTTCGGAAATAAATTAGGAAGTTTTAATTTAGTGTTTAAAACTTTCCTTACTTGGATGATCTAGAGGTGGCCGGCCATATTGAGTTTGAATGGGAAATTTTTTATTAAACTTTCCTTTCATTGGCTAAGAGAATAAGGAAGTTTTTTTATAAAATTTTCCTTATTTTACAAGACCAAGGAATATAAAAGAGAGGGTAGAGGTGCCTCACCTCATAACTTATGTTCTAGTTTTTCTCTCTTCTATTTCCTTGGTTGGTGGCCGGCCCTTCACATCCTCTCCCTCTCCTATTCTTCTTTCTTGGCCGGCGACATCTTCATCTCAAGGAGCTTGGTTGGTGGCCGGATCTTGCTTTAGGAAGAAGGAGAGATAGGAGGTCTTGTTTCTTAGCATCTCTTGGAGCTTGGTGGTGGTCGAACCTCATCTTCTCTTGGAGTTCTTATGGTGGCCAAAACTTACTTGGAGAAGAAGGTAGCTTGGGTGGTTCTCGTCTCGGTAGATCGTCGCCCACACGACGCCCGAGAAAAGAAGAGGAATACGGTAGAAGATCAAGAGGTTGTTGTTTACAAAGAAAGGTATAACTAGTAATTCTATTCCGCATCATACTAGTTTTCTTTGTATACCTTTTGAAATACTAAATACAAGAGGCATATGATTCTAGGTTTCGAATTTGTAATTCTAGTTTATGTTTTTTTTTTGTTTTTCGAATTTGTGATTCGATTATTCTATTGGGTTAAACCTAGGGTTATATAAGAAAATTAAATATTAGATTTCTTTAAAAGGATTTGTCTAGGCGGTGGTGGATGATCCCATACCCAAGAAGGCCTAGTACCTCGCTATGCAGTCCTAGAAGCCAATTTTAGAAATTAATATTTAATTGAATTTATAACATAGGTGGATTTGGATCAATAATGTTAAGCATCGTTTGTGATTCAAGTCTAAACCATTAAGAACAGATAAGTTAAATTTGGAATCAATAATGTTAAGGACCGTTTGCGATTCCTAATTTAATTTCTAAAGAACACAACATGTTGTTAGTAAAGGTTTAGGACTTGTACAAAATTTTTGTACAGGAGAACCGGTATGATATTCTGCATAGCAACCAACACTTATTTCTATCATGATATCTAAAATTAAAATTATGCATGAGTTGTTGGGATATGCTTGAAGCGGGTACGTGCTAGAACATATTTCATAAATATGCATAATGGAAAATAAAATAATAATAATTACTAATTATTACATCATACACACTACACGCATATAAGGATATAATATACCGAACGTGATCGTATAATTAAAATTTTATAGGAAGTAAATTTACGCTAGATATACCTTACGGATGACTAGTAACGAGAAGGGCATCAACCATAGTGACGTGGTTGAACCTCACCTCTATTTGTATCTACGATGAGCTCCTCAAGACAACTCCATGAGTACAAGCCTCTCCTTCAGAAGTTACTAGCCATGAGCGAAGAAGAGGGATCAAGAGGAAGAAAAAGCAAACAAGGAAGATGTCTCTTCCTTTATTAGTGGTCATGGCAACAAGGAGAAGGATTTCTCCTTGTTGTGGGTGGCGGCAAAGAGAGGGGAGAGGGAGAGGAGGATTGTGTTTCCAAAATCCAATCAATCAAATAATAAAACTTGTATCTAATTCTCTCTCAATTACATCTATATATAATTCTTTTTAATGAGTTGGATTAGAAAGCCCAAATCTAATCCCTTGTTCCTTACCCAAAAATTAGTCCATTAACCCCTTGGTTTGATTGATAACTAAAGTAAGTTGGTTCATGACTAATTCATAATTAAACTAAATATGGTTCAACTCTACCATAAGAGATGTAGATCATCCACCTTCTATTATGACAAATATTTCTATATTTATCTTATGTATGGTCCAATCAAACATTTATTTCTTGATCTAAGAATTCTATTCTTTAACTTATTTTACATCTTTTAGAGACTAGTTAATGCATGTGATCCAATAGGTTTCTGATTCATCTTGGTCATCCATAAATAACTACTTAATTATAGAACAATCATGAGTAACACCTAGTAGTACATTATGATCCCCAATTAGCCAAAAAATCATAGTTGATCTTAGAACTAATTCTAAAGTCTTCAGTAGCTACAATGAGTCGTGTCTTGTTCCTTTCACTCGTCTTACACCCACTTGGTTTAGGACATGGTCTGTGTCTATCCCCACTAAATTGACTACGTCACACCTAGTCTAAGTAATACTTCCTTGTTCTATGGATTCAAATTACCCGTACATATGTCTAAGAGTCTTGCACTCTTAACATGTGATGCTTTGGCCAAAGACTTTGAGTAATAATCTTAATGAGTGGCCATAGGGTATACATCTCCTTGTAAGGAGCAGTGAATCCTCTGTGAACTATCAAACATATTTGGGTATTTTGACTTATACCCAATCATCCTAGGTCCACACTTCAATGAGGTGCTTGCTTAAGATGTCAAAGTTTAAGTCTCCATGACCAAAATAACTTGTATATCTCAAGTTGAAGAAAACTTGCACTCAAGCTGCAGTAAGAGCTTTATAGACATATCCATATATATAGATAACCATATGAAGTCTTACAGTGAGTTACTCCAATGAATTAATTACCATAACTAATATCCACGTTTAACTCTTGACATCCTAATGTCTCCAGGTAATGAGAAAATAGCTGCTTGGTGAACCAAGGAGTATAACCCCTGCTAGTCTTACAGAAATGATGATGTCTGAATACATTAATTTAATAACTAGGAAAATTCTAATACGTTCATAATTACACATGTAGAGATAATCACCAGTTGTGACTCAATCATAATTTATCTTATGTTACGAATTGTATTGCGGACATTTAGTAAATGAGTTTAAGATAATCAAACATATAATATGCACTCAATTAGTGAATTTATATTTAGTAAAAACTGTAAGGCGATTGCCTTAAGACATCCCTCACAATTTAACATGAGTAAATAATGAGAATTATTCCTAGTATGCATGGAAAAACAATAATTTGAATTACAATTCAAAATAGGGTTTACCTCCCTTATTCTTGAAGCTCCCCCTTGATTTGAGCTTTTCTTCTTCTTCTCCCATTTCTTCAATTGCTCCAACTTCTTGAGATCTCCCTTCCTTGGGCATTTGGTGTGGTAGTGACCCATTTCATCACTCGTGAAGCATGTAATGTGTTTCTTCTCCTTCTTCTTCCTACAACTCAAATTAGATTCTAAAAGAATTGAATTGAGTTTAGGAGTTACCTTCTTCTTATATATTGGACACCTACTCTTGTAATGTCCCTTTTCATTGCATCTGAAGCAAATAATGTGGTCCTTTGACTTCACTTCGGTGTAGATACTTACAAGGTTGGCTTTCAAGACTTTCTCTTCATTTGTCTTGGATTCTTCTTCAACCTTTGATGATATTTCCTCATCCACACTTGTGGATGTCATTTCCTCATCTTTCTTCTCCTCCTTGGATGTTGAGCATGAGTCAACTTCTAGTTGCTCCACCATCTTCACTTTGCTCCACAAATCGTGGGCATTCTCATATTCACCTACATGACTCATCACATCATTAGGCAAAATATCGATTAAAATTGATATTACCTTTGAATTTACCTTTGATCGTGAGGCTTACTCTTCCGTCCAATAGCGTGGTCGGAGTCTCTTCCCTTCTTGTCTCTTGGGACTTCGAATGGCTCCTCGACAACCATCATGGTGTCCCAATCCATCTCGAAGAAGGCCTTCATCTTCATCATCCAATATGTCCCATAGACTTCCTCCTTCATACTTTAGAGGTTCAATTAAGTCGGTCATCTTCTTAAAGTTGCTTTTCTCAGCGGTTAGTCCGGTGAAGTGCGACCTAGCTCTAATACCACTTGTTGGAGATTAGTAGCCGATTAAAAGGGGGTAGAATAGACGGTGCCCCCAATCCGTGGTTCTCTCTTCCTACACTTGTTAGTTGCACAATGGAATAATACAAAATAATCTAAACAATAAAGAGAAGAAAACAAACCACTAACACGTTGTTTAACGTGGTCTGCAGATAAAGCTCCTACTCTATTATTGTTCGTAAGGTGGATGTTCCCGATCCGTTAGTGGATGACTCCCCGGTAAACTCCGGCTAGCTCACGTAGTTCCTTGTGGGTGGAGAAACATTACCACAACTCTCACAAGAACACTTGAGACACTAGGGCACTGGTAAACTACTAATAGGGGTTAACTACCTCTATTTTGTCAACCTTAACCAAGCTCCCAAGCCTTGATTATATAGGATACGGGTTGGAAAACTCTGCCTACCAGTCGATTGGTGAAAATGCTAGTCGATTGCCCTTTGTGAAATTTTGACTGTTACAATCCAACGGCTCGATATCAGTCGTTTGGTAAAAGTACAATTCACTGCTCCACACTGGCCGAATGAACAAAGGAATTCTGTTCGCTCATAGTCGACTACATCGGTCAACTGGTACCCCGAATATAATCTCTTAGCACTCGGACCCTCACCCTTATGACTCACTTGACTATTGCTCGCAGCCTTGACCTCTTGCCTTTAAGTCTACTTCCTTTGGCTCTCGTCCCTCGGATACATTCAAGCCCATGGCTTGTCCCAATATCAACCTTCGCGTATGTCTCGAAGTCGCTTCCCTTAGCTCTTGTCCTTGTTGTCTTGTCTACGGTCCCTCGGATGCTTCATCCTTCACCGGACTCGAAGTTATCAAGCTGAGTCATATGTGTATCTTGTAAACTTTCACACTCACATACACATCAAATATAAGGGTAAACCTAACTTAAACCTTTTGCCGAAAATATCAAAACACATGGTCACATGGGCCCTCAAGATTACATCCAACAGAAAAAAACTCATGCCACACTTGACAAGTTGAATGACCAAGTGACAGAGGTTAATGCAACTCTAAAAAAGGTCATCAATCTATTAAAAAGGGCTTAGGATCATTTTGTTGATCTTCCTTTTGCTTTAGGTTATAATGGTTATTTTCCTTCTTTTGTATGCCTTATAATTTTTACTTTTTATATTGAACATTGGGTTAATCTATCTTAGCCTTGTGAAAATATATTATATCAGCTACGAGTCTATAGCTGCTACAACACAAGTATGAGGTTGTAGCAACTACGAAACCATCACTGCTACAACGTGGTTCTTAGCCTTATACAAAGACATTGTAGCAGCTATAGGTCCATAGCTACTACAACATAAGTTTGAGGTTGTAGTAGCTACAAGAAATCATCATTACTACAACATGGCTTTTAGCCTTGTACAAGCACATTGTAGTACTTGTCGTTGGTAAATAGAAATAATAGAAATATAATTCAAGCATGGGTCCCCAAGTCAAACTTGGTTAATCAAGTTAGACTGGTCACTATTGGGTCCCCAAGGATCAGATCCATTTCCTTGATAGATCATATCGAAGCTATGATACAGGGGGAGCAAATAGAAAAACTATCTCAATAAATAGATAAAATGCTTGTTTATTTATTTTCCTTGCAATATACATGCTTAGACTAGGATAGCTTAAGGATCTAGGCATAATTTACACTTGCTAGTTAAATCTAGGAGTTTCAAAAAGAAAATTAAATATATATTTCTTTGAGCGATTCTGTCTAGGAAGAGGTGGATGATCCCATACCCAAGAAGGCCAGAGCCTCGCCCTGACCTGGGAATCAATCTTTGAAATACTTATTTAATTGACTAATTGGAAAACCTATTTTTAACTCAAATGTAAATTAATCCTTAGAAACCATTTAAATCAAAGATAACCATCTCACAAAAATACGTAAGATTACCTGTTTGATAACTTAGAATCGGGTGAGATGGATCTAGATATAACTTAGTCTTAAATAAATTCAATTTAATCAAATAAAACGACTTAATTAACTTAAATTCCTTTTAAAAAATTATTTGAAAATCATTTTAAAAACCCTTTGAAAAATTAATTTCAAATTACTTTAAAAATTATTTGAAAATCATTTTAAAAAACCCTTTGAAAAATTAATTTCAAATTACTTTAAAAAATTATTTGAAAATCATTTTAAAAATCATTTGAAAAATTAATTTCAAATTACTTTAAAAATTATTTGAAAATCATTTTAAAAATCCTTTGAAAAATTAATTTCAAATTACTTTAAAAATTATTTGAAAATCCTTGAAAAATTATTTCAAAATTATTTTAAAAAATCCTTTCAAAATTAATTTCAAAATTATTTTGAAAAATCCTTTCAAAATTAATTTCAAAATTATTTTAAAAATCCTTTCAAAATTAATTTCAAAATTATTTTAAAAATCCTTTCAAAATTAATTTCAAAATTACTTGAAAAATCCTTTCAAAATTAATTTCAAAATTATTTTAAAAATCCTTTGAAAATTAATTTCAAAATTACTTGAAAAATCCTTTCAAAATTAATTTCAAAATTATTTTAAAAATCCTTTGAAAATTAATTTCAAAATTACTTGAAAAATCCTTTCAAAATTAATTTCAAAATTATTTAAAAAAAAATCCTTTAAAAATTAATTTCAAAAATTATTTGAAAAATACATTGAAAATTATTTCAAAATAATTTATATCATTTCTTATACTTAGAGTTTAGAAGAAATCTTGTTAAAAGAAACACTTAGACTTTAATAAAAAGTTAAGTGTTTACTTCAGTATTTTTTTTTCTCTTCCCTCTTCATTTTGATATATGGCAAAGGGGTAGAGTATAAGAAAATTCAAAGATAAGAAAATTCAAAGGAAACCAAAAGGTATCAAAAATTTAAAACCAAAAGAAATCAGCTTAAGGGGGAGCTTCCATTAAGGGGGAGCTTCAATGTGCTTAGATCTTATTTACCTTTATTGCATCTTTTCACTTAACTTTGAATTTCGGTTGCCATAATCAAAAAGGGGGAGATTGTTGGTGCGGGAAGCATCCGACGATCGAACCTTAGTTTTGATAATGGCAAAGAGATTCAAAGTTAAGTTTATTTGTTATCTAATGTGTATGACTGAGTATTTCAGGAAAGTCCTAGCTACGGTTAGGCAAGGTGAAAAACCTAGGGGGTGATAACCCTAGGTCCTAGGGGGTGGTAACCCTAGGTGAAGAAAAGTCCTAGCTGCGGTTAGGCAAAAGGAAAACCCTAGGGGGCGGTAACCCTAGGTCATAGGGGGTGGTAACCCTATGCGGGAAGTCTTGGCGGGTCGGCGCTTCGGGCAAAAATCCTAGGGGGTGGTAACCCTAGGTTAAAATCCTGGTGTCGCGAACCAGGTAGAAGTCTGGATGGGTCGAGGACCGGACATCCAGCATGAAGACCGGAAGCATCGGACGCTGAGCAAAAGTCCAGTCGATCTGGAGGATCGCACTGGCAAAAGGTAAAATCTCCTGAGTGGAGTAGGTGAGGGCGCGTTCCCCGTAGAGGGAGCAGTAGGCGTCGGGTCGACCTAGGGTTTCCAGTCGAAAACCCGAAGTCAGACCCGGACAGTCCGAAGGCTGTCAATTCATTTGTTTATATATTATCTTTTGTGTACTAACTCTGTTTTACAGGAAACTAACACTTTTGTGCAGGGTTAGTACTGACCGGGATCGGTCGACCGAACCTTGGGATCGGTCGATCGAACCTTCAAGCTACCAAATCAGATCTCCAGAAGTTAGACCGGGTTTGACCAGGGATCGGTCGACCGAACCTGGGATAGGTGTCGACTTGATCAAGCCGAGGTGTGCGGGTCAGAGGAGACTGATCGGTCGACCGAACCTTGGGATCGGTCGACCGAACCCAGGGATAAAGTTTGACCAGATCGAAGCGGAGCGACGGATGGATGGATCAGATGCGATGGAGGTCATCTGATCGGTCGACCGAACGTGGGGTTTGGTCGACCGATCCGCTTCGGGTCAAATCTGATCCCGAGACTTGGGGATCTGGATCAGACTTCACAGAGCTATAAAAGGAGGCCTCGAGGTGCAACTCAGATCAATCGAACTTCGAACAGAAAACTCTACTCTTCAGTGTGCTGCTGCTAAACGCCTCTCTGCTACTCCAACGAATCACTCCAAAGTTCTCTATTCTCTTTTTCGTTGGTATAGTTTTTCTTTACTGCACTTACTTGTATTTATTCACTTGTAAAGATTTGCGCTATATAGTTGTTGCCCACCGAAAGCGGTCAAGGACCGCGGGCCTTCGAGTAGGAGTCGCCATAGGCTCCGAACGAAGTAAAACACCTACGTCTCTGTGTCTTTGTATTTACTGTACTTTTCATTTCCGCTGCGTTACTTTAGTTACTTGAACGATTTCCGTAAATCGATAAAATAGCCACGAGCGCTATTCACCCCCCCCCCCCTTTAGCGCTTTCGATCCATCACAATGGATCTGCATCCAGTTCAAACGAGCCAACTGGGGTAAAGTTTAATTACACTACAAATTTTTTTAAAATTACTTCATGCTTAAACAAGAAATTAACTAAAACTGAGGAACACGCTATACTCCTCCTTAAGGAAAATAACATCCTTGAGGGACAACTGAGCTTAATCTCTTTAACTGACCAAATTCAAGATAGAAATTCAACTCAAGCTGTAAATCTTGAGGAAGAAAATTTTATTTGAAAAATTAAGTTAAAGAGTTAAAAGAACAGTTGGAAAAGTTTACCTCAAAATCCAAGTATCTAAATATGATACTTGGATCCCAAAAAGCTATGTATAATAAATCCAGACTCGGATACAAGTCTAACTCAACATTTAAATCATTTCTAACTCTAACTCAAAATAAGAAATTAGTCAAAGCTTGAGTTCTGAAAGCGTACCTTACTATGTAAGTATGACTCAATCAATACTATGTACCAAAAACTAAAATTCACTACATAAATCAAAATAAACCAAACAACTCACTCTTAATATCAAAAACTAAATCTTCAAAAATAAACTCAAACCTAAAGAATCAAATCAAATCAAATAAATAAAAAACCAAACCTAAATTGAATAAAAATAAAATTAATCTAAACTCAAAATATAACAAAGTCTATTATAACTATAAAGCAAATCAACACAAACTTAAAATGTAAACTCAAAGGTCAATAATCTAGAGGGAGGCTCCAAATTAGTTGGAACCTCTATAAATAATAATTTACCCGACTGGGTAATTAGGACTAGAATAAGTAGAGAGAAAAGTTTAACTTGATAAATGGTACTAGAGAAGTTTTGGATAATAGTAGGTTAGGGAAGCTCTGTCTATGCATGTCTAGGAAGATATGCTGTCAACCTAATGCATTTGACTTAGTGGAACTAACTGAAGCTACCTCTTATTAATCCTAATTGGTTAGACCAAAATTTTGTATTAAGTTCAGTGGTTAGGACTATTTAAAAAATTTTGAAGGCATGGTTACTCTAATGATATCCAAGTAACTCACCACAGTTTAGAAGTTTATCCAAAAAAATATCTATTTGTTAAACCCAAAGCTAAACTTGAATCTAACACAAGTTAAACCAAATCCTAAAATTTAACCTAACTCATCTCACAAAATCATACGATTCCCTAATTGAAAATATAGATCGGGTGAGATAAATCAGATTAAAATTAAATTCAAATATAATTAAAAATAAAAATTAAATTTAAATCAAATAAAATTCAAATAAAAATAAAAATAAAGTTAAAACTATGATTAAATTCAATTAACTCAAAATCTAAATGCAAAATTAAAACTAAGAGCTTAGTAAATTAACTTTAAACTTAAAATTTTTTTTTTAAAAAAAAACTACAACCACATAATGTGCCTCTGATACAATTGAAGGCGCCCTCGGAAAGGTGGGAAAATCCTGCCCTAACTGATTGAAGGCGCCTTCAGTTGGTTGAAGGCGCCTTCAGTTGATTGAAGGCGCCTTCAGTTGGTTGAAGGCATCCTCCATTGCACATGGCTAAAGGCACCTTCAACCCGACTTTTTCATAATGAGCAGAGGCTAGCTTTGTTCACATTCATTTCTCCTTCAAGGTGCCTTCTAGTGACAACTCAACCCCTCTTCTACTTTAAAACCTCAACAATGCCTCCTCGGTATACTCTAACTTAATCTATCTAGTTAGTTTTGGCTATTTGATGTTTCTTTTGTAAATTTTTGTTTGCATACACTATTGTGCTAATTTAGGAAAGAACGAAATGTCATTCCATCCCAGCCTAGTTCGAGCAGTACCCCCTCTGTCGATGCTAGATTTCCCATTGAACGACTTAGGCTAGATTTTCTATATTATTCATATATTGGCCTTAAATCTAGTTTCTGAGTAGGTCATTCTTCACTCGACACTGTGCCCCTATCATAGAAATCATTGACTATTATAGTTAGATAGGCTAGTTTATTATAGTCATTCAATAAACCTAGACTTGTGTGCCCAGTTTTATAATAATCTAGTTAAGATTAATGATTTAACTTACTCCACTAGAGTTGGTGGGAAGAACTTTAGCTTCTCTCCCACTTTATTGTATGATAGCTTAGGACTTAGAAGGTTTGCCTATCATTTTTTATGTTACCCTAGTAGGGATTTACCATTTGATGAACCCAATTCCCACATTATATTGGATATTATCCACATATGTTTTTTTTAGGAGGAGAGACTACCTATTGTGACTTACTTTAGATTGCTCTCTCTTAGGGTTCAGGATTATGTCTTGTATCAAGTCCTGACCACCTACATTTTGCCGATCACATCTCACGATGTTGCGATGATGTGACCCTCCCACTCCTTTTTGTATGCACTATGGCAGCGTCTAGACATCGATATTACATTACACATGTTTTAAAATATTGTTCATGCATCCAGTCTCATCACTAGGTGATAGGTTCATATGCTCCATTGTCATATTTTGACTTACATATTCTCGACCATAAGGGTAGATATGACCCAGGGTACATCCACCTCCCTTAATGCATATGATGAGATTGGTCAGCACCAGCTTGCATTAGTGCATATAGACGTCACTACTCAGGGGGGATTAGCTTAGAGAGTGGGACCGTAGCCAGACTCTCCAAGCGAGGTTGAGGATGATTTTCCACCCATCATTCCGTCCGAGGGGGAGGAGTTGCCAACATTTACGACTAAGGAGCTCTTTGGACCTCTTCTGACCCAGCCCTTGACTCCGAACCAGCCCTTGACTTCACTATCCATCGAGGACCACCTTGCTCGAATTGAGGAGTCTTTCGCTTAGATTCAGCAGTTAGTCTCGGACGGATTCGATACTATTCGGGGAGAGATGACCACTAGATTCTCCTCTCTCTTTGAGGAGATGACCAACAGATTTTAGCAAATTCTTCGAGCTTTGCAAGCACCTGAGCAGCCCCCACCTCCTCCAACTGATGATGACCAGACCTGATTATTTTAGTACACTGTTATACATTGTATATCTGATTATCATGATCTATACAGTTAGATACTTTTTGCCACTCTATTCAGATAATCATTTTAGACTAGGATTGCTATCTTCAAATAATTTTTCAAATAATTTACAAATTCTAGGGAAAAATCTTTGCTTATATTTTCTAAAAATTCCCATTTCCTTAGTTTTTCAAAATTAATTTTGGCTATAGATTTTATCAAATCCATAGAAAGTATGTTCCTATAGATCTAGGTATTGAGTATCTCACAAACATAATGGTCTACCTTGATTGTGTATTCACAAACATAGAACGACGTGAGATGCATAGGCCTATTGCTTGGATTTTAGATGCTTATATCAGTGCATCAACATAAGTCTGGGTGAAAAATACTAAAATTACAAAAATCAGGTTAAGTAATCCATTTTAGTTAAACACTAACTGGATCAGTTTACTTTACTATCTTCTGATAGTTATTTACTAGCTAACATGTTAGATACTTAAGGTTAAATTTTTAGATGAACATTTTTTAAATATATCAAGTTCAGGAGGAAGGTATTTGAAAACTACTTTCAAAAAGAGTTTTATTTTATTTTTTTTTTAAATATTGGTTTAAAATTCTTTTGAAATCTTAATAAAACTTACTTTACAAATGGTTCAAAAATTACATTTGAAATATTTCAAAATGTTTCCAAAACTATTTTATTTTAAAATGCTTTCAAAATTTACTTTCAAAGCTTGCTTTGAAAAATACTCTTATACTTTTTCAAATGTCTATTTTTCAAATAAAATGGAAGTGTTTTTAAATTGCATTGAAAAACTTCTTTAAAATACTTTGGAAAACACTTTGAAAGATGTTTTCGAAAACACTTTGAAAAGTTCTTGCAAAGGTTATCTTTTCACTTTGAAAAATAACTTTGGTAAACCTTTTTCAAATTTGTTTTGATAACCATTTTGTAAATATTTTCAAAATTATTTTGCTTGAAGAATTTTTTGAAACTACCTTCAAAAATATTTTGAAACTATAATTTGTAAAGTAATTTCAATTGTTTTTTTGAAATCTATCTTTACAACTAGTTTGCAAAATTTAATTTTACAAATGGTTTATATTGCAAAATCAATTTTCAAAATGTTGGAAATTTTTTTTAACAGTCAAAAATTTCTTTTAAAATACTTTTAAAATTTTACTAACTTTTCCCTCCAATAGACTTGCAAGTTTTACTTGCTTATCTATCTAAATTTATATTGTAAGTTTTTTTGACATTATTTTTGATAAATGTCAAAGGGGGTAATAAAAAGATAGAAAAACTCTTCAACTTGAATACCTTAACCCTAAAATGATCAAGAGAATAATAGATCTTTCTTAAGTGTTTTTTTTTATTTCTCTTGAATAAGTTATTATTACTATTTTTTCATATCTTTTCTTAACTCTAATCTAAGTTGTTATTGCATCAAAAAGGTGGAGATTATTGATGCAATTTACACTAATGGTCTAACTAAGGTTTTATGAATGACAAGTGAGTTAAGTTAGGTGTTATTATAATTTAACCTTGTTATCGAGTGTGTAAGGTTGACTAACTTGAAAGGTCAAGAAGACCTAACATCAGGCAGGAAGTCCAGTCGGGATGTTTGATTCCCGAGTGGTGAAGTCTGGATGTGTGATTTCGGTAGGAGATCGGGATGTGCGATTCTCAAGTGACGAAATCTGGATGTGCAATTCCGGCAAGAAGACCTGGCGGGTCAAATTGACGTCAAGGAGGTAACTTAACACACGGTAAGTAAAGATAAATCACTGGAGGAGAGCGACTAAGTGAGGATGGATCCCAGTTGAAGGAATAATAGGCTCGGTCCAATTTAGGTCAATTTCAGAAACCTAAATTGAGACCCTGACTAGATTCTGGTCTGAAAGACAAGGTCTAAGTCATAAATTAATTATATTATTATTATGTTAATTTTTTTTGCAGGTTAGATTATTGCTATGTTGGACTAACCTAACTTGCAAGACAAAAGGAGCAAAACGGCTTCGGGTGAACAGTACCTGAGGCACCTTCAAGCATTGGAAGGTACCTTCGTACTGTTCACGGAAGACGCCTTCAGTACTATGGAAGGCGCCATCCCATGAATAAATTTCATACTTTGTCATAGATAAGGAGCAAGCTATTTGGGATCAAATTTCACACATTGGAGGCACCTTCAAGGCTATAGAAGGTGCTTTCTATGTTCAATAAAAGGAATGCTTGTCTAAGCCATTAAACAAAACTTCAGTACGAGCTTCTACGCATCCAATTAGCTTTTCGACTACTCCGGTTTGCTGTTGCTGCCCTGCTATGACTCTACTACGTCCGACTGCCGTCAAGAAGCCTTCCAAACATTGAACTTGAGTCGACAGACTACAAACAATGTTTGGTAACCAAGTTAATTACTGTACTTAATTTCTACAAATGGGAAGTGTAGTGTGTTACACTTCTCCAACTCTCTTTGTACTCGATCCCCTCTTCCAACGGTTCCGAAAGAGGTTTTTGTTGGTTGCTACTCGAAAAATCTAATGGTTCCACTGTACAAAAATTTTGTACAAAGGTCTGAACATTTTCCTAGCTACCATGTGTTCTTTTAAATTAAACTTGGATCGCCTGCGGAACTTAACACGTTTGATCCAAAGTTTAATTTATTTGTTCTTTTAGGTTTAGACTTGGATCTCCTGCGGAACTTAACACGTTCGATCCAAATCACCTAGGTTATTAATTCCATTAAATATTAATTTTCAAAATTGGCTTCCAGGACTACATGGCGAGGCACATGGCCTTCTTGGATATGGGAACAACCACCACCGCCTAGACAAAGCCTTTTAAGGAAAGCTAATATTTAATTTCCTTAAATAACTTTAGGTCAACCGAAAAAAACAATCAAATCACAAGGAAAAGAAAAACAAAAGAACACAACATCAAAAATAAATTCGAAATACTAGAATCGCATGCCTCTTGTATTTGGTATTTTTACATGAAGATAAAACTAGTATGATGCGGAAATTAAATACTAGTATACCTTTTCTTTTGCAAGCAAAAACCTCTAGGTCTTCTACCGTATTCCTCTTCTAACCTCAAACGTTGTGTGGGCAACGATCTTCCGAGATGAGAAACCACCAAAGCACCTTCTTCTCCTTTCTTCAAGTTTCGGCCAAGCACTATGCTTCCAAAAGATGAAGATCTTTTTCCACCAACCAAGCTCCAAGGGATGTAAGCTTTCTCTCCTTCTTCTCCAAGCTAAAATCCGGCCACCACTTGATCTCCAAGGAGGAAGAGAGGTTCGGCCACAAGATGGAGAGAAGAGAAAGGAAGGAGGCCGGCCACACAAAGGAAGAAAAGAGGGAGAAAATAATAGAGGTTGTTCACCTTGAAGGCTCCCAAAACCCCCTCTTTTATAATCCTTATCTTTGGAAAATAAGGAAATTTAATTACAATAAAATTTCCTTAACTTTCCTTGACATGAATTAATTAAGAAAAATTAAACAAAATTTCCTAATCCCTCATGTCATGGCCGACCACTTCATGGAGAGCAAACAAGGCAATTTTCAATCAACAATTAAAATTCCTTATTTGTCTTCGGAAATTTTAAAAAATAAAATTTTCCTTTAAAATCCCTTCATGATTGATAAAAAGAAATTTTTATAATTTTAATTTTCAACATGTGAATAATTTACAAAGAAGAAAAATAAAATATCTTTCCAATCTACAAATAAGGAAAGAGATTTAAACTCTTTCTTTAATCTTTTGTAGAACCTTTTAAAAAAGATATTTTAATTTTTAATCTCTCCAATAAATTATATCTTTCACATAAGAAAATTTTAAAATTAAAATTCTTTTTTTAATTTAATAGGGTCGGCCACCTAAGCTTGGGTTCAAGCTAGGGCCGGCCACCCATAGACCAAGGTTTGGCCGACCCTAGCTTGATTCACAAGCTAGCTTGGCCGACCCTTACACCATGGGTATGAAAGTGGGTATAGGTGGGTATAGTACTCTATAAATAAGAGGCTACGATAGGGACCGAGAGGAGGAATTGGTTTTGGTCTCCCGATAAAATTAAGCATCCCATATTCGCCCCGAACACACAACTTAATTTTATCAATAATAATTCATTCCACTAGAGAACTATTATTGAACTACCGCACCAATCCCAAATTACATTTTTGGGCTCCTTCTTATTATGAGTGTGTTAGTCTCCCTGTGTTTAAGATGTTGAATGTCCACTAATTAAGTGAGTTACTGACAACTTATTTAATTAATATCTTAGTCCAAGAATAGTACCACTCAACCTTATTGTCATGTTGGACTAAGTCCACCTACAGGGTTTAACATGACAATCCTTATGAGCTCTTCTTGGGGACATTATCAACCTAGATCACTAGGACACAGTTTCCTTCTATAATCAACAACACACACTATAAGTGATATCATTTCCCAACTTATCGGGTTTATTGATTCATCAAACTAAATCTCACCCATTGATAAAGAAATAAATATCAAATATATGTGCTTGTTATTATATTAGGATTAAGAGCACACACTTCCATAATAACTGAGGTCTGTGTCCTTTATAAAGTCAGTATAAAAGAAAACGACCTCTGATGGTCATACTCAATACACTCTAAGTGTACTAGTGTAATTATATAGTTAAGATAAACTAATACCTAATTACACTACGACCTTCCAATGATTTGTTCCTTTCCATTTTGATCGTGAGCTACTGTTTATAATTTATAAGGTACTGATAACATTATCTTCTGTATGTGACACCACATACTATGTTATCTACAATATAAATTAATTGAACAACTACAAACAAATGTAGATAATTTGACCAAATGTAATTCTTTATTCAAAAAAATATTTACAAAAGCTTAGGCTTTCAGTATACACTCTAACAATTTTTAGGGGATTATCCATCGATAGGTTAGCGAGACCTGGGTTTTGGAGTACGAGTCACCGAAGGCTTCAAATCAAGTAAAACCGAATGCGTGCTTTTTGCTTGCTTTTCTATTTTGCTTTCTTACATAATTTTCCGCTGAGCACTTAATTTTATAAAACCAAAAAAGAATAATTTTTTGAAAATCATGTGATTTACCGCCCTCTCACGTGCGTCTCGATCCAACACTTATATGATTTTTTAAATTCATCAAGTGTGACTTTCTAAAGACATTCTTTATACTTTGATAGTAGTCATGAAAAATCAAAAGGTTCATTTGATTTTGGAATTTGTTAAGTATGCACCACAAACAATATTAATACATTATTTGAGGAAAAACTTGGGCAAAGACTTTTGTCATAGTAGAATCCTGATCAATGATGATTACATTTGATTCACTTTTATGCACGACTTCTATGAATTTGTTAATCAGCCAAACAAAAGAATGAGTTTTATTATCACTTATAAATCCATAACCAAAAACAATTATCTAATCATGATGATTAACTTCTACAAATACAAAATCAACCTAGATTTGTTAGTATTATATGTCATATTAAATACAACTACATTACCAAATACACTGTATGTCGTCCTTGATATATGATCTGTCCAAAAACACCTATTAAATCTGTTATCTGAATCAATCCCATAATTAAAGAAAAAAGTTAAATTCTTCTATTTCTCAAATGTAAATAATTCAATCAGTATTTTGACATTGATACATTTTTGTTCATCCCTTAGCTATTTCTCAAAGTTTATAATATCTCTTTTTGTGCAACCTACCTACCCATGCCCTCCATAATTTATCTCTAATAATCACATTTGTTGACAAGTTGGTATATTGACCTCTGAAAATTATTGAGTCAATACTTTCTTTGCTGCCAAAATATTACAATTTGAGTGTAACAAATGCACCTTTGCAGAAGTCGAGAGTGGGTGATTATGATTTTTTATAAAGTTAGTGGCAACACAATTATGTCTAGTTTGTTCCTTGACAAGTGAAATCTTTGACATACAATAAGTTCTAACTTTGCCACTTGCTCTAACACTTGTTTGTTGATCACCTTTTGTATATTTATTCCACCGCATTTTATTTGTATGCCTTTCTTTAAGGCATACAAATGTTTTTCAAACAATTTCATTTGTCTTTTTATTTTTCTTGCTATTATTTATCCTTGCGCTAAATATGACATCTCATGCATATTGGTTATAGAACAAAAATGCATCCTCTATTGATGAAAATTCCATCCCAATTTTTAGCTTTCTATCATATGCAACTTGAGAAATGTATAGTTGTCCATCACCGCCATTTTCTTCATTACTAGGGAATATCAGATTTTTCAATTATCTAAAGTTCTCAACTAGGTCTTATTGTAGCATAGAGATTCAAGCTTGTTAAGAAGAGTAGAGGTTCTGCTCTGGATTACCAATTTGCTTTAAGCATTACATGACAATAGGTAACTCAAACCATACCATATCTCATATATTGTGTAAGTTGTCAGAAATTAAAGATATTCCTTAAGCATTGCAATTTTAAAAATTTTAAAATCTGATCCAATAATTCTACCTATAGTAATTTTCTATGGCAACATTAAAACATACTAACTAAAATGTTGTAGCAGCTACAATACCGTAGCTATTACAATGTGTTAGTCTAAGAACATTGTAGCAATTATGATATTGTAGTTACTACAACGTGCTAATTAGACCAGAATATTGTAGTAGCTATGAAACTGTAACGTGGTAGGACCACAAATAAGAACGTTGTAGCAGCAACGGTTTCGCAGTTGCTACAACGCTATATCTGCTACAAAACTATAACATTTGGATGGAGGAGGAAGATGTTTAGGGCATATAAATGAGGAAACACACTGTAGATGAATAACAACAGGCAAGCAAGGTGATGCGACACCGAGGGAGTTGGTTGACGAAGATGGTGATCGACGAAAAGACGAGATAAGGCTGCACCAAGGGAGTTTATCGATGAAAATAATGAAGGGTGGAACAATAGTGTTCGAAGGAGAGGGTTCGGAATGTTTGGGTTTTTAAAAAGGAAAGGGAAGAGAAAGTTTAGAGGTTTTTTTTTTAAATTTTGACGGGTGCTGATATAGTAGAAAAATAAAAATAAAAATCTAATGTGACACTACTATAGTGAAAATCACGTATAATCATGCTCCAAGAGTCGGGGAGCATATCAACACTATATATATATATATAGAATATTTTTTTAGCCTACACATCCTTACCCTACACACTCTTGGGTTACCCTCACAGGTTCGGGCGTCCGGATGCCTGCCCGGGTGTCCCTATATATATATATCACACTCCTAGACGACCCTCACAGGTTCAGACACCTCGATTTACTTTTAAAAATTGAGGTGCTCGAGAGGACATCTAGGTGCCCGAATATGTAAGGATCACCTAAGAGTGTATATCGAACGAGTGTACAGATAATCATCTCATTATATATAAATATTTCTTAAAAATGAACATTATATCATGAACATCTTAAATTTTTTATTTTAAAGATGAACATTATACTCGTGAATATTTAAAATTTAATCTTGAACACTATAACGGAAAACCTGAACAATAAAAGAAAAATTTTATTGCCACAAATTTATTATAATCCAATTTTAAATCTTAAAATTTTAAATCCTAAATATATATAATATATCTAAAATAAAATAAAAAAATACTGAATAATAGCAGCCCAGATTCTTAAGCAAAACAGCAATACAAAACAGCAGCAAAACAGCAGCCCAGATTCTTTCACCAATACAAACCATCAAAAAACAAAGAACAGCAGCAAAACAGCAGCCCAGATTCTTAAGCAAGGAAATAATAGCAGCCCTCCCCCACGCATAGCAGTCCTTGAAACAGTTACAAACATCACACCAAGATTATCAATGGAATCGCACCCAAAACCAATCCAGATACAAGACACCAACTCAGAACAATAGAACACAATCCCAGCACCATAAGACTTTCATCCGAAATCTACAACCCATCAAAGAACAGCAACTTCCATATCAATCTCACCAAAAAATTACACACCTTTTTTACAAACAAAACTTCATGAAGTTCCCAAAGAGAGAAGGGCCCATGAGAAAACAACAGCAACATATAAACAACAGCCCCAGATTTTACGAATTGCAGCTGACCAATCTGCCTTCATCACTGAACTTCCACACACCATTCTCCAAGCAAAGCCGAGCCACACAACAAATTCAGAAACACTACCACACAGCTCAACTAACAAAATCTGCATAAAGTCTCAAGGAAACGGAACTCCATAAGGATCCCAGCAACACCACATCCAAAATTACACCAACAAAATGTTCCACCGAAAAGAAAACCACCAGAAAATCAGCAAACATTTTTCTCCCATGCTCAATAAAACAGTCAGCAGCCCTCATAAAAGAAAAACCACTACCATCAAACTGTAATAACAATGCCAACAGAATACCAATAACTGAATAAAGATTGGGGAAACCAAAATCCAGTATCAAAAGATATGCCAAGCACCAAAAAGCAGAAACAAAGATATATCCCCTATACAAGCACACTTTGGATATAAGGATCATCATCACTCAACAATTCTCCAGCAAAAATAAAATCACAGCCGGATGGAACTGCAGCCGCTCCACCAGAAAAGAAAACCAAACAGTGGCAAGCATTTCAACCAAAACCGCCCAACAAGACTAACCAGGTTTACATGAAAATCTCACATAAGGAAGACCAATCCTCTCCAATTTACAGATTCCAAAGAGCTCCTTGCTAATACAGTGATTAAATAAAACAATGTCCTCAGAATAACCAAAAGCTCTATTAGCGAGATAGTCAGCCGCCACATTAGCCTCCCTATATACATGGGAGCAAAAACATTATAACTTGAAAGGTCAAGAGGACCTAACATCAGGCAGGAAGTCCAGTCGGGATGTTCGATTCCTGAGTGGTGAAGTCTGAATATGTGATTCCGGCAGGAGATCGGGATGTGCGATTACCAAGTGACGAAGTCCGGATGTGCGATTCCGGCAAGAAGACCTAGCGGGTCAGATTGACGTCAAGGAGGTAACTTGACACACGGTAAGTAAGGTAAATCACTGGAGGAGAGCGACTAAGTAAGGATGGATCCCAGTTGAGGGAATAATAGGTGTCGGTCAAATTTAGGTCGATTTCGGAAACCTAAATTGAGACCCTGACTAAATCCTGATCTGGAAGACAAGGTCTAAGTCATAAATTAATTATATTATTATTATGCTAATTTTTTTTGCAGGTTAGATTATTGTTATGTTGGACTAACCTAACTTGTAAGGTAAAAGGAGCAAAGCGGCCTCGGGTGAACAATACCTGAGGCACCTTCAAGCATTGGAAGATACCTTCGTACTGTTCATGGAAGGCACCTTCAGTGCTATGGAAGGCGCAATCCCATGAATAAATTTCATACTTTATCGCAGATAAGGAGCAAGTTATTCGAGATCAAATTTCACACATTGGAAGCACCTTCAAGGCTATGGAAGGTGCTTTCTATGCTCAATAAAAGGAGCTCTTGTCCAGCCATTGAACAAAACTTCAATACGAGCTTCTACGCGACCAATTATCTTTTTGACTACTCCGGCTTGCTACTGCTGCCTTGTTATGACTCTACTAAGCCCGATTGTCGTTGAGAAGCCTTCCAAACATTGAGCTTGAGTCGACTGACTACAAATAATGTTTGGTAACAAAGTTAATTACTGTACTTAATTTCTACAAATGAGAAGTGTAGCATGTTACACTTCTCCAACTCTCTTTGTACTCGATCCCCTCTTCCGGCGATTCTAAAGGAGGTTTTTAGTGAATTATCCATCGATAGGTTCACAGGACTTGAGTCTTGGAGTACGAGTCACCGAAGGTTCCGAATCAAGTAAAACCGAATGCGTGCTTTTTGCTTGCCTTTCTATTTCACTTTCTTACTTAATTTTCCGTTGAGTGCTTAATTTTATAAAATCAAAAAAGAATAATTTTTTGAAAATCATGTGATTCACCGCCCTCTCATGTGCGTCTCGATCCAATACTTTCTATGATTTTTTAAATTCATCAAGTGTTATAGACTTTCTAAAGGCATTCTTTATCCTTTGATAGTAGTCATGAAAAATCAAAAGGTTCATTTGATTTTGGAATTTGTTAAGTATGCACCACAAACAATATTAATACATTATTTGAGGAAAAACTTGGGCAAAGACTTTTGTCATATAGAATCCTGATCAATGATGATTATATTTGATTCACTTTTATGCATGACTTCTATGAATTTGTTAATCAGCCAAACAAAAGACTGAGTTTTATTATCACTTATAAATCCATAACCAAAATAATTATCTAATCATGATGATTAACTTCTACAAATACTATAAAAATCAAACCAGATTTGTTAGTATTATATGTCATAATAAATACAACTACATTACAAAATACACTGTATATCGTCCTTGATACATGATCTATCCAAAAACACTTACTAAATCTGTTATCTGAATTAACCCCATGATCAAAGAAAAAAAGTTAAATTCTTCTATTTCTTAAATGTAAATAATTCAATCAGTATTTCGACATTAATACATTTTTGTTCATCTCTTAGCTAATAACCCTTTTTTACAACCTACCTACTCAGACCCTCCATACTTTATCTTTAATAATCACATTTGTTGACAAGTTGACACATTGACCTCTAAAAATTATTGAGTCAATGTTTTCTTTGCTTCCAAAATATTACAATTTGAGTGTAACAAATGCACCTTTGCAGGAGTCGAGAGTGGATGATTATGACTTTTTATAAAGTTAGTGGTAACACAATTATGTCCAGTTTGTTCCTTAACAAGTGAAATCTTTGACATACAATAAGTTCTAACTTTGCCACTTGCTCTAACACTTGTTTGTTGATCACCTTTTGTATATTTATTCCACTGCATTTTTTTTGTATGTCTTTCTTTAAGGCATACAAATGTTTTCAGACAATTTCATTTGTCCTTTTATTTTTCTTGCTATTATTTATCCTTGCGCTAAATATGACATCTCATGCATATTGGCTATAGGACAAAAATGCATCCTCTATTGATGAAAATTTCATCCCAATTTTTAGCTTTCTATCATCTGCAACTTGAGAAATATATAGTTGTCCATCGCTGCCATTTTCTTCATTACTTGGGAATATCAGATTCTTCAATTATCTAAAGTTCTCAACTAGGTCTTATTGTAGCATAGACATTGAAGCTTGTTAAGAAAAGTAGATGTTTTGCTCTAGATTACCAATTTGCTTTAAGCATTACATGACAATAGGTAACTCAAATCATAACATATCTCATATATTGTACAAGTTGTCAAAAATTAAAGATATTGCTTAAACATTGCAATTTAAAAAAATTTAAAATCTGATCCAATAATTCTGCCAAAAGTAATTTTCTATGGCAACATTGCAACATACTAACTAAAATGTTGTAGTAGCTATGATACCGTAGCTATTACAATGTATTGGTGTAAGAATGTTGTAGCAGCTATGATATCGTAGTTGTTACAACATGCTAGTTAGACCAGAATATTGTAACAGCTATGAAACTGTAACGTGGTAGGACCATAAATAAAAACGTTGTAGCAGCAACGGTTTCGTAGCTGCTACAACGCTATCTCTGCTACAAAACTATAGCATTTGGATGAAGGAAGATGTTTAGGGCACATAAATGAGGAAACACACTGTAGATGAATGACGACAAGCAAGCGAGGTGATGCGACACCGAGGGAGTTGATTGCCGAAGACGGTGATCGACGGCAAGACGAGATGAGGCTGCACCAAGGGAGTTTATCGGTGAAAATAATGAAGGGTGGAACAATAGTGTTCAAAGGGGGGGTTCGGAATGTTTGGGTTTTTAAAAATGAAATGGGAGAGAAAGTTTAGAGGTTTTTTTTAAAATTTTGACGAGTGATGATATAGTAGAAAAATAAAATAAATCTAATGTGACACTACTATAGTGAAAATCACGCATAATCATGCTCCAAGAGTCGTGGAGCATATCAACACTATATATATATATAATTTATTTATTTTTAGCCTGTACACCCTTACCCTATACACTCCTGAGTGACTCTCACATGTTCGAGCACTCGGATGCCTACCACGGACTGCCAGGGTGCCCATATATATATATATATATATATATATATATATATATATATATATATCTATGTGTGTGTGTGTGTTCGGTGCACACTCCTAGGCAACCTTCACAGGTTCGGACGCCCCGATTCACTTTTAAAAATCGGAGAGCTTGAGAGGGCATCTAGGCGCCTGAATATATAAGAGTCACCTAAGAGTGTGTATCGAACGGGTGAACAAATAATCATCTCATTATATATAAATATTTATTAAAAATAAACACTATACCCGTGAGCATCTTAAATTTTTTATTGCATTATACTCAAATATTTAAAATTTAATCTTGAACACTATAACGTAAGAGAGAAGCCTGAACCCTAAAAAAAAAATTTTATTGCCACAAATTTATTATAACCCAACCTTAAATCTTAAAATCTTAAACCTTAAATACATATAATATATCTAAAATAAAATTAAAAAAAATAAAAAAGTATTGTATCATTTGTGTGTGTGTATATATATATATAAATCAATTAGATAAAATTTGAACAACTAAATTATATTGGTCAATCGGTTAATTAGATCGAACCAAAACGCTTTAGATTGACCTGGTTACACGAAACATAAAGTTGATTGAAGTAGGGTTTTACGGGATCTATCTGGGTCGTCCTTACGCTGTCATATGACGGTCGACGCGATGCTTCACTCCCTAGTCCGCCGCCGCGCCCTCCCTCCTTCGACCCAACTCCGTCGCCTCTTCTTCTTCACCACCAGCACATCCGTCTCCTCCTCAGGCGCCACCGCTTCTCCCAATCCGCACTTCCTGGTCGAGTACCTCGTGGATACATGCGGGTTCTCCGCCGACGATGCTTCCAAGGTCTCAAAGTCGCTCCTCCGTGTTCAGTCTACCGAGAAGCCCGACGCTGTTCTTGGATTCTTCAGATCTCGGGGACTTGATGGCGCTAATCTCAGAAAGCTAATAATTTGGAAACCAGGATTGCTCGGTTGGGATGTGGAGAAGAAACTCGTTCCGAAATTTAATTTTTTGCGCGACATGGGGTTCTCTGAGTCCGATGCCGTCAATGTCGTTGTGCTGCACCCCGTCATTCTCTCCCTCAACCTCCAGAACAAGCTTCTCCCCAGATTGAAGGTTTGGGAAAGTCTTTTTGGATCGAGGGAGATCCTCCTCAAGAATCTCCTGGTTAGTAGATGGTTTTTGAGCAACAACATCGAGAATGTGGTACGCCCTAACTTGAACTTCTTACGGGATGAATGTGGTATCCCCGAAGGGCGGATTTCTCTTGTCCTTAAAAGCCACCCGAACTTCATAGTGCAAAACCCAGATTCCCTCCGGGCTTTGGTAGATAGAGCTGAGGGGATCGGAATTACCCGGGGATCTGGGGTGTTCCTCCGTCTCCTTGATGTGTTGAACGAGGTCAGCGGGGAAAAATTTGAGGCCCAATTCAAGCTCATGAACAGTTTTGGTTGGTCGAACTCGGATTTCATTACTGCGATCAAGAAATTTCCATACTTTTTAGGCCTTTCCACAGAGTTATTGCAGAGAAAGATGGAATTTTTGGTCAATGATGTTGAAATTT